>NC_071399.1:57540891-58165891 GCF_022682495.2 Desmodus rotundus | reverse complement strand
TTTTTTTTCTTCAGTGTTGTGTAGTTTTCTGAGTACAGGTCTTTTACCTCCTTGGTTAGGTTTATTCCTAGGTACTTTATTTTTCTTGTTCCTATGTCAAATGGGATTTTTTCCTGATTTCTGTTTCTGATCTTTCATTGTTGTTGTACAAGAATGCCTTTGATTTCTGGGTATTGACTTTGTATCTGGCTGTTTTGCCAAATTTGTTTATTAGGTCGAGTAGTTTTTTAGTGGAGTCTATAGGATTTTCCATGTACACTATCATGTCATCTGCAAACAGTGACAGTTTCATTTCCTCCTTTCCAATTTGGATGCTTTTATTTCTTTTTCTTGTCTGATTGCTATGGCTAGGACTTCCAATACTATGTTGAATAGGAGTAGTGAGAGAGGGCACCCTTGTCTTGTTCCTGATCTTAGTGGGAAAGCTCTAAGTTTTTGTCCATTGAGTATGATGTTGGCTGTAGGTCTCTCATATATGGCCTTTATTATGTTGAGGAATGCTCCCTCTATTCCCAGTTTGTTGAGGGTTTTTATCAGAAATGGGTGCTGTACCTTATCAAATGCTTTTTCTGCATCTATTGATATGATCAAGTGGTTTTTGTCTTTGCTATTGTTTATGTGGTGTATTATGTTTATTAATTTGCAAATATTGTACCATCCTTGCATCCCTGGGATGAATCCCACTCGATTATGGTGTGTGATCTATTTAATGTATTGCTATATGTGGTTTGCCAATATTTTGTTGAGGATTTTATCATCTATGTTCATCAGCAATATTTCCCTGCAGTTTTCTTTCTTTGTTATGTCTTTATCTGGTTTTGGGATTAGGATGATGTTGGATTCACAAAAAGAGTTTGGGAGTCTTCCATCGTTTTGAATTTTTTTTAAATAATCTTTGAAGGATGAGGGTTAGCTCTCCCTAAATGCTTTGTAGAATTCTCCTGTGAAACCATCTGGTCCAGGGCTTTTGTAGGTCTGAAGCTTTTTGGTTACTGTTTCAATTTCATCAGGTGTTATTGGTCTGTTCAGGCTTTCCACTTCTTCTTCATTCAGTTTTGGAAGATTATATTTTCCTAGAAATTTGTCCATTTCATCTAGGTTATCAAGTTTCTTGGCATGTAGTTCTTTGTAGTAAATTCTTACATTCCTTTGTATTTCTGTGTTGTCAGATGTAATCTCTCCTCTTTCATTTCTGATTGTGTTTATTTGGGTCTTCCCTCTTATTTTCTTGATGAGCCTGCTTAAAGGCTTGTCAATTTTGTTTATCTTTTCAAAGAACCAGATCTTGGATTCATTGATCTTTAGAATTATGCTTTTAGTCTCTATGTCGTTTAATTCTGCTCTGACCTTGGTTATTTCCTTCCTTCCACTTGCTCTTTGTTGTTGTTCCTTGAGTTCTGTATTGTCTTTGTTGTTGTTCCTTGAGTTCTTGTAGGCATAGGGTTAGGTTGTTTATTTGAAATGTTTCTATCTTTTTAAGGTAGGCCTGTATTGCTATGAAATTCCCTCTCTGGACTGCCTTCACTGTGTCGCATGAATTTTGGATAGTTGTGAGTTCATTTTTGTTTGTTTCCAAAAACTTTTTGATGTCTTCCCTAATCTCCTTCTTGACCCATTCACTGTTTAATAGCATGCTATTCAATGTCATTGATTTTGAGTGTTTTGGGGGGATTTCCTTGAGGTTTATTTCTACTTTCAGTCCCTTGTGGTCAGAGAAAATACTTGATATGATTTCAATTTTCTTGAATTTGTTGAGGCTTGTTTTGTGTCCTATCATGTGGTCTATCTTTGAAAATATTCCATGTGCCTTTGAAAAGAATGTGTATTTTGCTTCTTTGGGATGAAAGGCTCTATATACATCACTTAAGTCCATTTTATCTAAGGCATTGTTCAGTGACACAATATCTTTGTTGATATTTTGTTTGGAAGATCTGTCCATTTTTGACAGTGAGGTGTTAAAATCTCCTACTATAATTGTGTTGCTGTCCATATCCTTTTTGAAGTCCTCCAAGATTTTCTTTATGTATTTGGGTGCTCCTATGTTGGGTGCGTATATATTTACTATATTTTTATGTCTTCTTGGTGGATTCTTCCCTTGAGTATTATGAAGTGACCTCTGGGTCTCTTTTTACGGCTCTTTTTTTGAAGTCTATATTGTCCAATATGAGTATTGCCACCCAGCTTTTTTTTTTTTTTTTCCTGTTCATTTGCTTGTTATATGTGTTTCCAGCCCTTCACTTTTAGTGTGTGTAGGTCTTTTGTTCTGAGGTGGGTCTCCTGTAGGCAGCATATGTATGGGTCATTTTTTCTTATACATTCCAGTATTCTGTTTCTTTTGATTGGGTCATTTAATCCATTTACATTAAAGGCTATTATTGATAGGTATTTATTCATTGCCATTTTTCGTACCTGTGTTCCTCTCTCTTTCACTGTTTTTCTTCCTGTTCTTAAGGGAAACACTTTAGCATCCTCTGCAGAGCTGGTTTGTAGGAAGTGTATTCTTTGAGGCTTGTTTTGTCTGGGAATCTCCTTATTTGGCCTTCCATTTTAATTGAGAGCCTTGCTGAAAAAAATAGTCTTGGTTGCAAGCCTCTGGTTTTCATTACTTGGAATATTTCTTGCCATTCCCTTCTGGCTTGGAGCATTTCCATTGAGAAGTCAACTGCTAGTCTTATCAGGGTTCCCTTATATGTTACTGCCTGATTTTCCCTTGCTGCCTTTAAGATTCTCTCTTTATCTTGGAATTTTGCCATTTTAATTATGATTTGTCTTGCAGTGGGCCTCTTTGGATTCCTTTTGCTTGGGACTCTCTGTGTTTCCTGGATTTGTGTGACTTTCATCAAATTATGGAAGTTTTCCATCATTACTTTTTCAAACAAATTTCTATCCCTTGCTCTTCTTCTCCTCCTTCTGGTATCCTTATTTTACAGATATTATTACGTTTCATGTTGTCCTGCATTTCCCTTAATCCCTCTTCATTCTTTCTGAGCCTCTTTTCCTTTTCTTGCTCTTTCTGGGTGTTTTTTTCTACTTTGTCCTCCAGCTTGCTGATCTGATCCTCTGCTTCACCAAGCCTGCTTTTGATTCCTTATACTGTGTTTTTCAGTTCAGAAATTGTATTCTTCATTTCCTCTTGGCCCTTGTTGATGGTTTCTATTTCCTTTGTCATGTTGATATAGTTTGCAGTGAGTTCACTGTAGTTTCCCTGCAGTTTTTGGTAATTCTCTCTGAACTCATTGAGCTTCATGATAACCAATGATTTGAACTAAATATCTGATACTTGACTTGCCTCTATTTCATTTAGCATTCTTTCTGAATCTTCCTCCTTTCCGTTCATTTGGGGATTGTTCCTTTGTCTTCCCATTATTTGCGAAACTTCTTGTTAGCCTTTGCTTCTTAAATTTATCTGTTCCGACTCCCTGGGTTTATTATGGTGTAAACTTCTATGGAAGACTACCTGTGAGAATCAATGGTACAGTTTTTTTTTTGATCTTCCAAGCTCACTGATCTTCAGCTGTCATTTATGTTGGCTATGTGTATGTCTTTGGGTTTTGATTGTTGTTGGGTCTCTCTTTGGTGGGTCCTTCCCTCCATCTGGTTAACTGAGAGTCACTCTGTCTACCACCTCTTGTATTCTTTTTTGCAGGTGTGGGCAGGTTGTGTTGGAGCTGGTTCTTCCATGTGTACAAGGTTTGGAAGCTTTTCTCCTGCTCTTGTTCAGTTGTATGGTCTGAGCAATTTCTCCACTGTTTAATTGTATTTCCAGATAAGTCATGGATTGAGTTAGAGTGGCTTCCACTCCCTCCTTCACCTTTTTCTGTTGTTACCTGTTGGTGGTTCGTTTTTTGGTGCGTTTCCTCTTCCAGAGAGTATCCTGATGTTCACAGCTTCTATCTACTCTTTTTTTGTGACTGATTGTAGGGGGAAGGTGAAATGGTTTAAGACAGCAGGAGTGTATTCTATGATATTTAAAGTACCAGCCCTTAGGGAAGAGATAGGAAATCCTTTGGATATGTATAGTATTACCCATTATAATTCACACTACTATCCACTTTTTAGAAAAGGTGGAAAGAAGATAAGACTCTTGTTTCAGGGGGGAAGTATTGTGAGTTGGATCTAGAAAGCAATGAGCTTGTGGGAGGTCAGATTATGAGGTAAAGTTAGAGTAAAGGATAGAAAATAAGTGTAGTGTGTGGGAAAATAGAGTTAACCACATTAGTAAGAAAGTTCAGGTGACAGTGAAATGGGCTAAGATCTGGGAGGGGTGCTATGTGGTATTTATAAATACATGGAACAGCTATTATTTACAATAATAATGGGGCAACAATCCTATGACAGAATCTATGTGATCTGAATAAAAAGAATAGAAAGTATAGAACCTAGAGTAGTGTGTTAATGGAACATAAATGAAGTGAAATACAGTAAATTAACCATTCATTATGAAAGAGAGAATAGGGAAACCAGTCAAACAATGCAATTGAACCACCCAAGCAAAGACTAAACAGAAAGAAAAGAAATACAAAAATACTAATAAAATGAAAGATGTAAGAATAATGAAAAAAATAATACAAATATACAATAACTTGCAACTTCTCTGGAGTAGCAAAGTGAAATATGTCTCACTTTCTCAGCTGTTGAGATGTCCCCTCTTTGGGTCCAACCCTGGTCTTTTCACAGTTCCAGGTTTTATTGTCTCACTTTGGGAAATTAAAAAAAAAACAAGGAAGAAAGAAAAAATAAAAAGGGAAAGAAAGGAAAAAGGCATAAAAAAAAGAAAGAAGGAAAGAGAGGAAGAAGGAGTTAAAAAATAATAATAAAAAAATAAAGAATTACCTTAAAAAAAAAAAAAAAGCCGCCTGTTTGCTTCAAACTGGCCAAGCTAGTTTTGCTGGTCTTCCTGGCTGCAGCAGGCGTTGGGGGGACTGGGTTCACTCTTCTCCCTTCCTGATTGGCACTGGGCCAGCCACCAGCCCATTTTCCCAGCAGCCTCTGGTCCTGCAGGTTTGGGCACACACTCTCCCCAAGGCTACAGATGTGAGCACAAGAGCTTTCCTAGGTACACACTCTTCCCAGTGCCTTGTATGTGGGCTCGGGGCCCTCCGATGTGCGTACTCTCCCTGGGCCCTCAGGTGTGGGCTCGGGACCTTTGCACCACTGCAGGAGCCCCACACAGCTGGGTGGGGAAGAGGCTGGGGAAACTGCTGCAGGAGAGTTCCCTAAACAGCTGCCCAGTGTCTCTTTTTTCACTTTTTCTTTTTGAGAAATTCCTCCTGCTCAAGCCTGCCGCTCCATACAAGGAAGGGCCTGTCCTCTCACACAGCCCACCTCTCCAGCTATACTGGGGACTATCTGGTTCAGGGCCCATCACCACCCAACTCTCAACTCTCCCCAGCCAGTGCACAGTCTCCATGGGTGCTCACAGACCCCATGTGTTTGCCACTTCATCCTTATTCCCCTCCCTGCAACTTCAAACAACTGGGTCTCTCTCAGTGCTGCTCAAACCTTGTTTGGCAGGGGAGGGAGCCACTGACCTGGCTCTCTCCCGAGAGTCCTGAGGCAGACCTGGCGGGTACGGAGCCTGGGACTGCAGTCACCCTGGTCCCCGTACTGGTCCCAGGGACCTTATTGTCTTGACCACTTTCCTTACCGTCTGATTTTTCAATGTCCTCTACAAGTTTTGGTCTCATATTCATACATGCTGGAGTACTGTTGGCTGTTTGTTCTGTCCCTCAGTAGATTGGCTAGGTGTTTCACCTGTGTTCAGGGGAATGTGGAATCTGCTCCCACCTATCCTGCCACCATCCTAGAATCCTGTTTCATATTATTATTTATAGGTCTTCATCATTCTGTTAAATCTTTTCATAGTTTCCATAGTTTGTACGTACCATATTTTATTTAAACACTATCATATTGATCAGAAGTAATGGTCTTTTATTTTTAATATAAACAAAGCAATGTAGGATTGCATATCCTCAATAAATCTTTTGTTTTTTCTCTGAGTTATTTTAACCACCAGAACATCATGAGTTTTCAGATTTTCTGTTTTTTTTTCCTCTGAAACATTTTTATACAACAGGCTTTATCTTACTTGCTTCAAGGGTTGCCATGTGCCTGTAAACTCTATTGATCTTTTGAAATTTTTTTTATAAACTAGGTTATTTTTTCAATTTCTTTATGGTTATTGAATTATTCACATTTTCTTCTTCCTAGCTGGCACAAACTTGGTAAAAATTCCTTTCAAATGGACTGTCCACTTGTTTAGATTCTTAAAATTGTTGCTATAAAGTTGTTATGATTTATTTAACTTCCTCTCTATCAGAATACATTTTTATCATTTTTGTTTGTCATATTCTTTCTTGTCTTAGTTGTTTGATGCTTTTAATTTATTTTTTACCTTTGAACTAAGGTTGGATGCACTGAACACATACTTTTAAACACTTCCTGACATCCATGTGTTTGTAACTGCTTTTCAGGCACAAATGAAAACTTGATTTTTCAATGAATACTTTGTAATCATAAGTTTTAAACTTCACAATTCATTAGTGAGATATATTTAAAATTTGTTATGATATGGAGATATCTTTAGACATCAGTACAGTTGCTTAAGATGTTTTTTATTCCTTAAATAACATCTCAAAATTTGAGAGAGAAAAGGTGAAATTTGACTCCAGAACCAAAGGACAATACGTTTTACATGAAGTGAAAATGATAAAAATCACTTGAATTTAGAGTTGGTCAAGGTTAAATTTGAAAATACAATTCTCCAAAGAGCTAAACTTAGGTCAACCCAATTTTTTATGTATAAAGTTGGATGAAAAAATTATATATTGTCAAATGACTTTAAGCCATTACAAAATCAAGACAGTCTTCCACTCTCCCCTAATAGTGCATGCCCTGAAGGTACATAGCAAATGTACCTGCATTGCTTAAGTTGGCATCTTGGAATATTGAATGCAATTCGTAGAAAGATTTCTGTCTGGAAGAATTCAAAATGAGAGCCTAATAGGCCAGGAAGGAATTAAAATCTATCCGTGTTGCCCTGGCTGGTGTGGCTTAGTGGATTGAGTGCCAGCCTGTGAACCAAAAGGTCACTGGTTCCATTCCCAGTTAAGGCACATATCTGAGTTTCAGGCCAGGCCCCAGTAGGGGGTGGGTGAGAAGCAACCACATATTGATGTTTCTCTCCCTCTCTTTCTCCCTCCCTTCATGTTTCTCTAAAAGTAAATAAATAAAATATTTTAAAATATATATTAGTGTTTATAGTTGCTGTTCTACTGCATGCTTCTTGCCACCACTCTTTGTTCTGTTGTTTGTTAATACATTGAAGTTCTATTAATTTAATGCTTTTCAAAAGGTCAGGAAACATATTCCCTAATTTTTTAAGAAAGCGTATTACCTGAAGTATTCTAGGCAGCACAAACTTGCTCATAATTTTATTCTTTCAGGTTTAATTGTGAGTGAGAAGGGAAGCCAATGTAATAATTTGAACACAGCAAACACTTCAATGTATGTATCTGGTACCTATGCCTGCATAATAAATCATGCCCAAACTCAGTTATTTAAATCAACAGCAAATGACTATTTTTCATGATGGACAATTTTCATGGCCTTAATGATATTTTGCTCCACGTTGTATAGAATGATATTAGTCTTCTGATTAAATCACTGGGTCACCAGCTGAGTCTGGAATGTCCACCTAGTTCCAAGAGGCCTCTAACAACTCAATCCTGGCATGGCCTTCCTCCCTTCACGATTCTTAGTTTACAAAGTGGAGGGGAAGAAGCTGACATTTCTCTTAAAGTCTGAAGCCATATATCCCAAAACATCACCTTAGTTTTATTTTGTTGAATATAAGGCTAGCTCAGACTTCAGCTCTTGATGTAAGTGGTGAGGTACATGCACAAATTAGAGGAATTATCAATTACCCTGTTACAAGGCTTTCTATTACAGGAGAAAGTGCATAAACAGGAAAGTAAGTTGCTATTTTGAGCTTATTTGTTCAATTTCAAATTATTTTTCTTTGTAGCCCTGACATAAAAAATGAGTGAAAAATACATTTACATTTATTTTTTAAAATAACTTTACTGAATTATTGACTTCAAAAACAAAACAGTCTAATGAAAAAATCTAATTATTTTTAAGTATAAAGAAAATATTATTTGTAATTTCATCATCTAATGGTAACCACCCTTAATTAAGATTTTATTGAATGCCATTTGAAAAATAGCATGATACAATTTTCAATTATAAAATTATGATTAAAATTAGTGTAAAATGTGTATTATAATTAGAAATTTCTCACTTTGCTGCTTTTAAAATAATCATAACTTAGAATGTCAGCTTGTTACATAAGCTATCATAGAAAACAATAAAAGCACACTATTCATCTATTATGTATGATGAGGAAATTATCATCTTTATAGTAACTTTGTAATAAAGTTATCATTATTTTTAAATGTACATGTTGAAATACAATCTGATCTATTATTTTAATTCAAGTTTATTTATAGGTTGTTTCTAAAAATTGAAAATCAATAACAAGATTTATAATATTGTTGCAGAAAGAAGTCTATAGAATGGTCTAATAGAAAAGAAACTCAATGTCGGGCACTATTTCTATGTAGGTTAATAGAAAATGGTCCAAGCCACAAGGTTAAATAGATTTGTTTTGACTTGCTCCAAACTTTACTACATTTTAGTTGGCTTTACTATTTAACACTTTTTCCCTTTAATTATTTTAATTTTTCTCACATTTTTCTAATTGCTTTAACTTTGTAAGAAAAGTAATTGATTTTATCCCATTTAATATTGTCCAGATTCACAGTGTTAGCATATTTGAAATGAAATATACATTTTCTTGAATAAATTTTTCATAGAATACACTGACTTCATTCAATTGGAAATATTTTTAACCTTATGTACAGTTGTTATCTGGAATTTCTAATTAGTAATATATATATGTATATACACACACATACACATATATATGTACACACACACACACATATATATTTGTTGAACAGTTCATTTTATTTTGTGTGTGTGTGTGTAGTCTTTTTCTATTTTGTAGGAGTATGTCTTCTAACAACAAAAATTCTTCCTTAGAAATGGGTGGTATGAAGTAAATGTTCTGATTTCTTATGTTTTAAAAAATGATTTTATTTTAGTGTTACAGCTTTTTCTTATATTAGCTATGTAAAGAAGTGTAAGTTCAAAACCATATTGTCTTAAACTTGAAAATTTTGCACCATTATAATTCATGATAAATTAATCATTACTTGTCAGACGGATGATTCTAGTGGGATGATATCCATCCACCTTTGTAAGTCATTGAATCTCAGTGATAAAATATTCCTTATTGTGCATATATATATATATACATATAGATATATATATCTATATATATCTATATATATATATATATCAAGCAGTTATGATTTTGGATCTATTTTGAGTGTGGATTCAAGAGTATTTGCTGGCAAATTGGATGTGAATAGAAGAGAAAACACCAGTATTAACACTATGCTTTTTGGTCTGAGCAGCTAGAAGACTCTATTTGGCCTTTACTCAGATCAGGAATATTTTTAAGAAGCAAATTATAAAGAGTTATTTATTCATTCAGCAGATATTTGTTGAACACCTGCTATGAGCTAAGCATTTATTTCTGGGCTCAATATTGTTAATACTGTGTTGTCTCTTAGTCATCCAAGAAGAACTTAAGTGAAAAGCCTTGGTTTAAAATATAAATTTTAAAATCATCATACATAAAT
This sequence comes from Desmodus rotundus, assembly GCF_022682495.2. NCBI lineage: Eukaryota > Metazoa > Chordata > Mammalia > Chiroptera > Phyllostomidae > Desmodus > Desmodus rotundus. Next base: position 58,156,121 of record NC_071399.1, on the reverse strand, counting down.
ATTAAAAACTATTGAATGATCCATCAAAGACTAAATATAGCTAGAATGAGAAGAGACTCAAGAATAGAGTCCTGAGCCATTCCAATGTGTATTGATCAAGAATATAAAAAGGGACCAGCAAAAGATATTGAAAAGTAGTTGCACAGGTGACAGAATTAAAATCAGGATGTACGGGGTCCTGAAACCAACATATTTTAATAAAGAAGATGATGAAAATTCTCACATGCTATTGAAACATCAAATGATATGAATATTGAGATATGCTCTTTGGATTTAGCAACATTGGGGTTTTGAGACATTAATGAATAGTTTTTACGTAAAAATAGATATGAAAGAGTTTAAAGAGACCAAAATATAATGTACCGTGAGAAATGAGGTAAATATATATAGATGACCATTTCAATAAAAATATTTGAAGGTAGAAAAGTTATAGTAGGACGCATATCCTTTGACATAATAAAAAAGTGTCAGATAATTTATTTTGCAATACGAAACCTAAACTGGACAACAAAAGAGGTTATTTTGAGTAAATGAATTTTCTTTTCCAGCTATCATGCTATCTTTGCCTAAACTAACATTTCCCAAGGATGAGATTTGGGATATTGAAAATGACCTTTTGGATATTTTAAAATTATAACCAAACAAAAGAACAACATGAGTACATTAAGAACAAATGAAATTTGGGTTGAAGTAGACAGGAATCATGGTCTCAGATTTTAATTAATAATTGCAAGGAATTACTAATACATGTTTCAACTGTGCTTTTAAATGGTCAAGTAGAAAAATCAAATTCAAAACAATAAATTAAATTATGATATGAATATACCACAAGTGTGGTGAAATTATAAGAGAAAATGTAATATCTATGATGACATGGTGTTTGAAAAGGCATTTTTGTAGAAGTTGTACAAGTCCACTGCAGACCATCTGAAGGAATGTGGGGTGACATAGTGATTGCAGGGACATAGTTTTGGAAAAGTCTCCCTCTCTCATGACAATTTATTGGATTGTCATTTACAGTGAGTGAAAAAAATTATTGTGGCTGAAGTCTAAAATCATTTGAAGCAACAATGAAGAAACAAGTACGGTATTTAAACTATAGAGAGTTATGTAGTGGAGACTTAAATAATGCAGAGGAAGCACCTAGAGTAAATGTGCAAAGGTGAAGACAATCTTTTTCCTGCTCTAAGAAGGCCCGAGTGTCTGGGGCAGAGTAGGGTGGGGTTGGGGATCAAGAGATGGCCAAGGGCCAAATGATGAGAACACTTTTCCTTGTTCTTACAGGTGGTAGGTTTAAGTTCTTTCGAAATGCAAAGGGTAGATTTGAACACGGGGAATGACATGATGTAATTGACAGTGCAAAACCACCTGTCTGACCTCTACACAGTGTGTGAGCATTTGGCACAAACAAGCTCAGAGGTTAGTCGGACGTCTATTCTTTATCTCAATGGCGAGGTAGCAATGGTTTGGATCAATGCCATAGTTTCTTAATAATGTGGATTAAATGTTCCTCTCACATTATGGCAGAACTCTCCTTAAGGGCCCAGGAAAAATGAGGTTAAAGACAAAAGAGAAATCTTTTTATGGAGTAAGAGGAGGGAAAACATGACTACATACAGTGGATTTGTAGAGAAGTGATACAAATGCAAACTAGAGAAATTAGACATAGGTTTTATTTCCCCTGTAAATTCTTAAGAGAGGGGTAGGGTAGAATTTTCACTTAGACATCAGAGATTCTGTACACTCTGGACACAAGCTTTTGGCAGTTCCTCATTGGTTAGTTTCCTCTGGAGAAATTGGAGAGGTTACGCAACTCTTTGGCAAAGTTTTCTTCAAATTCAAGATGACCTATTGGTGGGTCATGATCAGCATTATAAAAATAAAATAAAAAATAATATTAATCAATGTTACCCAAATAAACTTAATTAAAAAAGAAAGAATGCAACTGTAATATCTCATTAAATAAATTTGAAGCAGGAATAAAACCTGGAAAGTCTTAATTGTGTTTTGAATATATGATTCTATGAGTTTTGTACAATGATGTGGTAAAAACTAACTGCATATGAAAAATCATTTCCTGTTCTACCAAAGTCAATGCTATCCTGCTATCCAAACCCAACATTTGCTTTGAGCAGCAACAAAACACTCTACCAAATGATACCCAAGAGCAGTTGGGCAAAGATGGGCCATAATTAAATGTTGTTCATGCACTTGCTCCCTTTACAAACTTCCTGAGGAAACATTGTCTCCAACATGATTTTATTCATTGACAGTTGAATAATTTACTCCTGGTATTCATTTTGTCATCCTTTATAATCTTCTCATTATCTGTCTCTCTGGCCCTCAGGATAATAATGAGCCAAAAAGTTACTTAATTGTGTCTGATAAGTATAAGAGCAGTATGAGCAGGAGCTGCATATGCAGGAAGAAGAAAACCCATAAGTGAAATTGAACAAAATAATCAACCTTTAAATTTTGTGTTAGTTCAAATCTTTATTTAGATACTTTTCTAAAGCATGCATGTACCCCTTCTTAAAAAAACAACCTCTTATTTTTCACTCAAACACTAGTGTTCAGGATACATTTTTAAAAATCTCTATCTTCTATAATTCAATATATTCTGCTTACTCTAAAAATAACTGACGGAAGCTAATCAATACATGTTGATAGAACCCTAAGTAATTTTATTAACCAATATCACCCCAATAAATTCAATTAAAAAGAATTATAAACAAAACTGAAAGACAAAAATATTTTAAAAGTTTTATTTCCTATATTTAAAAAGCACAAAAACATATTTTATGTATATAATTATTTGGTTTGCAAAACTAGCTTTTATAATAATACTGATCCTATGGAAAATTGTGTGGACAAATTGTATAAAAGTGATTCTAAAATACACTATTTTTACTTTTCTTTTTCATTCCACTTGTACTCTTATTTCTATATGTTTGCTACTCAAAACTGTTATGTCTCATTTTTGGTCTCCTAGTGACACAATTTTCCATGAGACAGTAGGGGCTTAACTTCACAGTAGAAGGAAAACAGAGCAACTTATGGTCCAACACGCTCACGCTGGGGAAAGGACAGCTTCACCCTGTGAGGAAGAGAATAGATGGAGAGTTTAAACTATGGTTAGTCTTTCACTTTTTAAAAGTGAAAAGATAGAAGAAACACAGTGAATGCAAATATAGAGAAGCAATAAATTAAATTTGTGCAGAAGAAATCCACCGTTTTAATCATTTGTGTGTTAATCAGACTTTTTCCCATTGTCTCAATAATTTCCTGGAGTGAGTTGGCACTTTAGAAGCACATCCATTTCCTCCATCGCTGTCATTATATTTGAAACCGTTTGGGAGTGATTTAGTAATTAATTGAGATTTTTGTTGTTGACATTCCTCTTGGAGAATAATACAGACTCTAGGAAATAACTGGAAGTGCACATTTTTATATTAAAAATATCTCAAATTAACTATTTTTCCAGTAGAAATAAATGATATGTGTACTACAAAATATTTTATAATATAATTGTATAAACTTGTAAAAATACATATGATCATTGATAAAATACTGACATCATTTTACATTGGATAAGATTTAAGTACTTATTTCCAACACGGGTAAACTTATTCATCAAGCACCTGTGGAGTAGGCTCTGTACATATTTTACATTTCATTATCATATATAATCGTACAGATACATAATTGTCACGTCACCTTTTGGTAAGTTAGAAAGATATGGCTAAGTGAGGCTATGTATCTTATACCAAGCCAGAGAGCAACTAAACGGAGGAGAGGCCATTCAATTTAGAACTATCTGAACCCAAAGTTCACTGATTTCCCTCTGTATGACACGGCTTATTAGATCACTGTGATGTCTGATGGGAAGCCCCCATGGCATATTTTGAAGGTGACAGAATGAAGAGGGGAGGGGGTATAGTGGGGTTAAATGGTAATGGAAAAATACAATATATTAAATGAAAAAATAAAACATAAAATAATTCACATATATATAATGTGCATATAGAATATATAAAATACACTTACAAAAATTTTTTGATATATAACAATCATATATATATAACTTTTCTAAGTTATATTAGAAATTACTTTTATTGTTATTTTTATTTTGTAGAATGTGATGATTATAAATGATGAGGAAAGATTTTTGGAGAACTAAATATTCTAACTGCATTATTTTCTTCATCTGGATCACAGCTGACTGCACTACATAGTCAAATAGGCAATAAGCATTGTGATGATAATGGTATATAGAACTATATGTTAGAATATTCAGATTGATTGGTCTTCATATAATTAGTGGAAATTTATTTATAAACAAATCAACATCAATATCTTGCCACGGAAAATCTAATAAAATCTAATTAAAGCATGTGACCTAGCATGTGACCTCTGTTCAAAAAAAATAATTTATTATGCTTAATTTTCTTGGTCATTGTTTTCTTTTGTTTAAATCTTTTTAAAGATTTTATTTATTTATTTTTAGAGAGATGGGAAGGGACGGAGAGAGGGAGAGAAACATCAATGTGTGGTTGCCTCTCCCACACCCCCCACTGGGGACCCAGCCTGCAACCCAGGCCCCAACTGGGAATCGAACCAGTGACCCTTCAGTTCACAGGCCCATGCTCAATCCATTGAGGTATACCAGCCAGGGCCCTGGTCATTGTTTTCTGATCCTTTTTTTTTCCCTCTTGACACATTGTGAAATAAAGTGAGCATAATTAATTAATTGGCCCAGAAAAACATTTGTAAGTGAAAAGTTAGTATCTGGATAATTAATTTGACAATGAAGTCCATTTTCCTTAGACTGAGAATAATTTCCTCCCCTGCATTCTCAGGTGATTTGACGGACTGGCAGACAAACAATGGGATAGGCCAGAAAATCATCCTATATTTCTCTACCTCATATGAAAATACTTAAGAAGCCTATTTAAAATCTCTACCTACAGACACAGAAAAAATGTCAACTGAAATGAAGGGGAACACTGAGATCTTTATTTCAAAAGAGATTAAGGATATGTCAAAGGGAATTCTCATAGTTGGCTAGAGAGTTGCCTAGAATGCAATATATTTCCACACAATGGGGAGAGAGACATAAAGGCTACATTAAGAATCGTGGAGCAATTATAAAGGATGAATAGGCAATGCTACCATTTAGCTCTGCCCCTGGCCTTTAACAAAGTTCTAAGGAAGCCTTGGCATGCTTGAAGAGCAGCAGACAGCCAGAACTTGCAGTCCAGAAGCCTAGTCAACAGCAGGCCGTCTGTTCCACAGAGCTGTACCCCGATGGGATACCAATGACAGCTGGCAGGAGAGAAGAGCAGACAGTGTAGATAAGCAGATTACATCTTCCTGGTTTAGAACAATTACTGAAGATGCCTTAATCACTCCCTCTTCATTCTTCCTCAGAGTCCTGTGCAGTCCATAGAAATGAATATGCCAAAATTAGGAGAGATAATCTAGCTTCAGAAATACCCTATTTATAACTAGTCTGTGGGAGGATTTGCCTTAGCACTCCACTCAATTCTGCATCCTTTCTTATGAGGTATTAATATCATCATTGACATAGTGGAAGAAATTGCCGCAAAAGGAGGTGCTGAGTTCAGTTAATTAAAGAAAAAGGAAATCTCTTTTGTCTATGGTATAAAATATCATGGGGATAATTATGATTTATCCCAAAATGAAAACTTTGTCTCCTGCCTCAGGCCTAAATTTTTTTGCTAATTACACAAATATCTAGATCTATGTCTAGATGTATAGCGTCAGGGTTTTATAAAACAGCTGTCCTTTCTCTTATTATGTCATCAGAAGGATCTAATAATACCTTCAGGTGATTACCTAGATAGTTACCAATTGCTACAACTTTTTGAGAAATTTCTCTTCCTTGTAAAATAACAACTAACAATCGCAGTTTGTTAGGTGTTGTTTTACATTGCATTTTAACTCATTTAATCACCACACTGACTTTATGATCACTCCTGTATCACAGATGAGAAAACTGAGGCACAGAGCAGCATGCCTAGTATCACAGAGAAGTGAATGGGGGACTCAGACTCGAAAGCAGGCCATTCACTATCTAAAGTCCATGATCTTTGTTTGTTTGCTTGTTTATTCTATTACAGTTTTCCCATTTTTTTTCCTTTTTGCCCCCCTCCACCCAGCCCACAGTCAGTCCCCTCTCCTTTGTCCATGTCCATGCTTCATTAACACATGTTCTTTGACTAGTCCCTTCTGCTTCCTTCACCATCCGCTCCTCCCTCCCCCGCCCCCCGCTCCCAGCTATCAGTCTATTCCATGTCTCCATGTCTCCAGTTCTATTTTTCTCATTAGTTTCTTTTGTTCATTAGATTCCAGTTATAAGTGAGGTCATATGGTATTTGCATTTTGCTAACTGGATTATTTCACTTAGCATGAGAGTCTCCAGTCCCATCCATGCTGTCATAACAGGTAGGACTTCCTTCCTTCCTTCTTTCTTTCTGCTGTGTAGTGTTCCATTGGGTACATATACCACAGTCTTTTAATCCACTCATTTACTGATGGGCACTTAGGCTGTTTCCAGCACTTGGCTATTGTAAATTGTGCTGCTGTTAACATTGGGGTGCACAGGTTCTTTGAATTGGTGATTCAGGATTCTTAGGGTATATTCCCAGCTGTGGAATTCCTGAATCATAAGCCGTTCCAATTTTAATTTTTTGAGGAACCATGATCTTAATGACTGTACCATGCTACTGGATGATTGTCTTTGAGAGTTTGCATAGATTTTTTTCAGTACTGACTCTTCATTATTCAACCCAGGCTTGCCCTTCCCATGTTAATGTTGTGTTAAATTGATTCCAGAGAGATAACTGATTTTATAGCCATCTCTCAAAATTTAAATTTATACCGAGTTCGAGCTTCACAAATCTATTTATAATTATTTCTGTAACTTACTTTTAAGTCTTGCCCAAAATCACCTCCTCAGTGTGGCCAGCAACACTTGCTGTCCATGGCAAGCCATATTCCCTTTACCCATTGCTTTTGTTTCCTAAGGCAACTGTAACAAAACACCACAAATGCAGGTGCTTGAACAACAGAAATTTAGATTCTTACAAACTGGGGTCTAGAAGTCTAAACAGATTACATTTGGGGTGTGTTCGCAATAGAGGTTATAGGTGAGAACAGTGGCTCTTCATTTATGGAAACTCCAGGAAGTTATCAGTTTGTGGCTGCATAGAACCAACATTTACATCCATGTCCATAGGGGCTTCTCTTCCACGTGTCTCTGTGTCTCAGATACTCTTCATCTTTCCCATATAAAGACAGCTGTTATTGTATTTAAGGCCCAACCTAAGTTTGGAATGCATTTATCTGAGATCCTTAATTATATCTAGGAATACCTTTTTTCCCAAATGAGCATATTGAAAAATTTCTCATGGGTTTATACTGAAGGAGGAATTGCTGGCCATTTCGTGAATGGATACAGCTTCAGTAAATACTGTCAAATAGTTGTCCTAAAGTAGTTATCCTGATTTATACTACTTACCTGTGTTTATTAGAGTTAGTTGTCCCATGCCCTTGCTAGTACTTAGCGATTTCCTGCCTATTTTAATCTTACCATTCTATTAATAACGCAGTGGGCATTAATTTGTATTATCCAACACATGATGTTTGAATAGTGTTTTTTCTGGTGGTTCATCAATCCTTCCCCAGACTGTCTGAAGGAACATGGGATAATGGAATAATTGGGGAGGGCAGGGTGAGTGTGCTCCCAGAAAAGGCTCACACTGTCACATCGGTTCCGTACGTCTCCATCTAAGCTATTGTTAAAGCAATACTTCAATGCTCAATACAAACGTAAACATCACTGATTTAGAATAACAAAGAACAGTATGTTTCATTGTTAAATACTGAATCAGATAAAAATATTATTTGACTTGATATTTTCTTGTCTTTATGGGGTATAATTTCCTATACCTTGTAAGTTTTTATGCTTATGCCTTTAGCTTCTGTTATGAATCTATTTCAATTATTTTTCTATATTTGGTATTCAGAGTTCAGTTCTCCTTTGTAAATCAGGTTTATTTATTTTTGTTTCTTATTTTAAGCTCTGTCTCTATCTGTTGTGTTTTCTTTCATATATACCACAGTAACTTAAAACCAATGTATGGCACAAAATATTCATGGGATAAATAGAAATGCATGAATGAATGACAGCCCCCATGCAAAGCTTCATTCATCACCTGTAACCTGATGCCTAAAACTCAATCTCTAGTCTGAACTTCTCCTGAACATGGAAATGCTGTATGATGCTATTCTTCATTTTAATGTCTTAAAGTCATCTCAAACTTTCAAGTAGTTAATTTTCCTATTTTAAAAATCATATGCTCTCAATTCAGCTATTTCAAAGTAATCTAAAATATGAAGATTATCCTTTTTCATTAAAAATTAATGTAGGTTCATTTTGCAAATTTAGTGAATGGAAGAAAATGTAAAGAAGGAGCTTAACATGCTCCAACTGGGAGACATCAATCTCCTTTGCCTGTTTCACTTTGTCATTTGTTTCTGTTCACCATCACTGAGGATGGTTCCAACATTTTCTGAATTAATGAAGCAGGACATGCAAGGATCACCTGGGCTTTTCCCTCTCTCTTTACTAGGAGAGAAGCAAATCCTTTCAGTGTTCATTCACAGTTTCAATCTCTGTTCCTTTTCTATGACAGCTTTAGAGTTGCCTTTTTCTTGCTTTCCTTCAGTGTCACTATATATCAGATTTCTAACATTAGCTTTTGTATAGTTGTATGATTTTTAATCCATGTTCTTTACTGGTAGCTGCTGACCTTTAAATAAGTGTGTGCGTGTACATATATATCAGTCACGAATAAATAGAGTTTACCAGTGACCCTTTGGTCCGCAGGCCAGTGCTCAATCCACTAAGCTACACCAGCCAGAGAGGCACTCATTGTTTTAACAAGACAAAATGCCTTTCATTAAGGGTTCACAGTTTGATAGAGGAATCATCTATATTTCATAAAAACACAGAATTTGATAAACATTTATTTTTGAGATAACCCAAATAAACTATTTTAATACATTTTATTGATTATGCTATTATACTTATCCCAAATTTTCCGACTTTGCCCCTCTCCATCCAATACTCTCTATTCTATCTAGCAATTTCCCTCTTAGTTCAAGTCCATGAATCATGCATATAAGTTCTTTGGGTATTCTATTTCCTGTACTGTTCTTAAAATCCTCCTGTCTATACTGTATTTACCAATTTGTACTTCTTAATCCCTGCATCTTTACCCCTCAATATCCCCCTTCCTCCTCCCAACTAATAACACTCTAAATGATGTCCATTTGTATGATTTTGTTTCTGTTTTTCTTGTTTGCCTGTTTATGTTTTTGTTCAGTTGGTGATAGTTGTGAATTTGCCATTTTAATGTTTATAGTTTTGATCTTCAAATTTCTAAACATTTAATTTTTAGATTGCAGAAAAGGGAAACTCATAATGGCAAATGAGGCAGTCTAGGAGAACTTCCTTTGGGAAAGCATTCTTGAGTTGTACAAGCTGCAGTATAAGATGGAAGACCCTCACTTTAGTGAAAAATTAATATTGTGTTGTTTCAGTGATTGCAGAACTACCAATAAAATGTCAGAAGAATATATTTGTTAAGATGTAATAGATTTATGACATATGCATTAATTTAAAAAAAACATTAAATAAAATAGATGAAAAATCTGAAAACCTATAGATTATACAAACAACTTAGTAGAGAGAGAGAAAAATGTCTTCTTATTACCTTCAAAATGTTGGGAGATCATTTTTAGTATATCAAAACATCATTCCAGTTGCATTGTTATTATTTATATTTCTAACTACATTGTGCCACTAAATTTATCACGTGACCGATTTGCAACTTAAAAAAATTCTGAAATTTTCTAAAGAGTATGTGCCAACAGGAACATACTCTTAAGCACTTTCTTCTCAGTTTAATTAATCAAGCCTTTCATTAGGTCTTTAGAGTATAATTAAATCAGATAGCCTCTGAATGGACTGCATGCTTGAGCTACTTGGAAAATATGCTTAACCTTAACAATTTTCCCTATCTTTCAGTTAAACAGTAAGTTCTAGCCTTTAGAAAAAAAATGTCTTATTCATGAGGACCAGAGGTATTGAGCCAATGCCTGAACAATCTTCCCACATCTATTTTAATTTGTCATCAATGATTTTTACCCATTATTCAAAATTATCTAAATTTGTAAAATAGAATCAAAATTTCAAAGAATTGTAATATATCCATAATCTTTAACAATGGGTATTTGGCATGCAAGCAAATCAATATTCTCAGAAACACATACCATACACCTACACCTAATATTTTATTTTAAACTCACTTGTATAAGGAATTTTATTTTTTCCTAGATGTTTGTATCACCTATAGGTCCTCAGAGTTTTCATCTACTTCATTTGATGATTATTTTAAAAAATTAGCATATATATAATAACTCTATTATATCTCATTTTTCTCAAATTTATCCCAGAATTTTACTTTAAACAATTTTGTTATTCTGTTATATTTTTCAATATTCTTATGACATTATTTTTACTCTAATGTACTTAATGAATCATATTGACCTTAAGATAGTTTCTTACTTTTGTCATTTTCTTACTTATCAGACAGCACAGTTAATATTTCCAAATGTTTACGTGAATGTAAAAAACTTGTACAAAACTAATTATTTCTGGAATCACATCACTTTTTCCTTTATGTAAGAAAATATAATCAAATGCAAATCATGACTTATAATTGTCTTATCTAATATTAACAGTGATACTCTATTTAGAAATATAATTTCTTATGTAAAATTTAGTGGTTTTATTATCTATAAGCACCTAAGCTGAATATTCTGATTATTTGTTTCAATCTGAGAACTACAGTAGATCTAAGATTACCTATACTATTAGATTGGCCTAAAAGTTAGTTTGTTTTATTTCATAAGATGGCTCTAGTAGTGCTTAGTTGTCTTTAACTTCATTTGAAACAATTTTGTTAGAATGTATTGTGACAGCTATTATATCAGCATGCATTTTTTAAAAAATCAAAATTGGTGAATTTTTGTGTAGCCATTTTAATATTGAAGATAGAAGAAAGTACACATTTTCAACATATTATGCTTTATTATTTCAAAAAAAGGTAAAAATGCAACTGAAATGTAAAAAAAAAAGATTTGTGCAATGTATGGATAAGGTGCTGTGGTTGATTGAATGTGTCAAAAGTGGTTTGTGATATTCTGGGCTGGAGATTTCTCATTGGATGATGATGCTCCCTGGTTGGGTAAACCAGTTGAACTTGACAGCTATCAAATCGAGGCATTAATTGACATTAACAATCAACATTATACCATGCAGGAGATAGTTGATATACCCAAAATACCCAAACAATAAAATTATTGATGAAAATGAAAAACGTGTCTTTTATTTTATGGAAAAAGCTAAATGGTCTTTTCGGCCAACCCAAAACCTAAGAACATACCAGGTACAGTTGTTATTAGGAGAAATAAGCTTTTGATATTTTTACTCACTTATTTTGTTCTTTGGTGAACAAAGTCACTTCTGGCTACAGCCCACTGGTCAATTATTCTTTGGCTTGGAAAAGACAGAAATAATTGCAGAGAGGAGGGCCAGTGGAGGAGTAGACAGTGTAATTCTTAATACCTAGAATCTGTAACACATATGCCATCAAATTGGTAAAGACAAGTTCTTCATTTTCAATTCAAAAAAGCTTTTTATAACAATAATAACTTTTAGATTCATGTTGTTGAATTCAAAATATTTTTAAAAATATTTATTCAAATAAATATTTCTTGTGTTTTCTGGGGACTATATCCTTCAAGGAGAAGAAATGGTTATACTCAGAGTAAATTCAGAGGATTGCATCCTCAGAAACAGTTAATATATGACAATTCTTTGGTTGGAGTCCCAATATCCATTATTTATATGTTTCTTCTGAATCCTAGAAGTAACAATATTCAAAGATGCACTTGTAATAAGTTATTTTGAAAGTTCATTTGTAAATGTTCATACTACTTTAGTTTTACCTTCACTTTATAAGAATTGCAGGATGTACTTTAAATAATGAGGTATATTATTAATAAATCCTGAAGACACAGGTAAGTGATTTCACTAGTGAATTAAAAAATAGTTTTAGGTTCCTATGTTCTCAGAGGATGAAGCAAGGTTGGAACTCTGAATGCCAGGCCAAGATTGAAGGGTATGAGGAGGTTCCCATTTCAAAGCAGGATAATGGTTATTGCTTTCTGGACACTAGATAATAAGATATTCACAGAAGATATTCCACAAATACAAGCATGACTCAGTATCCAGAGATTAAGATTAGACAGAAAGATACAGTTATACACAGGCTTCTACTCTGTAACTACTGTCTTTGCAACCACTGCCTTATTCTGGCTCTGGTCCACCTCAGTACTGCACTTACCTTTCTCTTGTCTTCAGTTCACTTTATCCTATAAATTACTATGTGTATTTTGAAAGTATCCTGTGTGAGTTCTTAGATTTTTATCTATAACTTTTATACTTTATAAGATTATATTATTTACAGCACAGAATTTTGTCAGTCTATGTCCTCCTGTGACCAAACTCATAGACTGTTATGCTTTCCTTCTGTATAAATATTTTTGTTATGAAATGTACAAAAGTTAACAGTTTGTTTCATTATATAGTAAAGACCTCTGCAGTATCAAAATATTTTATAAAAATATTGAATCATTATACAACATTGGAAATTCTCATGTCACCTGAATGCTGATGTTCAATACTTAAATATTAATCTAGTTCTCATATAAGTAGCATGGATTCCAACCCTGGTCAGGGTGTGGATTAAAAACAAAGTTGTATTTTTATTTTTATTTATCTCAAGAAATCAGTCACATTTTTATATGCCAATAATGAATTAACAGAAAGGGAAATTCAGAAAACAATTCCATTCACAATTACTTAAAAAAAATAAAATACCTAGGGATAAATCTAACCAAGGATGTAAAAGACCTGTACTTGGAAAATTATAAGACAATTAAGAAAGACACTGAAGAAGAAACAAATAAGTGGAACCACATACTGTGTTCATGGACTGGAAGAAATAATATAATTAAAATGGCCATATGACCCAAAGCAATCTATACATTCAATGCAATTCCTATCAAGATATGAATGACATATTCACAGAACTAGGACAAATATTTCAAAAAATTATATGGAACCACAAAAAGCCTGGGACAGAAACAGCAATCTTGAGAAAGGAGAATAAATTTGAAGGAATCATGCTACCTAATATCAAGCTATACTTCAAGGCCACAGTAATCAAAACAACATAGTACTGGTGTTAAAACAGACACATGGATCAATGGAACAGAACATAGAGCCCAGAAATAAACCCATACCTTTATAATCAATTAATATTTGACAGAAGAAAAATTAAATTTCATTTAAAATAAAAATACAAAGAAAATAATATATGTAATTCTGCCCTACTTGTAATACTTAAAAAGAATAAATGCATTATGTTTGCTTGTTTGTTTTGTTGATTAGGTTCCACTTACAGGTGAGATCATATGGTATTTCTCTCTCACTGCCTGGCTTATTTCACTTAAATAATGCTCTCCAGATCCATCCATGCTGTCACAAAGGGTAGGAGTCACTTCTTTCTTTCTGTGGCATAGTACTCCATTGTGTAAATGTACCACTGTTTTTTGATCCACAGCAAAATACAACCAGAGACACTGAAATAAAGAACAAACTGACAGTAACCACAGAGGCAGAGGGAGAGCGATAATAGGGAATAATAGGGTAAAGGCCTTCAAGGAATGTGTATAATGGACACATGGACAAAGCCAAAGGGGGTAGGTTCAAGGGTAGGAGGTGGGAATGGGTAGGGCAGGGGGGCATGGTGCAGTGAAAATGGAGACAACTGTACTTAACAATTTAAAAAAAAAGAATAAATGCATCAGAAAATTTTTAAAAGTTAGCATATACATCAAGCCATTGTGATATGCTGGAAAATGACCAATAATTGTGGTGAGAAATCTTTAGAATTATTTTGGTTTTGACCCTTAGTAAATGTAGAAATTTGATCAAAGAATTTAATCTCTAACTCAGTCTTCCTGTTTCCTCTGAATCTAACATGTAAAGAGTGAAAAAGCAAATATTTATGGCACTTTGTATGATCTTTATGACTTTGGAGATTAAATCTCTGTGTACTAATCACTATACCATAAAATCTGTATCTATTTTACACAGATTGGAGCCAAAAAAATGCCTCATTTGATACTTTAATAGATTCTTTCATATAAGTGAACTATAACTTACCAAAACTTATTAAACTTGTTGGCCATTCAAGTTACTACTGACATTACCAGTGAGATGAACTTGCTTGAATGAGATCAGAAATACAGTAATACAAAAACCGTAGGGTACTTAAAACAGTTATCCATCTGTTCTACATTGTCGAACCTTGACTGGATATTCCAGGATGGTTAGGTGTGGACAGGATCTCTATCATCCCCACAGTACAGAAAATACTTTCAATGGTACACTCCACAACATTGCTCAACATGTGGTAACAGAGTAAGTGAAATAATATAATCCTTTTAGTTGAACAAAAATAACCCCAAGTGAAAATTTCTGCCACTCTGAAGTACTCTGTGTGTGCTTGTTAATCTATTCTCACTTTCTTTTATACAGAACTCAAAGATATAAAGCAATGTTCTTTTGATTAAACAACATTTCAAATATTTGTCACACATTATTCTTCCTTGGCTCATTTCATTGTATGAATAAATTTCACTTCTTTTTGATACTTTTATTATCTTTCTTTCTTTATTTAAAAGTGACTTCATACATTTTAAATGTTAACTGGTTTGTCCTTGGTAGTTTCCTTTATATTGAGGCTTATCTACATGATACCAGACATTTCATTTCACACATGACTTTTACAACATTTGCAGGTATAGTCTATCAACACGTACTGGACCTTGGATGACCACAGGTTAAAATAATGGTTTTAGGTACATTAAAGATGATAAATAGTCTAATTTAAGTTAGTGTTGTATTAATAAAAACTTGAGGTTCTACAGAAATAATATAGATTTCCAAGTTGTTATAAAACAATGAGGAGAACCAAGATGGCAGTGTAGGTAGACACACTGCGCCTCCTCGCACAACCAGAACTGACAGAAAATTGAACAGCAAGGAAGTCTGACACCAAGGAGATAAAAAAGAAACATTCATCCAGACCAGTAGGAGGGGCGGACACGGGCAGACAGGGCGGAGAGGACCCGCATTGCTGTGGCGGGACCGAGACTGGCGGAGTGTGGGAGGAACAGGGAAGGCAGTCTGACCACTAGCAGACCCTGTGGCCCTACAGTTGGGCACAGATAAACCGAGAGGGCGGGACTCAGAGTGGTGGAGAACGAGGCAGGCAGAGTGGCGGGTAGCACCCCGTGGCCCCACATTCACGCACAGATAAACTGGACAAACGGCGGGGAGCAAAGCAGACCATGTAACCCAGGGCTCCAGCTCGGGGAAATAAAGCCTCAAACCTCTGAGTGAAAACACCCATGGGGTTTGGGGCGGCAGCAGGAGAGACTCCCAGCCTCACAGAAGAGGTTGTTGGAGAGACCCACAGGGGCCTAGAGTGTGCACAGGCCCACCCACTTGGGAAGCAGCACCAGAGGGGCCCAATTTGATTGTGGGTAGCAGAGGGAGTGACTGAAATTTGGTGGAGGGGGCTCCATTACTCCCTCTCAGCCCCTCCCCCATGTACAGTCACAGCTCAGTGTCACAGCACAGCAACCAGCGTTACCCCGCCCCGGTGAACACCTAAAGCTCCTCCCCTTTAAGGAACAGAAGCACCAAGACAAAAAAAAAAAAAAAGGTCCAAATGACAGAACACTTCAAAGCTCCAGAAACAATTCAACTAAGCAGTGAACAGATAGCCAACCTATCAGATGCATAGTTCAAACACTGGTAATCAAGAAGCTCACAGAATTAGTTGAATTTGGTCAAAAACTAGATGAAAAAATGAAGGCTATGCTAAGAGAGACAAAGGAAAATGTACAGGGAACCAATAGTGAAGCAAAGGAAACTGGGACTCAAATCAATGGTGTGGACCAGAAGGAAGAAAGAAACATCCAACCAGAAAAGAATGAAGAAACAAGAATTCAGAAAAATGAGGAGAGGCTAAGGAACCTCCAGGACATCTTTAAACGTTCCAACATCGAATTATAGGGGTGCCAGAAGGAGAAGAGGAAGAACAAAAAATTGAGAACTTATTTGAACAAATAATGAAGGAGAACTTCCCCAGTCTGGCAAAGGAAATAGACTTCCAGGAAGCTCAGAGAGTCCCAAAGAAGCTGGACCCAAGGAGAAACACACCAAGGCACATCATAATTACATTAGCCAAGATTAAGCAGAAGGAGAGAATCTTAGAAGCAGCAAGAGAAAAGAACCCAGTTACCTACAAAGGAGTTCCCATAAGACTGTCAGCTGATTTCTCCAAAGAGACCTTACAGGCAAGAATGGGCTGGCAAGAAGTATTCCAAGTCATGAAAGGCAAGGACCTGCATCCAAGATTGCTCTATCCAGCAAAGCTATCATTTAGAATGGAAGGGAAGATAAAGTGCTTCTCAGATAAGGTCAAGTTAAAGGAGTTCATCATCACCAAGCCCTTATTATATGAAAGTTAAAGGGACTTACCTAAGAAAATGAAGATAAAAAATATGAACAGTAAAAATGACAGCAAACTCACAGTTATTAACGACCACACCTAAAACAAAAACAAAAGCAAACTAAGGAAACAACTAGAACAGGAACAGAACCACAGAAATGGAGCTCACATGGAGGGTTATCAACAGGGGAGTGGGGGGGGGAGGGGGAGAAAGGTACAGAAAATAAGTAGCATAAATGATAGGTGGAAAATAGAAAGGGGGAGGGTAAGAATAGTGTAGGAAATGTAGAAGCCAAAGAACTTATAAGTATGACCCATGGACATGAACTATAGGGGCGGAATGTGGGAGGGAGGGGGTGAGCAGGATGGAGTGGATTGAGGGGGGGGGAATGGGACAACTGTAATAGCATAATCAATAAATATATTTTTAAAAATCCATTTCTAACCAAATAAAAAAATAAAAAACTAAAACAATGAGGATTCTCACATTACAAAAATTTACATTTTTAATTATCTAAAACTACTTTTATCCTCTGTCCTACCCTGAGATATTAGTATTTTTCTTGGATATGTGTTTTTTTCCCAATTACCATTTTATTCTTTTAGAGAAACAAAATAGGTTCAAAATACAATTGGTTAAGATAAAAGTCTGAAGGAATAGCAGAAAGCTAGTAAAATTACAACACATTACAAGACATGTCTGTGGCACTTATTAAAATGAACAAACAAAAATAATGGTATCCCCTTCAAGGCAGAAGACCAAGTAGGCCAAATACGAAGAGCTGTACAGCCCCCCAAATTACCAAATAAGTACCAAATAAGTACCAAATAATTATGTCCAACATTTTTCACCAGTCATTTATGACTGTGTTTAAAGATATCTCATTTTAATATTTTTCTCCAAAGGAAAACTTTTTGATGATATATATTACATAGTATATATGTTACAAATATTAACTATAAAGTCACATATGTGCAAATAATCTTTTAATAGCATAAATTAAAAATTTTAGGAACATGTCATGCATGTTTCACATTTGAAAAAAATAATATGGTAATTTTCTTTGATAGTCCCTGATGATAACCCCAATAAGTTCAATAGAAAAAAAAAAGTAAAAAAAGAAAAAGAAAAATAATTAAAGAAAAAACTAATATGGTTAAAATGTACATATTAACCAAAACAATCTATAGAATCATGCAATCCTTATAAAAATTCAAATGACATTTTAACAGAAATGGAAAAACTTTCCTAAAATTTTTGTGGACCCACAGAAGACCACTAGTAGAGAAAACAATCTTAAGAAACAACAAAGTTGGATGCATCATGCTTTCTATTTTCAAAGTATATTGCAAAGCTATAGTTATCAAAAGAATTGGGATTGGCATAAAAATAGACATAAAGGTCAAAGGAACAAAATAAAAATTCCAAGAAATAAATCATATATACATGGTAGATTAATTTATGATAAAAGGGCCAAAATATACAATGAGGAAAACATATTCTCTTCTATAAATGGTGTTGGAAAAATTGGATAGTCACATACAATGAATAAAACTGGAACCTTAACTTATACTGTATATAAAAGTCAATAGTGATTAATGTCTTGAATGTGAAATTTGCAAACATAAAACTCTTAGAGTATAGTACAGGTGATAACTTCTTTGACATTGTCTTTGCAATGATTTCTTGATTTGACACAAAAACCAAAAGTAACAAAAAACAAAAATAAACAAGGGGACTACATAAAACCAAAAGTTTCTGCATAGCAAAACCATCAACAAAATGAAAGACAACTTATGGAATATAAGAAAATATTTTCAAACCAGCTATCTGATAAGAAGTTAATATGAAAATATAAAGGGAACACATACAACTCAATCACAAAAATAAAATAAATTAAAAAGATTAAAGGCTCTTAAAAAAACATTTTTTTTTCAAAGTAGACACACAGTCCTGGCCAGGTAGTTCATTTGGCTGATGCATCTTCCTAATATGGCAAAGCTGTGGGTTTGATCCCAGGTCAGGGGCACATAGAGGAATCAACCAGTAAATGCATGGAAAAGTGGAACAACAAGTTGATGTTCCTCTCTCTCTCTAGAAAAAAATAATAATCATAGTAATATACAAGTTGTCAATGGGTACACATAAAAAGTGCCTCACATCACTAATCATAAGGGAAATGCAAATCAAAATCACAATGAGATATACCTTGACACATGTTAGAATGATCGTTAACAAAAAACGAGAGACACTAAGTGTTGGCAAAGATGTGGAGGAAAAGGAACCCTTGTGCAGCTGGTAGGAATGTAAATTTGTGCAACCACTGTGGAAAACACTGTGGAGGTTCCTCAAAAAATAAAAATGAAACTACCATATGTTTCAGCAATCCCACTTCTGGGTCTATATACCACCCCCCTCCACACAAAAAAAGAAAATGAAAATGGAGATATTGTCACTCTCATGTTCATTACAGCATTATGCACAATAGCCAAGATATGGAACCAACGTGTGTGTGTGTGTATTCATATGAATATTATATGAATATTATTCAACCATAAACAGTAAGGAAACCCTGCTCTTTATGACAACGTTGATGGACATTGAGGACATCACACTAAATAAAATAAGCCAGAAGGTTAAAATTTATATTGCAATGTACCACTTTACTTATGTGAAATCTAAAATGAAAATAGTCATAGAAACAGAATAGAAAAGTAGGGGTTGGAGTAAATAGGGAGAGATTGGTTATGGATAGAAAATTCCATCTATAAGATGAATAAGGTATGAGGATGAAACATTAAATATGATGACTAAAATTGATGACACAGTGACACTGTACTGTATAACTGAAATTTCCTAAAATAGTAGTAACTTAAATGTTTTCTCCAAAACACAATGTTTATAAGTATAAAATCACCATATGTATACATTTAATATCCAAAGCATTTATTCATCAATTATACATAAATGAAACTGAAATTAAAAGAACAATAATTATTAATTCATAATATTGGAAAGTTTAGAATTACTTCCATAATAACTATTGAGATAGAAAGTTAATGTCTTTTAAAATGTTCTAGTGAGTTAAAATTCTAAATAAAGGCAATGAACACATTATTAATGATAAATTACTCATAACACAATATAACATGGTTTGTAAAAGTATCAATTTGTATTATGTAGCATGAGAGATTAATCAGTAAAAAATATTGATTTAAAACTTTCTTGGTTGAAAAACAAACAATTGAGCAAAATAGAACCAGAAACATGGATATAAAGAACAAACTGACAGTAACCAGAGGGGAGGGGGAGGGAGGCAGGGGGATAGCAGGGGAAAGAAGGGGAGGGGTCAAGGAACATGTATAAAGGACAAAGAGGTTGGGGTGGGGTATTGAATGTGAGGGAGGGATGGGTAGGGCAGAGGAGAATAATGGGGGAAAAATGGGAACAACTGTAGTTGAACAATAATAAAAAAAAAGAAAACAAAGATATTTGCTTAATATATGTTTATATACTCATAAACATATTCATAACAAAATAAAGATGAAATAATCATTAAAAAACCTTTCTTTGTTGAATACATTTTCTAAGTGTAGACTCCAGATAGTCTTTGCTTTTGATGCTCCCTTTGAATATGCTTATTCCTCTTTGAATGCACTGCACCACAGTAATTGTAGCCACTTTTCTAGAATTGAGGATTTTCCCCATAAAAGAATGATATTTTCTTATTCTTTGATAAAAAATTTCAAAGGCTCCCTGGATTCTTAGTGGTTTAAAGACTCCCAGATCTCTGAGTATTGACTTTGTATCCAGCTGTTTTGCCAAATTCATTTATTAGGTCGAGTAGTTTTTTGGTGGAGTCTGTAGGATTTTCCATGTACACTATCATGTCATTTGCAAACAGTGACAGTTTCATTTCCTCCTTTCCAATTTGGATGCCTTTTATTTCTTTTTCTTGTCTGATTGCTGTGGCTAGGACTTCCAATACTATGTTGAATAGGAGTGGTGAGATGGAATTTCCTCAGAAAACTAAAAATGGAACTGCCCTTTGACCCAGCAATTCCGCTGCTGGGATTATACCCCAAGAAACCTGAAACACCAATCCAAAAGAACCTGTGCACCCCAATGTTCATAGCAGCACAATTTACAATAGCCAAGTACTGGAAGCGACCTAAGTGCCCATCAGCAAACGAGTGGATCCAAAAACTATGGTATATCTACACAATGGAATTCTATGCAGCAGAGAGAAAGAAGGAGCTTTTACCCTTGCAACAGCATGGATGGAACTGGAGAGCATTATGCTAAGTGAAATAAGCCAGGTGGTGAGGGACAAATACCATATGATGTCACCTTTAACTGGAACATGATAAGTAAAAGAAAAAAGGAAACAAAATATAACCAGAGACATTGAAGTTAAGAACAATCTAACAATGGTCAGGGGGGAGTGGGGAGGGGACAGTGAGGAGAGGGGATTACAGGAACTACTATAAAGGACACATGTACAAAATCAAGGGGGAGGGTGGAGGTGGGGGAGGGAGGGGGATTCAACTGGGGTGGGGTGGAGGGATGGGGAGAAAAGGCACACAACTGTAATTGAATAACAATACAAAATTAAATTTTTTTTTAAAAAAGACTCCCAGATCTCCTTGTCTGCTTTAATGCTTGACTTTCTTTCTACATGTAAAACAGCATGGAAGTTCTGCAAAAAAATTAAAAAATAAATAGAAGTAGCATGTGATTCATCAATTCTACAGCTGTATACATATGGAGATAAAATGAAATCAATGTCTCAAAAAGGTATTTGCACCCCTGTATGCATTGCAGCATTATTCGCAATAGCCAAGACAACAAAACAACTTAAGTGTCCATTAGCAAATGGATAAAGCAAATGTGATATATAAAGAGACAGTAGAATATTATTCACTTTTAAAAAAGAAGGAAAATGCCCTGGCTGGTGTAGCTCAGTGGATTGAGCTTGGGCTATGAACCAAAGGGGCACCAGTTCAATTCCCAGCAGGGCACATGCCTGGTTTGTGGGCCAGATCCCCAGTAGGGGGCACAAGAGGGGCAACCACACATTGATGTTTCTCTCCTCTTTCTCCTTCTATTCTTCTCTCTCTAAACATGAATAAATAAAATGTTTTAAAAAGGAGAAGGAAAATATAGTAAATGAAATAAGCCAGATAGAAAGATAAATACCTCATGATCTTATATGTTGCACTTTAAAAACCAGTAGAACTCAAAAGCAGAGAGAAAATAGAGGTTGTCAGTGTTCGAAGTGGAGAAAATGGAAAAATGGTCAAAGGGTACAAAGTTTCACGCAGAATCAATATATAGTGGAGATCAAATGTTCAGAATGATGAGCATGGGCTCCATATTGTGTATTGTATACCTGAAATGTGCTAGGAGAATTGATCTTAAGTGTTTGCATCACACACGATGCACACACATGCACAAGTGTTGTGTGTTAGTTAATGGGAGGTGATGGATGTGTTAAGTAGCCCAACTGTGGTACTCATGACACAATGTACATGGATTTCAAAACCTTACCTTGTTCATTATAAATAAAACATCTTTGTCAGTTATAATGCAATAAAGTGGGAAACATTTTTTAAAAGAAAAAAACAGAAAAATGATAGAGCTGGCATTGGCATTGAGAAATGACTTTATTTAAGCTTCTGACTGATAAGAACTTATAAAAATTGATTCCTATCCTCTGTTCCCTTATTTTATAACACTGAATTCTGATGATGATAAAAATAATGCATGCAATCATTTCATATATTTTTTGTTTCAATTGATATCTTACTTTGATTTCCTGAATCATATCCTTTTTACCATCTAAAATAAATAATTTGGAACATTGCCCTGACTTCCTCCATATGATCATGTTCTCCTCAACACTCTTCTCTTTTGTGCCATCTGTGGTAAAAACACCCCTTCAAACTATAATAGAAAACAACCTCCCATTTCCCTGATTTACAGCACGAACAAATTAATTTAATGGCTGCAGCATTTTATATGCAATTAGAATTTTTATTGTCTTCTGAAATAAGCTGATTTAAGAACTGTTTGAATATGAGTTGAAGTGATAATATGTTTTAAAATATGTTTATCCAAACATTATGTTTAGTTCATGTATCTGGCTTTAACTTTGTTAATGGTAAAATAGTTATCTTTTATGGTATTTTATTCTACTTCAACATGAGTGTATAAATCTCATGAGACAGTTGGCACAGTATCTACCACATACAGTCAGTAACCAAGGTCAGAGTATGACACCTTAAAGAAAAAATTAAGGCAAACAAATAAGGGATAAAATCTATAAATGTCAAATAACATGTTAGAATGTTTGTGCAGAAAATAAAAATATTCCCTCTCACCCTTATAGCAATTTATGCCCTAAAGTATGAGATAGGACTATCTTCATATTAAAAACTTCATAAAGATATCAGTGGCTATAATTGTATTTAGCTGTATTTTTTAAAATGGGATTTCACTCTAGAACTTTTCATAGCAGTGGGAAAATTTTCTGTGACTTTTCTGTCATTTATTAAATACTTTATTTTAATTGGGTAAAGGAAATTGAGTGATATTATTTTTTAGGCATTTTCAAATATACATATTTTCTGAATACAAAATTTAATACCTCTTTAATTTGAAATAATACATTTTGAAACATTTTTCAAATACATATTTCACTCTTGGGATTGGATTGAAAGTGTCCATAAATTAGCACAAAATTTTCCCCTGCCTTTCACTTGAAAAGTACCTGAATTATTGAAAGATGGTTTTTATAAAAGAAATTTTCCAAAAAACCTTTACAGATGAAGGCACTGTAACCTCCACTTATAACATATTCTAGTGCTTAGGATATTCACAGTAGGAAGTACTTCATTCCCTGCAATGTAAACCTATCACCTTTTGTCCTACATCCAGTGAATAGAGAGAACAACTACTCACTGTTACTGTACAAAACCTTTTTTTATATAACCCCAAACTAATAATGAATCTCTCCAAGTTTTTTTCTTTCTTATGCTTGAATAAACTCATCCGTTTACCCCTCCTCCCTGACACATTTCAAGTAAAGCTTATAGGCCTGTTCCAATTCCTTTAGCTCTCACATCAGTTTTCATTCATGTTTTTAGTTACAAGACATATCACTTGAGGTTTCTTTGCCAAAAGATAGACTTCTCTGTCTCAGGGGTTATTTTTGAGATGTCAAGAGTGACTGAGAAGAGACCTCTGTAATTTACCATCAATTAAATCTGGCGTATCAGAGAAAACCTTTCTCAAAATCAGTCTGAGGTCACAGAAAGCAGAACTAGCGTGGAACATCATCTAGTGCTTCTCCAGTGGAACCATTGCTGGGGAGGCTGAATTGCCATGCGACACAGACAGTTTGTGCTTCAATCTAAAGGATGATTGTTGATTGTTTTCAATGGAAAGTTTATTTTATGGAGATTATCATCGAGATTAATCATGTGTCAATTCATATATATATATATATATATATATATATATATAATTTAATAAGTATATTGTTTATAACCAGGGGATTAAGTTGAATCTGAACCTTAAGCCCTGACAGGTTAATAAGGAAGATAAAGTTTATCAAAAATAGTAATGTGGATATGCATCTTACAGGCACTAAATGAGGGGGACCCCCATAAAACAGAGTTTATTTATAAAAATTGTGCATTTATTCTTACATGTTTAAACTTCAGTCACCTTCAAAGTACTTTCCATTGCTGCAATACACCTATGGAGACGTTTTTCCACTGCTCAAAACAGTTTTCAAATTTGTCCATTTTGATGCCTTTCAGTGCTTCTGCAAGTTTTTGTTTCACCTCTTCCACATTCAGCAAAGCGTTTCCCTTAGAGGACTTTTTCCATCTGGGAAACAAACAAACAAAGAAAGGCAATTGAGGCGAGATCGGGTGGATAGGAAGGGTAGGGCATGGGGGTCATGCCATTTTTTGGTCAAAAGCTGCTGAACACTCAGTGCACTGTGGGCAGGTGTGCTTGTAAATCACCTGTGATGAAATGGGCAAACGTGTTGAAAGAATCTTCCAAAAATTTCAGGGAAGCCAAACACAGCCTCTCACAACATCACCAACTGGTACAATGATACAGATGGGCTCCTAGAACACTTACCTAGTGGGGGAAGTCTGTATTACAAGGGCCTGCCCTCCAGAAGATAATTCCAATTTGGGGGGTCTCCCTTCATGTAAATGACACTGTAGTTCTTAAGTGAACCAATGACATTCAGAATAGATCAATAAAAGTTTGTGAAAATTTTGTGCTATTAATGACAGTTAAATTCTTACCTCTCCAATACTGAACAGGAACGCAGAATACAGAAGAGCATTACAACACAGACTGACTGCTTTCAATACTTTTCACCAGTAACAGCAGAAAGATGGCAAGAGTGTGTGGCAGCAGAGCAGGGGGCCAACTGGTTAGCTTTTAAATTTCCTCCCTGTGAAATATTTTTAATACTTCAGACAACTAAATCCCCATTTTCATAATTGCTGATATAGGAGTCTCAGTGTACATATCTTAAATATTAAATATTAAATGATAAAGTGAGAGATTTTGTGCCATTATTCCATGTCTTCCTATGCTTTCTTTCTCTTTAATACACTGTTAAAAATTGTCATACTAGTGCAAGGAGCTTGGGTTTTCTTTTCAAACCTTCTCCATACTAAAGTAGACTTGTTACTCATACAAGCTATACCATATTGCACTTCTCAATTAATATCTGAATATGCATATCTGAACCATTGATTTGAAAATTAAGAGAATCATAGATAACTTCAGAAATTCAAAAAGTCTGATAACTAATCTCAAGTTTCACATTAGTGTTACCAAAGAGACTTAAAAAATTTTAAAACTCAGCAACATAAAATAATATTGTAAAAGGGAAACTATTGACTTGAGATCACTGAAGCTTCTAAAAATGAATGACCCAAAGTTTTACTCAGTACAGTCACAATACTAAAGTTAATTTGTAAAAGTAAACATATAGAAAGTTTGGAAGTTTTTTTTTCAAAAAGTTAAAAGCTATATACGTGCCATTCTACAATATTTACTATATTTAAATTTATATTGTCGAGAATCTCTACAATCAGATAGAAAAGTAGAACCTAATCAACAGAACAAATGAGAAAAAAAAGAAACATAAAACAAAGAACAGAAATAGAAATAAAGAACAAACTGCCAGTGACCAGAGGGGTGTGGAAGGGAGGTAATGGGGAAAAGAAGGAGAAGGGTGAAGTCAAGGAAAATGTACAAAAGACCCATGGACAAGGACAATGGGTTGGGGATTGCCTTTGGGAGCAGGGGTGGGACAGGGCAGGGGAGAGCAGTGGGGGGAGGAAAATGGGGACAACTGTAACTGAACCACAATAAAAAACTGAAAAGTTTTTTCCCCTTTTATCTCCTTTAACAACTTTTATCCCCGTTAACACCTGTCAAAATTCCAATGGTATTTTTTACAGAAATACAGCACACAATCCTAAAATTTGTATGGAACAACAAAAAACACAAAACAGTCAAAGCAATATCCAGAAAGAAGACACATCATACTTCCTGAGTTCAGTTTATAGTACAAATTTATAGTAATCAAAACAGCATGGTGTTGGCATAAAAAGACACATATATCAATGGAACAAAATTTATAGCACAGATACAAACCCACACATACATAGTAAATTATAACAAAGGAGCCAAGAAATACAATGGGGAAATGTCAGTCTCTTTAATAAATGGTTGTGGAAAAACTGGACATCCACATGCAAAAAATACAACTGCACCACTATTCTATGCCACACACAAATATCAATTCAAAATGAATTCAATACTTAAATATACGGCCTGCAACCGTAAAACTTCTAGAGGTAAATTAAACATAGGAATTAAACTCCTTGACATTGGTTTTGGCAATGATTGAGATTTGTCACCAAAAGCAAAGGCAACAAAAGCCAAAACGAATTAAGTGGGACTATATCAAACTAAAATATCTTCTGCATAACAAAGGAAACCATCAACAAAGTAAAAAGGCAATCTATGGAATAGGAGAGAATATTTGCAAGCCATATATCTGATAAGAAACTAGTATCTAAAATATATAATACAACTCACCAGGAAAAAAGCAATGTAGGAGAGAAGATGGCAGCAAAGTAGGTGGGAGCTGAACCCTCTTGCTCGAGCACCCAACTGGGACACTTGGCTGATCTTTCAAAGAACAAAGTGAACAACCAACAAAATCCTAGTTGATATGAAATTTGGAAGCCAAAGTGTGCAGAGGATGCTTCAAAACAGGCGGTAAGGAGGTTTTTTAGGCAGATGGGGAAAATCCCCAGGTATTGATGCCAGAAACCTCAGCTACTTCGGGACAACATTGGAGGAGAGCCTGGTCAGTTAGATAGCAGCCTAGTGGCTTCCTCAGACATGCACAAAGAGAGACTTGAATGTGTAAAGTCACTAGGGGTAAAAATAATGGCATGCAGGCACACACAGCTGGTGGTACACGCAAACTGGGGTGACAGTTTCCGGCTGGGACAGTGCCAGAGAGTGGGGAGGATCCTGGTGGTACCTAGAGCTGGGAGAAGAGGTGGGCTGGGACTGGCCATGACTGAAATAGACTCTGGACTTGCCAGGGAGTTGGAGTGTGTGGAAAGCCAGGCAGTGGCTCTGAGAGGCAGTCGTGCCCAAAGAGACTGTTTAGTTTTTAACACACAGGTGTTTCTGACTATTAGAGGTATGCAAGATGGGGCAAAAGTAGATTTAAAGTTTTAAGTATGCAAAACACAGTTTGTTGTTGCATTGCAATATTATTAATGATTAATGATTATTGT
Source organism: Desmodus rotundus (assembly GCF_022682495.2). NCBI lineage: Eukaryota > Metazoa > Chordata > Mammalia > Chiroptera > Phyllostomidae > Desmodus > Desmodus rotundus. The sequence continues at coordinate 58,128,513 of NC_071399.1, read as the reverse complement.
ATTATTTTCCATACAAACAACAGTAAACCTACTTTTGCCTCACCTTGTATATTTACAGTAAATTCCTGGAAGTGAAATCATGAGTCAAAGTTTAAAATGTGATTTGTTAGATACTTTAAAATTCTTCTTAATTTGGATTATGTGGAGTTACATTCTTATCAACAATACTTAGAGCGAATGTTTCCTCACAGCCAACAGAGCATTTTTATTTTTAATATATTTTACAAATTTAATAGGTAGATATATTGATTACATTTTTTTTTATTTTTGTCATATTATTAGTGAGGATAAACAGCTTTTTACACATATAAGGAGCATTTTATATAGGTTTTAAAAAGCAGTTATTAATTACATCTACCAATTTTTCTATCAATTTTATTATATTTTCCTTTAATTTCTTAAGATTTCTTTGAGTGCTTTATCTGCATTAGCTGCTGGAAATATTTTTTCCAGTTTGCTATTATCTTTGATTTTAATTTTTTTTTGGCAATGCAGTAGTCTTTTTTTATATAGTCAAATTAACCAATCTTTTCTTGCAGCTGAATTTTGAGTCCTAGTTAGAAAGCCTTTCTGGACACTCAGGTTATTTTACATTATTTTTCAATTTAAACAATATCTTTACTTAAGTTGAGGATACTTAGTCATGTTCTGAGGCATCAGAAAATCAGCTGTAGTCAATGGTAAAAGAATAGGAAATCTCATCTATTTGTTATTTATACATTAATTTATTCATTTAACACAAAATGTTGCTAAACAACATTTTTCTGGGAACACATAACAGACATCAAACAGAGAGAAAAAGAAGTAATAATATGCATCTTTACTTTATAAGAATGCAGAATTAAATTTTAGACATAAATTGGTAAATAAAAATCTGGAAACACAATGTGTTAAATGAAAATTATTTTAAAGGGCATTAGATGGAATAAAACATAAAAAGATAGATAATATTATTAACTAAATCTTTAAGGAAATGTAGAAGTTTTCCATATCAACAAGAAAGGAAAACAAGCAGAAATGTAAGTTCTGAAAAACAAAAAAGAAAATTATTTTGGTATAAATATAACATAGGTAGGATCAGGAGATACAGGAAGTAAATGAGATGGGTGCTTTAAAATCAAGAAATGGGGCCTATTCTTGTTTTTGTCTCAAGTCTTAGAACACACCTTGAAATTAATAATTTTAAAGACTTTGGATAAGAAACTTAGACTGATACTACCTCAGTTTCTAGCATATTAGAATTTTTTTTGAGAGGGGGAAATGGTATTTGACATTGCAAAGCATGAAGTTCTTATCTGGATGAGCTTATACTTTATCTGCTGTAAATAGTTGCAATGGTTTTGTCCATCTATTCATTTATTCAGTTCATAAATTGAATTACAAAAGAATATTGATGGTATGTGTTTGTGTGGGTGTAAGAAAGAACAAAAATTAGAGATGCATATACATGTTTGCTCATTTGAACATAAAGACATACAGAAAAGGTAAACGAGATACTAGTAAGAATAGACTGAAAGAGACACAAGAGTTTTATTACATATATAATTTAAATTTTTTCTCACATTCTGTATGTTGGTTTATTTCCCTTTCTTAATGATGTTCATTGAAACACAAACATTTTTAATCCTAATGAAGTCAAATTTACCTACTTTTTAATTTGTCACTTGTATTTTTGGTATTGTATTAAAGACTTTGCCTAACCCAATATCATAAAAATTTAGTTATGTTTTCTTCTAAGAGTTGTATAGATTTAGGTGTTATATTTTGGCCCTCGATGCATATGAACTAATTTGTAAGTGGCTGTAGGTGACCGAAAAGGGGCCTGAATTTGTTGTATGGAAATAACAGTTGTTTTAGCACCATTTGTTAAAAAGACTATTATCTCATTGCTTTTCTTCACATAAACAATAAATCTTAAAAATGTCTTATAGTATCCTGTTTACTAAATGGAGAAATGTACATTGGATAATTACGTGACTAATTTGATTTATAACTTGTTATATAATTAACTGTCAAAATTTTTTCTAGTTTATTGAGAAATAATTGACATGCATCATTATATAAATTTAAGGCACACAGCATGGTGGTTTGATATTCATATCTTATAAAATTATTACTAGAATATGTTTAGCTATCATCTATCTTTATACATAGACACAATTAAAAAAGGGAAAAAAAGGAAAGCATTTTTTCTTATGATGATAACTCTTAATATTTACACTCTAATAATTTGTCTATGTGTTATAGAGCTGTGTTAGCTAGAGTCTTCACGCTGCACATTACATAACTGGTATTTCTAATTTTATATCTGGGAGTTTGTACCTTTTGGCCATCTTCCTCCACGTTTCCTCTTTTGCCTCTGGTCACCACAAGTAGTAGGATCATTTTTTCTTTTTTTCTGTGTGTTTTTTTAATATTATTTGAAGATTCCATATACAGGTAAAATCATACAGTATTTATCTTTCCTTATCTGAATTTATTTTTAGAAAGAAGAGAAGGGAAGAAGAGAGGGAGAGAAATATTAATGTGTGGTTGCCTCTCACACGCCCCCCTACTGGGGACCTGCCCTGCAACCCAGGTACGTGCCCTGACTGGGAATCAAACCAGCATCTCTTAGGTTCTCAGGCCAGCACTCAGTCTACTAAACCACACAAGCCAGGGCTCAATACCTTGTAGCTTTTAAACAGCTAATAGATACTTGTGAGAATAACTGCTAGATATTTCCTTTCTCTTCAAGATTTTATATCATGATGTCAAGTTACTTTTTGTATGTTTATGGATGCCCAAATTCTAACGAATGGCTTGGCAGTTAATAAATTTGAATAAAAAATTATACAATTTAGTAATTGTCAATCTAGGATAAGAGTACAACAAGTCTGATCTCTTTGGGCAGAACTGCTGTGATGTGGACTTCACGTAATAATAATTTTCAAATTAATGAATGTATGAGTCACTTTCTTTTAGTTAGGAATTTTATTTTGATAAACACAATAGCAAAAATGTGATGATTGTCTGAATAATGAAATAAACAGCGATTCTATCACAGTTAAATTTGACTGAAAGGGAAACAATTGTGATTGGCATGTATATAGAAGAAAGCAGGAACATATGACACTGTGATCCTTGATAAGGGCCTCAGAGGAATTTTAACAAATGGAGATACTCTGCACAGATAATTATACTATTTGGAATCAGGAAAAACAGTAAACTCAAAGTTATTGTTCTAAGAAATAGTGACTGCCCCTTAAATGTCGTCTTAGCCATGGTAGATAGTCATAAATTTATTTATTTATCTTTTTTTTCATTGTTCAAGTACAGTTCTCTCCATTTTCCCGCCACCACTTTCCCCTGCCCCACTCCCCCGACCCCTCACCCTCAATCCTTCCCCACTTTGGCTTTGTCCATGGGTCCTTTATACATGTTCCTTGATGACCCTTTCCTCTTATCCCCCTCCCTCCTCCCCTCTGGTTACTGTCAGTTTGTTCTTTATTTCAATGTCTCTGGTTATATTTTGCTTGCTTTGCTTTCTTGATTAGGTTCCACTTATAGGTGACATCATATGGTATTTGTCTTTCACTGCCTGGCTTATTTCACTTAGCATAATGCTCTCCAGATCCATCCATGCTGATAATGTTTATTTTGCACTTAAAATAAAGAAAATACATATTTACAAAGACAAAGTGAGTATAAATACAGCCTACTAAATTACAAATGAAAAATTCTTGGTCCATGAGGTTGAGAATTTTCAACAATAAATATATTAACATTTTTTAAAATTTAAATGGATGGAATTATCTACAAGTGAGTTTTTATCCCAAATTTGAAAAAAGAAAGTTTTCTCCAAAGATAGAAAATCTGTGCTTTTAACATAAAGAAAATATAGAGCACTGTGTGTTTAATTATTTGCAAAATATTGGTTGTTTATATATATTCATCTGGAAAAAAGTCCAACCATTGTTAACACAATGAAAAATGTTTGTGTAACATCAATGTAATCTGGGGGTGGACTGGAATGCACATGTGTGAACAATGATGACTTCACTGTATAGTCAGTGGGGGCAATAGACATCACTGAGTTAGCATGAGTACTGTGTGGCCCAAGCATTCAAAATAACTGAGCAAGTAGAGCAACAAATATGCATCAAATTTTGCATTAAGTTTGAATAATCCTCCACAGAATCTATTCAGTTGATTCGGAAAGCTGCAGCAATTGACACCTGGTGATCGGCAACTTTATCACAACATGCCTGCTCATGCATCATATCGGGTGCAGAGATTTTGGTGAGACATCAAATCACCCAGGTGACTCAGCCACCCTACAGCCCAGATTTGGTGCCCTGCAACTTCTGGCTTTTCCCCAAACTAAAGTCACCTTTGAAAGGGAAGAGATTTCAGACCATCCATGAGATTCAGAAAACACAATGGGGCAGCTGATGGTGACTGGGAGAACTGGGTGAGGTCCCAAGGCATCTACTTGGAAGGGGACTGAGACATCATCTTCCTATGTACATTGTTGTATCTTATATCTTCTTCAACAAATGTCTCTATGTTTCATATTACATGGCTGAATACTTTCTAGACAGACATGTATACATACGTGCACACACATTATATACACACTGATGTAGTGACATGTTTATATGTCAATTACATGTAAAGTATATGCTATTGTACCACATATATTTTATACTATATATTATATATTGCATATTATATATAGTATATAATATTACATTATATATAATTAATATATAAATACATATGAGTAAAATATTAAACATTGGATACCTACCTGTATTTTATTAAAACCAATTTGCCCTGGCTGGTGTGACTCAGTGGTCTGAGTGCCAGACTGTGAAGCAAAGGGTCCCTGGTTGCATTCCCCATTAGCACACATGCCTGGCTGCAGGCCAAGTCCCCAGTAGGGGTTGCTGGAGAAGCAACCACACATTGATGTTTCTCTCTCTTTCTCTCCCTTTCTCCTTCCCTTCCCCTCTCTCTAAAAATAAATAAATAAAATCTTTAAAAAAACAGTAGGTTTTTAAAAATATTTTAATCAGAAAATTTGATGATGTTAATCCATGTGAAAATAACTGTCATGACTAAAGTTAATGGCAAGATTCAATATTTCATTTTGGTTAGATTGGTTACAATGCAGAATCTCTCTTAAGAAATGAAGGATAATAAAGGTCCACAGTATGAGAGATTATATTGTGCTCTGACATCAAGGCTGGGAATTGAGACCTAGTTTCTATTGGTGGTTGGATACATTGTATGTTTTCAACAGTAGGGCCCATATAATAGTAAAGTATCACTGCTATTTACAATATCTTTTTAGTTTTAAATAAAAAATATTTAATAACAATGGTTGTTTAGTGGGGAAAAGGACCTCAGTGGAATAAATTGAAGATGGACTTCAGAAATTATTGGATTAAATTATCAGCAATCCTCTTATCTTGCATTATAAACTCCCCTCTAATAGTGTTATAAAAGATAACTTTAAAAATGAAATAATCTTCGCTTTAGTAAGATTGTATAAGAAAAATGTACTGATGCTCTTCAGTTACAATGCAGAGTTCCCTTGGGTTATAGTTTCTGCCTGTTCTCTCTTACCAAATAGTTAATAAAGAAGCATTCCCTCGGGACAGCAGGTAATGCTCTCCCAAATGGTATTTTTAAAGGGTGTCACATATACATAGTGTTGACTACAGCATCCTGCACTTTGCAAGTAGATAGTTCTTTATTATTAAATTACATGTTATATCCTCTTTTGTCTCAGGGCTGGAACACACTAATTATTTAATAATCATTATTGATTATGGAATGAGTGGAAAACTCTAATCATTAAATTATACATATTTGTAGGAATCTATGATCTAAAACATACTATTTCAAAGAGAATATCAAGGATGTGTAAAATATTAAGGAGATATATATATAATGGCAAATATATATAAATTATATAAATTTATACTTTACATTTATATATAAATGTAAATGGCAAATATAAATGTTTGCCCTTCTCAGGTTCCTGACCCAAACTGTGAGCATGATACTCCCCAATTCAAAGCAGAGATAACAAATTTTCGATTTAGGTATGCTTGAAGAGTGAAAATACCAGTGAAATGCTTCAAATGAAACAATACAAGGGGAAAGGAAACCTCACGCTGCCTGTAACAGTGTTACTGCCTGAAACAGTAACTGTAAGGAAATAATTCCTTAAAGAACCACTCAGAAACACCAAAGAATAAAAGCATCCATTTTCAGGTCATTAGTATTCTAGTCCAGACCAAGGACAAATAAAGACCAAAGCATAATACCAACTGCTTTGTTAAAAGCTGAGTTCCTCCCTTTCCTTTTGCTTGCCACTGTGCAGCAAGTTTCCTGAATGATAAGCAAGTTTCTTCACATGTGATCTGAATATATTTTATTGAAACTAAAAAAAATAGAAGTGTACTATCTGAACAAAATTCTGGCCATTATCATGTTGCAGAAAGTGTTATTTGTCAAACTGTCTTGTTAGACATTACAGACATTAGAATACATTTTTAAGCTTTGTTCTCGTTTAATTAATCAGAGTAAAAATTTCTATTTAATATTTAAACAAACTGTTTAAATATTAAATACCAAGTCTCTTCTTCTTTTCAAATGTATAACTGATACAAAGGCTGTGTGGGAATTGGGCTTTAATTCTTCTACTCATTGCCCACATTGCCCACGCAGTTAGGTGTAAAGGTAATGTGTCAGCATATGTCACCACTCCTTAGTGCAGGTAAAATCAATTGTAAGTAACTCTTCACTTGTGTATATTTTTAAGCTGCATTTGTCTCTAAACAAATAAAAGCTGTTCACACATACAAGCACCCAACGGACACATACACAGCAATAAAAATAACGGCAACAGTACTGGTGACTCTAACTCTCCTACAGGGGATATATTGCCAAATCTTCGGGTTGCCTTCTGGTCTAGAAATTGGTAGTGCATTCATGTTTTTTAAATTATATTAGTCAGAAGAATCATCTTCTGGTTTTCTTAGCTACACAGCCATGATTCAATCACATTCAGATTCAGACCATGGTATGAATCTGCCATATATTCTATTTTTGCAAAGTCAGGTAAAAATAATATTATTAGGTTTTAATTTTTTTCTTTTCCAAATATGTGAAATTTTGTGTTTGCTGAATTTTCCAAATAACACTTAGTTTAAATTTGTCATAGGACTGTATTCTACTTGTACTAATACAGCTCCATGTGAAGCATGGGGAATGTTTTAAAATCTTTTATTAATCTTATTAATTGTTGGTAGAATGAACTTGTCAAGCCAGTGGTGGGAATAAATGCATAAAATTAGGTTTTTAGCAACTATATAGGTTCAGTGTCTCTGATATGCCTATCAACAACTGTTTTGAATAATTCAACACTGTGTAGTTTTTTAAAACAAGCACATTTGAGGAATGGAAGTTTTCATTGAATCCCTAAAAAATGCTATTTATGTAAATGCTAGTTATGATATTCACTATCATAAATAGTAAATGTCATAAAATTATAGGCAAAATTATTGTGCTAGAAAAAGGGAAAATTTTGAGGAAGACATTTTAATTACTTTTTCTGTTTATTTTAAATGCTTAACTTTAACTAAGTTAAAAGTAATTAAAATATTAAGGTAAATTTAATATTTAGCATTTCCTCACTTAAACTATATCAATTTGAAATACAAGTGACCTGGATTGTTAGAGTTACAGAGTTTTATTTTTGGGAGGCTCAAAAACATTTACCAGGCACATGAAAATTAATGTTGACAAAATATATTTTCTTTCTAATCAGTGTTTATCAATCACAAGATAAAATGCTGATTCTCAAATAAGGAACAAGGAAGGTAGAAGTATATCTTTATAATGAACATAGTGATAACTACTAGCTTAAAGTTAATTTCTAGTAAAATACTTTTTAAAGTTGAATAAATATATAGAACAAAGGCTATCAAAACAGGAGTAAGGGGAGGAAAGAGGTATAAGAGAGGAAAAGTATATCAAAGAGGAGTAAGGGAGGAAAATACTAATACTATATTCCAAATAAAATAATGAAACAAAGTAGCAAAGAGCAAATGGCTACTAACCTCTGACTATTTAATGACCTATCAGTGATAGGCTGTCATACATATTATCTGGAGGAAGTTTCCTCCGTTTAAATATAAAAAGGGGAAGAAGCAAGTCAAGGAACATGTACAAAGGACCCGTGGACAAAGACAATGTGGGGGAGGATTGAATGTGGGAGGTGGGAGTGGCAGGGCCGGGGAAAGTAATGGGGGGAAATGAGGACAACTATACTTGAACAACAACAACAAAAAGAATAAAACTTTGATAACAATGCTATTAATTTTTCAGCATTTCTATTATTAAATTCTAAAGGAATTTATAAAACATGTACTAATACTACAAAACTGAGAAAAAGTAGAAGCTTAGATTTAAACATAAGTAAAACAACATAGGTGGAAACTGCCCAATTGGACCATATTGATTTTAAACATTGTTCATGTCAGAACCATGTTATTAAATAACAAATGATTTTCTACTGAATCAAAGAGAAGTCAGTGTATCTACATTTCTATAAAAATACTTAACAGGAATCTCCCCTTTTTATAGTCCAAAAGAATTCCTATTATCTAAAGAAGGTATTACTGTAAGGTAACTAGTTTTTAACAGCATTTGATTCCAAGTAGATAAGTGTTTTTATTGCTTGCATTCAGGTATAAAAACATAGAAATAAACAAACTTCGAAATACTACCAAAATCCATAAAAATAGATTTCACTACAAAAGTTAGTTAAGTGCTTATTTAGAGAAGTCATATTTTCCTTATGTAGCAAGCATTATTTCATGTAATGATTTTCTTAAAAGTAATCACATGAATGAAAACACTTCATTCACAATTGACCTATGTAAGCCAAACTGAGTGACTAAAAAGATTTAATAATAGAGGAACAGCCACAAATCAAGAAAATTAGAAATTGATATCTTCAAAGTTTTTCCTTAGATAGAGCATAAAAGGAAAAACAAACTCAGAGGTTGCTACAGCGAGCAAAAAAGATGAGCTAAAGGTATAGGTTATTGAAACAGAACATCCCCATGTTCTAGATAGTAGTGGATTGTGCTCTGGAAAAGCACTTTAATTAGCATTTATTTACTAAGAATCAACATCATGCTGGAGTGGGTGCATCAGGAAAAGCAATAATAATAGTGATAAGGCACAACAAATTGAAATAGGAGTGCTAGAATTGCTTGCTTCTTTCTTCACTGAGAGAGGTTGTCCCGCGGATATTAGACAGAATCACCCAAGAAGGCAAAACTGTTGTAAGCAAATTGGAGTCTGAACCCAATGCTGACCCTTAACCTAAAGAGTGACTTTAGTAAAATAGCAAGGATGTTCTTAAAATGTTTATATTCCAGTCAGGATAGCACAGAGTTCAATCCTTAGACCATTATAAAATAATCTTATATCAGCATGGTGATATAATTTATTATACAAATTTTCATATTTCTAAAAGTGAAAGAAGGCTAAAAATTACTATAACTAATTGTGGGATAATTATGTATGGAAAATAATTTATTATATTGGTAGATTTATAAAATATATCTTTTCTTAACTAATTTTTAAATAACTGAAAATAACACAATCTGTGCACATTTACACACAATTAAAGTTCTTTATACTTGTTATTTGAAAATTAAAACTAACTTATGCAGCCTTTGTAATTTTAGCTTATCTAGTGGATTTATATTCTCACTTCATTGTGATTTAATTTTTTCTCCATTGGCCAATGCTGAGCACATTTGCATATGCTTATTGGTAATTTATATATCCTTTGATCTCATTAAACTGGAATATCTGTCTTATTAATATGCAAGAAGTTTATGTCCTAAAGAAATCCTTTGTGATATTTTTGCTATAAATATTTTCAGGCTGATTATGGCATACATTTTCAATGTCTTAAGAGTATCTTTTGATAGTCAGTTTTGAAAATATATTATGAAGTATAATGTGTATGTATTTTCTTTTATCATTGATATTTTACTGAAAAAATAAAGTGAAAACACAAAATGTTGATGGACTCTTACTATTGTTGGTGTGAGCATAAAATGGCACAACTAAATTAAATGCTTCTTATAAAGTCACACACACATGTACACTAAGGTTCAGCTACTCCAATTCAAGGAATATATTAAAAAAAAAATCAGTCAATTTGCCAAGAGAAATATTTGTACAACTATGAACACAGCAATTTCTTTCAAATAGCCAAATATATAAATAATAAAAGACTTCAAAAGAAAATGGATATGCAAATTTCAGGTGATTACACAAGGTCTGTCCTGACAAAGTCCAGCCATTGTTAATATAACAAGAATGGTTTTCAAGACATTGATGTGACATGGCAGCCAAGGAGAATGGACTGGAATGTTCATGTGTGAACAATGATGACTTCATTGTACTAGTCAGTGAAGGCAGTAGACACCATTGAGTGAGCATGTGTAGAGTGTTGCTGTCACATTCAAAATGACGGAGCCAGTAGAGCAAGAAATCTGTGTGAAATTTTGTGTTAAGCTTGAATTTTCCTCCACGGATGTGGGGGCACTCTGCCCGCAGACCCCCAGTCCGCCACGGATGAAAATAAATCTACCAAGACATGATCTGTTTGGGGAGGAAAGGTGGCTGATCTCTCAAAGGAGAAGGGCCAGGAGCCTTTTCCTCAGTGGGCTTTTATTGGGTTCAAATTGCACAGGAATACAGGCAAAGCTCATCAATCATTGTCAGGCAGTAAGGATCAAACAAAGATAACAAACAAAGAACTCTGAGGGCTTATTCTGAGTCAGGGTCAGTTAGCTAAAGGGCTATAAGACTTTGGGAAACAAACTCATTTCAGGCTTGGACCCTTATCATTTAAATTTAAGGTATTAGCAAAGCAAGTTTCACAGGATTTTATTCATTCTTTCTTAGGCCTGATCTCCCCCAGGGAACCTGCCCTTTCCAGCACAGGGCCTCACCCGCCTCTGGCATTGTTTCAGGCTTAAGTCAGGCAAGGGAAATAAGGCAGCCAAGAGATTAGGAGACTTCTTGCAGACAGAATGAGGACTCAGGCTATGTTAGAGCCAAGGGGCAAGGGTCCATCACCCCCTTTTTCTATAGCCCCTAAAGTCCTTCCATGTGGGCCTTTTTCATGACCATGCCTGTCTTAGGTTGTCCCTCCCTTGAGGAATCTTACCTGTCATTGGCTAACTGGTCAGGCTCAGGGCCAAGCAGGGTAAAGTGAGCAGGGGTGGCACCCCTGCCAGGGAGATAAGCTTTGTCTCCTTAATTGCCTATGGTCCGAAGGTCTCTGACTTAGCGATGGGGGTTTATAGCTTCTGAAACCATGTAGGGCCATTCCCAACACATGGAAACCATTCAGATGATTCAGAAGGCTGTGGATAAAAGGCAAATGGTGATTGGCCTTTTATCCACAAATAATCTATTCATAAATAATCTATTCAGATTCACTAGATATTTTATTTGTATATGGAATTTCCCCATTAAATTATAAACTACTTAGCTATAGATACTTTTTGATGTTACATTCTATTAAAATTAAAAAATATATATATTTAAGCATTATTTAAACTCCATTACTATTTTCTATATTTTGCTCTTTCAGCTGTCTCTGTTGTGAATTAACATTTTTGCTCACAGATTTCTGATCCCTTTTAATTTCTTTGGTTTTACATTTTACATTTTCTAAATTTAATTAGGTGTAGTGGTTTCTACTTCTTTTGTACTGAGATATCCATTCCAAGCAATTGAGCAAATGACTCTGTCCTGAGACATTTATATAAGCAGATAAATTATATATATTGATAGCAGATATTAACCCATTTCTTAATCAGTAAAAATACTCATACAGAAGATTTCTGCACACTTAAACAGTTTTTGATTGAATAGTTTTACCATCATTGTAATGTGATGAGAAATATAGACAGATGTGCAGCGATAAGGTATATAACAATTTTCTTCCATTCTTCCTTTGTTTTTAATCTATTTCCATTGAAGATTCAAGAATCCTTTATCAAGATATATTTACATGCAACCATAGGGCTTTATAAATTGACAGACATTTGGGATCACAGTGCTTATACTTTATCAAGCAGGGTATTTTTGTTGTGTTAGATTAAGGGTTTTGTGTAGACCAGGTTAAAATTACTAACGGTATTGGGTACAAGCATTTCCCCAGGGAAATTATTTCAGGAACTGCAAGTATTCACTAGCAGGAGGCAGGTTGCAAATACTGATTCTGATATTAATCTATAAAAGAATCTATGTTGGTGACATGAGAAAATATCTTTAGCTCAAGTCATGTGAAACCTACCCAGAAAAAACTTTCACTGTATGTCAGGGGCTAACCTGAAAGTTCCCAGGAAACAAGCAAAATGTGTTCAGAGGCTTTTCTATCATTGACATTCATAATTTTATTGGGTTTGCCAAAAAGTCTGTTTATTTTTCCATAAAATAAAAGACACATCTTTCATTTTTATAAATATCTTTATTGATTTGGATATTTTGAGTATGTTGCCTCTCGCCTGTGTGGTATAACATTCATTGTTCTCTATTAATGTCTCAGTTTGATCATCAACTTCAACTGGTTTACTCAACATGGAGCATTGTCCAGCAAGATACCTCCAGCACAAAACTAGGCAAGCCACTTCTGACATGTTCAGTCACAGCACCTTCTCCATACACTGCACAAAATTTTTTGTTTCAGTTGCATTTTTACTTTTCTTGAAATGAAAAAATGTGATATGCCAAAACAGTTTCTTAATTTCTTACATCTTTCAGGTGGCCACACAAAAATTCACCAATTTTGATATGTTTTTTAAAAATGCATGCTGATGTCAGCAACTCTTTCAACACAATCTAACAAAATTGTTTCTAATAAAATTAAGGACAACTAAGTGCTGCTTGAGTATCTTCTGGGAAATAAATTAACTTTTTGGCCAATTCAATAGTAGAAGAATTACTAGTTATACTAGAGTTACATTTACTTTTTACCTTCAATGAAGTCCATCATTCCAATATGTATTCCAATACTTATTTTGATTTTTCTATAATTCTTTCATTGACTAACTTGAACAATTTTCCTAGATCAATTTCCTATATGAACAGAATTGACAAAAATTTCTTCAAAAATTTAAATTTTTGTGATGTGTTCTCAAGAAACCAGGACAGTCATGCTATCAGTAATTGTTTTGTTTTTCTTTCCTCGCTTACATTTGTCTTACTATCTCTTTACAATAGGTGGAAATGGATTTTTCTTAATGTGGCACTTGAATATTTCAGGAGGCCAATTGGAGCCTGAGAGTGTGAAGTAACAGCCATGCAGGGAGAAGCTTTTTTTAGAGCATTAGGAGACACATTGTCAAGAGCTTCAGCAGAAGCAGACTGTGTTGCAGCTGTTCTCCTAAATTATATAATAGGATACCCATATTTTAACTCTTGGCTGTCACAAGCAATTAACAAGGAATGAAGAAAATAACTTCAAATATTCATAAATAACTAGGAACTTTCACACACTTTGAAAGAGGCAGTTATATATTCAAGTTTTCCTATCAAAATATTCAAAACTTTATACCATTTTAAGCAATAGTTTTTTTAGAGTAGTTCTTTTTATGTCTATTTTTCCTGGTACATTACTATACCTATAAAATGTACTAGGTTACTATTTTATTAATAAATATACATATTTGTATTTTGTAATCTTTGATATACCAAGGTATTTGGTGTATATAATTACTTCATTGATCAGTAACAAAAATGAGAGAGTTAATGCATATAAAAGGTATTAATCTTGGATAATATAGTGTTGGCTAACTTTTATATTAGTCACAAAACACAACCCATAGTGTTACTGTGAGGTTCTTACAAAAGTCACGAGTGGATCTTTGTAGAAAGATGCCAAACTGTTGAATTTTGTGTTGATAGTAAATGACATAATAGCATTTCAGTCAAAGCATTAAAATTTAAACTTGTATTTTTGTCAAGCAAGTAACAAGTCTTCCCAAGGAAACCAAGGATCAGGTGGTACTGTTGCCAAAAAGCAAACAAAGAAACAAACAAACAATGTTTGGCTGTCCGTTGCCAAAAAAAATAGCTAAACACATGAGGCAGTTGGTAAAAAAAAGGAAAGAGGTTTATTCAGGCACTGCACAACCTGGGAGAATGGTGGACTCCCACCCATTTCAAAGACTATCTCCATCCTCCTGCCCAAGCCCTCAGTTCAAATAGGGATAGGAATGGGAGGGCTTTTTCCTAGTTCAATTATCTCCCTAGCTTTTGGCACACTGGGGCCATATCCATTCATCCTTCTTTTAGTGTGCTCAGGCCCTATCCATTCATATTTCTAGCTTTCAGCATGTGCTCAGGCCCTATCCATTCATATTTCCAAGCAATTAACAAGGAATGAGGAAAATAACTTCAAATATTCATAAATAACTAGGAACTTTCACACACTTTGAAAGAGGCAGTTATATATTCAAGTTTTCCTATCAAAATATTCAAAACTTTATACCATTTTAAGCAATAGTTTTTTTAGAGTAGATCCAAGGTCCAAGATCCAGCAAGATCCAAGTTCCCCTTAGTTAGTGTTTTGCACACTCAATGCCATTTGGCCAATGGGTGGAGACTACTCTGGCACTATAACTGACTGCTTCATGGTAACAATTCCCCCCTCAAAATTCTCAACTCTTGTAATCTTACTTAGGAGGGTAAATGAACCTAGGTTTAATTTTCCTGTAGTTACTTCCTGCTGGAAAAGGTAGTATTACTTATGTCCAGGTACAGAGATCTTTTATTATCTAACAAAGGAAGGGGGGTCAGGAACAGAGGGAAGCCTTTATGTGAAAGAAGTAGATTGCCATCTTCTGAAAGTGGTGTTATTAGGGTCTCAAGGAAGGCATTAGCAAACAAGCAAAGATGGTGGAATTCTTCATGTTTCAAGAAGTCATCTTGCAGATGGGCTTTGAACCTGAGACCTATTGTGCAGACAAACAATCAAATATTTAGTAGGGGGTCAGAAATTAAAGAAACTAAAGGATCTTCATAATCTAACCCTGAACAGAGCTTTGGTGGCAACTCTCCACAGCAGAATATATTTGCTGAGGAAGCCAATGTTTGGGAAATACAGAAAAATAAAGAAAACATAAAGAAATAAAATAAAATATAAAATGTAACATTGTTACTTAGCTTTGGGAGATGCTGTCCCCTTTCAAAGAAGGAATTTTAAATCTCCTTCAGGAGTGCAGGTCCAGATTTCCCTTGCAGCATCAATAACAGCAGCAGCAAGATCCAAGTTCACCTCAGGTGGCTCCTGCTTTATCCATGTGTGGTGGCTCCAAGGCTTGATTCCTGTGAGCTATTGGTAAGAGCATGTTGTCTGTAGGGTGTTATAGGGAACTTTCCATTGCTCAGCTATCTGCTGTTCAGGTCCTTGAGTCTTCCAGGTCTTTACTATGGCTCAGCGTCCAGGCTGGAATCAGTGTAAGGGCTCATAAGACAGGAAGATGGACTTACAAAGATCTAACTTGTCCAAAATTGTTAGTGTTTCCTCTTGATATTGTACATATTGTTTAATTTTTTATTCATGCTCTAAATCTAAAGGGGATGTTCCTAAAGCAGAAACTTGGATGGGTATCCCATAAACTATTTCAAAAGGGCTTAATTTAAACCCACTTCAAGGCGTTACCCTCATTTGGAACAAAGTAATAAGGAGTAACTGATCCCATTTCGAATGTGTTTCCTGGCATACTTTCATTAGGGTCTTCTTTATTGTGTGGTTCATTTTCTCAGTCTTTCCTGTAGATTGAGCTTTCCAAGGTGTGTGACGTTTCTATTGAACATTTACTGCCTGATTTCTGAAGTGAGTGGTGGTCCACTGTCTCTATGAATGCTGTGAAGAAGTTCAAACTTGGGGACTATTTCTTTAAGCAAAAGTTTTGCTAGTTCATTTGCCTTCTAAGTTCTACTGGTCTATACCTCTACCCTTCCAGAAAAGTGTTCACAAAAACTAATAAAAAATTAAAGTTTCCTCTGGTTTTAGGCATTTGTATAAAGTCAACTTGCCAGTCTTGAAATGAGCATTTCCCTTTATATCGTACTTTCTTTTCTGTTGGGACATGCTCAGTCTCAGGACTGTTTTCGTCACTTAACCGATAGGCTTGGATAATCCTCTGGATGGTTGTTTGCAGATGAGGGCCAAGTGTGGTCTAATGAGGCCTATTAAAACATGCCCTCCATAATGGGTCCCTTCAGGTAGGTGTTTGAGGATGGGATACCCTAGAACTTCAGGGAGTAAGATCATACCAAGAGTGTTGATCTTCCCTATAGAATTAGGGTCTGTGTTAGAGAATCCCTCATCTCATCCTGTGTAAGGAGGTTTAATTTACGACAAGTCTAGGCAGGGATTCAAGTCCCCAAGAAGTAGAAGTCCTCAGGTGGCTTGCCTTGCTGCTTTTCTGGCAGTTTGGATTCCCTGACTTGATTGGTAACCATTCCTCTGGTGTCCTGGGCAGTGCATTGTGGTAATCTGGTTCAGCAGATTCACCACCGCTAGCCATTTTAAAATCTCTTTAGCATGTTTGATGTCCTTATTCCTCAAGATTAAGAGCCCTCTTTCTTTTCATAGTATCCTATGGGCATATGCCTTCATGGGCATATGGGCATATCCCTTCATGGGCTACCATGAAGGCATATTTAGAGTCAGTGTATTTGTTAACATTCTTTCCTTGGGCTAATTCTAAGGCTCTGATGAGGGCTATCAGTGCAGCCTTTTGTGCTGAGATTCCTACAGCAAGGGTTTGGGCTTCTATTTCCTTGTCTGTAGTGACTAATCTGTACCTGGCTTATTGTTGACCATTCTCCATGAAGCTGCTCCTGTCTGCATGTAATTCCCAGTCATGTTCTATCAATGGCTGGTCTAATAGGTCCAGCCTGCTGAAATAAACCTGGTCAATGATTTCCAAACAATCATACTGCAGGACTGAGCCTCTCTCTTAATCCAGGAGTTGGGAGGCCAGGTTTAAAGTAGTGGTAGTCTGTAAGGTAACATTTCAGTTGTGTAATAAAATGGCCTGATATTTTCCCATGAGTCCTGCCATCAGCCAATACCTTCCTTTCTGCTCCAATGTAGTTAGGACCTGGTGTGCTACAAATACCATTGTAGGCATCCTCAGAGTGAGTTTTTCTGCTTCCTATAAGATATCACAGGTAGTCCCTACTGCCCAGAGGCATGGCAGCTATCTCTTTGTCATGTGATCCAATTTCTTTGAGGGCTTTAGGTTGAGGGGTATTTCCCAGAGACTGGGTTAGCACCCCTTCCCCCCGTCTGATTCCTCGCATTTAATGAATGTATAGTTTGAAAGGTTTCTGTAAATTGGGCAATCCAAAACTAGTTTTTCCTTCAAGGTTGCAAATGCTGCCTGGCAGTCTTTTGTCCATTAAAAAGGTTCAGAGGCTAGTCCTTTCAAAGAATTATACAATGATTTTGCTATAAATCCAAAGGTTGGAATCCAAATTTGGCAGAACCCTTTAATCCTAAGGGTTAAATCCATGAAAGATTGAAATGGATTTCAATCCATGAAGAATCCATGGAGCTGCCTCCAGTTCTCTGTATTTTCCTTGCAGCAATGGCTTGTTTTTGATCAGCCATCAAGCTCCTAGTGCCCTGTTTCCATTGGAATATGAGATATGCCACCTCCTGTTTGCAAATTTGTGCCTTTGAGGCAATACTTTACATCCTTTTTTTTTTTTTTTTTTTTTTTAATTTATTTATTGTTATTTAATTACAGTTGTATGCCTTTTCCCCCATCCCTTCACCCCACCCCAGGTGAACCCACTTCCCTCCCCCCTCTCCACCCTCCCCCTTGGATTTGTTCATGTGTCCTTTATAGTAGTTCCTGTAATCCCCTCTACCCACTGTCCCCGCCCCCACCCCACACCCCCGCCCTTGCTATTGTTACATTGTTCTTAACTTCAATGTCTCTGGTTATATTTTGTTTGCTTTTTCCTTCTATTGCTTATGTTCCAGTTAAAGGTGAGATCATATGGTATTTGTCCCTCACTTCCTGGCTTATTTCACTTAGCATAATGCTCTCCAGTTTCATCCATGCTGTTGCAAAGGGTATAAGCTCCTTCTTTCTCTCTGCTGCGTAGAATTCCATTGTGTAAATATACCATAGTTTTTGGATCCACTCGTTTGCTGATGGGCACTTCGGTTGCTTCCAGTACTTGGCTATTGTAAATTGTGCTGCTATGAACATTGGGGTGCACAGATTCTTTTGGATTGGTGTTTCAGTGTTCTTAGGGTATAATCCCAGCAGCGGAATTACTGGGTCAAAGGGCAGTTCCATTTTTAGTTTTCTGAGGAAATTCCATATTGTTTTCCACAGTGGCCTCACCAGTCTGCATTCCCACCAACAGTGCACGAGGGTTCCCTTTTCTCCGCATCCTCTCCAACATTTGTTTGTGGATTTGTTTATGTTGGCCATTCTGACTGGTGTGAGATGATACCTCATTGTGGTTTTAATTTGCATCTCTCTGATGGCTAGTGATGCTGAGCATCTTTTCATATGTCTCTGGGCCTTCTGTATGTCTTCCTTGGAGAAGTGTCTGTTCAAGTCCTTTGCCCATTTTTTAATTGGGTTGTTTGTCTTCCTGGAGTGGAGTCGTGTGAGTTCTTTATATATTTTGGAGATCAGGCCCTTGTCTGAGGTATCATTGGCAAATATGCTTTCCCATATTGTTGGTTCTCTTTGTAATTTGGTGCTGTTTTCTTTAGCCCTGCAGAAGCTTTTTATTTTGATGAGGTCCCATTTGTTTATTCTTTCCTTTATGTCCCTTGCTTTAGGGGATGTGTCTGTGAGGATGTTGCTGCGTGGAATGTCTGAGATTTTCCTGCCAATGTTTTCCTCAAGGACTTTTATGGTGTTACGGCTTATATTTAAGTCTTTTATCCATCTTGAGTTTATTTTCGTGTATGGCGTAAGTTGGTGATCGAGTTTCATTTTTTTGCACGTAGCTGTCCAGATCTCCCAACACCATCTGTTGAAGA
Organism: Desmodus rotundus; assembly: GCF_022682495.2. Taxonomy (NCBI): domain Eukaryota; kingdom Metazoa; phylum Chordata; class Mammalia; order Chiroptera; family Phyllostomidae; genus Desmodus; species Desmodus rotundus. Next base: position 58,109,387 of record NC_071399.1, on the reverse strand, counting down.
GACTGTTTTTGCTCCATTTTATACTCCTGCCTCCTTTGTCAAATATTAATTGATCGTATAGATTTGAGTTTATTTCTGGGCTCTCTATTCTGTTCCATTAGTCTATGAGCCTGTTTTTATGCCAGTACCAGGCTGTTTTGATTACCGTGGCCTTGTAATACAGTTTGATATCAGGTATTGTGATACCTCCTGCTTTGTCCTTCTTTCTCAAAATTGCTGCAGCTATTCGAGGTCGTTTATGGTTCCATATGAATTTCTGCAATGTTTGTTCTATATCTGTGAAATATGTCATGGGTACTCTAATAGGGATTGCATTGAATCTATAAATTGCTTTGGGTAGTATGGCCATTTTGATGATGTTAATTCTTCCAATCCATGAACATGGTACATGCTTCCATTTGTTTGTATCTTCCTTAATTTCTTTCTTCAGTGTTGTGTAGTTTTCTGAGTACAGGTCTTTTACCTCCTTGGTTAGGTTTATTCCTAGGTACTTTATTTTTCTTGTTGCTATATCGAATGGGATTTTTTTCCTGATTTGTGTTTCCGCATTTTCGTTGTTGGTGTACAGGAATGCCTTTGATTTCTGGGTATTGACTCTGTATCCAGCTATTTTGCCAAATTCATTTATTAGGTCGAGTAGTTTTTGAGTGGAGTCTATAGGGTTTTCCATGTACACTATCATGTCGTCTGCAAACAGTGACAGTTTCATTTCCTCCTTTCCAATTTGGATGCCTTTTATTGCTTTTTCTTGTCTGATTGCTGTGGCTAGGACTTCCAATACTATGTTGAATAGGAGTGGTGAGAGAGGGCATCCTTGTCTTGTTCCTGATCTTAGTGGGAAAGCTCTAAGTTTTTGTCCATTGAATGTGATGTTGGCTGTAGGTCTCTCATATATGGCCTTAATTATGTTGAGGACTGCTCCCTTTATTCCCACTTTGCTGAGTGTTTTTATCAGAAATGGGTGCTGTATCTTATCGAATGCTTTTTCCGCATCTATTGATATGATCATGTGATTTTTGTCTTTGCTGTTGTTGATGTGATGTATTATGTTTATTGATTTGCGAATATTGTACCATCCTTGCATCCCTGGGATGAATCCCACTTGGTCATGGTGGATGATCTTTTTAATATATTGCTGGATGCGGTTTGCTAATATTTTGTTGAGAATTTTAGCGTCTATGTTCATCAGCGATATTGGCCTGAAGTTTTCATTCTTCGTTGTGTCTTTATCTGGTTTTGGGATTAGGATGATGTTGGCTTCATAAAAAGAGTTTGGGAGTCTTCCATCAGTTTGGATTTTTTCGAATAGTCTGTGAAGGATAGGGGTTAGTTCTTCCTTAAATGCTTTGTAGAAATCTCCTGTGAAACCATCTGGTCCAGGGCTTTTGTGTGATGGGAGTTTCTTGATGACTGCTTCAATTTCCTTTGCTGATATTGGTCTGTTCAGGTTTTCTGCTTCTTCTTCAGTCAGTTTTGGAAGATTATATTTTTCTAGAAATGTGTCCATTTCATCTAGGTTTTCAAATTTCTTAGCATATAGGTCTTCATAGTAATTTCTTACGATCCTTTGTATTTCTGTGGTATCAGTTGTAATCTCTCCACTTTCATTTCTAATTCTGTTTATTCGGATCCTCTCTCTTTTCTTCTTGATAAGCCTACTTAAAGGCTTGTCGATTTTGTTTATCTTTTCAAAGAACCAGCTTCTGGATTCATTGATCCTTTCAATTGTGCTTTTAGTCTCTATGTCATTTAGTTCTGCTCTGATCTTGGTTATTTCCTTCCTTCTGCTTGCTCTGGGCTGTCTTTGTTGTTGTTCCTCCAGTTCCTGTAGGCGTAGGGTTAGGTTGTTTGTGTGAACTGTTTCTAACTTCTTAAGGTAGGCCTGTATTGCTATGAACTTCCCTCTCAGGACTGCCTTTGCTGTGTCCCATAGGTTTTGGGTTGTTGTGAGTTCGTTTTCATTTGTTTCCAGGAAGTTTTTGATTTCTTCCCTAATCTCGTTCTTGACCCATTCATTGTTTAATAGCATGCTATTCCGTCTCCATGATTTTGAGTGTTTTGGGTTTTTACCCTTGGGGTTGGTTTCTAGTTTCAGACCCTTGTGGTCAGAGAAGATGCTTGATATGATTTCAATTTTCTTGAATTTGTTGAGGCTTGCTTTGTGTCCTATCATGTGGTCTATCTTTGAAAAAGTTCCATGGACACTTGAAAAGAATGTGTATTTTGCTTCTTTGGGATGAAAAGCTCTGTATATATCAGTTAAGTCCATTTCCTCTAGGGTATTGTTAAGTGACACAATATCTTTGTTAATCTTTTGTTTGGAAGACCTGTCCATTTTTGATAGTGGGGTGTTAAAATCCCCTACTATAATTGTGTTGCTGTCAATATCTTTCTTGAAATCCTCCAAGATTTTCTTGATGTATTTGGGTGCTCCTATGTTGGGTGCATATATATTTATAATGTTTATGTCTTCTTGGTGGATTCTTCCTTTGAGTATTATGAAGTGACCTTCTGGGTCTCTCTTTATGGCCCTTCTTTGGAAGTCTATTTTGTCTGATATGAGTATTGCTACCCCTGCTTTTTTTTCCTGTCCGTTTGCTTGGAAAATTTGTTTCCAGCCCTTCACTTTCAGTCTGTGTAAGTCTTTTGTCCTGAGATGGGTTTCTTGTAGGCAGCATATGTGTGGGTCATGTTTTCTTATCCATTCAGCTGTTCTATGTCTTTTGATTTGAGCATTTAATCCATTTACATTTAAGGTTATTATCGATAGGTAGTTATTCATTGCCATTATTTCCTACCTGTGTTCCTCTGTCTTTCTCTTTTCCTTCCTTTCCTTAAAGCAGTCCCTTTAGCATCTCTTGCAGAGCTGGTTTGGTGGAGCTGTATTCTTTTAGACTTCTTTTGTCTGGGAAGCTCTTTATTTGGTCTTCTATCTTGATTGAGAGCCTTGCTGGGTAAAGTAGTCTTGGTTGGAGGCCTCTGGTTCTCATTACTTGGAATATTTTTTGCCATTCTCTTCTGGCTTGGAGCGTTTCCATTGAGAAGTCAGTTGCTAACCTTATTGGGGCTCCCTTGTATGTTACTTCCTTTTTCTCCCTTGCTGCCTTTAAGATCCTCTCTTTGTCTTGGAAATTTGCCATTTTAATTATGATGTGTCTTGCAGTGGGTCTCTTTGGGTTCCTCTTGTTTGGGACTCTCTGTGATTCCTGGATTTGGGTGACTTTTTCTCTCCTCAGATTAGGGAAATTTTCCATCATTACTTTTTCAAACAGGTTTTCTATCCCTTGCTCTTCTTCTTCTCCTTCTGGTATTCCTATTATACGGATATTGTTACGTTTCATGTTGTCCTGCATTTCCCTTATTGCTTCTTCATTCTTTCTGAGCCTCTTTTCCTTTTCTTGCTCCTTCTGGGTGTTTTTTTCTACTTTATCCTCCAGCTCGCTGACCCAATCCTCTGCTTCATCAAGTCTGCTTTTAATTCCTTCTACTGTGTTCTTCAATTCAGAAATTGTATTCTTCATTTCCTCTTGGCTCTTGTTGATATTTTCTATTTCCTTTTTCATGTTGATATAGTTTGCAGTGAGTTCATTGTAGTTTCCTTGTAGTTTCTGGTAGTTCTCTTTGAGCTCAGAGAGCTCAGTGAGCTTCCTGATGACCATTGCTTTGAACTCAGTATCTGATAGTTGACTTGCCTCTTTTTCGGTTAGTATTCTTTCTGAGACTTCCTCCTTTCCTTTCATTTGGGAATTGTTTCTTTGTCTTCCCATTGTTTGTGAGGCTCTTCTTGTTGGCCTCTGCTTCTTAAATTGCTTTGTTCTGAATCCCTGGGTTTATGATATGAACTTCTATGGTAGAATGCCAATGGGATTCGGTGGTGCTGTCTCCTTACTCTCCTGTGCTCACTGGTCTTGAGCTGACGTTTATGTGTTTAACACGGTCTAACTCTAGTCTTTTCAGCACTCCAGGTTTTGTTGTCGCACCTGTGGGAAAAATAGAAAGGGGGGGAGAAAGAAAAGGAAAAAACAAACAAACAAACAAACAAACAAACAAAAAACCAAAGATGGGAAGGAGGGAAAAAGGAAATAGGAAAGGAGGAAAGGAAGGAAGGAGGGAAGAAGGATTAAAGAAAGATCGGAGGCAAGATAAGAAGGAATTTTAACAAAAATTAAAACATAGAAATAGATAAAAGAAGGCAGGAAGAAGACATAAAAATGGTAAAGGATGGGAGGAAGAAGGAATGAAAGAAAAAAAAGAGAGAGAGAGGAAGAAGGAGTTCAGGGGGAAAGGAAAAGGAAAAAAAAAAAAAAAGGGAAAAAAAAAATCTTCTGTTGGCTTTAAACCGTTCAGGTTATTTCTGCTGTTGTCCTGTCTGTGCAACGGGAGGGGGTGGTTGGAAGGATTGGTTTCACTTTTCTTCCTTCCTGGGTCACACTCTTCACTGTTTTGTAGGTGTGGTCCCTGGCAGGCAATCAGGCCGTTGATCAGCCAATCCAGCAGCTTTGTTCTTGGGACTCTCGAGTGGCCGCTCCAGCCGCTTTGGCTCCGGAGGCGTGCGCGCGCAGCAGGGGAATCCAGCCGCTTCGGGTTTGTGACGTTATTTGGGCTCTGAGCGCGCAGCCGGCCGACCAATCGAGCCGCCCAGGCTAGGGAGGCTGGCGCGCTGCAAGCTGCTGGTTCAGCCGCCTTGGTGTTACGACTCTCGCCAGCCCCTTCGTGCTTGGGAAGTGCGCATCCAGCCGGCCCTACGCTTGGTGAGCGCGCAGCCCGCTGCCGAGCCAGAGGCTCTATGCTTGGGGGCCCGATCCAGCCGCCCGGGGCTTGAGACTCTCGGGTGGGCGGGGCCGCCCTGGGACCGAATCACGCGGTACTCAGTTCCAAGGTTTTGGGTCTGTGGGTGGAGCAGCTAGTCTCTGCTCCAAAAGATCTCGGAGGTTTCAGGTGTGGGCGCCCCTCCGGGGTTTCCTGTATGGGCCCCGTTCGCTAATCTGCGCGCGAGTGACCGTGCGCAACCGGACCTCAGGTGAGCTCCGGTGCTGCTTATCCCGAGTTCCGCGTTCGCAGTCCAGGGACGGAGTGGGGAGGGGCGCCAGGGGCCTCGGCCACCACCGAGAGTTCTCTAACTAGCCCCTGAGTGTCTCTATTTTCTTTTTCTTTTTGAGAAATTCCTCCTTTTCAAGCCCCCCTGGTCCAATCAAGCACCTGGCTGCTCACAGCGCAGCCTGGCCCTCTCCCAGGACTCCTGCAGCAGCCCCTGCGCCAGGGCTGGCGCCTCTGCAGCCCTTGTACCACGCGGTCCCGGTTCCCGGGGACCTTATTGTCCTTGAGCACTCTTCTTACCGTCAGATCTTTCAATGTCCTCTATCTTTGGTCTCTAATCTTCGTATATGCTGGAGTACTGTTGGCTGTTCGCTCTGCTCCTCAGATCAGCTAGGTATTTCCCTGGCGCTGAGGGGAAGTGGATTCCGCTCCCACCTATGTTGCCGCCATCTTCCCCCCTACTTTACATCCTTTATTTGCCAAATTATTCATGACTGTGATGGTGTTGGGCAAACAGTTCTTGTAAGTATTGTTAGTTATCACTAGGTCATCTACATACTGTATAAGAACTTTCAGTTTCAATTGAATATCCCTTACGTTGCTTGCTAACATTTCCCCATATATAGTTAGGAAATTTTTCAGTCCTTTTGCCAACAAAGTCTAACTGTATTGGAGTGTGGCTTTAGTCTCTGGGTGCTGCCATTCAAAAGCAAATAATAGTTAAGCCTGTTCATTTATTGGAATGCAGAAAAAGACATCCCTAAAACCTAGGACTAAAAACCATTTGCTATCCCCAGGCACCATGCTCAACAAAATATAAGAGTTCAGCACCATAGGATGACTGTCCTGGGTAATGTCATTTATGGCCCTAAGAATCTGTCCAAATCAATATTCATCCGTGTGAGGCTTCCTGACTGGCAAAATGGGAGTGTTAAGGGAGACTGCAATGCCCGAATTAGTCCTGATTTTAAGAACTTTAACAATTCTACTTGAATTCCTTCTAAAGCTTCCTTGTTAAAGGGGTATCATTTCTTCTGTGGGATCTGGTCCCCTTGTTTTAGGTTAATTTTTACAGGTTGTATGTTAACTTCTCTACTTGAGGTTCCTTCAGTCCAAATGGTTTGATCGGCCTGCTAATAGAGCTCAGGTAGAAAGAGTTCACCCCTCAGTTCTTCCAGGCAAGTCAGGAGTGCCTGGGGTTGAGAAGCATGTTCCAGTGGGACTTCTACACATAACTGCTGCTTCAGCGAAGAAAAAGTTATTTGTATATGCAATTCACAAAGCAGATCTCAGCCTAACAATGGAATGGGGAAGTATGACATTTAGAGAAAACTATGCATATGTTTTTGATACCCAAGCTGGCATTCTAGATATGGAAAGAATGCCTGTTTTTTTAATTATATGGTTACTCCAGTAACTTATACAGCAGCTGAACTTTTCTTAGTTAGGTTTGTATTTAGCACTGAATATGTAGCTCCCACATCTATAAGGAATTAATTAGCTTGTTCCCCAGTGTCAATTGTACCCAGGGCAACTTGTGAAAATAGTAATAGGTAGGGAGATGTTAAGGGGGGCCTCTGGACCTCTTCATCTGTCATCAGACTCATCTTTTTAGCATTTCTCAGCAATGGTTTTTATTCCTTAATTTTTCTTTCTGAGTTCTGAGCACTACTTTCTCCAATGGACTTCCAGTTTCCAATAGGCACATTGTTGGCAACTAGTGGGTCTTTTTCTTTCAGGTCTGGCTTCTACCTCTGGTTTCCCCACACTGCTTCTAAGAAAATGATTGCCTTCTTTAATTTCCTTGTTTCTTGGGCATGACAAACTTTAATGGCTATGTCTACCAGCTGGGATGGTTTCATTCCCAATAACCCATCTAAACATTGGAACTTTTTTTCTGATATCTGGGGCACATGACCAATAAAAGTCACATTCACCATCTAAACAGTTTTCTGTGCCTGTGGGTCAGCATCAGTGTGCTCTTGATAGGCATGATGGACCCTTTCTAAAAATTCAGACAGAACTTTGTTTTTGTTGAATGGCCTGTATCATAGGTAGGATCTTTTGTTTAGACACCCCTTCCTTAAGCCCTTCCAGTATGTACCTTCTGTAATGTTCTAGGAAGGTTAGGTCCTTGCTATTTGTCTCCCAGTTGGGATTTCTCAAGGGAATCACCCCAGCTGGTTTGGGTTTTCCATTGGGATTCTCTCAATGGAGGTAATGAGCCTTGTCTTTAGCCTTATTTATAACTAGCCAGCTTTTATCTGCTGTTAGCAGGATGTTAAAGGGAGCCTGTATAGCTGCCCACTTTCAATGGCAAATAGCTAAAATGGAGGTGGTATCTGTCATTTACTGAGGATCCTCCCTATATTGGGAGGATTGAATTCTTCCAATTTAGTAAACTTGAAGTGAAAAATAGAGAATGGGCCTTCCTGGTTTATTTTACCTATAAGGTATTGCCTCAGAGGGAATTGTCTTGCTGCCTATAAGAGTGCTGACTGGCCAAATGGGGTGCCCCACCAGGTCTTTGAGGGGAGACCATTTCTTCATCAGACAGAGGTGGGACTATTGCCCTAATGTGCCCTTTTCAGGGGTATGTAGCAGGGGAGTGGGGATGTGGTAAGTTTTTTTTTTGCTGCTAATTCAGCATCCACTGGGGTCAGGACATTAAAGAGACTCATTTCCTCATTTTCCTTTTCTTCCTGTGTTTTACTATCATCATTAAGAGGTTCTCTTTCCTTGCTGATTCCTTATTGTGTAAAGATATAAATGCTTGGACATAAGGGATTTATCCCATTTTCCTGGTCACTGCCAAAATAATTCCAATTGCATGATGATGTAGTAATTTAGGAAACAATTTAGCAGCTATTTTTCCCCATAGTCTAAAGTATACATAAAACAAGCAGTGTTACAATAGAGAACCAATTCCTTCTTGGACATTGAATAATAGCTGTACATAGACTAATCTCCTAAAATTCAGCCCAGTGGGTTCCGTTCAGGAGTCAAAACAGAACAACAACTGATGGCATGAAAGTACAAACCCAAAACCATAATCACGGCAAGACCACAGACAAAGTGAGAACAAATAAACAAAACTTGAATCCACAGTTCCATTATTCCTAATGAATGCTCACTAGCAAGTTTTAGTGCCTTACCTCCTGTCAAGTGAATTTGTAAGCTGTTCTAACCAGACGTTAGTGTCACTAAAGCCCAAATGGTCTTAACCAGGATGCAATGGCATTAGACCCCAATGGACCTCAATGGTGCTAAAGCCCAAGTGGTTCTAACCAGACCCCAGTGGTGAGAGGAACTAAATGGTAGGGATACAGGACTCCTGGCTTGCATGCCAGTTTGACCCTCAACCAGCCTTGCAGTCCTTTTCCTTCCCAGACTCCATTACTTTCACCAGCTAGGTGTTTCAGGTGGTTGATGCTTGATGCAGGAGTGCAGGGAAATTCCCTAAGACTGGAAAATCCCCACAGTCTCACTCTTGGGGTGACTTGCAACAGGCAGCTGGGAACTGAGCCTAAGAACCCTGGGACTTAGTAAGGTTCACGTGATCGCATCTGCATTTGCCAAAACTGTTACTGAACTAAAAAACAAAGGTTGAGCTGACTGTCACCACAAAAAATCAAACTCATGAAGCATGTGTTGGTACAAAAATGAAAGAGGTTTATTCGGGTGCCACACAAGCTGGGAGAATGGTGGTCTCCTGATTTAAAGACCTTCTCAATCTTCCTGCTCAAGCCCACAGTTCTTATAGGGATAAGTCAGGGAGAGTTTTTTTTTTTTTTTTTCTTAATCCATTATCTTTCTAACATTTGTTTCACTATCCATTCATCATTTTAGTTTGTGGCATTTTCTGGCCCTATCAAGTCATCTTTCTAGCTTTTGGCATGCGGTCAGACTCCATCTTTCAATATTTAGTTTTCACCACACTCAGTGTAAGTAAGAATCTACCATGCCACTATCCTGGGCAATTGCCAGAGACTACCCTGATGCTCTGACTGACTGTTTTGTGGTAACAGTGCTCAAATATAATCAACAAAAAAGATGTCAATTTACTTACTGAAACTCATGTCTACACACTAGATGAAGTAGATTTAATTGATATATTTAGAACATTTCACCCCAAAGAAGCAGAATATACACATGTTTCAAGTGCACATGGAATGTTTTCTAAGATAGACCATATGCTAGGAAACAAAACAAATCTCATTGAATTTAAGATGATGTAAATCAAGTCAAGGATCTTCTCTTACCAGAATGTTATGAAACTAGAAATCAACAAGAAGAAAACTGAAAAAACAAATAAACACATCAAAACTAAATAACATTTAATTAAACAGTGAATGGAGCAACAACAAGATCAAGGAAAAAATTATAAGATACCTTGAAACAAATGAAAGGTGGCATAACAATCTAAAATCTGTGGGACACTGGGAAAGCAATCCTAAGAGGGGAAATTCATAGAATTACAGAGTTATCTGGAAACAAAACAAAAACAAAAAAACAGAAAAAGCTCAAATAAATTTTATACTTAACACTTCTAACTGCACACTTAAAGGAATTTGAAAGAGAACAACAAACAAAGCCCAATGTGAATAGAAGGAAGGAAATAATTAAGATCAGAGCATAAATAAATGAAATAGAGTCTCAAAAATTATACAAAAGATTAATGAATGTCTTATTTGAAAAGAGCTGATTCTTTGAAAAGATAATATGGACACAATTTTAACCATCCTCATCAAAAAAAAAAAAAATGGAGAAAGGACCTCTCCAAAAAATCAGAAATGAAAAAAGAGAAATAACAACTGACACCAAAGAAATATAAAGGATTGTAAGAAAATATGATGAACAATTATATGCCAACAAATTGAACAATGTGGGCAAATGGATAAATTCCTACAAGCATACAATCTTCAAAAAATAAATCAGGAACAATCATAGAATCTGAATAGGCAGATTTCCCTAATGAAATTGAAGCAGTAATCAAAAAACTCCCAATAAACAAAAGCCTCAGGCCAGATGGCTTTACAGGTGAATTTTACTAAACACTCTGATAAGAAATAATGCCTCTCCTTTGCAAAATATTTCATAAAATTTAGTATGAGGGAAGCTCCCAAACTCATTTCATGAGGCCAGCATTTTTCTAATTCCAAAACCAGAAAAAGACACTACAAAGAAAGAAAATTATAGGTCAATATCCTTGATGAACAGGGATGCTAAAACCCACAACAAAATATTAGCAAACCAAGTTCAACAATGCATCAAAAAGGTAATACACCATGATCAACTGGAATTTATTCTGGAAATGCAAAGTTGGTATAACATTCACAGATCAATAAATATGATATAGCATTTAAACAAAATGAAGTATAAAAACCACATGATTATATCAATTGATGCAGAAAAAGCTTTTGATAAAATCCAGCACTCATTTATGATAAAAATTCTCAGCAAAGTATGAATAGAGGCAACATACCAGAACATAATAAAGGCCATATATGACAAACCCACTGCCAGCATCATACTTCATGGGTAAAAACTACAAGTGTTCTCAAGATCATAAACGAGACAGAGATGTCTGCTTTTATCTCTCTTATTCAACATAATACTGGAAGTCTTAGCCATAGCAATCAGACAAGAAGAAGATAAAAGGTATCCAAATTGGAAAAAAAATAAGTAAAACTCTCTTATATGCAGGTGCCATGACACTGTACATAGAGCATCCCAAAGATCCCAATAAGACACTACTAGAACTAGTAAATGAATTCAGCAAAGTAGCAGGATTTAAAGTTAATATTCAGAAATCAGTTGCATTTTTATATGCCAATAACAAACTAACAGGGAAATTAATAAAATAATCCTATTCATAGTTGCTTCAAAAATAATAAAATACCTAGGAATAAACTTAATCAAAGATGTAAAAGACCTGTACTTGGAAAATTATAAGACACTGAAGAAAGAAATTCAAGAAGATACAGATAAGTGGAAGCACATAACCTGTTCATGAATAGGAAGAATTAACATTATTAAAATGTGAATATTACCCAAAGCTACCTATGGATTCAATGCAATTTTTATCAAAATCCCAATGACATATTTCACAGAACTAGAACAAATATTTTAAAAATTTACAAGGAACCACAAAAGGCTCCGCATAGAAATTGAGAAAGGAGAACAAACTTGGTGGAATCACGATACTTTATATCAAATTATACTACAAGGCCATAGCAATCAAAACAGCATGGTACTGGCATAAAAACAGATTAATGGCACAGAATAGAGAGCCCAGGAACAAACCCACACCTTTATAGTTAATTAATATTCAAGAGAGGAAGCAAATGCATACAATGGGCTAATGATAGTTTGTTCAATAAATAGTGTTGGAAAAATTAGACAGATATGTGCAGAAAAATAAAACCAGACCACTTTCTTGCACCACATGCAAGAATAAATTCAAAATGGATCAAAGACTAAAATATTAGACCTGAAACTATAAAATTCCTAGAAGAAAACTTAAGCAGTAATATCTCAGATACTTTTTCATAGAAATTTTTTTGGATATACCTCTCTAGGCAAGGGAAACAAAAGAAAAATAAACAATTGGGATTTTATCAAACTAAAGAGTTTTGCACAGCAAAGGGAGTCATCAACAAAATAAAAATACAACCCACAAAATGGGAGAACATATTTGCTGATACATTTGATAAGGATTTAATATTCAAAGTTTATAAAATATTTACAAACCTCAACACAAAAAATCAAATAACCCAATTAACAAATGGGCACCGGACCTGCATAGACACTTCTCCAAATAAGACATAGAGATGGACCATAGACATAGGAAAAGATGCTCAAAGTCACTAATCATCAGAGAAATGCAAATACAAACCACAAAGAGATACCACCTCACATCTGTCTGAATGACTAAAATCAATAAATCAAAAAATAAGAGTGCTGGCAAGGATGTGGAGAAAGGAGAAATCTTTTGCACTATTGGTTGGAATGCAGACTGGTGTGGCCACTGTGGAAAGCAGTATGGAATTACCTCAAAAAATTAAAAATGGATCTGCCTTTTGACTCAGTGACTACCCTTCTGGGAATGTACCCAAAGGAGCCTAAAACACTGATTCTAAAGAACATAAACACACCTATTTTCATTGCAGCTTTATTTACAATCACCAAGATATGGAAACAACCCAACTGTCCATCAGTACATGAGTTTGTTAAACAACTATGGGATCTTTACACAATGCAATTCTACTCAACTATGAAAAAGAAAAAAAAATACCACTTAATATGGTATGGATGGCCTGGAGAACATTATGCTAGGTGAAATAAACCAGTTAGAGAAAGGCAAATACCATATGATTTCATTAATATGTAAAACCTAATGAACAAACTGAACTAACATTAAAAACAAAGACAGACTCATAGATGTTGAGCAGATGACAGCTAGAGTAGTGGGGAGGTTAGGGGGTGAAAGTCTTGAACATAAAGGAAAAAGGATTCATGGAAATGGACAACAGTGGTGATTGCTGTGGGGAGGGAAGTGTAAGGGAAATAAATGGCAATGGAAAAACATAATAAAGATTAAATTTAAAAAAAGACTCAACAAAAATACACCAAAATATTAACTCTGTTATCTGGGAATGGGGAAGTAGATGTACAGATTTTCCTTATTGATGCTTTTACTCAAAGTATTATATTTTATAATAAAAAACTTTTTTTTATTGTTGTTCAAGTATAGTTGTCTCCATTTTCACCCTACCATGCCCCTAGTCCCAACCATCATCATCACCTCCCACCCTCGAACCTACCCTCTTTGGCTTTGTCCATGTGTCCTTTATATATGCTACTTGATAGCTCTCCCCCTATTATCCACATTAGCCCCTCTCCCCTCCCCCTTCCTCTCTGGTTACTGTCAGTTTGTTTTTTATTTCAATATTTCTGGTTGTATTTTGCTTGGTTGTTTGTTTTGTTGATTAGGTTCCACTTTTAGGTGAGATAATATGGTATTTATTTTTCACCTCCTGGTTTATTTTACTTAGTGTAATTCTTTACAGTGCCATCCATGCTGTCTCAAAGTGTAGGAACTCCTTTGTTCTCTCTGCTGTGTAGCATTCCATTGTGTAAATGTACCACAGTTTTTTGATCCACTCATTTAATGATGGACACTTAGAGAAAGAAGAACAAAGTAGGAGGGATCACCATACCTGATATCAAACTATATTACAAGGATATTGTAATCAAAAACAGTATCATACTGGCATAAGAACAGACACACAGACCAATGGGACAGAACAGAGAACCCAGAAATAAACTCAAGTCTCTACAGTCAATTAAAATTTAACAAAGGGGGAAGAGCATAAAATGTTGTAAAAACAGCCTCTTCAAAAAATGGTGTTGGGAGTTCTGGACAGCTACATGCTAAAAAATGAAACTCGATCACCAACTTACACCATACACAAAAACAAACTCAAGGAGGATAAAAGACTTAAATATAAGTCATGATACCATAAAAGTCCTGGAGAAAAACATAGGCAGGAAAATCTCAGACATTCCACATAGCAATATTTTCACTGGTATGTCCCCTAGAGCAAGAGACATAAAGGAAAGAATAAACAAATGGGACCTCATCAAAATAAAAGCTTCTTCATAGATAAAGAAAACAGCATTAAAATGAAAAGAGAACTGACTGTAAAGGAAACCATATTTGCAAATGATATCACGGACAAGGGTTTGATCTCCAAAATATATAAAGAACTCACATGACCCCACAACTAAATTAAAAAATAGGCAAAAGACCTGAACAAACACTTCCCCAAGAAGGATATACAGAGGGTCCAGAGACATGTGAAAGGATGTTCAGCGTCATTAGCCATCAGAGAGATGGAAATTAAAACCACAATGAGATACCACTTCACACCGGTGAAAAGGGCCATTATAAACAAATACACAAACAAGTGTTGGGGAGGTTGTGGAGAAAAGGGAACTGGAATACACTGTTGGTGCGAATGCAGACTGGTGCTGTCACTGTGAAAAACAGTATGGAATTTCCTCAGAAAACTAAAAATGGAACTGACTTTTGACCCAGCAATTCCACTGCTGGGGTTAAACCCTAAGAATCCTGAAACATCAATTCAAAAGAACCTATGCACCCCTGTGTTCATAGCAGCACAATTTATAATAGCCAAGTGCTGGGGAGGCGGAAACAAAACCTTTTTTTAAAGACATATAAAGAGAATAATTTCCTAAAATTAAAGAAAAATGAATAAATGTCTTGTAACAATCCATGTATTGTGAATTTTATTACTTTTAGTATAATGGCTTGCAGTAACTATAAAGGAATATTTATATTATGTGCTACTGATAGGTATTATTAATGTCTGAATGCTTTACACAGAAAGTCTTTTAAGCAACATGACTCCTTGTTTCACAAAGCTGTCACAGATTCTTAAGATAATAAAAATTTGGTCATTAATCACTATGATATATTAGTGTGTAAACATCCCTCTTAACATGAAGAGTTAGGAAAAGACACAAACATTCATCAGCATCTCAACACAAAAATCCTCATGTATTTATTTGAATAGAACCATTAAATTGATATTATATTTAAAGCTAGAACATTTTATATAGATTATTTTAGAACATAAAATAATCACTTATATAACCTTGAGAAAAAGGAACTTTATGAGAGCTGAAGAAAATTTAGAGATTGAATTTTCTCTTATAAAACTTATTTTCTTTCTCCTATACACTTTCTGCCTTATTTTAGGCATGGTGTGCCATCTTTACTTTTTATATTTTACATGAATTTTCTCCACACTATATGTTCTTTTTACACATAGTTTCTACTTTCTTGTGATGTAGACTTTCCAGCAGATCTCATAACAACTTACACCAGCTTCTTCTGACCCACACTACTTTCATAAATCTTGCAGCTTACTCACTCATACTTCTGATATGAATAGCATTCAGTAGATCCTTTTTATAACTCTTGAGAAATATAGATTAACCTATGGTTTATGGAATCCTATAATAATTCATTATTAATGGAATCAAGGAAGACATCACATAATATAAAACATAGCAACCTGTTAGGTGAAAGAAATAATTTTACCTTAAGTGGGTTTTTCATAATAGGGTTGCATTTAACATTATTTTTAACCCATATTAAATTATAAGTGGAATAATAAAATAGAAAATACCAAAAAAACAAGAACAATTATTTATCTTTATTTTTTAAATAAGTCAAAATTATCTATGTATCTACAGTGATGTCTTAGGGAAAAATTACCAAGAACAAGAAAGATAAATATGCTTTCATTTTACTTAACACATTTATTATGTGGCAATTAAAAAAAATACTTCTTATTCTCAGAAAAGTACCTTTTTGTCATTTGATTAAAGAGAAAAAATGAAATATTCAGACTTAAATGAATAATCATATATTTTAAGATGTTAAATTGATCACATTAGAATGAATTATTATATTTGTAAACAGGGTTTTAATTTCTAATTCACTGACATGATTTCAACAATGAAAATATTCAATGCTTGATGTGATTAATATATAAAACAAACCTTTTTCTCTTGAAATTTGACATTGTTAAAGATCATAAACAGAATTACTAAAACTTGAAAGGTACTGTCTTATTCAGGTTTTATTTTTATTTTTATTGAGTTTTCTTTAATAAACTAATCCTTTTTAGTTATTCTAGAGAATAACTAGGTAAGAAAAATTTAACAGTTCATGACATTTTAATTTTATCATTTATAACATAGTTATAAAAATAAAAAATATATATCAGAGATATAAATGTATTCTCTAAAACAGAGCATCTCCTGTTCTTTAACACTGGCACTGTTTAGTCAAGCACGAGGCAAGAGGTATGTTCAATATCAGGATGTACAAGATATATACCCTCTCCACAAAAATGCTATGGTACATAGAGATTGGACAAGAGAAGAACTGGTAGAGATATATTACCATTTTAAAGAAATGTGGGAAACTATACATCTGTATTCATGAAGATTGCAGGGAAGTGAGAACGGAATTATTCCTGGGAATGGAAGAAATATAAAGAAAGACTGACATTTGAGAAAATGTGGATTTTAAGGTATCTCTTCTGACTATGATAAAGTTTTTCCACACTGAAGAACTATAAACACTGGAAAGATTTTGCAGATATACTAAGGCTTTAAGGGCTTTAGGGACAAATATCTTGGAGATAAAATAAATTCATTTAAGTGAGCTCTATTTTTATCATTGACTATTTCCCTTTCTCTTTCCATGAAGGCATTTTCCCATTCATAGTTTGGGGCACAGAGGTCTGACCAAGAAAAAAACAACAACAAAAACAAACAAACAATCAGCAGCCTAAAAATTGTAGCCCTCTCACTAGAAAAAGATGGAAAAATGCTCACATCAGAGCTCCTGAGTTATTCAGGATTCAAGATATTAAATCCTTGAAAATAAGAGACCTCACAGAAATGATCAGATATTATGAAAGCACTGGTTTTCAATTTTTTTGCTAAGACCTAAGCTTCCAGTTATCAAGTTAGATGAAGAAACAATATAGAAAGTAACTGCTAAGTTGCTAAAAAACTAAGCTAAATTTTTGGCAGTCCTACAGTCAAGGAAGTGAAGATATTGAGATAACGGCATGCCAAGGATTAAGGTTCTAGTAAAAACACAAACTTTCCCATGTTACCTCTAAAATTCCACGTCCAAAGAATGAAAACCAACTAGAAATGACTCTTCCAAAGTGGGAAATCCAGTCTTGATCATATTAAACTGACCTGTCTTTACTCTAATTGTCTTCACTCTAATTTCTTTCAGGGGAAAATTAAAGAAAAACAATAATGCTCCCTAAAAATTCTATATTTTCATATACCAAAATCAATACTGAATTTATGTAGTCATGATGAGAAACAGGATCTTATTACCAAAATTTAATAAAAGAGAAGATGCAATAGAAACAGATCTAGAAACATTCATATAATAAAGTTAGAAGACACAGATTTTAAGTGCCCATCAGTAGATGAGTGGATAAAAAAGCTGTGGTATATTTACACAATAGAATGCTACACAGCCATAAAAAAGAGTGAACTCACACCTTTGTGACAGTGTGGATGGACCTGGAGATTATTAACTGATCTCACATATGATCTCACTCATGTGTGGAATCTAATGAACAAATTAACTGGCAGACAAAATAGGACCAGAGGCATGGATACATGGACAGAGAGACAGTTGTTTGAGGAGGAGGAAAGGAGACACTGGATGAAGGAAGGTGAAGGGATTACTTATAAAACGTGTATGTATAAACCATAGGCACAGACAACAGTGTGGTGATGGCCAGAGGAAAGGTGGGAGTGGTGAAAATGTGAGGGTGGGCAAAGGGGAGAAAAATGGATCATTCATAATGGTGAAAACAGTAAAGTAAAAAATAAAACAGCTATTATTAAAATATTAGAGAAACTCAGTGAAAGATTGACTAGAAAAGTAGAATCAAGTGTGAATTCTAAAACTGAAAAATTCGATAATTACTATTTATATTTTAGAAGTTAAATTTGAAAGAATATTAGAAACAGAAGAGAGAATAAGTGAATTGGACAATGGACAGTAGAAAATATCCAGTTTCAAAAAAAAAAAAAACCCAACAAGACAAAAATAAAGGAAAATACCAAAGAGAGGCCAAGTGACTGCGAAGAGTTTTACTACAACAATTACTTTGATAGACCCACTTGGTTTCCAAGTTAAATGATACATCTTACCCTCTATATTTTGGAGTCTATATTCCTGTAATTAATATTCCTCTATTATAATTACTACATTGCTATAAATAAACCCCAATCTCTGATGGTATATCCTACCCTAAACTCTAGCCTATATAGCTGAGATACCACAGGAGCTTCTTAGTGAGGCTAGGGCCCTTTCAGCAGCCCATTCTTGTAGCTTTGGTAAGTGGTAGCTCTATCATCTAAGCCCTCCAGTGGAACAAAGGCATCTGGTTCATTTACTGGTGTTGGAGAACCCTCTCAACATGCCCAATTCTCTGATCCTTTCAATGTCTTCTTCTATAACATACTGCAATTATTTTATCATTTTTACCTCACTTACTTTGTGCCATTGTTTCTTCTATGCTTTTGTGATTTATTGTAGAAGCAGCCTTGTACTATTTTATTGTTAATACATGTATATAAGGAAAAGGCTTAAATATGATAAGCTCTTTACTACCTAAAATGTATGTTATAGTCCCTTAGATCCCCTTCAGTCAGATTAGATTTCCATACATCCCAATGAAGGCCACAGCTAAACACTGGGGAGCTCTGGAGTTAAGACAGCCCTGTTGAATTGTTCCCAATTGTTTTGAAGGCCTGGATTTATATGCTTTTGCATTGATGATTCATTGACTTAAACTGTTCCTGGAGTTCCTGGAGTTCCTGGAAAGGCTGGTGACTTTAGATGAGACAGTACTCCATCCACTGCAGAGGCAATTGACATTGGTGATTGAGACTAGCTCTGTCTTCCAGCAGTAAGCCCGTCAACTAGGGGAATTTGTCCTAACTTTCTGAAGAAGAATGTGGTGTGGGTGATACTGAATGGTGTCCACCAAAACTAATAAATTACTAAAACTCTAGCAATATATTTAAGGGAAAAAAATGAAATGAGATAGCAACTGCCAAACTAAATTAAAAGTGGGCATTGCTATACATGTTTATAATAATTTTAGAAGACCTAGGAGCATGTTATTTAAAATTTTGTGAATAAATTTATTGAGAACTTAATTATAATGAGTAATTCCTTGAAAATCTCAACACATAAAAACTTATAGAACAAGCAAATGTGTGAATAATCTTATATTTATCAAGAAATTTAATCTGAGTATAAGAACCTTTTCAAGAAAAAAAATTCCAACCTTAGATGACTTCACTTGTAAATTCTCTAAACATTGAAAACAAAATAACATTAAATTCATACAAGTTATTTCATAATATAGAAAAAATGGGAAACACTTCCTAAGAGTACAAAGAATACATAATATTTCCACACAAATATGTCAAGAATATTTCAAAAATGAAACTATAGTCTAATTTTTGTCATGAATATATATATATAACAAAATCAAAATGCTCATAAAGAAATTATACTATATATTAAAAAAAGTGTCACAAACAAATTGAATCTGTTGGAATATAGACCATAAATATTCTGGACAATAACCGAGGAGAATATCTTTATGGTATAGAGGAGTCAAAGGGATGTTTAAAAGTCTAGGACACAAATAATACAAGCCAAAAAGACAAAGGTTCATAAAATAGATTTCATTAATTTTTGATCTTCCACTTATTAAAGTGTACTATTAAAATAGAGAAAAAAGCCATGAAAATTAAAAAAAAAATGTATGCATCTGATGAAGGATTTTTATACAAAATACACCTTTTAAAAATATCCATTTTAGATACAGACAACAGTATTGTAATTGCTGAGTAGATGGTGAGTCTGGGAAGGTAGAGGAAGGTATATGGGGCATAAATGGTGATGGAAGGAGACTTGACTTGGGGTGGTGAGCACACCACACAGTGTACACATGATGTGTTGTGAAATCGGTGCACCTGAAACTTATATACTTCTGTTAACCAGTGTTACCCCAACAAATTAAATAAAAAATTAAAATATAAAAATATTTTTTAATGTCAAAAAATTGAAAGAGATTTTACAAAAGAGGATATTCTAAATATCAATAAGCACATGAAAGATATTGAAATGATTAATCATAAGGGAAAACTATTAAAATAATAATGAAATATCTTCACACCCTAGTCAGAAACTTTAGCACAAGAAAGTGAACACTAGTAACAGTAAGAACAAACATGAAATACATGGTGGAGCTGGAACTCTCATACTAAACAGCACAAGACTATTTGTGACGCAGAGGTCTCTGAGAGATTGTCAGGAGCCCAGTTTTGTAAGGCCTTGGCTCTTGCTCACAGAGACCCAGGGAAATCTGTCTCCTGATAATGACGGTCTTGAATAAATGTGTTCTATTTTTTTTCTTTCTTTTCAGATGAATATTCCTGTAATTTTTGAAAGTCCATCCTTCTCCTTGACTTGAAAATAACCCCTGCCTCTTTTAAGAGGGGCCAAGGCTTTCTGTGAGCACAGTATTCCTTTCCAAAAAGCAAAAGAATTGACCTCACATGGTATAGTAAGATAAAATGTGATCACTTTGGTGAAGGATTTAACATAGCACAAGACACACAATAGCAATCAGTGAATGGTAGTTTTCCTTCATACTATTTTCCCACTCAAATGCATGGGGCAACTGTGCAATAATAAAAAATTTGAAGAAATAAACTAAATTAAAATACTTCAATAAAAAATGCTTTATCTGTTGCGATCATTATTCTTATAAGGAAACATTGATTTTATAGCATTTACATAATAAGGTAAAATTATAAAATTTAATGTGATTATTAGATCTGAAAAGGCTTTGCAATGTTTAGTGGGTTTCAAATCTTAAATGATATTTCTGTAAAGAATAAATATTTCCTAATAGTATGACAGTTTAAATTAGATACATGTCAACAACTAAAGTCTTTAAAAACAGCTCATAAGTATAGGGTATACTTACTTTTTCTCTAAGCTCATCTATAATACATACATGGTGACATGTAGTATTTTTCCCTTTGTACATCCTGTATAAAGTTTCAAAGTTCACACAGACAAATATGCAGCTGTCAGAATCAAAACAGCAAAATGAGGAAGATTCTGTGTGGAAAACACCATTATGTTATTTTCATTAGTAAAATTTTTTAAATCACCAATTTTTACATTTTCTAAGATGTTTACTTCTCTAGAGTATTTTGAAGATTCATTGTAATATTTAAATGCTCTGCAACTCAAATTTAATTCAAGATGAAGAAAAAACTTTATTTCTCCAAGTCACATTTTACCAACTGAACACTTGTAAGCAATCATGTTTTTTATGTCACTTTTAATCTAAAACATAAACAGCCAGCAGCACCAGCGTTGTCATGTACCTCTGAAGTCACTGTGTAGTATTAATTCTCAATATGACCAAAAGCAAAATAATATAAAATATTCAACTGATTTAGAACTCCTCATCTTAGTATTTAAAACACTCCCTAACAAATTCCCTGAAGATTCAACATGCATAAACTTTCCAGTGAATCCTGGTTCATTTCTTGGAAATGTTCACTTGGTCTTCTATCAAGAGGCTAAATTGACTACTAGCTTAATACCTAGAGCTAAAGCAAATATTTCACTACCAGTGTGCATTGCTTCTGCCAGTATGTCACATTTTTCTTCTTTTGCCAACCCTGTTTGCAATACTCGAGTGACTTTTCCTTTCTATCTTATTTTTTAACAATAATTAAAAATGAAAATCTTTAAAATTCAGTACATAAAGCAATCACTCTAGTTAATTATTATTTGATCTCATTTTACTCCCATTTACCATATTTTGCCATGTAAAATACATACTTTTTGCCCAAATTTTTGAGGGAAAAATAAGGATATGCATAATATATGGGTAGTACTGATTCCATACCTATTTGTTACATAAAATTTCTTGTACCATAATATGTTAAAAAATCAATGCTAAACGTCATTAATAATACAAAATCAAGTATCTAAATATAAATAAATAAACAATTGAATAAAAAATTAAAATGAAATATGTTTTTCCTGAAAGTTTTAGCCAAAAACATGGGTGTGCATTATGCATGGAAAAAATATGGAATGTGCCTTTTCTCTACATTGCCATAACATCCAACTTTATTTGTACATCATAATTACTTGTAGAAATAAATGCTACTTTTGATCATCTTATAAGATTTTATTGAATTTATAATGTTGCAAATATCAGCAATATAAATTTTTATATTCAGTTACTAGGAGAGTATTTTAACCAAACCCTCTCCACATTGCAATTTCTTTTTCCAGTGTGCTACACAGGGAGATACTGTGTCCAGATCCCTTTTCAAGAGAAGGCTTGAAGCCTAACTTGGGTTATGCAATCAGCACTCAATCTCCATTTTCACCTACTTCAAGGTCTAATTCATCTTTGGAAACAAATTGCCTTACCTGAAGTCATTTCCTGAACAATTTGACATTATAAATACCTGGACTTCTCAGCTCCGCATGGAAATTTAATTGCTTCAGAGGGCCTTAACAATTTGTTCAAGGTTTTTTAAAGCCTAGATTATAAATTAATCATTCCTGCCTCTTTTTGTCCTTACACAGTTATTGATGCATAATGAATAATTCGTAACCAAACTCCATTCCAACTTCTGTTTCTAGAGGCCTTTAAGAGTTTGATGCCAGAAGTAACCTAAGAAAATAAATTATAAGAGAATCCAATTTGAAATGATAACTCCCATTACTGGCTGGAAGTGGAAAACAGCCCTAGGATGTCGAGCTTTATGAACACTTACTGATGGCAAATTGGCAGGGTGTACTGGTAGAAGACAGTACAAAAATGGTGCCATATATCAAATGCTTGAGATATAGAGAAGAAATGGAAATTATAAGAAAAATAGGAGACCTAAGATGGTGAGGGTGTAAGTGAAAGCTACACTAACCTCCTCCTAGTCTGGAATTACAAGTCTACTATGGAGAAATCATACTGAATAACCAACTGAACACTAGCTGGAGAAAAGCTTTATAACTGAGGACAGACAGAAGAAACCACTTCACCACAACATGATAGGTATGGACTGCAGAAGAGGCATGAGAGTGCTGGCTGGGATCCCACAGGTGGCAGCTGAAGTTCTGGAGGGATATTTCAGTGTCTGGGGAATTCCCTCTAAGGAGTTGGGGTCTAAACCCCAAGCTGGGCTCCCCACTCTACAGCACCAGAGCCAGAAAGGAACCCAGATAACATCCAGCTGTGAAACACAGCAGGGATTCTATCAGCCAGGGAGAGAATGCTGGAGATGCAGAGAGCCTTTTAAAGGGCCAAAGCACAAAATTCCATTTGCAGTCACTTACTCTGGATGCTGGCAAAGAGAGGGCAGATTGGACTAGACACGCTTGAGGAGAGTCTGAAGTTGGTGACTCTAGGGAGAAAATTGAGACAACAGCCACCAAAATTCATGTGCTGAGTCATCCCCCATACTGCAGTAGCCCATCTTTCTTAGGCAGAGCACCCCTCTCTGAATGGCATCAACTTCAGGAGCAGGAGAAGCAATACCATCATCCTTGCAGGAATCACTTTGCCTTACCCTGTGGTGTTTAAGACTGTCCATTATAGATTGATCAGATTAACAAATTGATCAGATTAACAGTTGATTAGCTTAATATCTAAGGCAGAAAATACAAAGAAGCAGACAAATTGGGAAGACAAAGAAACAGACCCCAAATGAAAGAACAAGAGAATTTTCCAGAAGAACTAGGTGAAATGGAAGTAAGAAATTTATCAGATAGAGTTTAGGGTAATGATTACAAGGATACTCAACAGCATGATAAAAAAAAAAAAAAAAAAGAAACATAGAAGCCATAAAAAAAGGCTCAGTCAGAAATAAAAAATGCAGTATCTGAGATAAATAACATACTGGAAGGAATGAACAGTAGGTTAAATGAAACAGAGGACTGAATCAGTGTTTTGGAAGGCAAGGTAGAAAAAAAACAATCAGGCAGAGCAGCAAAAAACATAATAATAAATTTTAAAGAATTAGGAGAGCTTAAGAAACATCTTGGACAACATGAAATGTAACAATATCCACATCATGGGAATACCAGAGAAGAAAAGAGTGAGCAAGAGATAAAAACCTACTGGAAGAAATAATAACTGAAAACTTCCCTAATCTGGTGAAGAAAAAAGTAGCACAAGTCCAGGAAGCTCAGAGAGTCCCAAACAAATTGGACACAAAAAGGCCTACCCTGAGACACATCATAATTAAAATGACAAAGCTTAAAGATAAGGAGAGACTCCTAATAGCTGCAAGAGAAGAGCAGGTAGTTAGCTACAAGGGGTCACCAATTAGTCTGCCATCTGATTTCTCATCAAACACATTTCAGGCCAGAAGGGAGTGGCATGAAATATTCAAGGTGATGAAAAGCAAGGACCTATGACCAACGCTACTTTACTCACCAAGGCTATCATATAAGATCAAAGGAGAAATAAGGAGCTTCCCAGATAAGAAAAAGGTAAAGGAATTTGTTAACACCAAACCAATACTGCAACAAATGTTAAAGGGCTTGCTTGAAGAAGAAGGAGAAGAAGAAGGGAGAGGGGGAGGAGCAGGGGGAGGAGAAAACAGAGGAAAACAGTCTAACAATAAAATGATATTACATACATACCTATTAATGATCACCTTAAATGTAAATGGCTTAAATACTCCAACCAAAAGACAGAGGGTAGCTGAATGGGTAAGAAAACAAGACCCATATATATGCTGCCTCCAAGAGACCCATCTCAGATAGAAAGATACATCCAGACTAAACGTAAAGGGTTAGGAAAAGATATTTCATGCAAATGGAAAAGGGGGAAAAAGCTGGGGTAGCAGTACTTATATCTGAAAAATAGACTTTGAAACCAAGGGTATAGTAAGAGACAAAGAAGGACACTACATAATGATAAAGGGAACAGTCCAACAAGAGGGTATAACCCTAGTAAATATTTATGGGCCCAAATAGGATGACTTAAATATATAAAACAAACCTTGATTGACAGAAAATGAGATCAACAGTAATACAGTCACAGTTGGGAATTTTAACATCCCATGTACCTCAGGATAGATCTTCCAGGTAGAAAATCAACAAGGAGACAGCAGCTTTAGATCAAAAACACACTAGATCAAATGGATTTAATTGATATCATCAGAGCATTTCATCCCAAAGCAGAAGAATATAAATACTTTTCAAGCACACATGGGGTGTTTTCTAGGATAGACCACATGCTAGGACACAAAACAAGTATCAGTAAATTTGAGGAGACTGAAACCATAGCAAGCATCTTCTCTGACCACAATATTATGAAACTAGAAATCAATAACAAGAAGAAGAAAACAGAAAAAAAACCACACAAAGGTATGGAAACTAAATAACATGTTATTATACAATGAATAGGTCAGTGATGAAATCAAGGAAGAAAGCAAAAGATACCTTGAAACAAATGAACATTAAGGCACAAAAATCCATAATCTGTTGGAACATAGCAAAAGCAATGTTAAGAAGGAAATTCATAGCATTGCAGGCCTATCTCAAAAAATGAGGAGGAGCTCAAAGAAACCATCTAACTTCATACTTAATGGAACTTGAAAGACAACAACAAACAAAGTGCAATGTGAGTAGAAAGAAGGAAATATATAGATCAGAGAAGAAATAAATGAAATAGTCTGAAAGAATGATACAATAGATCAATGAATCCAAGAGCTGGTTCTTTCAAAAGGTAAATAAGATTGACAAACTTTTAACCCCCTTCATCAAGAGAAAAAGAGAAAGGACACAAATAAATAAAATCAGAAATGAAAGAGGAAAAATAACAACTGACACCAAAGAAATACAAAGGATTGTAAGAATATATTGTGAAAAATTATATGCCAACAAACTGAACAACCTAGACTAAATGGATAAATTTCTAGAAACACAAACCTCTAAAACTAAATCAGGAAGGATCTGAAAATCTTAATAGATGCATTACACCTAATAAAATTCAAGGAGTAATCAAAAAACTCCCAACGAGCAAAAGCCCTGTACCAAATGTCCTCATAGGTGAATTTTAACAACCATTCTGAGAAAAACTAACTCCTCTCCTTCTCAAAGTATTTCAAGAAGTTCAAGTGGAGAAGAGGCTCCAAAAACTTTTTTAATAGACCAGCATTATCATAATTACCAAGTCACATAAAGAGCACAGAGAAAGAAAATTACAGGCCGATATCCCTGATGAAGAAGGATGCTAAAACCCACAACAAAATATTAGCGAACCAAATACAACAATGCATCAAAAAGGTAATACATCATGATCGAGTAAGATTTATTCTGGAAATGCAAGGTTGGTACAACATTTGCAAATCAATAAATATGATAGAGCGTTTAAACAAAATGAAGAATAAAGACTTCCAGCCAAGATAGACACACTGTGCCTCCTCACACAACCAAAAGAAGAATAACAACAAATTTAAAAACAAAAAAACAATCAGAACTGACAGAAAATTGAACTGTATGCAAGTCCGACAACCATGGAGTTAGAGAGGAAAATTTCATCCAGACCTGTAGGAGGGGCAGAGATGGCAGGCAGGGTGGAGAGGACTCATGGCAAGGCAGTGGCTGGTGGAGTAGATAGACCCACATTTGAGTGTGAATAAACCAGGAGGAACTACTGAGGAGTGAGACAGACCATGCAACCCAGGATTCCAGCATGGGGAAATAAAGCCTCAAAACCTCTGACTGAAAAAACCTGTGGAGGTTGAGGAGGCAGGAGAAACTCCCAGCCTCACAGAAGAGTTCATGGAGAGACCCAGAGTCCTAGAACGTACACAAAACCACCCACTTGGGAATCAGCACCAGAGGGGCCCAATTTGCTTGTGAGTAATGGAGGAAGTGACTGAAAGTCGGCCGAGAGCTGAGTATGCTGCATTCTTCCCTCTCAGACCCTTCCATCACATACAGTGCTACGAAGCAGCCAAGTGGATTGTTCTGCCCTGACGAGCACCTAAGACTCTACCCCTTAATATATAACAGCTGCAACAAGACAAAAAAATATGGCCTAAATGACAGAACAGATCAAAGTTCTGGAAAAAATATAACTAAGCAAAGAAGAGATACCCAACTTATCAGATGCAGAGTCAAAACACTGGTATTCAGGATGCTTACAGAAATGGTTGAGCATGGATGCAAAATAGAGGAAAATGTGAAGGCTATAAAAAGTGAAATGAAGGAAAATGCACAGGAAAGCAACAGTGAAGGGAAGGAAACTGAGGCTCAAATCAATGGTTTGGAGGAGAAGGAAGAAATAAACATTCAACCAGAACAGAATGAAGAAAGCAGAATTCAAAAAAATGAGGAGAGGCCTAGGACTCTCTGGGACAATTTTAAATGTTCCAACATCCAAATCATAGGCTTTCTAGAAGGAGAAGAGGAACAGCATGAAATTGAACACTTACTGAAGAAATAATGAAGGAGATCTTCCCCAATCTTGCAAAGGAAATATACTTCCAGGAAGTCCAGAAGATTCAGAGAAGTTGGACCCAAGGAAGCACACACCAAGACACGTCATAACTACATTTCCCAAGATGAAAGATAAGGACGGAATATTAAAAGCAGCAAGAGAAAAGGAGGCAGTTAGCTATAAAGGAGTTCCCAGAAGACTATCAGCTGATTTCTCAAAAGAAATCTTAGAGTCAAGAAGGAGCTGGAAAGAAGTATTTGAAGTCATGAAAGGCAAGGACCAGCATCCAAGATTAATCTATCCATCAAAGCTATCATTTAGAATGGAAGGACAGATATAATGCTTCCCAGATAAGGTCAAGTTAAAGGAGTTTATTATCACCAAGCCCTTATTATATGAAATGTTAAAGGGACTTATCTAAGAAAAAGAAAGTAAAAAATGTGAACAGTAAAATGACAACAAACTCGTAGCTATCAACAACTGAACCTAAAAAAATAAAAACAAAAACAAACTAAGCAAATTACTAGAACAGAAGCAGGATCACAGAAATGGAGAGCCCATGGAGGATTATCAGTGGAGAGGTGGAGGGTGGAAAACAGGGGAAAAGGCACAGGGAATAAGAAGCATAAGGTACAAAATAGATAAGGAGAAGTTAAGAAATGTAGAAACTAAAAACTTATATTTACGACCCATGGACATGAACTAAGGGAAGGGGCTGCTGGTGGGAGGGGAGTGCAGGGTAGAGGGTAATAAAGGGAAGATAAATGGGACAACTGTAATAACATAATCAATAAAATATATTTAAAAGAAAAAAATGGAAGAAACATAGAAGGCAGGACACCACTACACACCCCATAAAACATAAAAGAATTAAAAAGGAATACTATGAGTAACACTCTTCATAAATTTGACAACAGAGAAAATTGGTCAATTCCTTGAAAGACACAATCTACAAAACTTGCACAAGAAAAAACAGGGGACATGAGTAGTCTTTGGGGGGAGGGGAATAATGGGAGAAAGAAGGTGAAGGGTCAAGTCAAGGAACATTTATAAAGGACGCCTGGACAAAGACAATGGGAGGGGGGAGGATTTAATGAGAGGGGGGAGGGGGGTGGATAGGGCAAGGGACAATAATGGGGGCGGGGAAATGGCAATAGAAAAAAAGACAATTTAATTGATAAATAATAACCTTCCCAAACAGGAAGCACCAGCTTCACATGAGTTCACTAGTGAATTCTACTAAACATTTAAGGAATAAATATTATAAGTAGTCTACAATCTCTTTCAGAGGATAGATGCAGAGGCAATACTTTCTAACTCACTCTCGGAGGTCAGCATTACCAGACAAAGTAATTAAAAGAAAATCCTTTACAACAGCATGGATGGAACTGGAGAACTTTATGCTAAGTGAAATAAGCCAGGTGGTAAAAGACAAATACCATATGATCTCACCTTTAAGTGGAACCTAATCAACAAAACAAACAATCAAGCAAAATATAACCAGAGACATTGAAATTAAGAACAAATGGACAGTAACCAGAGGGGAGGCAGGAAGGGATAATGGGGGAAAAAGGCAGAAGGGTTTTCAGGAACAACTATAAAGGACCCGTGGACAAAATCAAGGGGGTGTGGGATCAGGGGTGGGAGTTGGGGATGGCTGGGGTCAGGGAGATTGGGGTGGATGGAAACAACTGTACTTAAACAACAATAAAAACAATTAAAAAAAAGTAAAACTACAGGCCAGTGTCTTCCATGAATATCAATGCAAAAATCTTCAACAAAAATATTACCAAATTGAGTCCAAAATGTATTAAAAAAAAACCCAGACACTATAGTCAAGTAAGATTTATTCCAGGTATTTGAGGTTAATTTTACATTAGCAAATCAATTAATGTAATCCAGCGTCAACAGACTAACATGGGGAAATCACCTGATCATATTAGTACATGAAAAAAGGACATTTAACAGAAGCCAATACCCATTCATGATAAAAAACTCTCATTAAAGTAGGAATAGAGTGGAATGTCCTCAACTTGATAAAGATTATCTTTAGAAAACGTATAGCTAACATCATACTTAATGGTGAGACACTCAAAGCTTTCCCTCTGAGATCAGGTAAAAAGCAAGGATGTCCTCATTCAGTAGTCCTTTTCAACATCAGAATAAAGGTCTTTGCTAATTTAAAAAGGCAGATAAAGAAAATGAAATATATTCAGATTAGGAAGGAAAAACTAAAACAGTTTTTGTGTGAAAATGACAGGATTATCTATGTATCTCTCATGTATGTGAACAAAAAGTGTTCAACAAAACACTAGCAAACCAAGACTACTAACATATGTGAAGTGGCATTACAAAATGGAATATATTTGAACAAATCAAGGTGTAAAAATATACCAATGTAATAATCATATTAGTAAAATAAATAGAAAACCATCTGGTCATTACAACAAATGCAGAAAGTTATTTGACAAATTCAGTACTTTTTCATGATAAAAATGTTTAATAGGTAGGAATAGAGGAGAATTTCCTTCACTTGAGAGTAATTTTGAAACCTATAGCTTACATCTTACTTAATGGTGAAAGACTGAAAGCCATCTTTCTAGTATCAGGAACAAGACAAGTTTGTGCCTTCATACAACTTCTATTCAATATTATATTGGAGATTTTAGCCACGGCAATCAGGTAGAATAAATAAATTAAAGGCATCAAGATTAGAAAATAAATAAAATTATCTCTATTTGCAAGTGTCATGGTTTTGTATATAGAAAATTCTAAGGAATCCACTGAAAATCAACAAACAAACTGAGCTACTAAACAAGCTCAGTAGGGCTGTAGAATACAATATTGATACACAAAAATCAGATTTAAATTGAGTAAACACTTCTTTTTTACAATAGTATCATAATGAGTAAAATACTACGGCATTAAACATAAATATAAATACAATAAATTTGACAATAGAAGTGCAAGAATTGTATACTGAAAACTACAAATAATTGTAAAAAATGTAAGTCCTAAAAAATGGACTAAGATCTCATATTAATGGATTGGAGAATTAACATTGTTAAAAAGTCAATAAGCCAAAATTGGTTTATAGAATCAATGCAGTGCCTATCAAAACCTCACCTGCTTTTGCGTACTTTCACAGAAATGGAAAGGCTGATCCTAAAATTCATATGGTCATTCAAGGAACCCAAGGGCCAAAGCAATCTTAAAAAGAAGAAGAAGATGATAATCACATTTATCAGTTGTAAAACTTCCTGCAACACTGCAGTAGTGAAGACTACATAGTACTGGAATAAGGATAGACATATAGCTCTATGGAATAGAATTAAGAGTCCAGAAATAACCCTACATGTCTATGGTCAAATGGTTTTGGACATGGGAGCAAAGAAATTTCAATGGGGTAAAATAATTTCTTCAACAAATGGTTTGGGACAACTGGATATTTATAGGCAGATGAATGAAGTCAGAACCCTCCTCACATCATTCACAAAAATTAACTCAAAATGTATCAGAGATCTAAATATAAGAGCTGAAACTATAAGACTTTTGATGTAAAAAAAATGGAGTGAGTCTACATGACTTGGGATTTAACATTTTTAAAGAGATGACAAATAAACAAAATAGATAAATTGCACTTCGATTGAAATTACGGATTGAAAAGTTATGGTACATTTACACAATGGAATACTATATGGCCATAAAAAGAAAGAACTCTTACCTTTTGCAACAGCATTGATGGATATGGAGATTAAAATGCTAAATGAAATAAGCCAGTCAGTGAAAGACAAATACCGTATGACCTCGCTTATGTGTGGAATCTAATGAACAAAATGAATTGACAAAAAAAAAAAAAAACAGAAACAGATACATGGAACAGAGAGACAGCTGTCAGAGGGGAGGGGAAAAGGGTCATAAATGAAAGAAGGTGAATGGATTAGCTAAAGAACATACAGTATATGCATAACCTATAGATGCAGAAAAGAGTGTGATGATGGCCAGAAGGATGGGGCAGGGTAGAGGAGGGCAAAGAGGAGGGCAATAGCTTAAACAATAAAAATAAAGAAAACATTAAAATTATCTGTGCTTCAAAGGATACCATCAATACTTTGAAAAGATATCCAAGGAATAAGAAATATATTTGTAAATCCTATATCTCATACTATATCTGGAGTATAGTTTCCAGAATATTTAAAGAAGTCATAACTCAACCATAAAAAAGAAAACTAACACAATATTTTTAAAAGATGGAAGAGCTTAGAATAACCATTACTTCAAAAAAGATATACAAATAACCAATAAGCACATGGAAAGATGCTCAATGTTATGCTCAATATTATTAGTCATTAGATAAATGTTTATATATCACAACCAAAGAGAATAATTAAAAAAACAAAAATTAGTAGAGAATAAAGAGAACTAAATTTTTGATGAATCACATACATTTATTTAGTCAGCAAATATTTTGTATGGCACTGAACTATTGTATATGCTTGACAGAAATTATTGAGCAATAAAAAAATTTAAAATTTATCTTCTGGCTTTATAGAGTATGTTTTAACAATTTAATCTTGTAGGTAATTCCTCAGTGATCTGGAAAACAATTTTAATTCAGAAAGTTCTCAAAGAAAGGGATGGAGAAATAAATGGTTGTGGATGAAAATAATAGATATGAAAGAATGAAAATGAACTTACAAATGGTGTTTTCTTATTAACAGGCTAGAAGAATTGGAACAATACAGTATTAAATGATGTAAAAGTATAATATTTTCTTGAGTTGCAGAAAGACCTATATATTCAAAAACCTAAGAGTATTCATAGTCTGAGAACATTTTAGAAATAATAACTAACTTTACTTTCCCTCCTTTCATTTTCTCACTGAATGTGTATATAACAACATTAACGGTAACAATGATAAGGTTGCATATGAAGACGAAAGGCTTCAGCACAGTTTTAGACACTGCATCAGATGGAGGAGAGAGAATCTGTAAAATGGGTGTGGGAAAATATGTGCTTGGACATAATGAACCGGTCTCTGAGAAACTGAGTTGCTCCTAAGCTTGAGTTTGGTGAAAAGTGGGAGTAGTAAGTGTGTGAGTCAGCTAAAGAGAACTGGATAAATTCTCAATGGGAAACAAACATTCCTTCCTCAGGATCTCATATTTTCTAACATTCAGACTTTTATCTCTATTAATGGACAAAGATGCCTGTTTTGCCCAAATAGTTTTTTTTTAAATTAATATTTTTGGATACTTCATTTTGGTCCACTGTTTCTCCTATTGAGCCATCGTCATTGACTTTGTTTCCAAATATATGTGAATTTATTTATGCAGTTATGTCTACTCTGTGGGCTAAAAGCCATACTGGGTTTCCTGTACCTTTAGAAATAAAGACATCGTGTCAGAAAAATATTAAAGCACAACATGTCATTTTGCATATGAATTCGGAAGGAAAGCAGATATGTCCAAATCTATAAAGTGGGAATACAACAGACAATATGTTAGAAGTCCTTTTTCAGTTTTATTTTTATATAAATTACCTACCTTCAGATGTCATATTGTTATCAGAAGTTTTAATTTAGCGTGCAAAGTCTATCATAATTAAAATAAAACAAGATCAGATCTACCTTTTGTCTACATATTAATTTACTCCTCTTTATACAACATTATATTCACTTATGATCAATTTCAAAAATAGCTAATACTCCAAAGTTAATAACACTTTTCTCTTTGCTTTCAAATAATATTAAATATAACAGATGGCCTAGTTACCATACTAGGTACTCAGTAATACACCCAAATGTTCTGGTGTAACCTATTCATTTGGCATTTGATTCTGGAGTTTGATTCCACAATTGATGACTTCAAATATCTGCTGTTAGAAAACATATTATTAGCATTCAGCACCTATCATGGTTTGAAAGAAAATTAATGCAAATTAGAATGAGATGATAATGAAGACAGAAATATGTTGTTTGCCTATTGAGCTATATTTTTAAATACTTTTCCTTCAAAGTTTAAGTAACTAAGACTTGTTTTAATTTGAATTTAGCTAAAATATTGAGTATGTGTGTGTGTGTGTGTGTATAATCATATGTGTTCTTACAGCTATAAAGTGCTAATAGCAATATGCTAAGAAGGTGCCAATTGAGTGCCAACAAGGAACTCTGGCAAAAAAAAAAAGACTCAGGTTTTCTAGGAAAAAGTGATAATGAGAATCTTTTAAGGAACCTTCATTAAATAGGTGCTGAAATTCATAAAATAGTTTCTTCATTTTTAAAATAAGGTAGACATATGTTTATTTTTAAATGCAAAAGGAGTATACTACTTGTGTTAAGCACAATAATGCCCCTGCCAAGATGTTTATATCCGAATCTCTGAAACTTGTGAATATGTTACCTTACATAATAAAAAGGCTTTTGCAGATGTATTTAAATTAATGACCTTGGGATAGGAAGATTATCTTGGATTATCTGGGTTGGACCAATGTATATTACAAGGGTCCTTGTAAGTGTCACAGGTAGAGATGTGAGAACAGAAGCAGAATGAGGGAGAAATTTGAAGACATTTTCTTGGCTTTGAAGATAGAAGGGGACACAAACTACAACACGAAGTTTATAGAATCAGGAAAAGGCAAGGGAATGGATTTGCTCCTAGGGCTTCCAGAGGAACATAGTCATACTTGATTTTAGTCTTATGCAATTCATTTTGTGCTTCTTACCTCAAGAGTACAATAATAAAATTTCTTTGCTTAAAGCAACTAAGATGTGGCAATTTGTTAAAACAAGAAGAATCTTGATACAATATGCTACTTTGCAAAAATGTGTCAATTTCCTGTTTTTATCTCTTATGTAAAGTTCGGCTTATGCAATCTGAATAAGCATAGATGACACTTGTCTTTTATTTACACACAGTAAGTGAGGGTACAGAGTCAGGCCATTGATCCAAGCTGTTACTTTTTTCTTTTTAAAGAAACAACCAAATATCCTTTAATCTAATAGAAAAAAACTAGATTCCTACCTCTGATAACCACTTATACCACATCTTCTAAAATTATTAAATTAGAATTTATAGTTTTCATACATCATTTTGGTGGATAGACTAGAATAGTATTTTGTATCTTTTTTATACAATATTTGTATCTATTGATAATTTTGCTTACTATAACTTCTCTCTGTGCAATTCAATAAGCTAAAGCTTAATATTACGTTTTCCTACAGGTGGAAGATGGAAGAATGTGCAGAATTGCAAAAGACAGTTACTTACTTTTTGTTTGCAAAACACCATTTCATTTATTTTCACCATCAGGTATTAATAGGATTCATCTAACACTAAGGTTTCTGCCAGAACCAAAAATATAAAATGTCAAGCAGGTATTAATCTCAGAAATATGAGTAATAACAGTCACAGAGTCTGTGTTATCGAACTTTTTTATAAGCTCCACTTCACCCTAGAAAACCCCCCATTAAAGATCCCAATGTCCCAGTAAGACTAACAGGACAAATAATGATTCTGAGAAGTTTTTATTTTATTTTCTCTGTGAAGAGTAAATAATCATTTTAGTTCAATGTTGATAATACAGATATATTCCTAGCTCTGTTAATTTCCCCGATGTTGGGGACTTTTATTTCCAGTATGGTAGTAAATTTCAGTCTTAAACACCTGAGCCAATGCCTCATATTAACATTCAACTCGGAGGTGGGAGTCCTTCATACATTTGAATGTTCCTGAATGCTCAGAAACTTGAGCATGAAGTTCCTTGAAAACTAGCTTGTTGACAAAGCCTCTGCTAACTGCTGAGAAATAGCAACTGTTCTCCCAGCCTTTCTCACTATTCTGCCCTGGGTCCAACTCATACCATTTTTCTATTGGATTTTCATGGTGCCACACACTTTCCTACATAAACCACACTTAACATGGTTTTATAAGATCCAGATATTATATTATATTATGTTACTTGGTTAGACTGACTTACAGTTCATGGAATTTAAAATCCAAAGTAATTAAATGGCACGTGTGCAATGTGGCAGCTGGCCCAGATTAGTTTGTCCCAACAGTCTGTCTCACACCCTCTCTGCCTGCCCTGTGTCCTGACTGTCCAGGTCAACCCTTCCCTGTCACACTGTGTCACAAAATACAATTGTGTGTAAAGCTCCGTTTCAGTTAGTAGACTTTGTTATGCACAATCCATTGTTGATTTTGTCCTAAAAATTAATTCCTAATTTGTATTTAAAAGGAGAAAATAATGGAACAAATCTTAGTAAAGATGAAGTGAAATGAAATACCAAAAGGAAATTTCAATATCATACTCAATATCAAGGAACCCACTAGAAATAAAACTTATCTACAAATTATTATTTGAAGATTTTATTTATTTATTTGTAGAGAGACCGGAATGGAGGGAGAAAGAGAGAGAGAAACATCAACCTGAGGTTGCCTCTCACATGCCCCAAACCAGGGACCTGGCCCATAACACTGGCAAGTGTCCTGACTGGGAATTGAACCAGCGGCCCCCTGATTCACAGGCTGGCACTCAATCCACTAAACCACACCAGCCAGGGCTGTCCACAAATTATTAAACAATTATTGATGCCTATCACATAACTCACAAATAAAGAGATAACAGAATATCTTGTTATATCTAAGAGGTAATCCAACAAAAATGTGTATACAGGTAAATGCATACATATTCATATTTACATAAATGCATGTAAAAACTTTGGAAATGCCACCTAAATTTCCATATTATAGAAATATAGTGAGTAAATGTGATTAAGATAAAATTCTAAATTAAATCTAGTTAGGTACCTTGAGTTACAATAGTGAATCATTTTAGCATTCTGGTATTTTATCAATCTTCAAAAAATTCTAAGTTATTCTCAGAAGTAATATTTCCTCTAGGATACCCTAAGTATATTATAAAATATATTAAAACAGTACAAGTGATATCACATTGACTTCTTTAATGTGGGTTGCTAAATCTACTAGTTAAATGCATGGACTGGAACAGGAAAAAAAAATGTGGATTTAAATAAAACCTGTCAAGTCAGGGGTTTGATAAGATTTTCCAACCCCCCAAAGTTTCTCTTTCAGAACTTCCTATATGTGATCCGTAACATATGACTAATGCCATTGTTGAGCAATGTATTACCTGTGCTGAACTTTTCCTTTTAAACAGTGTTTATCTTTTTAATCGAACCCTTCTAGGGTGGCTTTCTACTTCATCTCCGCCCATTCACTCATCAATCCACTTTGAAATGGCTTTCAGCCAATTATTTTGTTTTTAAAAAGCCTCATAAATATGTTTCAGTTCATTGCTGTGTCTCTAAACTCAAGAACATTTTTAGTCTCTATTTAATTTATTTTGTGGTAAGATACTTAACATGAGATTTACCCTCTTAACAAACTTTTCAGTGTACAATACAGTGTTCTTAACTACAGGCACAATATTGTACAGAAGAACTCTAGAATGCCTCCAGTTTGCATGAGTGAAGCTTTCCACCCATTGAATAACAATTCTCCATTATCCCCTCCAATTTATTCCCAAACCTAGCACTAAGTAGATGTTCAACAAATAAAGTAAAATATTTTAATAAATAAATCACCATGTTGTATGTCTCAAAAATATACAATTTTTATTTTTCAACTATACTTCAATACAGCTGAAAAAATTTAAAAGAATATTTAAAATTTACAAATAAAACAAAAGCCATGGACCAGTCTTTATATTTTCTCATACTCCCATTGCTCATTCATAAAAATAATAAAAAATAAAATAAATTAGTCACAAATTTGTTATAAAGTTTTCATGAAATAGACATTCGAATGAAAAAAATAGACATACATTTTCCTTTTGCTAATTATATATCAGTAACTAATGTAAGAAAAGAGCAGAAAAAAGTAATAGTTTAATTGAATCAAAGTTTGACAATAAGATTTATGTCTAATTTTCAGAGGTTATGAGACAAAAAATAATAATATAATCTGATTATCATAAATATTTTTTTGTAATTACTCTCACCAAATTCTGGATTCCCACCCTCCCTTAGAGAATATAAAGATTGTTTCCCAGAGTATAGCAATATCAAGATTAAAGAGTAAAAGTAGTGTAACCAAACAAAAAAGAGGAGGTACAGCTGCTTGCTGCATAAAAGCCAAATGGGTGAGGCAGATTCTGGTGTAAAAGGAAAGGGGTTTAGTTCAGGTGCTACACAATCTGGGAGAATGGTGCACTTGGGTCTCAAAATCCATCTCCTCCTCAACAACCATACAGAACGCAGTGTCTAGATTCCTGTTCCACTTTGAAGTACAGACTTTTGAAGCCCACAGGCAGCTTCTAAGCATTCATCCAGGTGTCATAGCTTGTTCCCAGCTGCTGTCTGTTCAGGCTCCCTCCTGGAGCCTGTGTGTGGAGCCCACCTGGCCAGGGGCCTTGCAGCTGGTAGGACCATAAGGTCGCATATTCCTACTAGAGAGAGCACAAACACGTGGGTGAGTGGATCACCAGGTGGGAAAGAGAGAGAGAGAGAGATTGCTTCCTGGAAGCCATGGGCCACATGGTTTAAGTCCACATGGCCCATGCAGGGAATAGGTGAGTCCACTGTCGGAGTGCAGATCCCAAGTCAGAAAGCCAGAGAGCCAGAGCAAGAGAATATTTCTTTGTTTCCCTGCGATTATATTATATTAGCTTGGGAGTAGGACAGGCCAGGTACTTTCTCAAAACTTTTGCCCTGTTTCAGATGAGTTCACCTCCCAACCCATTCCTTCTTTCCCCAGGCTAGACTGACAGGTCTCTTTAGTCCAGGATCCGCCCTCCCCTGCCACCCCGCCTCCCGACCATTTTGACTTCTTTGGCACTTGTGCCTGCCTTCCCCTGGTCCCACCCCAATCTGATCCTGGAAGGAGAGAGAAGGGCTCTTTCCTTTCCAATTATTCAGCTAGCTTTTGGCATACTTGGCTCTATCCATTAATATTTTAAGCTTTCCACACACTCAGTGTAAGAACCTCACCCTGCTGCCATCCCAGTTGCTGGGAGAGACTGCTTGGGCTCCAACCAACCATCCCATGATGACAGTAGTAAGAATATGCTGGATTATTGTATTTTTTACTACTTAATAGTACTTAAAATTACATGTACATTGAACTGACTACTGTTTTATTTTATAACCCTACATAAAATAGTTTTTTATTATTTTAAATTTATTCCCATATAAAGAACAAAGACATTTCTCCTCAATTAATTTGAGGTCTAATTGAAATTATAAAGAGTAAGGTTATGGGTTTCATATCCTCTGAAAACAGGCAGAGCAAATTATTTTAATTGCATAGTTGCATAAAATCAGCCTGTCATTTGCCTATTTCTCAATATCACTCAGAAATGCACCACTTATGAATATTTAACAGAATATACTACCTTAATTAGTACTATTGCAGATAAAACTAAATAAAAGAATTTCACTTGCAGATATTTCTCTAAATCATTTTCAAAAATCATCTTCTTTTTAGCAAATCCATGAAAGTTTTTATATGTGCATGAAGTTTAAGATCAATAAAGTACATTAATTAGAATCTGAAATTTAATGCACATGTTTCAAGTATATTTTCTTTGATGACTGATTACATAGTACAACCATGGAGTTGCATTCTGTAATTGATTATCAAGTTCTTATTGTAAACTGTCATTTTCTATTATACTAAAGAATGTACTGTGCATGCCAGATTCTCAGCTCCAGGGACTAAATAGAGAAGACTTTAAATATTTCTATGTTAAGCATATCAATATTTGTGACATATGTTAAGGTTTTTGTTTTGTAATAAAGTAATACTGAAGTTATATAAACTAATTTTGGTTATGTCCACAGTATGTTTCATTTGTACTGGCATTCCATTTTATACAGTATATTTTATATTATTTTTTCTTGGAAGAAAGAAGCAAAGAAATAAAATATCTGTTGTTTTTCAAGACATACAATTGAACATATATAATAGGAGTGAAATTGAAACTTGGAATTTGTTGTTTGGTTTGCTGAGTATCAGGTAAATTAAAAGTTTAACCATGAAACAACTTTTTGTTCTAGAAATGTAACAGAACGTGTTGCTGATTTGAATCAAAAAATAAAATTGTGAAACATGTCTTTCAATTTATTCTGAAAATAGTTTTTCTATCCTCTAGCAAGTGTTATCAAGCACATTATTTAATTATCAATGTACATCAATTAAATTTAATATTCTAAGTTGACTATTAGGAATAAAGCTATTAAGAAATAATATTCTATAAATGAAAAAAATATGTAGTAGTATATTTTAGCATGTTTTACAGCAATTTTCTAAGGGCAGTTTGTTAACCTCTGTGGGAGCAACATACTATTTCAGAGGGTCCAAAAGATCAAAATTACACTCATACTAATACTAAGATACTGGAGAGAGAGAGATACTTGTGCAACCCAGGGTTCCAGCATGGGGAAATAAAGCCTCAAAACTTCTGGCTGTAAAATCCTATGGGGGTTGTGGGGAGTAACTCCCAGTCTCACAGGAGAGAACCTTGGAGGAGCACACAGGGTCCTAGAACTTACACAAGCCCACCTACCTGGGAATCAGCACCAGAGCAGCACCTCAACAGTTGCAAATCACTTTTGGGTAGCAAGGGAAGTGACTGAAAGTGGGGCAAGAACTGAGCAAGCAACACTGTTCCCTTTCTGACCCTTCCCCCACATGCAGCATCACAATGCAGCAAAACTTATTGTCATGCCCTGACAAATGCCTGAGGCTGTCAAAACATAACAGGTACACGGAGACAATGAAATATGGCCCAAATGAAAAAACAGACCAAACCCCAGAAAAAGAACTAAGTGATGAGAAGATAGCCAACCTAATATATGCAGAGTTCAAAATGGTGGTAACCAGGATACTTACAGAAATGACTGAGAATGGTCACAAAATACATAAGAACTGAGAGCTATGCAAAGTGAAATAAAAATAAATAAACAGGGAACCAACAGTAATGGGAAGGAAACCTACTCAAATCAACGATTTGGAACAAAATGAAGAAATAAACATCCAACCAGAACAGAATAAAAAAACAAGAATTCTAAAAAAATGAGGAGAGGCTTAGATACCTCTGGGACAACTTTAAATGTTCCAACATCCAAATGATAGGGATGTCAGAAGGAGAAGAGGAAGAACAAGAAATTGAAAACTTATTTGAAAAAATAATAAAGGAAAACTGCTCCAATATGGCAAAGGAAATAGAATACAAGTCCAGGATGCTCAGAGAGTCCCAAGCAAGTGGGACCCAAAGAGGAACACAGCAAGGCACATCATAATTAAATTATATGAGATTAAAGATAAGGAGAGAATTTTAAAAGCAGTGAGAGAAAAGAAGACAGTTACCTACAAAGGAACTCCTGTAAGACTATCACTTGATTTCTCAAAAGCAACCTTACAAACAAGAAGGGGCTGGAAAGAAATATTTAAAGTCATGAAAAGCAAAGACTTACATCCAAGATTACTCTATCTAGCAAAGCTATCAATTAGAATGAAAGGACAGATAAAGTACTTCCCAGATAAGGTCAAGTTAAAGGAGTTCATCATCACCAAGACCTTATTATATGAAATGTTAAAGGGACATATCTAAGAAAAACAAGATCAAAACTGTGAACGGTAAATTGAGAACACACCCACAACTATCAACACAACCAGAAAGGGTGAAAGTAGTGTTTCATTTTTCAAAAGACACATGTAGTCGGAGATAAAGAAAAAGTCAAAAAAAAAAAAGAAGACAAGGCAAAAAGTATGGATCTGGGGCATGTATTTGTAGAACAAAATATATTGAAACATACAATGAGGTCTGTCCGCAAAAAAAAATCCAGCTATTGTTAATATAATGAGAATGGGCCATGAATCATCGATGTAACCTGGCAGCTAATGCACATGCATGAATAATGACTACTTTATTCACGTAGTCAGTGGGGGCTGTAGACATCATTGAGTGAGCATGTGTATTGTGTGGCTGTTGCATTCAAAAGAACTAAGCAAGTAGAGCATTGAATCTGCATCAAATTTTGCCTTAAGCTTGAACATTCCCCTGCAGAAACTATTCACTATTCAGATGATTCAGAAGGCAGCAGCTATGGGCAACTGGTAATTGGCAGCTTCATCATGACAACATGCCTGCTTATGCATCACATCTTGTGCGATTTTTTTGTGAAGCATCAAATCACCCAGGTGACTCAGCCCTGCTACACCCCAGATTTGGTGTCCTGTGCCTTCTGCCTTTTCCCAAAACTATTCACCTTTGAAGGGGAAGAGATTTCAGACCATTAATGAGATTCATGAAAATATGATGGGGCACCTGATAGTGATTGGGAGAACTGTGTGAGGTCCTTACCTGCCTACTTTGAAGGGGAGTGAGGCATCATTGTCCTATGTAAAATGTGTCTTGTATCTTGTATCTTCTTCAATAAATGTGTCTATTTTTCATATCACATGACTGGATATTTTCTGGACAGACTTCATATATGCAGCCTGTAGAGTAGTTGAAAGGGAAAGAAAAGTTATTGAAGGAAGAGGTAGAATGTCTTCAAGACAAAAGTTGAAAAGGAGGAATTTGCCCTAAAATTAGGTTTCTTAGGATGGGATGGGGCAAAAGGGGATTTCTGTGGGTTCTATATAAGTCTATTAGAGTCAAACTTTAGCCAAGATCTCGTGATGCAATAAAACGAAGAGAGGAATGGTTGCAGAGTGCTTCTAGGAAGATATATTCATAGATCTTTCTGTCCCATGGCTGGCAGTGAGGTAACAATGAGGTCCAGATCTGGAGGTGCCATAAGGAGAAGGAAAATGGATGTCTGTACAGTAAATATGTGGTGATGGAAGACAAAACATAGCATGTCACAAATTATCAGTGGGAGTTAAATGCCTATATTTACTAAGATGATATATTTGCCATGTGAACTGATTCCAGGTAAGGTGGCATAAATTATGGAAAAGAAAGCTTTATTTCTGCCATGGCTAGTGTGACTCAGTGGACTGAGTGCCAGCCTGCAAACCTAAGGGTCACCGGTTCAATTCCCAATCAGGGCATATGCCTGGGTTGCGGGCCAGTTCCCCATTAGGGGGCATGCAAAAGGCAACCACACATTGATGCTTCTCTCCTTCTTTCTCCCTCCCTTCCTCTCTGTCTAAAAATAAATACATAAAATTAAAAAAAAAGAAAGCTGTATTTCTTGCACATAGGAGATTCCTTATGTATATGAAAACATGATGCTGAAATGGTGATGACATGTTGTA
Organism: Desmodus rotundus; assembly: GCF_022682495.2. NCBI lineage: Eukaryota > Metazoa > Chordata > Mammalia > Chiroptera > Phyllostomidae > Desmodus > Desmodus rotundus. The sequence continues at coordinate 58,066,906 of NC_071399.1, read as the reverse complement.
CTGAATATGTCTCATGAAGGCCATTGCTGCCATTTGTATGGATAATCTCGAAAATAACTACATACTAGTTTAATCTGATTATCAAGGGGAATGTGGAAATTGTTGCCCTTAAGTTGTGCAATGTAAACTCAGTTTAGCCCAATATTTTCACAAACCCAACTATACCAGGTATTAATGTAATGTTTCTCAGCTATAAACCCACTTTTAATGCCCTTTTTTTTGACACTGGGTCAAAACACTGCAAAAACGTGTGCTACTTTGTAGTCAGGAGCTGGATAAGGAATCCATAGAAGAGGATTAAACAACGGAAGGAAAAGGTTTTGTCCTTTTTTATTGGCTTTTTGTTCATTTCAAATTTCTGTTAGTATCTTTCATAAGTACTTGTTTTTTAAACTAGCAATGGCAATTAGTTCCAGAGTCAGCAGTTCAATCCTTTGACATTTATTTGTCTAACAGTAGTCAAACCACCAACATATCCCCAGGAACAAGATCACCAGAAAACTAGTATTTCGTTTCAGAGTTCTGAGTCTCACTTATTTAGTGACCTCCTTCAAGCTCAGAGCCACCAGCCTTGGCGGAGCAGTGCTCTTCTCAAGCAGTAGATTACTGGAATTTCTGTGTCTGTGAAATCTTCATGTCATCGATCTTGCTCAGTTCTTCAAATCATAGTGAGCACCAATCTATGTCTCTTTGACTTCTGGCTCTTGATTAGATCATGAATGGTATAAAAATAGGCATAAACTATGAAACAATCTTACTGATTGGATGTGAAGACTCATCATGCACTCCGGCTTTCCTTCAGGCCTGATATACTTGATAAAGGGAAACAAAACATGGATAATCCATGGCTTGCAGTGATAAGGCAGTCAACTTTCAAGCACCCTCATTAATCCATGCCTCCCCATATCCCAGCCTTTGTGTAGTCACTTCACATACTAAATCAGAGGTGGTTATATGGGCAATTGGTTATAATAGAGGAAACTTGGGTGTGTGTGAAACTAGGTCATTAAAGGCATTGTAGCTTTTGTGTTTGAGCTGTGAAATGCTCCTTCTGGGGGGAAGCCAGCTTCCATGCCTCAAAGATACTCAGGCAGCCCTGCAGAGAGGGTGTGGAGAGAAATTGAGACATTTGCCAAATATTAGCTCCAAACTACCAGGCATATGAGTATATGTGAGGCTACTCTCAGCCTTAGCCAAATCTTCAGGTGAATGAAGCCATATCCATTTATGATGCTATGAAATTAGTGAAGCCATGTGTATTCTTTCTGGGGTATTCATGAGGGGGAGTCAAGGCCTTTCCACTGAGCCAGTTCATACATCAAGAGCCCCTTTAGCAAAGCTGAAAATGGGGGCCCTTGAGGAACAACCCTTCAGCTGTGCCAGAAGCATATTTTCAATGCTTTTACCAAGAGATCAGTGACCTTTTACAAGAATGACTGGGCACTGGACAAAAGAAAATGCAGAGAAACTTCAGATTTTTTAAACAAAGCCTTTAGGTAGAGACTAATTTCTTGAGAACTGAAATGTCACTGTGTTCTGATATTCAAAATTAGATGTAGTGGTAGTCAGATGATAAATGAAGTTCTGACCCACTCTAAGTTCCAGTAATCCCAGTGTGTTCACGGGCCCGCTTTTCCTGGCAGCACACCCCCTCGTGCACTCTGACCCACAGAGTAAGTCCCATTATGGTAGAAAAGGTCACGTAGAAGCCTCTGAAATGTGACCTTCAACCTAGGATAATAAATCAAACCTTTCCAGGAATTGTAAAGAATAGTGCCACAAACAAAAATGTGAAAGATGAAAAGGGAAGGCGGAATAGGGGGTGGCAATAGGGGGTGGCAACCTCATCTTGCTCACCTGATTGACTTGTGCAGAGAAAGACGGATGTTGGTAAATTATTATGGTTTATCTCACACCTAATGTGGCTCCATCTGCAATTGCTGATCCAGATGTAATATTTTGCTAGAGCAAAACAATACAGAATCTGGCACCTGCTATGAAGCTATTAACATGGAAAATGATTTATTTTTATTTATTTTATTCAAAAATAGCATGATATTATTTTTACAGTCTTTTACTGCCTCTACTTTGCTCTGCTATAATATACACCATGAATATTTTGACCACCTTACCCTCAAAGTAATGCACTTGCCATTTCATCAAGGATATTAAATTGATTGAACTTAATACCCAAAAAGTCTCAAAGTTTTTTTAATGTTTTTTTATTATTTAAATTGCAGTTGGTGTACAGTATCACATTAGTTTGAGGTATACAACCCTGTGATTAAACATTTGTGTAGCTTACAGAGTGATCACCTGGTAAATCCAGTACCCATCTGACACCATATATGGTTCTAACAGTGTCACCGACTATATTCCCTGCACTGTGCCTTACAGCCCAGTGACTATTCTGGAACTATCAACTTGTACCCCTTACTCCCTTCACCTTATTCACCCACCCTCCACCACCTCTCCCTTTCGGTAACCATCAAAATGATCTCTCTATCTATGAGTTTCAGTTCTGCTTGTTCTCTTATTTTGTTTTTTAGAATCCATACACAAGTGGAATCATCCGGCATTTGTCTTTTTCTGTCAGACTAACTTCTGTCAGCACAATGCACTTTAGGTCCATCAGTGTTGTTGCAGTTGGCAAGATTTCATTCTTTATTATGGAGAGTTATAGTCATTGTACAGGGTGGGAGCAAAAGTAGGTTTACAGTTGTGAGTTTGCGAAAGAGTTTTTCCCTGTATAATTATTTATTTTTTGTGTGTTATTTTCCATGTGAACAATTACAAAACTATACTCCACCCTGTATATATGCACAACTTCTTTTTATTGATATAAAAAGTGTCCATCCATCTATTGATGGACACTTAGATTGCTTCCCTATGTTGGCTACTATAAATAATGCTGCAAAAAACTTATGGATGTATATGTCTTTTCAATTTAGTGTTTCAGGTTTCTTTGGGTAAATATGCAGAAGTGTAATTGCTGGGTTCTTCTTTGTCTCTTGTGATAGCATATGTTTTAAAGTCTATTTTGTCTGGTATAAATATTGCTACCCAGGCTTTTTTGTTTTGCTTTTCTTTCAGTCTCTGTGTGTCTTTTGAACTGAAGTGTGTCCTTGTAGATGGCGTATGTAAGGGTCTTGTCTTGTTATCCATTCAGCCACAGGATGTCTTTGCATTGGAGCATTTAATCCACTTGCCTTTAAAATACTTGTTGCTAGATATGTGCTTATTGCCATTTTATTATTTTTGTCGCTGACCTATCTCTCTCTCTTTTTTCTTCTTAAAAAAAAACCCAAAAACCTTTAACATCTCTTGTGATACTGGTTTGGTGGTGATGAACTCCTTTAGCTTTTTCTTTTCTGGGAAGTTCTTTATGTGTCCTTTCATTCTAAATGATAGCTTTCCTGGGTAGAGTAATTTTGGTTGTAGGTCTTTGATTTCCATTATTTTCAATATTTCTTGTCAATTCCTTCTGGCCTGCAAAATTTCTATTGAGAATTTAGCTGACATTTTAATGGGAGCTCCCTTGTAGGTAACTAACTGCTTGTCTCTTACTGCTTTTTAGATTCTCTCTTGGTCTTTAACCTTTGGAATTTTAATTATGATGTGCCTTGGTGTGGGTGTCCTTTGGTTCATCTTGTTTGGGATTCTGTGAATCCTGGAGTGGTGTATCTATTTCCTTCACCACATTAAGAAAATTTTCTGTCTTTGATTTTTAAATAGGTTTTACATTTCTTGCTCCCTGTCTGTTTCCAGTACTCCCATGATGGACATCCAGGCCTTTGCAGAGTGATCTTATTTAATAGGTTCCCTTTAGGGTCCAGTAGTGCAGCCTGCCCAGTTACCAGAGCTGGATGCTCCAAGTGCATCCCGTAGTGTAGGCTGTGTGCATCCCCTGGTTGCAGTTGAGCCTGATTGCTGTTGGCAAGCCAATGGGAGGGATTTCCCCCCAATGCTTATCAGTTGTGAGGACTGGCCACAACTGTGGAGGATCTGCTATGCACAGCTGACCTCGTGGAGTGGAAGTCATCTTTTTACAGCTCAGGTACCTGTTGAGTTCACCCTTTAAGTGTGTTGCTTGTGTCAGTTGTTGGGTGGTGCTTCATTGTGGTTTGAAGTTGTCCACTGCATGTGCTGGCTCTGTGGCCTCCTGGGATGTACATTCCAAGGTCAGTCTCCACCTGTGCCCTGCACAGAGCCACCTGGAATGAGCTACAAAGTAATTTGCAGATGGATGCTAATTGTGCTGAGTTTCATTTTGCCCAGGAGAAGCCAGGTTGTAAAACAAGGATGGCTGCCACTAGTGCTTGGCCTGGGGCCTCCTAGCAAGAGGGACAAGGTACATACAGGCCAGATGCTGCTTATTTGAAAAGTTTTAGAAAAGTCAGCAGCATGAGCCCAGATAAGTTTTTTGTATGGAAAAGCCATTGGAAAGGGCTTGAGTGGGCCCAAATGTTGGGTGGAGTAAGGTCTCAGGGAATCATTAGGAAGAACAGAGAAATAGTATTTGGCTGATGGAGACTCAGATATGGTGCCCACATGCAGGTTCTGTGGGGAAAGCTTAACAAAGAAGCAATCGCCTCTGCCAGCACTTCTCTCTGGAAGAAAGTTGCCCCTACCCAATCTCTTACGCTGATGCCGGACAATTCAGTTCCTCCTGTTTGTCCCTGGTGTCTGATGTGCTGCTGCCCCAGTGCTGGAGACAATGAGTCAGAGTTAGTCCATGTGCAGGACCTTTAAGAGGAATGCTTGGGGCTCCAGAAGCCTCCATCTCACCCAACCACAATCACCACTGGTTTTATAGCCAGGAGTTGTAGGGACTTCTCGTCCTGGAACTGGAACCTTGGCCTGGGGGTTCTAGCATTGAACTGGACCTCTGGCTTCTCATGAAACACCTCTGCAGTTGAAATATTCCTCTTGATTTTTATCCTCCACACCTGTGTGTGGGACCAGACCATTCCAGGTCTCTGACCCTCCTGTCAGTCTCAATGAGGCTTCTTCTTTATATACATAGTTATATGACTTCTGTTCAGCTAGAATTCAGGCAGTTCTGAACAATGGTTGTTCTGCAGTTTAGTTGTAATTTTGAGGTGATGATGGGAGGTTCTGAATACCGTGTTGACCTACACTGCAATCTTGGCCAGAAGCCTAGAAAATATTTTATTTTTTTCTCTTTTCTTCTTTTTAATTTTTTATTGTTGTTTAAGAACAGTTATCTGCCTTTCCCCCCCACCCCTCCCCACCAACCCAGCTCTCCCCACCTCTTTCCCCTGTTTCCACCCCTTGTTATTGTCCATGTGTCCTTTATAATTGTTCCTGTAAACCCTTCACCCTTTTCCTCCATTATCCCCTCCCCTCTCCCATCTGGTCACTGTCAGACTGTTCTCAATTTCAATGTCTCTGGTTATATTTTGCTTGCTCATCCATTTTGTTGATTACTTTAGGCATACATACGTGAAACTCAAGTAAGTAGATACTTATTAAAAAGTCAGATGCCCAACAACTTAGTAAAGTTTCTGGACTTCTAATATTATCTGAAGTATCTGAAATACGTCAAGATATCAACTACATGGTAAAATGTTAAGTTAATATGATGCTATGCCTCATACAACCTATCACAAGCAGAGAGAGAGAGAGATTAATGAGATAAAAAGACATGGTATGAAATTCAGTTAAGAGGAAGAAAAATTTAAGTCATCTAGAACTTTGTTAGATTTCATTAAAAAGTTTGAAATTTATTTTATATGAACTAGGAATTCATTGGCACTTAGATTTACATATCTACAGGTCCAGAATTTTTTTAATTTAGTGAAGACTTTGAATAATTTATATTTTAAATCCAATTTATTTAAATAAAATATGCAACTCATATAACTGTGTCCAGGTACTATATTTAAATGTTTTCATTTGCTATATCTGAGAAAAATAGAGATGTGTTTGAACTAGTGAATATAATTTTAACATGACAGAATACATATACATACAAATTTATATGTATATGTATATATATATAAAGTTCTGCAATTTATGAAAGCCTTTACTCATTTTCTCTGGGTTTATCTTACCTCATGAAGACATTGCTTTTTATAGGAAGAGAAAATAATTTTAATGAATGTGCCTGTCCTGTGCCAATGTGAAAACAAATTTGCTCATGAACCCATTGAATATTACACTTAATTAAAATTTTCACAGTGTTTTACTTCCTTAGCTGGAATCAATGTTTGTTTCAGTGTAGCAGTCAATTTAAATAATTTATAGGAAATTTTAAATTCAATCTTTAATTACATATAAATTCTTTACATATTTAACTATTTATGCAACAGTAGTTTGCCTAGTATCTAATTTTGAACTGAAAGTCTTGTATTTAAACATCTATCTTGTAAACAAATTTTTAAAAATCTATGACCAAAAATACTAGAAATTGGCTATCATTTTTAAAATGCTAGAAATTGGTTGTCATTTTTAAAATAAAATTTTTCTCTTTTTGAGCAGGATTTGTCAAGAGACTGGAGAGAATTAGATTTAAAACCTGAGAGCAAGATATAAATGTCTATTTAAAAATTACAAGAAGTGTTGTGGCTAAAAGAAAGAAAATAGAATGTATATTGGTGTTACACTCTTGAATCAGGAATGGATAATCTTCTTGGTTTGGCAGGTACTGTCAAACACCTCATTATTCAACTTTCTGAAGTAATTACAAACACTGGTAAAATGATTTTAATGCAAATAATGCTTTTTATTTTTTTAAAAAATTATATATTGAAATAACATGAGGAGAAGGGATGATTTCCTAAAGTAGCAGACTATCTCCTTTATCAGTAGCACCTGTTGTTATAAGTTTAAATTCACAGTGCCTAACCAATATTTATTACTAAATCCTCCTCTCTGGAAAGTAGACCGCTGGATTCTTCAGTTGAACTTGTAGGCTATTCATTTTTAAATGCACAGATTGATGTTAGGATTATAGTTATGATTTTTTTAATATAAGGAGATTGATGTTTTATTATGGAAACCTCACTGTCAAAATGATAGGGTTATGGATTCTGAAAATGAGATGAAATGCATTCCTCATCTGGAATTTCATTCAATAGCCTAATATTATTTTGAAATCAAAGCCATATTCTAAAATTTAAAGTTAACATAAGATTATATAATTAAATAATAAATATATTATTGGGAAAATGCTATTAAGATAATTAATAAGTTCATTCTGTTCAAGGACCTAACTTGCCTGTTTACTTTCTGATTTTATGGTGAATATTTACAACTCTATGAAATTCACAGAAAATTCTAAATAAATATTCTTATATTTTTTATAAAATATGTGTGATGCATGCACTCCAACATAAAATTGAGTTGTTCTTTAATCGTGGAAGCCTATACAAATAAGTGTAAAACTGAAAATTAAATGACAAGTGACATGTAAAAGGTCCTAAAACTATGAAGGAAATTTAGAATAGTGATAGATAATAATGGTTACAATTCATGCAGTCTTTAATATTATCAGCAATGGTGCTACATGTATATACTTCCTATAAAGATTAATTTATGAGTTCTTATAATATATAATCTTTATAATTCTTAAAATATGAAGTGAAGTATATTTTAATGTGTCAAAAGTTCAAGTTCAGAGATATTAATTTAGTTTATAAAATGTATGTATTATGTAGAGGAAATGGGAACTAAAGCCAAATACTTTTTCTCCATAGTGGATGCTTCTAATCAGAAAGAAAATACATTTGAACTTTCTCTTGCTTAGAAATAGCTTACAAATTTTCTTAGGACTTAACCAATTAAGTGTCTCTAACTATGTTAAACATTAAGGAAAGTTATTCTTCAAAAATAACTAGTGCAAAATTCTTTGGAGTTTTTACTTTCTCTAGCAATTTTCACCCTATTTCATGTTAGATACTATGTTAGTGTTAACATGGGAGACAGTCGCATGTATGATATACTTTGTGGATCCTTCAATGCCACTCTCCCTTCACATATATCTTTTAGTAATCTTTCTATAATGCTTGGCATTATGTTGGTTTCAGGAAGATGAAACATCAATTTAAGTTTAATTTGGGAAACACTGTATAACACAGTGACACACTATAATATATGATTTCATTCTGTGGCTATGTGCTGCTTTGATTGGCTCTCATAGTGTGCTTCTGAAGTCTATTCTTCAAAACAGATAATAAATGTTGAGCATCCCAGTGCATTTAATTAAGAGGTATTGTTCCCAGGCCATGAATGCTAGGTTTTTGGTTCTCAATGTCATAGAAATGAGCACAGAACTTGGTACAAGATCAAGCAAATAAGAGTTTATTTTAAAGAGGTTGTACAGAAGGGAGTCCACCAGAAGAGAGAAATAAAGCCCCCCATGGGGTTCTTGTGGATGGATTATAAGGGGACTTGGGGTGAGTGTCAGGTTTGGGAATGAGGATGAGGTCAGTTGTCCCACAACTGTTGTTGGGTGGTGGTTGATCCTGCAGTGGTCACAAGATGCTTTCCCAGGTGACTGGACTACTCAAAGGGCTTATAAAATAACATGTGCACAAATATTCTAGTTACCATTTAACTGACAAAACAACTATTGCAGAACATAATGTTTAGAAAGAATGTTATCATGTGTATCCTTTCCTTTATGAATGTGGTTAGGTTAATTTCAACTATAAATTTTTACTGAAAGCAGTTATACTCAGGCCTCCAAGATGGAGTGTTTTTGATCAAGATGGAGTCCAGATGTCATCCCTATAATGTTCAGTATCTTTTAAATAGAATAAGAAATCCATATAGAGAAAAGACTAAATAAGCAAAAGATGAACACACATTAATGGCATAAGAAACACTTAAATAAAAGAAATAAAATACTCTGGAAAAATAAGGGGTTAACAATTTTACTTGGTAATCTGAATTAACTTTCTGAAGGACAAACTTGAAAAATCATCCCCAGAGACTGTATACAACAATGTAGAGAAAAATATGATGCTAGATAGTAGATATGAGAAACAAAATTAATATAAAACTTGAGTATTTTAAATGGTTTAACTCCAGGGTTGTAGCTTTTGGCTAGGATGTAGACAGTCATAACAAAGCATCATTTTCACACAAACAATCAAAAACTACAAAATTTTAGGTTTAAATTTCATCTGAGAAGGATGGATGTAAATAAATCTAAATTAAGTAATTTAAGAAAATAATGAACTTTTTATAGGAGAGAAGAGATCCATGTTGGTTCTTTTTCCTGTTAGAGTGGTAGTAGCAGGCGGTATCTGAGATAGATGGGATAGGAGAAAGTAGGATAACTTGTAACATATTGTTTGCAACTCCCCATGGTTTAGCATGAGGGATTCAGTCAAATCAAGTCCCACCCACAGTTCCATCTGCTAACATTTTCCAATGGTTCATCACATGTGATGAATGTGTAAGTCATGTTTCAAATAGTTACACAAGTATATATAGTTTTCAAGATATATATGATCTTGTGAATTCATGTATGTGAATTATAATTTCATACAAATTAGAAATTTATTTACATTTTGAAAGTTTCAAGGGTAGGAAATAGTATATTAAACAGATATAATTTTTTAAAAAGTAAATAAGTTAAAAAAATTAGAAGCAACATAGCCAGCAGGTAGAATATAATAAAAATACACAATATATCCAGAATGCAAAACAAGCATTTGTGGAGACATAATTATTACAACAAGAAAAATTAAAAGAAAATGAGTGAACTTTTCATTACTCTGAAGAATAATGTAAATCTTCAGATAAAACATTTTCTCAGTCTTTTGCTTGCTGAAGGAATTAATGTACATACAAGATCTGTCCAGAAAAAGTACAGCCATTGATAATATAATGAGAACATCAGTGTAACATGGCAGCCAAAGAGAGTGGACCAGAATGCACATGCATGAAAAATGATGACTTCACTGTACTAGTCAGTGGGAGCAGTAGACACTGTTGAGTGAGCATGTGTACTGTGTGGCAACAGCATTCAAAATGACTGAGTGAGTAGAGCAACAGATCTGCATTAAGCTTGAACATTCCTCCACAAAAACTATTCAGATGATCCAGAAAGCTGCTGCAATGGGCAACTGGTGATTGGCGGCTTTATCAAGACAGCACTCCTGCTCTGCATCACAGCTCATGCAGAGGTTTTTGGTGAAACATCAAATCTCCCAGATGACTCAGCCCCACTACGCCCCAGATTTGAAACCCTGCAACTTCTGTCTTTTACCTAAACTAAAATCACCTTTGAAAGGGAAGAGATTTCATACCATTGATGAGATTCAGGAAAATACGATGGGGCACCTGATGGTGATTGGGAGAATTGTGTGAGGTCTTGAGGTGCCTACTTTGAAGGAGACTGAAGCATCACTGTCCTGTGTACAATGTTTCTTGTATCTTGTATATTCTTTAATAAATGCATCTATTTTTCATGTTACATGGCTGGATATGTCTGGATATATATATATACACACACACACACACACCACACATATACTTGAGGTATGTATCCATGAGCCCTTCTAACTGCCTACTACAAATTTATTGCTGTAAAGTTTAAAAAAATCAATAAACCAGTGATAAAAATAAGTGGGGAACTTACTTGATTTCTGAGGACAATAATGCAGTTCTCTCATTTCCCACTTTCAGAAGGGGTTCAGGGACAGGTGCTCACAATTCTTGGTGGGCTCATGCTTTCGGGCCTGCTTTCATTTTGGGGGTTGATAAACTTTTCGGACCACAGCACTTCCTAATGGAGTGGATTAGGTTGGGGCTACCCAAGTGCCTACATAATTTACAAGCAAATTTTTCAGGACTAAGACTCAATACACTAATGTGTATACACAAGTGAAAGCTGGTAGGGTGTGTAAACAGGTGTAAGCATGCAGTTTGTGTATGCAAAAAAACACTCAATGGAGTGTTTTTTCAGACTCATGCAACATTTCCTAGACATGGAAAGGAAGCCTTAAATTGGTAATAGTATGTGAGGATAAGGTTTATAAAGCCATACCTCAGAGATACTGCCAGTTTGGTTCCAAACCACCTTAATATTGAGTATCACAATAAAGCCAGTCACGATATTGTTGCTGGTAGAGTTGTAACAGAGGAATGCACTCTCTCTCTCTCTCTCTCTCTCTCTCTCTCTCTCTCTCTCTCTCTCTCTCTCTCTCTCTCTCTGATGGCCTTCAGGCTAATAGTTCCTGGTATTAACTAGAAGAATCCTGCTGAAGGGCTGAGGTTTTGCAAGGACAGCCCCTCATCAGAAGGCTGCCCTTACTGATGAGTTGGGGAAACATGCATTGTTTATCAAGGATTTATAGGAGTCTCCCAAAATGGACTCAGATTACTGGGGGTCAGTAGACTTACTGGGAACAAGGGGGTTTAGAAACTTCATGATCTTCCTTGGATCCATTTTTAATGCCTAGCTGACTAGTTTTCTAAGACTTGCACCTGTCTCTTGCTTCATCCTTATTTCTTTCCCTGGTTGGGGAGTGGGGATGTCTAAATTTTGGTCTCTCTTAAGATAAATTTAAGAATTAGTTTTCCCATCTTCTGTGTTGGCACCTTGTCAATCAACAAAACTCTTCTTACTCTATAAACCCTGATGTATTGAATATTTGCCTTTCTTTTGAAGCATCAAGCAGACAGAACCTGGACCTGTCTTGCCTTCTGTTTGTAAGGCAAAACACCTGTGAAGTGCAATAAAGCAAAGCAAAATAAAACACTATATGCGTGTATACTCATAATTTCAAGTACTTCATGGAGCTTCTGGCAGTTTCCTAATTGTATGATGAAAAGGGACCACATGCTAAAACCTCACAACCTCAGGGGAGGCCTGTGCAGCAGCCTTACAAACTCAGAGACATAAAGTAACTACATAGAATGATCTGAAACGAAAACTTTTTAGTTAAAAGCAGTTCATGGCAGGTGGTCACAGTCTAGAATTTTGCCTTACAAAAGTCAGTCTTTAGCTTAATTGAGCCTGTCTATTGTCCTTTTGCATCTAGGAAAACAAATCTTTGGGATGTCAAGATCCCCCTGGACACAACCATACCAGAGCACATACCACAAATCCCCTCATTATTATCATTATCATATTAACTCTTGACTGTTAACTATCTTGTACCCACCTGTGTAAAAAAGCAAGAGTCTATCATTTTATTTTTTAATCCAGTCCCAGAGGTTTCCTGCTTTGCTTTCTCCCACCTCCCTAATATATCACCAATGGATTTCAGTAACCTGCTTAAGCCTCCTCTTCGGATTGCAATGTATAAAATAAAGTGCAAAACTGCCATTTTCCAGAGCATTTCCTCAACGCATTGAGGTTTTGCTTCCCAGCCAGCATCTGTAATCAGTTTGGCTCAAATAAATACATAAAAAGTTTTCTGCGGGTTTGAATATTTCTTACATTGACATTCACATTAGATTCACTGTTGATCCTAATTTTAAAATCTTGCATTCCTTGCATTTGGCAAGAACAATATTGATTTATGTGGCATTATGTTTTGCTTTTCCATGGAATGTGTATCACTCTAACTTCACTTTTGTTTACCTTTTTCCAAGTGAGTAGCACAACTACTGTCTGTCCAGGTACATTTATGCAGAAACAAAGTCTTCTGTACAGGTTTTAATGTATCTGTTGCTTTAGCAATCTTATTATTTCTTCTTCCCTAGCTAGCTGTGGGAAAGGAACCTTTTGCCGGTGGAATGTGAGCTAGGACATGTAGCATATGATCTGAAATCTTCAAACTAAGCCTGGAAATTTGTTACCTGTGAAAGCAGTTAAACTCTCATCTTTTCCTGTGGAAAACCATGCTAAGGAGAGAACTGCAGACACTTGCTTTCTCATTCCAGGGTATAGTGTCAGGCAGAGAAATATAAAAAGTTATAGAGACAAGAAGTTTGGTGATATCAAAAACAGGAACAGGGCCCCAGCCTTCAGAGAGGGTAAAATATGCATGGGTTTATGTGCATGCATGTCTATATATGTATACACACATGTATATGTCTATATGCACACATCCCTATACATATATACATGTGTGTACATCCACATATATGTATACATGTGTGTGTGTTCCTAATACAGCAGGGAGTTTAGAAAGTTATTAGACTTTTAATAGGAAGACCTGCAAGCAATATGTCATATTTTTCCTCATTAAACTAATAGTGGTACTGATGAGTCAGAGTTATCACACATAATAATAAAATTTAGAATTTGGGAAGGGTCATCCTTCTGGATATCTGGGTAATTACCTAAAGAGGAAAAAGTTAAAAGGACAATTTTTATAATTCAGGGTCTCTCACTGAGTCTGAAGTGGCCACAGAAAACATTGTTAGTTCACTCAATCAAGAACTGTCAAACTACCATTCATTATCTAAATACTGGTGGAGAAAGAAAACAGTTCTGCCTATCAAAACAATCCTTTTACAATTGTTGACATAATAAACATCCAAATTTTATAAGAATTTATTTGAGTCAAAAAAAGAGTACGCCTGGAAGCAAGATCTCAACAGACTGAGAAAAATACTTCCAAGAAATGAGAGTTTGCAGCATCCGATTACGTCAGGAACTCCTGTCGGCACAGTACAGGTAAAGTGAATTTAAATTTCATTTATTTTATGTCATTAATTGCTTTTTTATCCATGTCTGTTTAGTTTTAAGGTTCTGTATTACAAAACAAAGTCATTATTTAACATTAGCCTAGTAAAATGTGAAGGTTCTGGAGAACTTTTATGAATTATTTCTAATTATATTATTTCTTATGGAAAAATTCATTTGGTACTCATTGGTTTTGGCACTCATCATGAGTTCTGGAAAAAAAATAACAGGTACTGAGGTACCATTATATTGTCTCTCACAAGATAGAGTAGATACACTTTTCCTCGTCTTCCCACTAAATACGGTTGAGAACCTCGAACATAACATGGTGTGTAAAGAAGACTCTCAAATGTAAAGGTAAGAAGGGATAATGGCTAGATTCTTGTAGAGAGCCTAAACTAACTGAAAGACTAACTTAAAGACCAAAGTTTACAAGAATACACCCTTACATATGTAAAAGAATAATACAAATGGAGCCACTCTAACATGGAGTTGGAGCTACCATCACAGAGGAACTGACTTGCTGATCTTACACCTCACATTTTTGGAATGTTAAAACTGGGCAAAATAACCTTTGAACTGAGCTCAAAGCTGCATTGTTTCTCAAACAACTATTTGTTATGACTATTGGACTCAAAATTAATGATGATCTTTAGAATTAAGATTACTATGTTAGCTTATCTGTACCTATAGAATTTTCTTGCTTAGCTTATTTATATCATAGAAAATTCTTCCTTCCATTCAGGTAGTTACTCCCCCTTCCTTTCTCATAAATACTGCATTGCCTTCACCTCCCAATAGGAACTCTACCTGAATCGGTGGCTTCCCCAATAACTATTCTTTTGGAGTGCAAATAAACCCTTGTTGCCTCTCACTTTGGCCTTTTATTTTTAGGCCATATATCATATATGTTAATTCATATATCAAATCATGCTGTAGAGGTAGATGGTGCCTATTACAAAATTACTTTAGATGCATCTCCCTCTCAATTTACACCTGCCCAACAAATTTAAATAAAGCAACACATTAACCTATTTGTCTCTCAGTCATGTAACCCTGGTTTTAATTTTTCACTTTCATGAAGAAGTTAAAAATACCACATCTTTGTCATTTAAGCTTTCAATTCCTAAAATGTACAGAGTATTTTTTTTTCTTGCTTTGAAAATTATGTATACTTTGTGCAATGCTTTAAGGCTTTTGTTATAACTAGAAAGCTCAAAGTGCTTTATAGTTAAGAGGGCTATTGTACAGAGCGCTGTACCTGACCAAAGGTAGTTTAATGCTTTTGAGAAGGTGATAGTTATTCTAGGGCCAAAAGCTAAAAAAATTATCTTTTATTTCAAATCTCTGTTCAACTTAGGTGATCCTGGAAAACATCATATTTTAATCTGTGTTCCTGTTTTTCTTCTCTAGGTAAACTTTAAAATATATGACCCATTGTATATGATTTTAAGCAGTTAAATTCAGTCCTCAAATAAAGCATAATATAAAATATTATATTTAAATATTAGCTTATGCGTCAGAGCTGTCCAGAGGAACAGAACCAATAGACTATCTAATTATCTATCTATCATCTATCTATCTATCATCATCATCTATCTGTCTAGAGATTCACTTTAAGGAACTGGCAAAAGTGATTGCAGAGGCTGGGAAGTCTGAAATTTTCAAGGAAGGACAGCTGTCTGGAAATTTCAGTAGAATTGATACTGCAATCTTAAGTCTTAAAAGTCCATACACAGAATCTTTTGCTTAGAAACCTCATAGTTTTCTTTTAAGGTCTTCAACTGATTGGATGAAGCCCACACACCTTATGAAAGGCAATCCACTTTATTCAAAGCCTACAGACTTAAATGTTAATCACATCTAAAAAATACCTCACAGCAACATCTAGACTGGTGTTTGACCAAACAACTGGGTATGATAGGTAAGCCAAGTTGACACATAAACTTAATCATCGTGGTCCACCCTTTGTTAACTCACCACAAATATATACCTCCTTACACTAAAATTAATATCCACATAAAGATGATAACATGGTTATGTTTCTGCTTAAAATGATGCCACTGTCCTGTGTACACTGAAAATGCACTATTGCTTTCCCAAGAAGAAGGTGCAAAGGCCTCGGGTGATGTTTACTCTTCTCTTTGATGTCCTGTAATTTAAACTCTATGATTTAAAGTTAACACATTGTATATGCCAAAGTAATAAGAGAAAGAAGAAGACAGATATTTGCTATACACACATGTATAGAAACATCCACCTTCACACACAAGAAATGCATAACAAAATAAGGAACACATACTCACATGCACATATACACACAAAGGCATATTCATAACAAAATGAGGACTAAATACTCATAATAATTACAGTCCTCCTTTCGCAATTGATCATGCTTGTAGCTGTTATTTATAACTTTCTTCTTCTGTTTCCCATATTGTATTCCCTGTGTCTTCAGTAAGCACTTTAACTGGTCATCGTTCTTTGTCTGCTAGGGTGACAAACCTTCACTCCTGAATAGTGTGGGACATTAGGAGATTTGCTAAATTAGTTTCTTGTAGTTTTCCTTTGACATTAACAGGCAGGGTAGTACTAAGAGATGACTGAACATTTGTCTCCCCCTCCAAATTCATAAGAAGCCCTGATTCTCAATGTAATGATATTTGGAGGTGGGTCTTTGGGAGATAATTATGTTTAAATTAGGTCATAAAGGTAGAAGTACTCATGCTAGGATTAATATCCCTATAACAAGGAAAGACCAGAGCTCGTTCTCACTTTCCTATGCAAAGACATAGCAAGAAGGGAGTTATATATGAAAGCCATGAAGGAAGAGGGTTCTCACCAGGAACCAAATCTGCCAGATCCTTGATCTTGGACTTCCTAGAATCCAGAACAATGAGAAATGAATGTCTGTTGCTTACTCTTGTGGAGGTCACAGCTGACCTGAGAGATATAAACACTCTCTCTTTAAGCCACCCCGTCTACGGTAATTTGTTATAGCTGCCTGCGCTAAGATAGACAGCCTGGTGGATCTATAATACTCCAGAATGGTTCAGTAGAAGTCCTATTTCCCTGTGGCAGTCAGGCTTGATCATTCCAGTTGGTAAGGCAACTCTCCTCTTTGCCTATTGATTCAGAGGTTTGAGGAGCCCAAGGAGGCCAGGCAGCAGTTTTAACCTGTAGTAAATGGAATCACTGGTGAGTCTCCAGTGGAAGCATGCCTTCTTTTGGAACTAAGATATCTATACCAGCAGAGCCTTAAGTCATGAAAACAAGAAGCAAAAATGTTGTCAGAGGATTACTAGGAGAAACATCGAGTGGTGCCACTCTTATTTATAACTCTTGATTTCTGGACCCATGAATCCTGGCTATGGCAGAAATTTCACTCAAGGTTTTTCTATTGGTAGACAAGTTTTACTCTTCCTCAATGGAGATTTTCTAGTAGTAATATACCCAGGCATATACAGGCTTTGTAACAAAGTACGTATGTTAAAATTATTTAGATTTGTGCAAAGATTGTACTACTAGAAAAATAATCTCTTGACGATATCAGATAATTATATAAAGTAAAATCAAATCAGTGTTAGATATCTTATCTCTGGTCAGCTACTATATCCTTCATTTAGAATTTTTATTTTCTACAGGCTACTTTCTTTTACAAATATTGGGGACATTTTATAAACAGCTTTTAAGCTTATTTTCACTTTCCACAAAATAAGGCATTTTCCTAAGCAGAACTTATCTCCTATAATTTATAAAAATGTCTAATTTAATGTAAAAATAGAATGTGACAAATACAAACATAAGCTGGAAATAAAATGGGAAAGTTATTTTTATAGTCCTCTATTTTTAGGAAACTATAACATATAAATTAGATGTTAGAGAATTATTCTACCTTATCTATTTCTCTTCTAATTAAACTGATGTTGCTTCAATGAAAGTATATCTCTTATTAAGTCTTAAAGTTCTCTATATTAATATCATATTGCAGTTGAGAGGGAACAAATAAGCATCAATCATATTTTCTACACAAAATCTGGACCAATCATGAGACAAACAGAAGATAAGCAAAGCAGATATAAAAATATGGATATTATTGATGAAGTAAAGGCTGGCAGACATGGCTTCTTGGGTTCATGGCTTCCATGAACTCAAGGATTAGTCTTTGCACACAGTCGCAGACATTGTGAGATAACCACAAGCTTGACTCCACAAGGGGAGAATCCACTCTTATGAAACATAAATAACAGATTTCAGCAGAATTGCAGTAAAAAAGAGAAAGTGTGCATGAGGTGGATATAGAGGAACCAGGTGACATAATTCTCTTCTTCTGAAAACAGAAATAAATAGGAAATAGTCTTCTCAATACTCTAAGGATGGTGGTTTCCTGCATCTTGTTTATGGTGTCATTCTAGAATTTCAGAGCACAGTTCCAAACGAGAAGCATTAAGAAGAGTGTTGACTGAACACTTAGTTACACACTGTCTCTGTCTGAACAAAATTTAGATACGATATAAAGTTAAATAATTCTTTCACATATTCTCCTTTCATCTCATGCTCCCTAAATATATTCTCAAGAGATTAAAAAGAAAAGCGAAATGTACTGTAAGTTATAGTGACATATTAGTATTACAAAAGGGACCTTCTTTGATTATCTGTAATATTTATATACATGCAGTACAGCAAATTACAAGTTAACTATATGCATCTGAACTTAATATTAAAAAATGTATTGATATTTGTATTTTTTTATGAAATATGCTTGTTTGCATTACAAAACTTTAAGATGGCATGGGTCTTTTACATATGTGTGTGTGTATATATATATATATGTATATATATATATATACATATATATATAAATAACATTTTACTTTTATTTTGAATTATTTTATTTTAAAATAGGCTTTGATTAATTTAATTGCATCAATTAATTCCCCAAGTTTTAATTACCTCCATTTTGATAGAAACTAGAAAATTGGCCAAGCAATTTAAAGCAAATCCTACCAATTTCAGTTTGGGCTTGACAAACATTTTTGTAAACCTTATATCCCAGTAAATTAAATGTAAATGTTCATAATAAAATGATTGTGATTGATACTGATTATAATAATTCAGGGACAACAACATTATATGTGTGTGTGTATATATATAGTATATATATGTAATATATATATACTATATATATAGTGTTCATCCATTTGAAAACTAAAGCTGGTTGTTACTTGAAGCAAACAACATAATATTTTTAAGAAGAATTTTAGGTTTAAAATATATAAAAATCAAAATAATTATAACTAGACTTATTAAATGAAATATGGTTAGAAAATATTATTAAAATATTACCTAAATTTAAAGCTTTAATTAATAAACTAAAGTTACTATCTTTCATTAAGTTTTAAGGCAATACTAATTATTTTACATTCTATTAAGGCACTACATGCACTTCCATTTTCTGTTTTCTTTTTCAGATATAATACCTGGAGTGATCTGTTAATGGGCTACTTCTGTGTCCAGTGCTGGCCCTGCCCTAGAATCATACACGACCTTTGGAGTGTTAGGTGATATCCAGGTTCTTGACTCATGCAGGAAACATTTCAAGACACAGGAGTCCAGAAAGTGAGAGTAAGTTTATTAAGGCTTGGGAGTAAGTTGATTAAGTTTGGCAAGGAAGGGACCCTGGAAAAGCTGGGTCCAAAGGGTAAGCCCAGATTCAGCTACAGCTGCCCACTGCTCTACTGGCAGGAAGTCTTGTTGGGACCCTGAGAGCTTAGGATAGAACAAGCTAAATGCACTTCTGAGGGAAAGGGAGAGTGAGCATGTGCAAAGAAGAGCCCACACTGGTGTTCTTTTTCCTAAGGGTTTCATTGATTGTTTTATAGGTAGGGATTTTAGAGGAGGTCCCAGGGGAGGATGTCAACAGAATGTTCATTTGATTTCTGGTTGTGTTGTTTAGTATGCTGCTGTATTAAAATGAGTCTATAATGGGCTCTGGTTAGTTTTACTTTCACCTTGGATTAGTCTGGCTCTAATTGTTTTTTGTTTGTTTGTTTGTTTTGTTATCTTTCTCCTTAAGTTGATTTAAACCATCTGTTTTTAGATATCTTTGGTTAGGGAGGATAGAGTCTAGTGATTTATCAGCTGGCTGTTAATTGCTCAGCCTTCTGTTCAGTCATTTGTCTCAGTTTCCTCATTTCAGTTGCCAGGAAATTTTCTTAGTTTCTTATGAACCTGCCTCAGACCCACCTGCAGAAACTGATTGAAAAGTCTTGGGTAAACAACAATAACAAAAAAGGCATTCAATAAATTGTTGAACTGAAAACAAGGTAGAGAATGCTCAGCCACACGCCAAGTTAGTCCAGAGTCTCTTTCACAAGACTCAGGGGCTAGTAACCAAACCCAAGAAATGGTGATTAAGGTAGATAGGCTGCCAAAAATCCTCCTTAATCTATTCCTCAAAATTCACTCTCCTATAAGAATGAATTGGAATAAAATGTCCTACTAAGCCCTCCCAGAGTACTGGAATAAAAACTATTATTCTCAAAAAGTGAAACTGGGTCGATCGAGTTAAATCAAATCATCTTCCCTGATAATTGATACCCACAGTCTAGTTCTGGTGTTGGTTTGTATCTTAAATGATCGTTGATAATGTGCTCCAAAATTCTCAACATTATAGTTTGTTATATTGGGGGTACAGGGGTGGTCAACTAGACCACTGATAAAAACACATGCGAACCTTGTGTGGGGACACTGCCTCCATTCTAAGACTCAAAGAAATCTAACAATAAAAATAAGGGTTTCATCATTAAAAATTACAAAGCTTTTAGGGAAAAACAAAATAACAAAGAACAGATTCAGGAGTGTAATTATCAATCCCAAAATATAAATTAAATATGTTTGATGTGCTGAAGATTATGAAGAAGAATTGAAAATGTGAGTAAACATTAAGCAATATTGAAAAACAAAATGTCTAGGAATAAAAATAAAATAATTCAAATTAAAGTTTTGTGTGACATATTAAATAGCATATTTGTATGCTTTTCAGAATGATCACCATTAATAAACCAACAAAAAGCAAGCGCTGGTGAGGATGTGGGAAAAAGGGAATCCTAGTGCACTGTTGGTGGGGATGCAGGTGGGTGCAGCCATTGTGGAAAACAGTATGGAATTTCCTTAAAAAAGGTAAAAATGGACCTGTCTTTCGACCCAGTGATTCTGCTGCTGGGAATTTACCCTAAGAATCCAGAGTCATCAATTCAAAAGAACCTATGCACCCCTATGTTCATAACAGTGCTATTTACAACAGCCAAGTGCTAGAAACAGCCTAAGTGTCCATCAGTAAATGAGCAGATCAAAAAAACTGTGGTACATTTACACAATGGAATTCTATACAGCAGAAAGAAAGAAGGAAATCCTACATTTTGCAGCCGTATGGATGGTACTGGAGAATGTTAGGCTAAGTGGAATAAGCCAGTTGGTGAAAGACAAATACCATATGACCTCACCTATAAGTGGAATCTAATGAATGAAATAGAACCACAGACATGGAAACATGGAGCAGATTGAAAGTGACCAGAGGGTCAGAGGGAGGGGAACAAACAAGGAAAGAAGGGGAAGGAGCTAGACAAAGGACATGTATTAATGACCCATGGACATGGACAACAGGGTGGGGATTGACTGTAGGAGCAGGGGGTGAGATGGGTGGAGGAGAGCAAAGGAGGAAAAATTGAGACAACTGTAATAGAATAATAAAAATGATTTAAAAATAGTATTACTAATCTGAAAGATCTAGTAATATTGAGTAAAAACACACATATAGAAAAGGATGAAAAAATATCTAAGAGAGATGAGACATAAACATTATAGTGAGGTCTATGGTGAAACATATGTTAAAATGAATGAATTATGGCTATGCTCAATGACTAGATACATTTACATTAAAAAAATTAACAGGCCATTCAGTTAAAATAGCAAACTTTTGAAGACAAAATGGAATTTTATTTTTTGAAATCAAGCACCATAAAACCCAATGATAGTTTTTATGGATAAAAAGTTATGCATCAGTGAACTGCTACGACATCCATCTTATGATCTTAAAGCCCTAAACATGAAGACAAAAGATATATGTAGTGGAGAAAATGGAGATGAGAAGCTGAGATTCCTAGTGGGTGGAATCTTTGAGCTGTCATACTAGTTCTGAATAGTTTTACCTCAGTCTTCCTGTTTCATGAGACATAAATCCCTACTTGGTAGTTAGCCTCTGGTAGCTGAATTTTCTATTAGTCTCAGCTAAAAAAAAATCTGCTTATAAATCTTCCCACAAGCTTCATAAAAGGACAGCATTCACTGCTCCTTCACCACTGAGAATTATCATTTAAAAGTATTCAACTTCTCAATAACTGAAAAGTCTCACTTAAATTTATTTGATGACTATTGAAATTAAAATTATCTTATATACTTACTAGATATTTTTTCTTTTTGAAGTTTTAGAGTACAATGTTTATTTTCTTATGTCTTATAATGTTGATATTATTATAATTGCAAAAGGTGTTTTACATGATAAAAATATTCAAGTATTTTATGTTTATTTCAGATATCATCTATTGATTAAATTTATTTCACTAGACACCCCAGGTAACAGATCTAAGCTGTTTGAAAGCTATATTCATGATTATCTTTCATGTGGTACAAGCTCAAACTCCTGGCGACTCTATGAATGAGTGATGTTCTCAATGTCCTGACCTATAGCTTCTTTTATAGAGTTGATTCATCTCCTGTTTGGTCTTCCTCTTTTCTGGTGCCTTCTATTTTTCCATCGTCATTGTCATTTCTAAAGAACCCTGCCTTTTCATGATGTGCCTAAAGTCAGACAGTTTCAGTTTTGTCATTTTTGCCCTAAGCGATGTTTCAGGCTTAATTGTTCATCTTTCTGGATGTCAAGAGAATTGGTACAGATCTCCTCCAACACCATATTTCACAGGAATCAAGTTTTTTTCTATCAGCTTTCATTACTCTCTGACTATCGCATCCATACATAGTCACTGGGAATCTGAAGGTGTGGATGATCTTAGCCTTGGTCTCTAATAACACATCTTTGCTCTTGATATCCTTTCAAAATTCTTTTTTTTTCTTTTTAAAATTAAGTTATTGTTGATCAATTACAGTTGTCTGCATTTTCTCCCCACCCTCCCCCAACCCCATCCAAACCCACCTCCCTCCCATGCTTCCACCCTCCCCCTAGGTTTTGTCCATGTGTCCTGTATAGTAGTTCCTGAAAACCCTTGTCCCCACTGTCCCCTCCCTGCTCCCCTCTGGCTATTGTTAGATTTTTTTTATTGCTGGTCATTTTGAGTCTCAGCATTGTTTTGAATTCTTGGAATGAGTACCCATTTGAATTAATGACTGAATCAAGGTAAGCAAAATCTTTTAACAATTTTGATATATCTTTTGCTTATGTGAATTTCTTTCCACCCAAATATAGGATATAAATTTCTCCTCCAACCCTCATAAATGTCCTCACATAATTCATTTGTTTTTAGCTAGCATTATGTTATTTAATGAGTAAAATTTAGTCTTATTCTTCATAAAGATGATGCTACTTTTCTTTTTAAATAGTCAATAAAATAGCAATGCAGTTGGTAAGAATAGAACAAAAATATATTAGCTGCACAATAACAGAGAGCTAAATTTACAAACAAAATAATCATCTTCAGTGAATACTATATCAAAGCATACTTACTGGAATATATGCTTTTATAGAAATCTGTCTTCCGCAACTTAGCATGTCCTAGAATGGCCTCCCTCATACTATTGCTCTAAATAAAATGTATTATTTCACATCTCTGACAGTTTCTTTCTACCCTTTGCAATAGAAACTAATTCAAAACTTGCTTTTCCATAAAGATTCTCTAACTACCCTATTCATCTCATTCTTTTTTATCTTCTCACAGATGTTTAATCTTTATAACCGTAACTTAATTATAATGACTATGAGTATAATTTTTCCTACATCCCTACAATATTTAATGCAGTGTCCTGCATATAGCAGATTCTCATGAAAAACCTATTGAACATTATTCTACATAAAACTTCTGTCAGGATAACTTGGTAGTCTCTACTTACCTCACTTTTATCACCTGTGAATCGGCACTAACAATCTACTCAATTCTGCCAAGAAGAATCATATGTAAGATTTTATTACTTGTTCACAGTATAAGGTACATTCTATTATTAATCTGTTATCTGGAATGGTTAAATAAATAAATTTGGCTGAAAATAAATTTAACCAATAGATTAGAGTTCAACTAAATAGAAAACATTTTAATATTCTTATCATATAAATATTTTGAAATTAATAATATATTATAAAAACTTTATACTCCATTGGGACAGTTTTAGTGAAAGATCAAGACATATCATGGAAAGAATAACTAAATATGACTCTTTTCTGTGACTAATATTGGAGAGCAAGACTGTTAAATTTTTTTCAGGATAAATATTTAATATTTACATTAAATATATTTTATGGGTATACCGGTGGTTTAGGGCTCTGCCAGACCTAAGAACTTGGTTTTAGGTGACAGGCTACCACTTGTGAAAGGTGCACTGCCCGAAAGCAGGATCGTCAGGTAGAATGTTCCACTTGGGAGGAATTTGAAAATGGAAGAGCTTATTACATAAACACCTACAAAGTATTTACTCAGTGCCACTCCTGACAATCACAGTGAGTGAGGAGAGCATTCAGTTTATTTGGTGGAAGCTGTAGGTATAAAGCAGTTTTGGGATCTCTTCTCCAGTGACAATCTGAGCGAGAAAGCTGCAGAAACCACAAAGAGATGTTAACTGTACAGCGAACAGAGAAGTGCGAAAAGAAAAAGAAATGGAAACGTGCTTTGGCAAACTAATAGGTAATGCTAGTGACAAAGTGAGTGGTCCTGAAGGATCTTCTTCTTAGGCTAGTATTACACAAAAATAAAGAGGGTGGAACAAAGAATACACCTAAGTTAATGCAATAAACTCACCCAGATTGATGGAATGAATATCCCTTTGATCAGTTGTAGCTTCCCTGTGTTAGTTGCTCTTTATCAACTTTCTCTGTGTCTCTAACAGCAGGAATAGCAAAGCAGCTATAATCCTATGTGCAGTTCTAAGTGTTTTAGTCTGTTAGAATATAAATAATACCCAGGTGCAACCTTGAATATATACTGAGTTTACTACTATACATGAAGAAAAAGAAGCTATAATTCCTCTTAAGTTCTTTGAGGCTATTGCAAATCTACGTGTCAAAAATGAAATCATAAATATCATTGTAAGTATATGATTTTCAATTACAGCAAATGGGACCTCTTTCTACCCAGGAGAAAAAAGACAAAAAGTATGCTACATGAAATGAGTATCGATTACTTATACAAATTGCTATGATGAGTTTGGTTAATCATGCCTACTCCCCATGTTCCAGTGCCTTAGTTGGGACACTGAATGAAAGAGTTTGAGGGAGACAGTTGTTCTGAAAAAAGTCTGGCAATATTCTGTAAGACCCTTAAGTGTGGGCCAGAATTCCCTCCTATCATAATTTTTTGTCAGTAAAATGGCTAGTGTATAACTGTGGTTTTAGGCCTTAATGATATGTTGACTTGGCTTTGCTGGAATGGCTTCTTAGATTTTTAAAAATAATGATTGAAATCTTGGAGTTAGTTTTTAAAGTAGCTTATTGCTGATTATGGAAAAGCTATGACATTCCTTAACTCTTGTTACTAATAAACATTAATTTAAATACTTCCTCCTGCTTGTAGTAAACTAATATATAGTAATATTTACTTTTACTGAATGCATGGGCATGCCATTGTAATTTCTTCAAATGCATTCTTTTTATGCACTCAAAGTTCTTTTTATTGAAATATTTGCTTGTCTACATGTACTGAGGCTAACTATGTAGGAATTCATTAAAATTTATTATATTTTGCTATTTGCCTTGTATAAATGTTTACTTATATTTACCTTGTCTACATGTACAGTGTAGAAATTCATTCAAATTTATTGTACATTATGTTTTGCTTTCTAGTCACCATCATCACTCAAATATGTTAGAGTCTTAGCTTATGCAGAGTTTTCTAGCCTAGAATTTACCAATATACCGATATGTATATTATTTCTGACATTATAACCTTAAATTATTTTTCAGTGCCAGTGTAATATTTATGTTTGTGCAAAACATATGCTTTAGCATAGGATTTTGTTTTACCATACTACATTCATGTCAACAAAATACATTTGTACAACAAAATAAAATTACTATCAGAACCTGTTGAAAAAAGTGCCAAAAGTTTATTTTTTGCCAGAAATGTCCCTTTCCATATTTTAGTACATTTTTATTCCTACGTGCCTGTAATGCTGGACAATTTAAGGGTTTCTGGGAACATGAGGGAAAGGCTCTCATCAGGGAATTCTAAGACTGCAGGTGTTTGGGTGAGTCATCATGAACCTATCCCAATGAGTGCTGTTGCTCACCTGTGAGAGTCTCCAAGGGGGCAGTGTACAGCTTTGCCCTGGCACCCTCCCGGAATGGCTGCCTGCACAGTACAACAAATAAGGTCAGAATGACTGAAAGAGAACTCAGCACAAGGATTGAAAAAGAAATACAAAGAAGACTGTTCAAGATTCTCATGGATTTAGCAGCTAAAGTTTTTGTTTGATGACAGAAACTGGGGAGGTTTTATGATATTTATTATCTGTGCTTCTAATCACAGTTCACTCATATTTACATGATAAACAAAAAATATTATGGGTATTTAACATATAGTAGCCTTTCTGATTACTAGTCATTAATTATATCACCATTAATATACTATTAATTCATAACCTGCGAGTGAACTCCCATACCTCCTTCTTTCTTATTTCTATATTAAATTAGCCACCAAAGCCTGCTGTTTACAATTTGGTCTGCTTGTTTTTTTATTTATCCACAGAGCTGTCACGTCTAACAACACTTTTATTCTTGACACTCTTGTTTATAGTGCTAGATGCCTCCTGATTTATCTCCTATATTATATAAACTTTTATCTATTAAATATCCTCTCCAAAATTAGCCCTTATTTTATTTCTCTGGGTTTTTGGACCTGTCAGAGGTTTAAAAATAGACTCAGGTGGAGAGCTCCCTGGGTGAGGATCACCTGTCCCATTTGTACTATGAGCACCCACCTAAATGTAGCCCTGTGGGGAGCAGGGGAGGTGGGTAGCATTAATTGCTTTTCTCATGCTTTTTCCCTCTCCCCCAAGCACAGACCCCACACATCTACACAGTCATCAAAGCAAAACAAAATAAAACAGCAATACATATTTAATGTTTCAAAGGAAAACAATACTTCATTACTTAAGGCAATATCATAATAAGTTCCCGCTCATAATTCCAAGACATTCTCCAGGCTGCATACAATAACTAGATGAAATTGTTCATTTCTTTGTGAACATACTTCTGGTTTTGTTGTCCTTTTTTGACTTGGAGTTTCCCTTCTTTCCATTAGTCTTTTAAAGTGTACTTACTTTAGCCCAGCTGGTGTAGCTCAGTGAATTGAGAGCAGGCCTGCGAACCAAAGGGTTGCTGGTTCGATTCCCAGTCAGGGCACATGCCTGGGTTGCTGGCCAGGTTGGGAGGGGGTTTGTAGGAGGCAACCACACATTGACGTTTCTCTCCCTCTCATTCTCCCTCTCATTCTCCCTCCCTCCCCCACTCTCTAGAAAAAATAAATAAATAAAATCCTTAAAAAGTAAAATTCACTTACTTTAAACCCAAATTGAAAGTTCAATTTTGTAACAAACAACTATAAAGAGCACTGAAAATTAGAAGGTATTATCTCCTCTGAACTACACAAGTCCTCTCTCTGTCCACTATGGCAAATCGTTTATTCTCTAACATCATTATTTTAGTATGCCTATGTCCCCTTCTATAGCATAAGCCTAAGGATGGAAGGAGTTTGTGCCATTTAATGTCCCTCACAGTATCTTGTTAGGAACCCGTATGAGAGGGATACCCCATAAGGGTAGATTTAATGAATGAAATATTGTTACTGAAAAGCAAAAGATTTTAATAAGCTGTCAGAGAGAGCAGTGTAAACTACTAGTTGCTTTTCCAGCTTATTGACTTTTGATCTGAGTGACTAATGTTTAAAAATATCTCATGTGAGAACACATGTTTTCTGGCAATACGAATATAATGTCATCCTTAAATATAGCCCCTTAGTTTGCAGACACTAAGGCTTGCAGATCAGAGCTGTGTATTGAAAAATAATACCCAATCATTGTGAAAGTTTGTAAATCATTTTCCATGATAATATTTTTTATGTTATCATATAAATGGGTGAAAAGACCAATTTAAGTTTCTCGAGTTAGACATAATGTTACCTTTAAAATAGTTTCTTCCATAAATGTATGGAAAGCATAAATCAAGTCCCACATAATCTATTCCATCTCTCAGATACATTCACATAAATATTATGTTAGAAGTTCTAACTTGCAAAGATGTATATGAGGAGTGATTATAGTAGAGATACAGGTGTCTTGGCCATGCTTAGGTAATATCCAGTTCATCAGGCTATGATCTCCGTTTCTAAACTGAAAACATTGTCACAAGTGTATATTCATAATATATTCTTTCCTATAAGTCAGCTGGGCAACTGCTCGGCTAGCTGCCTACTGAGCAGCCCGGCACCAAGGAACAGAGAAAGAGTCACACACAGTAAGTGTGCTATTCAGTCAGCTTTTACTGAATGCAGGGTCACTCAAAGTAGAACATCAACATACATTAATATCCTACTCACACTCTAACAATCTATGAGAAATGTAAGACACACATACAACAATCAATGGGGGATAATGAACCCAAGTTCCAGAGTCAGTCTGCAGGTCTGGGAGACAGGATGGTGGGCAAGGGAGTTGTCAGCATCTTGCAAGAAAGGACCTCCAGAGCCAGGTGGGCAGCAGGGTAAGAGAAGTCCTTAATCCATCAGGGCAGAGCCTCTGGTGGCCAATGCCAAGAGAGATCAGCATGGCATGGAGCAACACTCTGGTGTGTGGAGCTCAGCTGTTTTAGCAGTGGTCTGGAACCTGACTTAGTTATACCTTAAAAGTGATGGACTCCACCCTTCTGGGTCTTTTCGATAAATGTCTTGACACCCATGCTGGCAAGTGTGGAATTGCCCCAGGAGCCTATCTATGGGTGGTCCCGCCCTGCAGACATGGCTACCCTGACCACATGTGCAGGTATCTTAAGTATGTCTCCTTTCCAGATGTGTCTGCTCTGACCACACAGACAGATATGTCTCCTTGCCACATGTGTTTACTCTGACTTAAGTAATTTTCCTCTTCAACCAAAGTGTCATGGCTGACTGAAAACCATTTTAGTTGACATAAGTGACTCCATTCTGTTTTATATACTTTATGTTATTTTAATCTTACCAATGCCATTCTATTGGTCCTTCTCTCCACAAACATATGCAAGGGGATCACTTTTGTGATTACTTTGTGATTTTGTCCATGGCCTCTGGACATCTCCTCCCTCAGGAGAAGTTCATACAAAAGATTCAAACTAAACACCTTAGACATTGTGCTAGATGTCCTGGAGTAAAAGATTAGCTTGCAAACTTCTCTGAGCAAAATAGAAAATGAGACAGCTAACATCCCTTAGTTGGAATTAAACAGAACAAACAACTGAAACAACTACCATGGGGACTCAGGTTAGAGACATGTAACTGTCTAGAGAGCTGCAAACTGCACACTGCAACACGATCCTGCAGTTATGGTAATGAAAAGATGTAACCGTGGGTTTTGTGTGGTGTGACAAAGAAGTCAATCAGTCCCATGAAGTAGGATTCCAAGCCTCACTAAAGAATCAGGAATCATATGGAAGGAACAGAATCAGAGACTTGAACTCATTCCATAGATTAGAATAATGATTATTTTGGCAATAAGCCAATATAGGTTGATGAAAACAAATAAAGACCCTACCTAGCCCTGGCTGGTGTGGCTCAGTGTATTGAATGCCAGCCTGCGAACAAGAAAAGATCCTATCTAGTGTCTTTTTTTTTTTGCCTTTACACTGCTTTGGTAAGAACTGACGCAGAATTTCTCCCCAAATCATCCAGATGAAATTTCACCATCGTAACATACCTAGTTTTGAAAAATAAGGACAGTTGATATTTCTTTTGCACCTGAGGAAAAGGCCCAGGTTCCGTGACTATGAGATTATTACATGTCAAATTGTTCTTTTACTCTGGAGCCAAAAGTACCAGTCAGAGCTTAATGAACACTTGTCCTATGAATAAACGATCATGAGTTTTATTATCTTGGAAATAATCTAAATTGTATCCAACAAAACTATAAAGGCAAGTAAAAAAGTGCATGTACATTGTTTTGAACAGGTCATGTACTGTTTAAAAGCTGCCAAATGCAACAGTAATTTGAAGATCGAGTTTCAAAGCAATCATATTACCAGAGACTTTTTGTCAGCTTGACTCCAGCTAAAAAATAACTTTGATAGTTTGAAAAATAATTGCTTTTATCATGTGTAGAACGTTACATATTTTTTCTAGTACTTATAAGAAATAATAATGTGGATTTTTCATCAATTGGTAAATGTCCTTTAAGCTATTTGATTTCTATGACATTCTCTTTACCAAATGGATATTATTACATAATACCAATAAAGTAAATATATAAATTTCCAAAGCATTTATAGCCCTATAATAATCACCTTTATCATCCCATTGTAAAAATATAAAGAATGATGTTAAGTCTCTAATACTGGCAGTTACAAGGGAGGCCCCTCAAAAAATAAAATCTGTTTATAAAAAATTGTGTATTTATTCTCACATGTTTAAACTTCAGTCACCTTCAAAAAACCCTACATTTGATTTAATATGCCTATGGAGAAATTTTTTTCCACTGTTCAAAACAGTTTTTGAAATCATCAATTTTGATGCCTTTTAGTGCTTCTGCCATTTTTTTTTTGTTTCACCCTACCATATTGGTAAAACATTTCTCTTTGAGGACATTTTTTCATCCCAGGAAACAAAAAGTCACTCAGAGTGAGATCAGGTGGATAGGAAAGGTGGGGCACAGGGTCATGCCATTTTTGGTCAAAAACTGCTGAACACGGAGCATTGTGTAGGCAGGCGCATTCTTAAATCACCCATTATGAAATGGGCAAACACACCGAAAGTGTCTTCAGAA
This sequence comes from Desmodus rotundus, assembly GCF_022682495.2. Lineage (NCBI taxonomy): Eukaryota > Metazoa > Chordata > Mammalia > Chiroptera > Phyllostomidae > Desmodus > Desmodus rotundus. The sequence goes on along the minus strand of NC_071399.1, from coordinate 58,036,068 downwards.
CAAATTAATTAAAGCTGGCCGCAGCCTCTCACAACAACACCAGCTAGTACACTGATAAAGTTGGGTCTTAGAACACTCACCTAGTGGAGGAGCCTGTATCATAAGGGGCCTGCCCTCCAGAAGATAATTCTGGTTATTTTTGGGTCCCCTCTCCTATAATATCTAAATGGATCTTAAGCAAACATTTTTCAAATGTTTCTATTTTCTTTCTCACAGTAGTACTAATAAACATTTAATTCATGGGTTACATTTTAAAAGGTACACTGGTTTATGTCATATGCTTTCATTTAATCTTTTCAAATAAACTATTTTTCTAAACTTTGACTTTCAAAATATGGCCCAGTAATTAATGGTTTGATTCTGTGTATCAGAAGCATTATTTTTCATTTCCCACACATTATTGCTCACTCAGTTATCACTGAATAAGTTCCTGCATCAAAATATATTTAAACTTATTTGGTTCTCTCTCTCTCCCTCCCTCCCTCCCTCTCTCTCTCTCTCTCTCCACACACACACACACACACACACACACACACATATATATATATATATATATACACACACACAGATGCACACATACATACATATATACACACACACTTGTAAATCTAAAATCACAATGATCTGAGACAAAATGAAAGTTTAATATGCCCAACTATTTAAAATAGAAAGAATAATCATAATTCTGGACTGCTATAGAAAGTCCCAAGTACAACAGGAAATAGTACAGATTTTTCATATTGTATCTACACTGTAAATAACATGTACTAATCAATTGTGAGTGTTAACCTAATTAATTTTAACACTTATCTATACTTATGGAAGAATTTCATTTCTTAGTTTCCAAGGCAGTCTGTTATATTTATGATTTCTGGATGAAACTCTCATGTAGCTTATCAGTGTTCAAAAAAACCTAAGCAGCTCATTACCATTCTTCTCAAAACAGTCAGTAATAGTGGCCAGAGTGATAGGATGGTGTAAGTCAAGAAATATAAGGCAAAGAAATATTTATAGGTCATTTTATGTTCTTTCTTGTTGATAGCAATGGGTAATAGACAAGGCTAAATAAGAAGAATCAAGTACAGTGTGGCTAAAGCAATATAAGAACAAAGATAAGTAAGTAATAAAATATCAAAGGTGGACTTTAGAAGATATTTTTTAAAAAGAAAGTAGGGGAGAAAGAAAGTAAATCACAGAATGAGAAAAGAGGACAAGGAGGCAGCAGCAGAAAAGGGGAGTTACAGGAAAAAGACACAGAAGTAGATTAGAAGGGGAAAAGAGGAGCAAGAATAAGTAAAGGCCTGAGTTAAGTAGAAATAAGGGATAGGTTATAGATAAGATGGGCAAAACAAAGTAGATATACAGAAAAATATGGAAAGAGAAGAAGCTAAAATCAATACCATAAAAATAAGTAAATGACAGGAAAATGAAAAAAGAACCCAGACAAAGAAATGCATGAAGCTTACAAGAGAATAGCAGTTTGAAGAAAGAAAAGGTGCAATTGCGCCCAGGGGAATGCTTGTGTAGGCACTGTTTTCAGTTAGCCCGTTAGAGCAGGTTTAACAGGAAAAGAAAACAAGTCACATAGCAAGTATTTCTACTTTATGTCTTTCATAATAGACCCCAGTCTTGTCAGAATACCCTGAGAAGAATTTAAATTAGATGATTTCTTGGGAAAGCGATGTCAAGGCAAAAAACATTGTTTAGAACCTTTAAGAGCCAGGACCTAGTATAAACTAGGAAAAATATGTGGTAACAGAAAAAAATACTGTAACAGTAGAATCTAATCAACCTGTTCAGACTATCTTAGAAGCCTGGCGATGACCTTAAGGCCCTCACCTCTACTGAGTTTCTGAGGCTCGTCACTGCTATAAAATGCTTGCTCAGATAGTACTTCCCCCTTACTGCGTTCTTAGCTGCCTGAGTACACAGGTTCAACATTATTCTTTTTTGCCCCCCACTAATTTCAATTATTGAATAGTAATTTGCAAGGCTACTTCCAGTAGTCTTGAATTCTTATTCTAGTGATGTTTGTGGGTTTTTTTTTTTTAATTTTAGGAAAGTCTAAGTGTTTGACAAATTCACTTAATTTTTAAATGGTATCTACCTTATTGATAACATGTAAGCTTATTTTTAACGAACCAAAGGATGTTTCTGAGGAAGTCAGATTTATATTTTAGAAAACAATACGATCAGATTTTTTTAAAGAAAATCAGTTAACTAAAATTGAACTAACTAATGCTTCCAGGTTTCACTCCTCAACTTTAAAGCTGTCTAGAAAAAAATTTCCCTATCCATACATGTAGAATCAATTACTTCTGGGAAATTTGGTAGAATTTGTACATCATATATCACATTTCATCATGGTCGTTTATCAGTTTATATGCTGAATTGGCCTCATCTGTCAGAGTACTTACTAAATTGTGCCCTCTTGGAGAGCAGGGACTCTAAACATTGCTACATTCTATGTCATTGTGACATCAGAGGTCCAACCTATTTTTAAGGCAATCAATACTCATATGTGGAATTGATATAGAGGCAGGAAAAATGGCAAAATAAAATTTCAAAGTCTATAGTGTATGTAGAGTTAAAACATCAAACATAATATATTTAAAAGTTTAAACAAAAATAGTATATTTGCTGATTTATTTTTGTTTTTGTCCTTATCAAATTATTTTTATACCTATATACATATAGATATGTAAACATAAACATATTTTGCTCATATATGTATGTATACAAATATACAAACCCCTATAAACAACAGGTATTTTCACCTTAAGATTTTAACTTATTTCCTCTTTAAAAGCAAACTTTCATATCTCCCAGGAATAAAGTAGGAGCCACATGCAGTTGGAGAGGTCATATTAAATTTATTTTTATATTAACTAATAGGATAGAGAATTCAGGTGAAAAGTTGAATTAATAGAGAAATGCAATATATGGATTATGTATATTGATGGATAAAACATTGCAATATAAGCATTATAAATGCATTACTAGGCCAGATGATCAAATGGAGCTTCTACATATTTAAAATTTATTTTCAGAATTATTTTAAAAATTAAAAGAGTAATACTTTTTAAACAATTAAAAACATTCTTTAACCAATTTTTACTCACACTAATAAGGAAATTATAGATGTAATTATTTAAAAACTAGATTAAAAACATTATATTTACCCCCTATTATATTGAGATATTAAAATGCTTTGAATAAAGGCCATATACCAACTATGTTGGAGATGAGCGGCTCGTGTTAATGGCAATGATGTATTCACTGAGAACATTGTTACTGACATTGTATTAAGTGTGCAGAACTCTTTATCTCATCGTTCTTCCCATTTCCCTTATGACCATGGAAGGGGTAGGTCAGTTGGTTAGAACATCATCCCAATATGCCAAGTCCACAAGTTCTGTTCCTGGTCAGGGCACATTCAAGAATCAACTAATGAATGCATAAATAAGTGAAACAACAGATTGATATTCCTCTCTATATATTTCTCTCCCTTCCTTTCTCTTTCTAAAATTTTTTTTTTAAGTTTATAAGAACAAAGCTCAAAGAAGCTTTGAATCAAGCTAATGACCTAGCTTGGGAAAGGTAGACACAATATTTGGATCTACCAAGGTTTCTCAAACTTGGCACTACTCATTTGTGAGACTTGGTAATTTCTTGTGGTGGGGAGTCTGTCTTGAGAAATGTAGGTGTTTAGCTGCATCCCTGACCTCTATTCAGCAGAGTCGAGTAATAACCATACATGCTCAGCCCCAAGCTGTACCAACCAAAAATGTCTTACAACATTGTTTAAAGTCCTCTGGGGAATACAGTTGCCCCATTTGAGAACCACCCGTGTACTCTTATGTGACTCCAAAAAAATAGGTTTGTAATGAGTATATTATATGGCCTCCTAATCAAACTTTGCTGACAGTTGGAGACAAGCAGTCCCAGGGGGTGTGTGGGAGACAGCACTGACATGTGATATGTAAGGGACAAGGAGTCGGCATGTGTGGACCAAGGATACACTGCGTGACAACAGAACAAATATGTATAGTTGTATATTATATAGACTTTGTTTTGTAGTTGGCATTTCCAATGTTTTAAATTGTGTAATTTGTTGTCAGACTAAAGAACTGAAAAGCAGGATGAGAATGGAGTCTTTTGAGTTAGAGCCAGGGTTTGATTCTTGGTACTCTTTACTAAAAACTGATTTTAAGAAAGTTGATTTCAGTTTCAGTTCCCTCATGTTTAAAGTGAACATAATGGTATCTTGTTTGTAAGGTGGATATGAGAGATATAAAGCAAAATGTATTGAAGTTTTCTGGGATGTAATGCATGTTCAAAAAATTATAGTGTTTGTTCTCATGATTTGTGGATGATCATATACATTTCTGGAGGTTTAGCACAGAGGAAGCAACTCATAATATTCTGGCAGTACTTTGTAGTTCTAGAATAATTTTCAAGTTCTTGTATGTTCAAAGTATACATGATGAATTGAATTATGTGAAGGCTTAGGCGAGAATTCCCCATGATTCATTCCCCAATGATATATATTTATTTAAATATTTAACTTTATTTTTATTGTTGACAGTATTATAGGTGTCTCCATTTCCACCCCTTTGCCCACCTCCACCCAGCACCGCACCTTCCTTCCCTCTGGCCATCACCAGGCTGTTGTCTGTGTCTATTGGTTATGTATATATGCTCTTTGGCTAATCCCTTCACCTTCTAATTTATGTTTTTAAACACCATCAAAACAAGCACAGCACTCGAACAAAGGTACCTGTAAAACAAACCCTCAGGAATACCTGTGAAATGCAATGAAAAATCATATAATGAAATGAATTAATGACTTAAAAGTGCTATAAGAGAATAAACATTTTTTTAAATATATAAACCTGATTAACTCTAAAATTTATGTCAGTAAAATTACATGCTACTCATATATTCCTAATTTCCTTTTCCTTCCTTCCTTCCTTCCTTCCTTCCTTCCTTCCTTCTTTCCTTCTTTCTTTCTTTCTTTCTTTCTTTCTTTTTCCTTCCTTCCTTCCTTCCTTCCTTCCTTCCTTCCTTCCTTCCTTCCTTCCTTCCTTCCTTCCTTCCTTCCTTCCTTTCTTTCTTTCTTTCTTTCTTCTTTCTTTCTTTCTTTCTTTCTTTCTTTCTTTCTTTCTTTTCTTTCTTTCTTTCTTTCTTTTTCTTTCTTTCTTTTGATTTTAGCAGCTATACTCCTTCTATGGGAATCCTAATTGCTAGCCAGTTCATAGGGCCACAACTGTCAATCAAAAATATTGACAACCAATTTTCAAACTTAGTATCACATTATATGTCCAAATTATATCAAGAATAAAAAATCAGTATAAAATATTACCTAACATAAGGTCATAAAATTATACTAAGTAGTCAGATATAGGAAACAAACCTTGGGGGCTATAAATGTCTGTATGGAGCATCTATCTATCATCTATCATCTATCTATCTATCATCTATCTATCTATCTATTATCTAGGCATCATCTATATATTACATATCTATCATCTATCTATCTATTATCTAGTATCATCTATATATTATATATCTATCATTTATCATCTATCTATATATTATTCTGTCTTCCAGTTACCTAGCTAGGTTTCTTGCTTCCATATCTCTCTTTTAATGAGCTAGATATTAATGATTAAACATTATCTATAATTTATCAATAGGATATGTTTAGCCATAGATTTTGTAGCTTTTTCTTTTCGGATACATTTAAAATAAATACTCAAAGTAGATATGAACATGTAATACTGAGCTGACTTCTGAGCCAACATCAACCTCAAATATGCCTTTAGCTTAAATAAGTTGATTAATGTTAAACTGCTTAAATAAAACCAACTTGATAAGGAGGCTTGTAATAGTTGGGTTAAGGTACATGGTTTAAAACGGGAACCAATTTCCATGGCTTCAAACACTAGTAAATCCCCTACATTAAGATGTCTTGCTAGTGTAAATAAGTCTGAAATTGAAAGTGCTCAATTTGATCTATCATATTAGACTGAGTGACCTGAATAATATACTCTCTTCTATTGCACAGAGCAGTGATATTAAGCTTTAAGCACCCTCAGCAGTCAAGATGTGGGTGTCACTGTGATCTTCCAATGGACTCCCTCTGTATTTTAGTGATTATCCTTCCATAAGTTGAACAATTGCTTTTCCTATCCCACTTTATAGGACTCGCATGCATATCATCACACAGGGAAGGGGTTACATTTCCAACACTTGTTTAAGCTGCGTGATGATCAATACTGCTGCTGTCTCCTTGTGTGAGTGAAGGGAATGGCATGTGTGACTTATGACAGCATCCCAGTGTGCAGACTGTTTTAGAAATATACATAAAACTACAGAGAGGTTAAATGACACAAATTGTCATATCACATCAGAATTTAAAAATACTCAAGTGGTTGAAGAATTTAAGTACAATTTCTTTGAGTATGAAGTGCAGTATTAAGGACTGTCCTTTAAGAACACAAATCTGTCAACTAAATCAAGAACAGTGGAAATAAAATTTGAAGTTAATTTAATGTTCAAGGGCAGAGTCTATGCAGAAATGTTAAATTAGAAGGGCTTTCTACATGTAAGCCCGGTACAGAGGAGAGAAGGGCTTGCCAGACTGATGCTATCATCTGGTTTGCCTGCCAAGTATAATTCTATGGCAGAGACATGCACCTTAGACTTTCCGAATCTGATATTTTATCTTTGAATCGCATTACTACTGATATATATTTTTTTCTCAAATTCTATCCTCACCAAATTAAGTTTTAAAGATTTGGCTTTTTCCGTATCTGATCATCAGGAATAGAGCAGGCTGGTCAGGCAGAAGATTCCGCTGGGTCTTTGAAATGTTATATCTATTGTAAAAAAATAACATTTTTCTTTTATTCATTGGTTTACTAGCATTTTTTGTGAGCTAAATCAGTGATCTTGACTTTGATAACTCCTAATGATGGGGCCCTAGCTAGGTGGATATCTTTGTGGAGAATGTTTCTTTTTGAATTTATAAAAAGTGATACGCACTTTTGGAACAACAACTTTTCTAAATGTTTCTCCTAGTGGAGTTATTAGTTTAGAAAATTTCAGTAATGAAGGAGATTGCTAAAAATTTCTAGTCAAATCGTAATGTTGATTCAACATAGGGGCTTCCTTGAATGTTCAGGATATTGAAGAAGTAAATTGTAGTTTATGAAAACACTATCTGAGCCCTAAATAAAATATTATACCTGAAATTCTACCCATTGTTACATTTATAGACAGCAAATATTAGGTAAAGAAATAAAGAACTGGTGTTTCAGTTAACATAATGTGCAACATGTTCATCCAATGTCACCAATAGTAGGACTGTCTTCTTTTTAAAGAATGAATAATATCCTATTATATATATTTATATACACACACAATACATATACATATATATACATATACACACACACTGTTGTGAATAATAGTGCAACAAACACAGGAGTACAGATATCTCTTCAAAATGCTGACTTCACTTCAACCATATACTGAGAAGTGGGAACTTCCATGTCATAAGGTAGTTCTATTTTTAATTTTATGATGAACCTTTGTATTGTTTTTTGTAAGGACTATACCAGTTTACATTTCCACTAACAGAACCTGGAGTATATTTTACTAAGTGAAATAAGCCACATGCTGAAATACAAAATACTTCATAATCTCAGTTATATGCAGAACCTAAAATAGTCCAATTCAGGAAAAGAGAGTACGGTGGTGGCTACCAGGGAGCTGCGGGAGGGGAAGTAGGGGGATGTTGGTCAAGGAACACAGTTTGTTATCCAAGATAAATAAGTTCTCAAGATCTCATGTAGAATGACGTGACTGTATTTATCAATACTGTACTGTATGTTGACATTTGTACAGAGCATAGCTCTTCAGTGTTCTCATCACAGAAGAAGAAAGTGGTAAGCATGTGAGGGTCATGGGTACATTGAGCAGCTTTATTGTGGCGGACATGTCACAGTGTATACATATACCAAATCATTGAATTTCAAATCTTATATGCAATGTGATTATTAACCATACCTCAATAAAACTGAGAAAACAAATAATATTTGTAAGTTTATGTTTTGTGGATAAAAATATAACTAAGTGTAATGAAAACCCCCCCCACAATCTACTATAATTGCCTAAAAAGACTCACTTTAGATCTAAAGACATAAGTTAAAATATGTTTGAAAAATATATTGGATATGATACAAAAGACACTGGCAACAAAAATAAAATTTAAAAAATACATGTCATGAAAGTGAAAAACTTTTGGGAATCCAAAGACAACCCACAGAATGGAGAAAATATTTGCAAATAATATATCTGATAAAGGATAAATAGCTGGTATATGTAAAACCAGTATACATTCAGATAAATATCAAGCATGTATACAGAGTGCTTAAAACTTAACAATGAAAAAATAAACCAATTCAGAAATGAGCAAAGTACTTGAATATACATTGCTCCAAGGGAGACATATAAATTATATTATAATGATACATAAAAAGATGCTTTCATTAAAAAGGTAAATGAAAATCACAATAAGAAAGCTTATACTTACTATAAAAAAAGAAAAGTGTTTTTGTTATAAATAAGCAAAGAAATGGAGAAATTAGAACACTTGTGCACTGTTAGTGGAAATGTAAAATGGTGCAGCCACTGTGGAAAATAGTATGGTGTTTCATCAGTAAATTAAAAGTTAAATTACCATATGATTCAGCAATTTTTACTTTTGGATATATACCCAATATAATTGAAACCAGGGTCCCCAGTTTATATATATATATGTTACATATATATTATTTATGTATAACATATAAATAATATATCTAATTATATTTATAATTATATATTATATAAACTATATATATTATTATATTATGTTTTATATATATCCATGTTTATAGCAACATATTTCCAACACCAAAAGTAGAGGCATCCTGTGTCCACTGGTGTATGACTAAGTAAATGAAATGTGGTATATACATACAAAAGAAGGAAATCATGACACATGCTACAACACAGATGAAACATGAGGACATTATACTAAGCGAAGTAAGCCAGTCGCATAAAGACAAATACCATATGGCTTCACTTATATAAGCAGCTAGAGCAGTCCGAGTCATGTAGACTGAAAGTGGAATGGCGGTTGCCTGATCTGAAGGGAGGGGGTAATAAGGAGTTACTGTTTGATGGATACAGAGTTTGTGCTGCAAGACAAAAAGAGTTCTGGAGATCGGTGGTGGTGGAGGTAGCACAGTAATGCGAATGCATTTAATACCACTAGACTTTGCATTTAAAATGGTTAAGATGACAATTCACCATACTACTTCTTATCCATATTTAGAGAAATAATTTATCATTTTGAAGAAGAGAAACTCATGCACTACTCAGGATACTTAAAGCTTCCACTAATCAAAAAAAATCTAAAAACAGCAATTAATCATACTTTTATTAGAGAATAATTTAATAAATATTAACAGATTACAAATCTGTTTACTATGAATAACATTTCCAAATATATAATAGTAACATTTTTGTCCAGGAATGCTAAATAATACAATAGGATATAATGGAAAAATTTTTTAAAAATAAATTTGGCTGTACTTTTCCTTTTTTCCCTAATAACAGAAAAAAATAAAGACAAAGTATGTCCATTATTACATAAAAATCACTTCTTTTGTATATTCTTTAGCTTTTACCACACATAAGTTAATCATCTTGCTTCAGTATTGATTTCCTCATATGTAAATTAGTATAATAATAACATTTATGTCATAAAATTTTTGGGAGAGTTAAAGAAAAATAGCATACAGGAAGCTGCTGACAAAACAACGCAGAGTGAAACAATGGAAAGCTTTCAGTAGAGCGCTTGATGAAGCTGGCTGTGGTTTTTGATGAGACCTAAACACACGTGGTCCTGGTTAAGTTCCAGTGATAGTTCTATGTGCTGTGTTTGTAATAACCCTTAATACTGACTTTTAGTCCTATGTCGTAGATACTTTTATCATCCTCCGTCCCCATTTTATATCCAAGGGAAATGAACCAGAGATACTAAATAATGCCATGTTTGGAATCCCAACTGTAATTCATATTATTTTCATAGTTATGTTAATCTATAACTTACTGCCTTCAAAAGAAGAACTATCTATGCATGACATTTAGGGAAACAGTGAAAAATCATACACTTGAACTAGAATGATACAATATGAGTTTAGGAAGTAGATTGTGACAAACTGGTGATCTACCTTGACTGACATAATAAGGGACTTGCTATTATTTATCTTTTAGAGTGATATGGAATTATTATTGCATTTTCAAACAACCAAGGGAAATGGTATTATAATGTTTTTATTTAAAAATAGTCAGATATTATAGAACATTAGAAAATAAGAAAAGTCATTAGTTTTACTAGGCTAACAAAGCAATATTTTGTATGCATTCCATTTCAGTATTTTTTATTATACATATACATTTTTGCAAAATTATGATCATAATATAATGGGGTAGGTAAGACCAGAGGTCTCTGGAAAACAGGGGAGACCCCAGGTCCCGGGGAATGCCCCCAGGCAAAGAGGCTGGGGGGCAGGTAGGGTGCCAAGGCAGAAGATTAAAAATACCACACCTTCTACTAAGCAGAGAGGAGCAAGGAAGCAGAAGGCACAGTATTTAAAGCACACTGCAAAACACAACAGATTAATGCAGCCTGTGCCTTCCTGAGCAGAGGGGCTGCTGAAGGAGGCTGCTGCCTGGGGCAAACTGTAGACAAAGACAATATGGCTCTGCCAGTGTGTAGAGCTGTAGAGTTGCTCAGGACATAGCTGGTGGGGGGAGCTCATACAGCTCCTGCTTGAGCTGCAGGGACTGGGTGATCCTCACTGGGTGAACAGATACAGATGTGCTGGGGAACTTTTGCCCTGAGTAAAAATGGCAGCTGAAAGAGGGTCAGAGACACTGGGGAGCTGACAAAAACGGCAGACAACGATGCACCACGGGAAAAGCTGGACACTCCCACTGGCTTCCTGGGCATGTGGGATATTGGGAGGGCCTTTTAAAAAGGAGTGGAAAGGCCTCCTCTCTTGGCTCAGCACTTGGCACAGAGAAGTCACTGTTTTGGTTTGGGGATTTGGGACTTCCTTGTTTTGTAGCTTGATGAAAGCTCTGTCTCTGGGTTTTGGGCACTTGGATGTTCTGGGCCTCTGGCCCTGCTCCCTGCGTGGGCGGAAGTGCATGGGTCCTGGACTGCCACATGGAGACTCAGAGCAGTGCTCCAGATCCTGAAGGAGAGAGCTGCTGCGAGAGCATTGGGACTCTGAAACCCACCGTGCACCTTCCAGAGAGGATGGAGGTCTGTTTGTGAAACTGGCTGATGGACAGATAAGGACATGAAGAACTTCTGGACATGGTTTTGTCTTGTAGCCTTTTGGGAAGTGAGGGACGTTCTGAGACTCATGGAACTTCTGAGCAGCAGTGCTCTCAGTCCCGGCCAGGTTACTGCTAATAAAAACCTGTTTCCAAAGGAAAAAAAAAAGAAAGAAAACCTCTTTCCTTCAACAAAAATCATTGAGTCATATATAAGGGCTACGTGCAGGCTAATCCCAATCTGCATAGTTACACTAATGCACATTAACATTCTATTCTAATGTTTGTTTTCACTTAATACATTATATTCATTTTTCAATAGTGTTTGATAATTTTTCTAATTATTATTAGAAAAATTATAGAAAATAATAAGTATTATTATAGAAAATAGTAAGTATATAGTTTTTCACTAGGAAGATATACCATATTACAATTTAATTAACCATTCTTCTACATAAACATTTCCATTCATCCAATAGTACTGCGTTATAAGTAATATTTGTATGTCATAATGCATATAACTCCTGCACATTTTTATTAGAATTTTGATGTAGTGATACCAGGTCAATATATATGGACTCTCTTTGGTCATGTAATCCATGCTCTGGCTGAATTTTTCCCTATAATTTGCACTAATTTTCACAGCTACTGATTTCCCCACAACTTTGTCAACAAGTGCAAGTTTGTTTATTTATTTATTTACTTATTTTGAGTGTTATTCAAAGGAATGTAGAGGAAGGACTACCTTGAAGCTAGGTAAATGAATGAAACAAAAGTTCTGAGTCAAAGTTTAAAATCTATTCAAAGTGAAGGAAAGGTGGTGGTGGATTTCATGGGAGTAACAATAATTTTAGCTTAACGTTTAAGTTCTTTTTATGTGCCAGATAAATGCCATGTTCTTAATTCCAAATGCTTTATATTAATTATCAAATTTAATTCATAAAACAACTTCAGGAAATAGTTAATGTTATAAATTATATTTTGCAGATGGAGGCTCTGAAACACAGAGATGTTAACTAAGGTAAACAACTTTTGAGTAGAAGATATTGAATGGAAAGATTTATTAAATGAGAAACCAAGGGAAAAGCATAGCCAACTTTTCTGAACTTACTTCAACTTTTTTCCCATTATCCTGTACTATATTAATTTTCACTTATGGCTAAGAATACCATTATAAGCTTTAGAGAAATATTTCATATTAAAACAGGATTATAATCAGACAGTGTATATTTAATATTCCTCTCATAAAATTATAATTTACCCCTGAAAGATAGCCCATTTTCATCTTCTAGACTTTCTGTTGTTACAAAAAGCTTATTATTAATATAATTCTGGCCAGTTTTATATGTTCAACTTTGATTTTTATTATTCTTCACCCTGGACTTCAGAAAAATTGATCTTCACATATGAGGGAGGACCTTCCAAACAATCAAAATCTATTTATAAAAAATTGTGTATTTATTCTTGCATGTGTAAACTTCAGTCACCTTTAAAGTATTCTCTATTTGATGCAATACACCTATCAAGACTTTTTTCCCACTGCTCAAAATAGTTTTTGAACTCACCGATTTTGATATCTCTCAGAGCTTCTGCTGTTTTTTGTTTCTTCTCTTCCATATTGCCAAAACATTTTCGTTTGAGGAATTTTTTCATCCAAGGGAACAAATAAAAGTTCTTATTGCAATATTGGGTGAATAGGGAGTGTGGGGCACAGGGGTCATGCAGTTTTTCATCAAAAACTGCTGAACATTGAGTGCAGTGTGATCTCATAAATCACCCATCATTAAATGGGCAAATTCATTGAAAATGTCTTCAAAATTCACTGAAGCTGAACGCAGCCTCTCACAACAACACTAGCTTGTACACTGATACAGATGGGTTCCTAGAAACCTCACCTAGTGGGAGAAACCTTAACTACAAGGGGCCCATGCTTCAGAGCATAATTCCATATTTTTACACTCCCACTGGTATAATAGAAATGTACTGGTACTGACTACTGTTTCCTTGAATGTTTTAGTTTAATGTTCCAAAATAACATTTTTATAATTTTACTTATATTTCAAACCAATTCATCCTTAAAAATACAGCTACAAAGTTTATATTCTTCACCCTCTTTTTTCCCCACCTTCCTCCTCTTTCAGCTTCCTTCTCTTATAATTTCTCATTCTTGTATCAAGAGCATTTTTAATTTAGGAACTGTTGTGTTGGTACTTCCTTGACTATTGTATGCAAAGTTATTTCTTTTTTAATTCCCATTTTTTGTTCTATATTTTAACACATAATTATATAATGTTTATATTTATAAGTTATTTGAAATTTTCAGAGAATAACGAAGATTTTATTTTTGTTGTATCTTACTGTTTCTAGTACAGATTTTTAAAAGTTAAATAAAAGACACTCAGTAAGCTTTTATTAATTGGTTGTCTGTCCATAAATTACACCTTAGTTTCTTATTTCTTAGATTTTTGTTTTCAAGGTATCAAAGCTAATCTAAAACCAGAAATAAGTAAAAATGTGTGCTGCTTTATATCATTGAAAGGAAAATGAAGATTTTGCTAAATAATTGAACCATTTTATATACATATAAAATATAGGTAACTTCTGGCCAAGATGAAGGCATAGGTAGATGCACTGTGCCTCCTCACACAACCAAAAGAAGGAAAACAACAAATTTAAAAACAAAATACAACCAGAACTACCAGAAAATCAAACTCCATGGAAGTCTGACAACCAAGGAGTTACAGAAGAAACATTCATCCAAAACAGTAGGAGGGGCAGAGACAGGCAGCCGGGACAGAGAAGACTCTCAGCAAGGCAACAAATAGAAGACTAGGTAAGGTGGCACTGGTGGAGTGGGTGGTTCCACATCTGCATGCAGATAAACCAGGAGGAAGAACTGGGGAGCAAGACAAACCAAGCAACCCAGGGTTCCACCTTGGGGAAATAAAGCCTCAAAACCTCTGACTGAAAAAATATGTGGGTGTTGCACAGTGGGAGAAACTCCCAGCCTCACAGGAGAGTTCATTGGAGAGACCACAGGGGCCTAGAACATACACAAAATCATTCACCAGGGGAATCAGCAACATAAGGGCCCAATTTGCTTCTGGGTAGTGGAGGAAGTGACTGAAAGCCTGCCAAGAACTGAGCAAGTGGCATGGTTCCCTCTAGTACCCCTTCCCCACCTACAGTGCCACCATGCAGCGACGTGGGTTGCCCCACCCTGGCAAATACCTGAGCTCCACCCCTTACTATATAACAGGAGTACTGAGACAAAAAAGTGGCCCATATGAAAGAACAGATCAAAGCTCAAGAAAAAATACAACTAAGAGATGGAAAGATAGCCAACCTATCAGATGCACAGTTCAAAACACTGGCAATAAGGATGCTCACAGAAATGGTTGAGTATGGCTGCAAAATACAGAAAAAAGTGAAGGCTATGAAAAGTGAAATAAAGGAAAATGCACAGGGAACCAACAGTGATGGGAAGGAAACTGGAACTCAAATCAATGGTTTGGAGCAGAAAGAATAAATAAACATTCAACTAGAACAGAATGAAGAAGGAAGAATTCAGAAAAAAATGAAGACAGGCTTAGGAACCTCTGGGACAATTTTAAATGTTCCAACATCTGATTCATAGGGGTGCCAGAAGGAGAAGAGGAAGAGCAAGAAATTGAAAACTGACCTGAAAACATAATGAAGGACAACTTCCCCAATCTTGCAAAGGAAATAGACTTCCAGGAAGTCCAGGAAGATCAGAGAGACCCAAAGAAGTTGGACCCAAGGAATCACACACCAAGGTACATCATAATTACATTACTCAAGACTAAAGATAAGGAGAGAATCTTAAAAGCAGCAAGAGAAAAGGAGACAGTTATCTACAAAAAAGTTCCCATAAGACTACCAGCTGATTTCTAAAAAGAAACAGGTAAGCAGGGGCTAGAAAGAAGTACTCAAAGTCATGAAAGACAAGGACCTATATCCAAGATTACTCTATCCAGCAAAGCTATCATTTAGAATGGAAGGGCCAATAAAGTACTTCCCAGATAAGGTCAAGGTAAAAGAGTTCATCATCACAAAACCCTTATTAAATGAAATGTTGAAGGGACTTATCTAAGAAAAAAGATAAAAAATATGAACAGTAAAATGACAACAAATTCACAACTATCAACAACTGAACCTAAACAAACAAATAAACAAAAAATGAACTAAGCAAACAACTAGAACAGGAACAGATTCACAGAAATAGAGATCACATAGAAGGTTATTAGCACAGACGTGAAGCGGGGAGAATGAGGGAAAAGGTACAGGGAATAAGAAGCATAAATGGTAGGTACAAAATAGACAGGGGGAGGTTAAGAATAGTATGGGAAATAGAGAAGCCAAAAAACTTATATGTATGACCCATGGACATGAACTAAGCAGTGGGGTGAATGCTGGTGGGAGGGGTGGTGAAGGGTGGAGGGGAATAAAGCCGGGGAATGGGGCAACACTAATAGCAAAATCAATAAAATACATTAAAAAAAGAAAAAATATGTATAGATAATACATCTTATTGTCATATTGTATTAACTTAATGCTTTTTGGGAGATATGTGTGTGTGTAGGTATGCATGGGTACATAGAGATATTAGAGAAGTTATCCTTCTTACATTTACATTAAAATAACATGTATAATTTTTAAAGTTTATGAAATCTCTGCTTAGCCTATATACAATACCAATTTAAGTTTGATAAAAAATATATATATGCAATGAAACTACTGCCTTTTCTTTTCTTTTCTTTTTTATTGGTGTTCAATTACAGTAGTCCCCATATTTATCCCATTACTCTGCCCCACCCTACCCACCCTCCATCTCCCACATCCAATCCTCCCCGTGTCAATTTTCTCCATGGCTCCTTCATGCATGTTCTTTGACTTGACTCTTTCCCTTCTTTCCCCATTATCCCTCTCCCCTTCCACTCTGGTCACTGTCAGTTTGTTCTTTATTTTCTTGTCTCTGGTTCTTTTTCACTTGCTTGTTTGTTTTGTTGATTAGGTTCCACTTGCAGGTGAGATCATATGGTATTTGTCTTTCACTGCCTGGTTTATTTCACTTAGCATAACTCTCTTTTCTTTACTATAGTGTTTAGAATCATTTTAATGGATACAATATTTTGTGATCTTTGTAAGTCCCTTTAAAAAAATGAATAGCTCCAGTCTCATGACATAAGCTGCCCTAGAGAACAAATTTATAACAGTTGTAATTCTTTTCTATGCCTGTGCCTTAAGACATTGTCAATTTATTGCTGCAAAGGGGGCACCTCCTCTCATTTCAGACTTTATTCTTCCTTGAAGGTACTAAGAACTATTAGGTCTATTCTTGAGTATAAATCTGTACCAGTTTTGTGTAAAGCAGCATTATGTCATGCTTTTAAGTTTTATTGGGGTCATTTAAATATCAATAGCTGCTATAATGAAAGAAAATGCTAACTTTATTAAATTTTTGCTGATTGTCGAAGGCTTGTTTTTAGTACTTGAACACTCAATGTTAGATTCACTATTTAGTTTTTCTTTTCGAGTTGATTACTCTGCTTGAATTGAGAGATACTTTTTTTCTGCCTGTGATATTAAAGTAATTATATAAAATATTATAAAATCATATTTATTTGGATAACTTAAAAATTTCATGTCATTTTTTCTTGGCATGAAAGCCATGATTGCAGTGCCTGTGCCTGTAAAAAACCAGCTTTACTGAGTTCCAGATAGTAGGACACTTGTGTCAGTTGATTTATATAACTGGACATTTTTCTTATGGCAGTGGTAGGTACAAATGGCAGTTTGGGAATTCTAACTGAATATATTATACAATAAGATTTGATGATACAGCAATGTATATAGTGTTTAAGATAAACAGTGTTATATTCATAGTATAAGAATAGTGTTTATTATTCATTAGTTAAACAATGTATGCGCCTTTACCATCTCTTTCTATTACTCTACATATGTATATTTGTTTACATTTCTAATGTGACAAAAGAGTTGGCTTCTCTCTGATTGTTTCTGTTTCCCTAAAGATTTGATTTGAAACACTCTAAGAATAGCTTTCTGTTCTAAACTTTAACTTGCACTTCTTAACTCCATTGCCTGTTCAACATGGTCTGTGTAATGTAATCACACTTGTTTCTTGCAAATCATGGTGCAGTTTGGTTATTGTGTCCGTACGGAGGAACAAGTTGTTAAATATACAGCCAAAAAAAGATCTGTTTTGCAATTCAAACTATTTCATAGTACCAAAATATGTCTTACTATAAAAATATCATAGGTATGCATATGACTGTGGGTTACTTTACACACACACACAAATTCATGTACCACATATTTGTTACCTACTTGCATGCATAAACATATAGGTATGTCTCTGTTTATATGCAATATATATTATATATTCACAAACACATATACTTATGCTGTTAATTTTTTGTGTATTTCTATACATAAATGATGCAGCACTATTTCCGAATAACTTTTATGGGGGAAATATTACTTGAATAAAAAATAAAACATTTTAATCATAGGTATCTAATTCTGGATAGGAGTGTGTGCTCCCAGGGAAAATGTACAAAATTCTAATTAACCTGTGAGGTAGCTGAATTCTAATAACAATGTAATATCCAATATCTACTTTAGCATTAATCATTGATTTAAAAGAATTTACACTCACTTTTGATTAAATACCAGATTGCCAATTAGATCACTGCAAATAGAAAATTGACAATAAAGATTACAAAGAGCTCTAACAGTAACTGGGCAAGAATGTATGACCTCAAGGAAGGGATTTCAAATTCATTTTCTTTTTCTCTCTCTCTCTTTTTTTTTGTTTTTTTTTTTACTGACTCTCCTATTGAGTTTCTATTCCGAGGCAGGCAATTTGTTTTCAACATATCTCCACAGGCGAGATAATAGCCAGGTAATAGATACTTGAAATTCTTACCTGTGTATTTTTTATATCTCTGATTTAGTCATGTGGGTCTCATCCTCTATATTTATTCTGGGCTTAAGTTTAATCATGGAGGAATATTTACTACGTGCCAGGAGAGCTTAGAGGGGAGAGACTGGAGCTGGGGGGAGAGTGCACGCTGAGCGATCAAGTATCTGAGCAGCCTGTTGGGAAAAAAGCCAAATATGAGTTAAGCCTTTCGTCATTTAATATGATGGTCTAAGCAAAAGGCTAAAACCAGAGCAAATGGTGACTCCCTCTGTTTTTTATTCTCCTGTGAAATGGCACATAGGTGGAGTGTCAGGTGATCAGCACAGACCTGGATGTTACTTCACTATTGAAAAAGGCCAGAACAAAAGGCTCCAGAAGTATTACAGGTTCTGGGGTTAGATGCAGCATGAGAACTGAGGATGCAGAGTAGAAAAGGGAATAATGTCCTCAAGGTTTGCCCCTTCTCCCCACATAAGAAGGCTTTTGCAGAGGCACCTGAAGAGGACCTACATCCATGGCCTCAGATAAGGAGACCTAGGAAAGAGGCACTGGGAATGCAAATATGTAAAAGAGCAGGATGAACTCTGGGGGGTTGAGTCTTTGACTGCATTTCCTCTTAGAGATTGTTATGCACTAATTGTGAACCAAGTCTGGTATGAGGAGGGTAACTTTTTTCCATGAGGCTTGCCAGATAAAGCCTTTATAATTGCATACAGCCAGATTCAAAAGTCACACATAGATTTTAATATGGAATAGGACTCTGCATTATGTTAATAGATATATTCATTATGCTTTTTAAATTTCACAATAGCACATTGTCATTACTTATGTTCATTGATTAACTGGTGGTAACACTGTTTGATAATTTGTACAAGTTTATAAAAATATTAAATATGAGATCCAGAGATAACATGACTTGAAAACTCATATTTATAACCTCTACCATAGTGTTAAAGTTATTGGCTAGGCCTGAGAATTAAATTGGGAGGCAAAAGCATACAGATTTATTTAATACAAGTTTTATGTGTCCCAGAAGTCTTCATAAGGAAATAAACATGTGGCAAAACCTAAATCTGAGGCAAACCAAAAGAATCTTCCTTCTTGAGGTAACCCTGTGCATTCCTCTCCAATTTTTTTTCCAATTACATTGTGCATACAAAATTACCTTTCTCTTTGGATATCGGTTAGGGGCTTTTTGAGGACAAGATGCTAAATGAATGTTATAATAGGACTTGCAGTCAAAATGGCAGTGTAGATAAATACGGTACTCATCTCCTTCCAGTCACATCAAAATTACAAGTAAGCTACAGAACAATCATTGTAACAGTGGAGAATAGTAACAGTGGGGAATTGTAACCCACCCCACTATTATTTTGACAATGTTTCTGTAGCATGTTTGTATAAGAATCCTAGGAACTAACTTCAAAAGATACAGACTCTGAACTTCAGTCATGCCAGCACTGCCAGATTTGGTGACTTTCAATCATAAAACCAGGATGACATAAAATCAGGGTGATTAAAACCAGGATGACACAGCCCAGACTCTCACTTGACTGATTTTGAGATCCTTATCAGAATGGGCTCTGCCAGTCTGCATGTAGAGAAACTTTCAACCCCCTTCTCTTGATCTCTTTGTTCTGCTTTCCATCACCCTCCTTATAAAAACCTCTGCCTGCACTGAGATATTCAGATGGGCTTTGAGATGAGTCCCCCCTCTTCTCAGATTACTGGCGTATGAATAAACCACCTTCTTTCTCACCAGCACCTATCACAAGTGCAGCAGGCAGATGGACTTGCATTCAGTTACGTAATCATTCTGAACCCCATGAAATCTGGCTGAATAGAAGTTCTACAACTAGGGAATTATAGAAAAGCCACATTAAGACTGGTAGAATGGGCAAAGACACAGAACAGGCAGGTCCCATGCCCACATGTAGCAGATAAAAATCAGGAAAAATATCTTGGCTGTGAAGGTCTTTCTGAGCAGTGAGGGGCCCCAATGCCACACCATGCCCCACCAGCTTAAAGTTTCAGTGCCAGAAGAAAAGTCCCCATGACTTCTCGCTGTAAAAACCTGCAGGGTTTGAGGCTGAGAGATACAGAGGGCTTCTTGATTTCCAGGCAGTTCCTCTTAAAGGGCCTGTGCATGGATTTATTCTGGTTCACTCCCTCCCTCGGAGCTCCAGTTCTGGGGCAGCAGCTTGGAAGGACTCAGAGGTAGAAAGGGAGGAACTGAATTGTTTGGCATCAGGACAGAGCTGGGAGGCAGCTTTCTCTGAGACAGAAGTGTTGGAGTAGACCATTGTTGCTTACATAAAGCCCTTTCCCCACAGAGCTGGTAGGCAGGTGACATATCTGAGACTCAATCAACCAGGCTCATCCAGTTTGCCTTGCCTTGGTGATCCCCTGGGGCCAAGTCTCACCTTACTTTTAGGCCAACCAAGCTGTCTCCAGAAACTCATGATATAGATTAAAAATAATCATAATAATCAACCAGCATCTGGCCTCAGTGTGCCCTATACCTCTTGATAAGTGGCACCAGGCCCAGCACTAGCAGCACCCAGCCTAGGTTTTGCAGCTTAGCCCCATCTGGGCACCTTCCAGCACAGTAGCACAAGTAGCAGCCATCTGCATATTGCTTTTGTAGCATATGTCAGGTGGCTCCAGGAAGAACACAGGTGGCAGGTACCTTGCCCTGTACTTCTGGGGATGTCCCAAATACAGCATAAACAGTGGACAGCGTGAGACCACATCAAAGCATCAGCACTCAACCACCTCCAGAATTAACACATTGAAGGGGTGGACTCCGTGGGCACCTGAGCCCTGATGACATAAGTACTCCCTTGTGGGGTGGGTCTCTGCACAGCTGGTCTTACACAAGGGTTGGTGGTAACAGCTTGTCCTTGCAGCTGGTCTACCTATCTCTCTCATTGATATGCCAACAATAATCAAAGCTCAATTACAATAAAGGATGTACACAGACCACACTGTGGGGGCTGGATTGCACCTGGAATACCCAGCTTGGGTGATAGGGGAGGCTGTTCCAGTGAAATATACAGAACAACTACTACATAAGGCCCTTCTACAAGGCCCAGGAGATGTGGTAGCTCAACCTAATATATAAAGAAACACAGGGGGCCTGCAAAAATGAGGAGACAAAGAAACATGGCCCAAATGAAAGAAAAGAGCAAAACTCCAGAAAAAGAACTGGTAGCAGCCATCTGAAGAGTGCTTTAACTAAACAAAATGGAGACAAGCAATCTACTAAATGCAGAGTTCAAAACACTGGTTATAAGGATGCTCAATGAACTTAGTGAGACTTTCAACAGCATAAAAAGGACTAGTCAGAAATGAAGAATACACTAAATGAAATGAAGAATAATTTACAGGGAAATCAACAGTAGAGTAGATGAAGCTGAGAATATAAGAATGCAAAAAATACCCAATCAGAACAACAAAAATAAAAATAATACAGAAAAATGGGGATAGTATAAAGAGCCACTGGAACAACTTCAAGCGTACCAATATTCACATCATGGGGTGTTGGAAGGATAAGAAAGAGAGCAAGAAATTGATAATCTATTTGAAAAAATAATGACAGAAAATTTCCCTAACTTGGTGAAGGAAATAGACATACAAGTTCATGAACTAGAGAAAGTCCCAAACAAGATGAACCCAAAGAGGCCTACCCCAAGACACATCATAATTGAAATGCAAAAGATTAAAGACAAAAAGAGAATCTTAAAAGGAGTAAGAAAAAACAAAAAACAGTTACTTACAAGTGAGATCCCATAAGACTGTCAGCTGATTTCTCAACAAGATCTTTGAGGAGCAGAAGGGATTAGCAAGAAATATTCAAACCTTTGAAGCAAGGACCTACAACCAAGATTGCTCTACCCAGCAAAGCTATCATTAAGAATGGAAGAACAGATAACAAGCTTTCCAGACAAGGACAAGCTGAAGGAGCCTATCACCATCAAGCCAGTATTAGATGAAATATTAAAAGGTCTTTTTTAAGGAGAAGGAGGAGGAAGAGGAAAAGAAGGAGAATCAAAAGTTTAACAACATGGCAATAAATACATAACTATCAACAATTGAATCGAAAAAAAAATAAACAAGGAAAACAGAAGCAGACTCATAGAGCATTTTGATGGTTGCCAGATGGGAGGAGGGTTGGGGTTGGAAAAGGTAAAGTTCTTAAGAAGTACAAATTGATTGTTACAGAATAGTTATTGAGATGTAAAGCCCAACATAAGGATTATAGTCAGTAATATTCTAATAACCATACATGGTACTAGATGTGTGCAAGATTTATTAGAATGATCACTGAGTGAGTTGTGTAATGTCTAATCACTAGGCGTGTACACCTGAAACTATAGGTAATGTAATAATGCATGTCAACTCGAATGGAAAAGTAAAAATTATTTAAAAATGAAAAAATAGACAAAAAGGAAGAAAAGGAAACAAAGAAATGACAAAATTATGAAACAAATCTCCTCCTAAATATAAATATGCAGAATCCAAGAAACTGAACTGGAAAATAGTAGATACTTCAACAGGTTCAATGTTTCTGCCAGTCATTAATAAATAGTTTCAAGAAAACTTATTTCTACATGTTTACAGAAATATGTTTTTATTTTTTCCTTAATTTATGAATTTTATTTCAGCAGTTCAGTATATTGAGTTGCAATATGACAATACGTCCATATGCAGGTTAGGATATTGATACCATATAGCAAGGAACATTTAAATGAGGACCTGCAATAAAATGAAAAATGGTGACATGAATAAGTGTCTATAAAGTCTCAATCATGAAAAAATTGTCATTTTTGTGAAAATAGAAATTAAAAAATTATCATGGAAAATGATTGCCTACTTATAAAGCTTTTGCATAACAGGTTCAAAATATGGTACAGCCTACATACATCTTGTACCATGAACATAAGTAATCTCTTTCCTTGGAAATGTTTGTAATAAGCTTGTGATACAGGAACACCATGATTTCCACTTTCCTGAGAAAAAATTCAGTTAAAATGTGGTGAAACACAGCAAGCTGTAACATTTTGTGGTCATAGTTCTATAACTTTTGGTTGACATATTTCCATTAACTTTTGGTTGTCCAGGCCTAGCATAAAAATAGTAGGCTGTATCAGGATATCCATCAAAGTTTTATATCTATTTTTGAGTCTTTTACAGCTTTTTAAAACTATTTTAATGTGAATGTATTTTTGATATCTTTTCCTTTAGGGATAAGCAACCTGAGGAAAATCTAACTGAAAATAAGGATACTTGGCTAATCTGAAAGCTAAATTGTTTTTATAATGGTCATTTAAGAGGCAAATAAGATGATCAAATTCTAGTGAGCAGGGTTTTAACACCTCATGCATTTTTGTATTTATTATGTTTGACTGTTTTGGAGATCTGGAAAAAGGATTGGTTTCTATAACTCCTGCAACCTTAAATTGTAATTTAGGGAAAATCTAGTACAGTTTCTAAAGTCATTAAACACTAACCCAATAATATCCTTGAGGATTCAGCAATATCTGAAGCATTTTAAATTTATTTTAAACTCGGTTATTTTCATAATTTTAATATACTTAACCTGGTATTCAGGATTTCTAACTGCATATAGAAAGATTAGAAGAGGCATAATTTTTATCAAATTAGAGACTTGTGTGTGAGATATAGTCATCTTACAAATAGCAAGAGTGAATAATAAAGACTAGTATCAAGTTTCAAAATTTTCCATTTAAAAATTAAAAATTTAGTTAGCTCTATGGTCATTAAATTTACTATGAGGTACAGAGGTGCCTTTCATTTATTAAAATGGATAAATCATTGCATTAGAATTAGTTTTATTGGCTCATTGACCACTTCAACCAGTTTTATGAATAATTCTATTTGTATTATTTTCTTTAATAAGCAGTTTATTAATATTTTTCTTTACACAGATAAACACTATGTTAACAAGTTGTAAAATTTCTGAAAATAAGTACTGAGCTATATCACTTGTAAGTATCTAGCTTGCTTGGTAATGAATGAGACTGTCCATTATTTCTAATGTGTAATGGGACCTACCAACAGCATTGATGACATTGGAAAAGCAAAGTAAAAAAGACCACTCCCAAATAGTTCTCCCATTACTTTTCTCAGAACTTACAGTTTCCCTATTAGAGATGACTCTCTTTGAGTCTTAAAAGTGTTTAACTTTAAAATTAATACTGTTCAGATGCAGTCTGTTTTGTTCACCACTATTTACAACAAAACTGACACATTGTTTTTTTTTTTCTTTTTTTAATAATTTGGTCTTTTTAAAAATATTTTTATTTATTTATTTTTTAGAGAGAGGGGAAGAGAAGGAGAAAGAAAGGGAGAGAAACATCAGTGTGTTATTGCCTCTCACATGGGCCCCACTGGGGACCTGGCCTGCAACCCAGACCTGTGCCCTGACTGGGAATTGAACCAGGGGCGCTTTGGTTCACAGGCCTGCACTCAATCCCCTGAACTGCATCAGCTAGGGCAAATTGTCAATGCTTAAGAAATGTTCATTGCACTACACAAACATATATGTATATGTGCACACACTGTGAAAAAAGAAAATGTTTGTTAACAGAATGAATAACTATTATCAGTTTATGCTTTATTTAAGAGAACACTTCTTTAGTAATGGAATCCAGAAGTGAAAATAGCAGGAATTGAGAAAAAGCACAATGAACCTACTTTATGTATTTGCCTAGGGTCTTCCAATGAAAATCAGTTAAATCAAACAAAACAACTCATCAGATTAATTGAATTGAAAGATTTTTTATTTTATTGATTATGCTATTACAGTTGATTTTTCCCCTTCCCCCCACCCAGCACCCCTAACTCCCTCAGGTAATCCCCACACCATTGTTTATGTCCATGGGTCATGTGTACAAGTTCTTTGGCTGCTCCATTTCCTATACCATACTTTACATCCCCATGGCTATTCTGTAACGGATTTGTACTTCCTAATCCCCTCACCTCTTTACCCATTTCCCCACACCCCTACCCATCTGTCAACCACCAAAACATTCTCTGTATACATGATTCTGTCCCTGTTCTTGTTTGCTTAGTTTGTTCTTTAGAATCAATTGTTAATAGATATGTATTATTTGCCATTTTATTGTTAATAGTTTTAACCAACTTTTTCTTAAATAAACCTTTTTAACATTTCATATAATGATGATTTAGTGATGATGAACTCCTTTGGTTTTCTCTTTTCTGGGAAGTTCTTTATCTGCCCTTTGATTCTAGGTGATATCTTTGCTGGGTAGAGCAATCTTGGCTGTAGGTTCCTGCTTTTCACGACTTTGAATATTTCTTGCCAATTCCTTTTAGTGTGCAAAGTTTCTTTTGAGAAATCAGCTGATAGTCTTATGGGAACTCCTCTGTAGGTAATTAATTTCTTTTGCTGCTTTTAAGAATATCTCTTTATCTTTAACCTTTGGCATTTTAACTATGATATGCCTTGGAGTGGGCCTCTTTGCATCCATCTTTTTTGGGACTCTGAAAAAATTGACTACTCAACCTAGGCCTCTTTTGCTTCTTCTTCTTAATTTATTCTATAGACGTGCTATTCTATTCACTTATTCCTGAAATAATTCTATGAGGAGAATATTCTTATTATCCTTAATTTAGTAATAGCTGGTGTCTTTCCTTCTTCCTCCCTTCCATCCCTCCCTCTCTTCCTTCTTTTTTTCTTCCTTTTCAAACACAAGTGATGAAATTGTAATTTACATGTATTTGAATCTCTAATTCTGCTTTTAAACTAAATATTAAAAAAGTTTTCAGAGCTCAACACCAGAAAAACAGACATCCCAATTTTAAAAAATGGTCAAAGGACCTGAATAGATATTTCTCCAAAGAGGACATTCAAATTGCACACAGGCATATGAAAAAATGCTCAATACCACTAACCACCAGGGAGATACAAATTAAAACTACAATAAGGTATCACCTCACACCTGCCAGAGTTGGTACCATCAATAAATCAACAACAAGTGCTGGGGAGGATGTGGAGAAAAGGGAACCCTAATGCACTGCTGGTGGGAATGCAGACTGGTGCAGCCACTGTGAAAAACAGTATGGTGTTTCCCAAAAAAACTAAAAATGGAACTACTGTTTGTCCCAGAAATCTTACTGCTGGGAATATACCCTAAGAATCACACACACACACACACAAATCAGAAAGGACATAAGCACCCCCATGTTCATGGTAACGTTATTAACAAGTCAAGATCTGGAAACAGCCCAAGTGCCCATCAGTAGATGAGTCAATAAAAAAGATGTGGTAGCCCTGGCCAGTATGGCTCAGCTGATTGGAGCATCACCCTATAAACCAAAAAGTTGTGGGTTTGATCTCTGATCAGGGCACATACCTAGACTGCATATTTGACCCCACTGATCAGGACAGCCAATTGATTGATGTTTCTCTCTCACATCAATGCCTCTCTCCCTCTCTCCCTCCCCCCTCAAAAAGCAATGAAAAGAAAAAAGATGTGGTACATTTACACAATTGAATAATACAAAGTTGTAAAAAGGAAGGAACTCTTACCCGTTGTGACATCATGGATGGACCTGGGGATGTAAGCTAAGCAAATTAAGCCAGTCAGGAAAACACAAATACAATACGATCTTCTTCGTATGTAGAATCTAATGAACAAAATAAGCTGATGAAAAAAATAAAACCAGAGGCATGGATACATGGAACAGACTGACTTATCTCAGAGGGGAGGTGTGTGGAGGGGACTGGAAGAGATTAACCAAAAATCATATATGCATATATGTATAGTCCATGCACACAGACAACAGTGTGGTGAAGGCCAGCATGGGGGTGGAGGCTGAGTGGAGGAGGGCAAAAGGGGAGGATGGGAGACATCTGTAATAGTGTCAACAATAAAAAGAGTTATCAAAGCATGATGTAATTTTATTATTAACATCCTGCCAAATATTTGACTCTGAATCTTAAAATTTCACTCAATATTAAACACATTTATTTCTCTACTAGGGATAAGGTGAGTTAAATATACCCTTTACTCCTTAAATAGTACAAATAACTATTAAAAAATTAAATGTAATTACCACTTCCCATGAAAATTACTTTAAACAACTACAATTGCTGATTGGAATGGGCAAAATCTAGGAATCAAATAATTTATGAACAGCACAAATAGCTGTTACTATTACTTTTGTTATTATATACACTAGCCAAAATAAAATAACCTTAGTCTGAATCTATCAAAATATCTCTACCATTTTGCATATGCTTGTTTCTCTGTATGGAATGTTCTTTCCACAAGTATATTTCTCCATTAACTGTTGATGATTATTTTAAAATTTAAATCTACTGCTGAACACAAATGCTATTTCATTCAAGGGGAGAAAATACCTCTCTAGTTTTATTAAAAGGTTCTAATCTCTAGCCCATGTGTCCTTATGAATATGGACCTTTTGCAGGTTTTTATAAGTACTTCTTTTGTTTTGTAATAATTGATTTGTTTTTCCTTTTTTGCTTTCCCCTTTAGGATGTATGTAACACTGTGGAAGTTTAAGGTGTAAAATTTGTCAATTTGTTTTTTATATATTGTAATAAAATTACTACCATAACAGTAACTAACACCTCTATCATGTTACATATTTATCATTTTATTTTTTTAGTGGCAGCAAGGTCTAACATTCAGTTTCTTAGCAACTTTCAGCCGTATAATAAAGTATACTTAACTATAATCACAATGCTGTGCATGAGTTTCCCAGAACTGATTCATCTCGTAACCGAAAGCTTCTACCCCCTGACCAGCACCTCCCCATTTTCAACAGCCCCACCCTGAGTGCCAGGTAACCACCACTCTACTCTTTTATGGGTGTTGCTTCTTTTGATTCCATAATAAGTGACATATACAGTATTTGTTTTTCTCTGTCTGACTTATGTACTTAGCATAATGCTTTCAAGTTCCATCCATGACATTGAAAGTGTCAATATTTCATTCTTTCTATGGCTATATAATAATCCATTGTATACATATAGTATATCTTGATTTATTTGTCTGTTGATAGTCAGAATTTTTTCATATCTGGCTCTCGTGAATAATGCTGCAAATAACATGGGGATGCAGAAATTGTTTGGAGTTCCTATTTTCATTTTTTTGGATATATAGCAAGAAATGAGATTGCTGGATCATATGGTAGTTCTATTTTTAATTTTTTGAGGAACTGGCATACTGTTTTCGCAGTGGCTGCACCGATTACACACCAGCAGAACACAAGTGTTCCTTTTTCTCCACATCCTCACTGATACTCATTATCCCTTGTCTTTTTGATATAGCTATTCTAACAAGATGAGGTAATATCTCATTGCCATTTTGATTTGCATTTCCCTGACGATTAGTGATGCTGAGGCCTCTTTTATTACTGTTGGTAATGTGTCTTCTTTGGAAAATGTCTAGTCAGTTTCTCTGCCCATTTTAAAATCAGATTATTTGTTTTTTAGTATTAAATTATGAATTTTTATACACTTAAATACTAAATACTTGTCAGATATATGGTTTGCAAATATTTTGTCTCATTACCTAGAATGCTTTTTCATTTTTATTATTTCAATTTATTTTATCTTACTTTGCTGTGCAAAATCATTTTCTTTTTTTGTAACAGAATACAAGTTGTTTAAAGGCAAGGGTTACATTTAATTCAATTTAATATTCTAAATTCATAACACTGAACATTTATACAACAAACAGTTGTCTAATAAGTAAGGAATAATGCATAAGTACAAGGGGCTGTAAGTTCTTTGTTAGAGGCATAATCACAGTGTTTTAGAATGCAGAAAGGAGAAAAAAAGACATAGCAAGAGTATTTAACTCCCTTTCAATACAAAAACCATTTGCTACATA
Source organism: Desmodus rotundus (assembly GCF_022682495.2). NCBI lineage: Eukaryota > Metazoa > Chordata > Mammalia > Chiroptera > Phyllostomidae > Desmodus > Desmodus rotundus. Next base: position 58,006,788 of record NC_071399.1, on the reverse strand, counting down.
CTTACAGTGAGTCAGGTACTGTAGACAGATCATTTAGCACAGTGGTCTTCAAGTTATATTCATCTCGCAGTTTTAGTAGTAATGTACAAATACTTGATAGAACAATATTTTTACATGATTATGACAAATATCAGACACACAAGTATTATTTTGTGAAATTGCTTATTCACATGCTACCTTCAAGATAGGAATTATTAAGGAATATATGAAAGTAAATAGAAATACAATTTCAAATGTTTTCTTCTTAAAACTGAATAGATTGTCCCTTTTACACCAAAAGTAAATTTTTACTGTTAAATAAATATATATTTTTAATTCTGATTATTTTAAATTGAGCACAATTTTTCATTTCAAATAGTTAAAACTAAACATAGGAAACAGACGTAGAAGAGAAACACTAAGTTCACCATATATAACAAAAGGAAGAGTAGGCGTTATACATAGATATATAAACTAATGCATTTCTCTATTCAGAAATGCAATCCCAGTTTAGGTCCCAATAGTTTTACCTGGCAGTTGGGAACTGCTGTAAGTCAAGTCCATACTATAGTACACTTGTTATGCTTAGACAGAACACACACTTCAATGGCCATAAAATGTTTGATAGTTGGTTATTAAAAATAAACAACCACAAAATAAACCAAAGGAAATTTTAAAAAGAATAATTATAAAACTTCTGGCTTTTTTTCTTCTGATAAAATTTAGCCAATCAGAGAGTAACATCTCTTCATAGCCATTGCACAGAAGAGACAGAAAGAAGCCAACCCAAACAGAGAGGCAACTGCAATAGGTATTTTTTAGAACGTATTGTAGGGCACAGAATTTCTCTGCAATTGGGCATTACCTGAATTCCGGTGCTAGCAGATTTGCAATAGTAGTAAAAACCTTTATACATACATATTTGATAAATATTACCTATAATATATGCATGTAAAGAAAATAAGAGAGTTAAAGAAGAGAACTAATATCCGCTGATCATCCATCAACTAATAGAGAAATAATTTAAACTTCACTGATAACCTGTAATTTAGAATCCTGAACTTCATGTTTTAGAGAAGAAAGTAATTCATCCATCCAATAAATATTTAATGAGTGTCTACTACATGTCAAGTGCTATTTTAGGTCTTGAGGATGTAGAAATACAGCCCCTCAACTGTTAGAGCTTATATTTTTGTGGGGTTTGATAGATGACAGTATGTAAACAAATATACGTATTATATGTCACTTGATAAGTGTAATGGTGAAGAACTAAGAAAAACAAAGGGTGATAGAAAGTATCAGAGATGGGAGTATTATTTTATGAAAAGTGGTCAGAGAGTTCAGAAAGAGTGCCATGTGAGGATCTGAGAAGCAAGCTAAACATATATCTGTGTGTGTGTGTGTGTGTGTGTGTGTGTTGGTGGGGAGAGAGAGACAGACAGACAGAGAGAGATAGACAGACAGAAAACTTGGCAGAAGAAATAATAGGTGTAAAGCATGATGCAAGAACACTAAGAAGAAAGTCAGAGTAACTTGAGGATAGTAAGCATGAGTAAGAGATAAGAGATAAAGTCAGTGGTGAGAACCAATATAAAGATTTTGTCTTTCACATTGAGAGTAATTGGAAAGTCATTAAGCTTTGATCAAAGAAGTGACATAACTTGGGTAGATATGGATCCTTTTTGAAAAATAGATTAGATGGGAGGGCACAGTAGAGTTAGAGGGCCCAGTGAGCACACCATTGAAATAATGTAAGAAATCACTTAAGAAATGGTAGACTCTGTGAAGACAGTGTCCATATTCATAATATATTTTTAAGGTAGTGCCAAAAATAATTTGCAAGTGGACTGGGTGTAGAGTGTGAGAAAAGCAATAATTTAAGAAATGCTTCAAGATTATGAATTGAGAAATTGTAAGAATAGAAGGATGGAAAAAATTGCTTGAGAGAGAAAAGAGGAAGGGAATAACCTTTATTTGTTTACATGTTATATTTAAGAAATGTATAACTTTATCAATGTGGAGATTCTAAGAAGGTAGAAAAATGTAAGATGGTGACATTTATGGAAGAGGCTTGAGTTGGAGATGGGAATTTGTAGTCTAAGAGTGTTATTTGATACCACAAAATTGGACCACCAACTTACACCATACACCAGAAAAACTCAAAATGGATAAAGGACTGAAATATAAGTCATGATACCATAAAAGTCATAGCAGAAAACATAGGCAGTAAAATTTCAGACATCCCACATAGCAATATTTTTGCCAATGTATCACCTAGGACAAGGGAAATAAAGGGAAAAAAATAAGCAAATGGGACTATAGCAAATTATAAAGTTTCTGCACGGCTAAAGAAACCGTCATCAAAATGAAAAGGGGACTGACTGTATGGGAGAACATACTTGCCAATGATATTTTGGAAAAGGTTTAGTCTCCAAAATATATAAAGAATTCATATGACTCAACACCAGGAAGACAAACAATCCAATTAAAAAATGGGCAAAAGACCTGAATAGACACTTCTCCAAGGAGGACATACAGATGGCCCATATACATATGAAAAAAATGCTCAACATCACTAGCCATTAGAGACATATAATTTAAAACCACAATGAGATATCATCTCACACCTGTCAGAATGGCTATCGTGAATAAATCAACAAAAAACAGGTGCTGGCAAGGATGTGAAGCAAAGGAAACCCTAGTGCACTATAGGTGGGAATGCAGACTGCTTCCAATGTGGAGAGCAGTATGCGATTTCCGGAAAAAATTAAAAATGGAAATTCCTTATGACCCAGGGATCCCACTGTTGGGAGTATATCCTAAGAATCTTGAATCACCAATTCAAAGGAACTTAGACACCCCTAGGTTCATAGCAGCACTATTTACAATAGCTAAGTGTTGGAAACAGCCCAAGTGCCCATCAGCAGAGAAGTACATGAAAAAATTGCGGTACATTTACACAATAGAATATTATGCAACCGAGAGAAAGAAGGAAATCCTGCCTTTTACAACAGCATGGATGGAACTGGAGACTAACATGTTAAGTGAAATAATCCAGTCAGCAATACACAAAAGCCATATGACTTCACTTATTACTGGAATCTAAAAGCAAAATAAACTAACAAGAGAAAATAGAACCAGAGACATGGAAACATGGGACAGACTCATAGCTGTAGGAGGTAGAAGGAAGCAGAAGGAACTAGTCAAAGAACATGTATGAGTGATGCATGGACCTGAACAACAGAGAGGGGATTGACTACTGGCTACAGCATTGGTATTGGTGGAGGAGAGAGGGAAAAAGTTTGGAACACTGTAAAAGAATAAACCACAAAAAAGAAAATAAATAAAACCAAAAAACTGGATAAGGTCACCTAAGAATACAGAGGAAATAAAAAATGAAGGGGAGGAAAGAGGAGAAGAGGGAAGGAGAGAAAAAAGGAGAGAAGAGAAGGAAATGGAGGGTATGGGGGGGATCCACCTGCAGGGCCCTCCCCACCCCCCACCCCTTGTCTGCCATGGATGAGAATAAGTCTACCAAGACATTATCTGCTTGGGGACGAAATGTGGCTGATCTCTCAAAGGAGGGCCAGGAGCCTTTTCCTCAATGGGCTTTTATTGGGTTCAATTTGCACGGGAATACAAGATGTATACTTAAAGCTCATCAATCATTGTCAGGCAGTAATGATCAAACAATAGATAACATTCAAAGAACGATGAGGGCTTATTCTGAGTCAGGGTCAGATAGCTAAAGGGCTATAAAACTTTGGGGAAGCAAACTTATTCCATGCTTGGACCCTTATCATTTAAATTGAGGGTATTAGCAAAGTAGGTTTCACAGGATTTTATACATTCTTTCTTAGGCCTAATCAGTCCCTCTCCAACCCGCCCTTTCAGGCACAGGGCTGCACCTACCTCCCGCATTGTTTCAGGTTTACAGCATTGTTTCAGGATTAAGTCAGGCAGGGGAAGTAAAGCAGCCAAGAGATTAGGAGACTTCTTGCAGACAGAATGAGGACTCAGGCTCTGTCAAAGCCAAGGGGCAAGGGTCCACCACCTCCTTTTTCTATAGCCCCCCAAGTCCTTCCCTGAGGGCTCCTTCAAGACCATGACTGTCTTAGGTCATTCCTGCTTTGAGGAATCTTACCTGTTATTGGCTAACCAGTCATCCACCTAGTGCCAAACAAGGTGAAGTAAAAGGGGGCAGAGGCGGTGCCCCTACAAGGAAGAAAAGCTTTGTCTCCTTAGTGGCTTAGGGTTCCAAGGTCTCTGACTCAGCCTGAGCCATCGGGGGTTACAGCTTCAGAAACCAGGCAGGGTGGTTCCCAACAGGAGGGTACAGACAAATCTGAATAATATTCTCTGGATCACGTTGCAAGGTTTGCATGTTGATGAAATAAAGAAATGAAGGTCTGAAGATGTGAAATACTTGATCTTATTTAATGATTGTAGGTCACAAAAAAGGAATTCATTTTGAAGTCTTTCTGCATCTGACGTTTAGATACAGAAAGTTCAAAAACTGGTTATGCATTACAATCATATGTAGCACTATTTTAAAAATAGTCGTGAGCAGCATAATGGCATTTTGATCAACAGTGGACTTAGGGTGGTCCCCTAAGATTGTAATGCCACTGAAATATTCTTATCACCTCGAGTCATCTTAACTCTTCTAGTGTCATAGCTCAACACACAAATACTTACTATTGTGTTACAATTGCCTACAATATTCAGTACAGTAATAAGTCTCTACAGATTTGTAGCCTATAAGCTGTAGGGGAACAGAATTGGGCACTTAAAATATATCTACTTGGAATAAGGGTCATTTTAGGCTGGTTACTTTTAAGAATCATGAGGCAGGGAGAAGCTCTGTAAACCAAGTAAAAGTTACCCTTTCCAAAAAGTACATTTACATTTGTAAGGGAAAGCTCTATTTGTAAGGGTGTCTTCTTCACTGTACCAGGGAGAAAGGACCCTTATCTCTAGAATGTTTTGTAAATGCAGAAGACAAAGACATAAATCTATATAACAACTTTACCTTATTTACCTTTCCTTTCCTGGTAACCTGCCATAACAGACTATCCTTACACCCAACATCTTTTGTTTTTAGCTGAAGGTAGTATGTACATGTGTATGTATGTATGTATGTATGTATGTATTTAAAAATATATATTTATTTTTAGAGACGGGGTAAGGAGGGGAAAGAGAAGGAGAGAAACATCAAAGTGTGGCTGCCTCTCATGCACCCCCTGGTGGGGACCTGGCCCACAACCAGGCTTGTGCCCCAACTGGGAATCACACCAGCCACCCTTTAGTTTGTAGTTTTGTACGCCTGTGCTCAATGCACTGACCCACACCAGCTGGGATGAAGGTAGTATTAAAGTGGTGGCTTCGGCCATTTTAGTGCATTATTGTTTTCTCGAGTATTTCTCATGTATACAAGAGGAATACATCTTATTAAACTTTTGTTTGTTTTTCTCCTGTTAATCTCTTTTATTACGGTGATGTCTCAGTCAAGAACTCAGAGAGTAGAGGAAAAAATATTTTTCTTCTCCTATATAGTAGGCTATACCATATAACCTAGCTGTGTAGTAAGCTCTGCCATCTAAGTTTGTGTAAGGGCACTCTAGGGTGTTTGCATAACTAGAAAATTACCTAATGATATATTTCTCAGCACATATTCCCATCTGTAAGAAGTACATGACTATATATTGAATTCTGGTCTCTACTTTCTCCCTTCTGAGACTCTTAATAAGTAAATATAATGTTTGCCAATTATTTATACTGTCAGTAAGCTCATTCAAGTGATTTGTAGGACCCTTGACTCGGGAAATTTAAGTAACATCTCAACTTTTACTAAAATATATTAGCAGATATTGTCCCAATACTGATCAAATGATCAAAATCATTTTCAAACAAAAAGTGTGTAAATTATAAAAATATTAATATAATAAAAGTGTATAATTTTTATACTTTTTGACCTGACCAAGACTGAGCATATTGATATTAGAATTAATGTTAGCAAATTGTTTTGATTTGTTGTATGCAAGTGTAGTTAAGTCACAAACATTCACATTTCAAATCCCAAAAGAATATAATTTACAGTTTATTTTATGAGCTAATCTTCTTCATGGGTATGTAGGGAAAGAAAAATAATTATTTTCCTACCACCTTTCTAAGTTCTTCTGGATGAACAAATAATCAAATTAACATGAGACAAATTAACATGGGAAAAAGACCAAATTCACTAAGTATATGCATACAGGGGTTCCATAAGAACATGAGACCTTAGGACTGAATGGATCATTAAGATTCGTGTGCCTTCTTGAGCTAAGGAGAAGGGCGGAGGGTATTGTGGTTTGGGACTCCAAGGGACAGAAAGGCGATTCACATGGAGATGACAAAGCAAATATTCGGTAAATAAATGTTTGCTGAGCCATCTTTAACAACAAGATAAAGAAAAGACTGATCAAATAGGCCTAGTGAGGTTCCCTCCTTGTCAATCACACTTAGTTCATAGTAAATTATAGTCATCTGTGATGATAGCTACCTTCCCAGATCAGACCCTCTATTTAAATTGTCTTAGTCTATTAAAGAAGTTAAAAGTTTTTCTTGAGACTTTCGTTTCATGAAAATAACCAGCTTAAAATAATCAATATCCCCAAAGGCATATTTGGGGGTGGCAAACTGCTTTCTCAAAGGGGCTTTCCACTTTGGGAAGTGACTGGATACAGATTGATTTCTTTTAATTAGAAATGTGCACTTATAATCTATTTATATCTTTTTGAGGCTTGATTTCATTAAATCTATAAATTATAGCCTATTGTATGTAGGTAGTTTAGCTTATTTATCCATTTAACAATTGAAGGACATCTTGGTTTCCTCCAGTTTTTGAAAGTTATAAATTAAGCTTCTATAAGCATTTATATGTAGGTATTTTTGTCGATTAACTTTTCAAATCAGTTGAGTATTTACCCAGGAACCTAATTCCTGGATCATATGATAATACTATGTACAATTATGTAAAGAATAATTAAATGATGAAACTATTTTCCAAAGTTGATACACTATATTGTAGTCCTAATGATAGAGAATAACAATGCCCATTGTTCAGCATCCTCACCAGTAACTGGTATTTCCAGTGTTTTTTCTCTTACTCCTTTCAGTAACTATGTGTAGTATCTAATTGCTATTTTTAAGTGTAATTCTGTAATGAAAAATGATGTTGAATATCTTTTCATGTTTATTTGCCAGCTCTATATCTTTTGGTTGAGTAGTTTACTGAGATCTTTTGCTTACTTGTTGTTGGATTGTTTATTTTTATCATAACTTGTAAGAGTTCTAAGTATATTTTGTATACACATGCAGTTTCATAGTATTTTCTCCAAGTCTGTGGTTTATCTTTTGATTCTCTTAACAATATCTTTCAAAAAGTAAAAGAGTTTATTTATAATAAAGTACAACTTATATATTTTTTCTTTCATGGATCATTCTTTTGGTGTTGTACCTAAAGCCCCATTGCAAAACCTAAGATCACCCAGACTTTCTTCTACATATTCTTTGAAATTTATTGTAGTTTGTACTCTAAACTTATGCCTGTGATCCATTTTTATTTATTTTTTGGCAAAGGTTTAGTATCTGTACATAGGTTCTCTTTTTTTAATACAAACATTCAATTGTTCATGTGAATATCTAGCATTATTTACTGAAAAGCCAATTCTCTCTCCATTGAATTGTCTTTGCTCTTTTGTTAAAGTTCACTTGAGTATATTTGTGTGTGTCTATTTGAGGGATCTCTAGTCTATTTCATATATATAATTTCATATATATAATTTAATATATAATTATATACCGCATATATATGTATGTATATATGTTACATGGATACATATTTTTTCCACCAATAATTAACTGTATTGACTAAGGAAACTTTATAATGAGTTGTATCTTATATCTCTTTCACATACTCAGGATTTATTTTTAAACAATCTTTTCTGGCCCTATACCATCTTACTGGCAGAAAGGAGCATTGATTTGAAGTGATTTCTTATGAAGGTGAAAGAAGTGCCAAAGCAGAACTGTATTTGAACATCCAGAAGACAAAAATCATAACTACAGAATATATAATTTTAACATAGACAGTGGAGACATGGAAATTATTAGAGTTTTTGCTTACCTGGTTCAGTCATCAATCCACATGGAGACTGCAACAAAACAAGAAACAACAAAAAAGGAGGAGTGAGATTCAGAAGGGCATCAATGAAAGAATTTGGAAAAAACATCAAGAGCAAAGATGTGTCATTGGAGAGCAACACTAAGATCTTTGACATGTTCATATTCCCCATGACTGTGTCTGAATGCAAAATTTGGGCAATTATCCCAGAGAAACGAAATTTATATCCACACAAAATTCTGTATACTAATCTTTATAGCACAAGAAAAAGGACCTTCAATAGGTGAATGATTATGCATTATTTGGTATATTCATTCCATGAGATACTAAGCAAAATACAAGGATGAGCTGTTATTACATGTAGCAACTTAAATGGATCTTGAGGGCATTATCTGCACTGCAAAAATAAACAAATACGTACTTACATACATACATACATACATACATAAGAAGGATGCATGTAGTATGTTTCCATTTATATGACATTGCCAAAATAAAACGATTTTGAAATGGAGAATAAATTAGTGTTTCATGAGGGTTAGGAATGGTTCAGGCAAAATGCATGAAGTGGTAACAAGAGAAATATCTTTGTGGTGATGAAATAATTTGCTTGTAGTGGTAGTACTTGCATGAGTCTATGCAAGGGATACACCATATAGAACTATATATGAACATTCACCAATGGCAATTTCCTGTTTCTAACATTAGATTCTAGTTATATAAGATATAATCATTGGGAGAAACAGGGTGAAAAATACATGGAACCATTTTGTACTGTGTTTGCAATTTCATGTGAATCTATATTTTTAAAAATAAGAAAGGAGAGGAAAGGGAGGGAAGGAAGGAAGGAAGGAAGGAAGGGAGGAAGGAAGGAAGGGAGGGAGGGAGGGAGGGAGGAAGGAAGGGAGGAAGGAAGGAAGGGAGGAAGGAAGAAAGGAAGGGAGGGACTTCTATTGAGGAAGAATGCCTGAATATGATCATTAGAGAAGAGAGTCCTAGGTATGTTAAGAACTGAGTGCCAGGTACTTGGCTTTAATGCACTGGTTTGGTCTATGGTCTGTTTCTCCATAATTAAATAACTTAATGCAAAAAAGAACAAACTGGCAAGCAAACAGCAATAAAATCTTCTAAAATTCAGTGTTTTCATTCCTGAACTGTCAGTAAATTTGAGATTCTGTAGTGATTTAAAATAAATACTTAGAGTGAGAGATGCAGAAAAATTTGTTCTTTTAAAACATGTTTTATGTAGTGGTAAAACACACAGAATAGATTAAAATAAAAAATATGCTGGATTTTTGTTTTCTTTTTAAGATTAATTTACTTTTAGCTGGAATTACGTGAATAGAGAAATTAATAGAGGAAGTAAAGATGGTTAACTTCAAATCCCAGTTGGAAATTGACAAAATACAAACAATCTATCCAGCGATCTTAAAACAAAAAGTATTCATCAAGAAACATAAATGCATTTATCTTTTATTAAAAAATACAACTTATATTATAGCTTTGAACTATAACTATATAAAATATGTTAATATTATATACAATATAAACCTTATCAGATTATTAAATATTGTGCAGGCAAAAAAGTTACTAATTTTACCTTTCTTTTTTTAATTTTTAAATTTTTAAAAAATTTTTATATTCAGTTACAATTGTCTGCATTTTCTCCCCATCCCTCCACCCCACCCCAGCCAATCCCACCTCCCTCCCCCACCTCTACCGTCCCTCTTGATTTTGTCCTTCTGTCCTTTATAGTAGCTCCTCTATACCCCTCTCCCCACTACCCCCTCCCCACTCCCCTTTGGCTATTGTTACAATGTTCATAGCAGCACAATTTACAATAGCCAAGTACTGAAAGCAACCTAAGTGCCCATCAGCAAATGAGTGGATAAAAAAACTATGGTACATTTACACAATGGAATTATATGCAGCAGAGAGAAAGAAGGAGCTTATACCCTTTGCAATAGCATGGATGGAACTGGAGAGCATTATGCTAAGTGAAATAAGCCAGGCAGTGAGGGACAAATACCATATGATCTCACCTTTAACTGGAATATAATCAACAAAAGAAAAAAGCAAACAAAATATAACCAGAGACATTAAAATTAAAAGCTGCTTTTAAAAAGCCTGAAAATTGCCATAAACTGACTGAAGAGACAACACTGTTTTGTATTCCTAGTTCTTTATACATTTTCAATAACTGACCATCACAGGCACTACAAATATGTCAAATCTATTGTCCTGTGAGTTATGGTTTTCTTAAGCACCCTCCATTGGGAGGTTCATGGGCATCTGTTAATCTGAGTGTCTGTATTTTTAAGAATTAGAGTGTTAGTTGGCAATCATATGCTTTCTTCTTTGGGTGGCCATTTTAAGTATAATTTCAGTCCATTATAAAACTGAGTGGCAAATGCATGCCCTGCCTTCTGGCTTTTTACAGAACATATAATTCCATTTTCATTTTTGCTATCAGAAAGGTACGTTTGTGGTTATTAAATAGTACTTCTGCCTTTTAAGGATGCTGCATTCTATAGTAATTACTCGCTCTGAGACAGTACATTTGAAATTTTCTATTTTAGCTTTAGGTTATATTACATCTTTTATTTATGAAAAGTACAAATCTGAAAGCTTGTAGTCACTTATATAGTGGAAGAATAAAATTAATTTTTTATATCTTTACATTACTATATAAAATATCCATATGTATGTGTGTGTGTATATATATATATATATATATATATATACACACACACACTCATCTATAAACTTAGATCATGATTTTGCTTGCAAAACTGTCAGAGATTGAGACATATTATTATTTTATTCAGCACTAATGAAGTTTTTAATTATGATGATTATAACTTGGGCTTTCAAAATGTTTTAGTAGGATAGGAGAGTAATCAGGGTATAGTGTCTGTATATCCAATTAACAATCTTTTCAGGAAGATTTAGGAAAAAGATGTCTGCATACTTCCTTTCTTCTGAAGCTATGTATCTGATGAGGAACACAAATTTTACTCATACAGAACTGAAATTTTATTAGATTATGTGAGGAAATATACTTTCTGAAAGTTACTAAGCAAATATATCAAAATGCTGCTGGTATCTCAGTTCTCTCTAGGGAGTAGCCAAAAGGAATGAGATGTGTATTCAGAAAATGGGCAAGACCCAATAATGATAATTCAGTCACCAAACAGTAGTAACATCCCGTAAAGATTGACAATTAATTTTGAAAGTAAGCCGATTTTGTATTTACCTTCCAGTTTCACCCTGGAAGGTAATTTTTTTGCAGACTCTAAAGTAAATCAAGTTACTTGTAATTGAGTGTGAATAAATGAATAACATCACAACATTATGCTATTCTGGAGAAGCATAATTAATACAATTTTCAGATTAAACATTTGTGTGAAAAATAACAATGGTAATGTTAATATAAAATAGTTGAGTTTTTTGGAAGTTCAAGACATAATACATTTTCTAGACTGCAGTGGGGATGAAACTGATAGCAAAAGCCATGAATTATCTCCAGAATTACATTTTTTGGCTTTTGATACAGTGTTTTAAAGTAATTTATCCAGGCATTTTAATGATTTATTTCAGTAGAAGCAGCATAACACTGATTTTCTTATACCTGTTCTTTATCACGTATTTTCATTAACTGTATATACACTGAAGGAATTTTATTTTGTTTATATGATTAGAAAGATGGTTTTCAAATTGTATTCTCTGAAGCCATGGAGAGTTCCACAGAGTGATTTTGGAGAGGCTGAAAAATTTGGAAAGATGGCACTCTACTTTTATCTGCATTCTATAATAGACTTTTAAAAAATACAAATAAGCACTGATTCAAAGAATGATTTTTAATTTCTAAATAAATACTTGATAACCTTTCTCTGTAGAGAATAAATAACTTTTTTCCCTGATAGTGACAAATCTTACTCAAATACTAAAAATACAGAATTAACTGTATTTTTTCACCCTAAGGAAATCAGATGCATTAAATTGCATATATTTTTATTAATTTTCTTTTTTTTACAGAGAAGGGAAATACTTTTTATGTTATCTATAATTACATGATATTTTTATAACTAATGATGCATTTTTAAGTATTTCAAGTTCATGAAATTTTGGTAGAAGTTAGTATACATGGTCTGGCAGCAGTAAGGCCTGCTTGAGTGTGGTTGGTAGGGAAATAATATAGGTGTAATGATTTATAGTTTAAATTTGAACATTTCATCTAAAATGTCATATGGTATGCTTTGGTGTGATATTGTTATGTTACAGAATTACATGCTTATGATTTTGTAATAAAATATTTTGTAATAAAAAAGGATGTTATTTGTGCCACACCCTGTATTTCTTAAATCCTCATTAATTTCCTCACTCCCTATTTATGAAACTTTATTTTTTCACTATCAAATGTCATTTATTTATATGTATTTATATTTATATTATTCATGTTTATATTTATTATTGTTTAAGTTGTAACAGTTTTTCCTACTTTTCTCCCCTTCCATCCCTTTCCCGGTCCTACCCTCTCCACACCCCAAGCCGATCTCCACATTATTGTCCCTGTCCAGGTGTTGTGTATTAATGTTCTTTGGTTAATCCTTTCACTACCTTTCATCCCATCCCCCCATCCTTCTGCTTGGCAGGTGTCAGTCTGTCTACCTATCTAAATTTCTGTTACTATCTTATTAGTTTTTTGTGTTCATCAGATTCCACATGTAAGTGAGATAATGTGCTATTTTTCTTTCACTGACTGGCTTAACCACAATGGAATACTATGCAGCAGTAAAAAAAGAAGAAATCCTTACATTTTTGCAATGGCATAGATGGACCTGGAAAAAATTTATGCTAAGTGAATTTATGAAACTTTATATTTTAAGCTAATCATACAACAAAGGGCAACAAGAAAGTCTAATAAAATAATGTTACAGAATTATAAAGTATAATTCACTAATATTTTATATTCCTAGATGACACAACTCAGTACATTATATATATATATATTTTATGGTTTTGATTTCTTGTTGTTCAGTTACAGTGAGAAGGAAGGAATGGCTCCCCTCCACTCAGTACATTGTAAATGTTATTGTGTATAACAAGGGCATGCATGTGTTTAATGCAGACAGCCAAATCGAATGCCTAGAGATAACAATTTAGTAGTAGATGGTTATCAGACTTTTCATGGACTACATTATTAAGTTATTATTAGTCCTTCATTGCCATACATTCAATGAACTCCTTTATTCTAATACTTTCATTTTTTTATGTACTCTGCAAGTGAGATCACATAGGAAAAGTATTTAGTTTACTGCCAAACATGCAACTGTGTTGCAGGTGGCTGTACTTATATTCTTTCCATGAAGGTTTTTGGCTCAAGGAGAAATAGAAATAGTGCTAATGTTATGGGCAGAGTATCTGTAATTCTTGATTTCTATTACCATCATGGGCAATCGCATTTAAAAATTAAAAAAAGGAATAGACTTAAAAATTACTACTTACAAATAATGGCTTAGAATATTCCACATATGCCTAAAGGAATGAAATATGATATGCAATTTTCACTGGGATATTATATTTAGGAGATTTTAAAATATTGAAAGGGACACAGCTCATTACCCTTTTAAAAATTAGTTTTAGGAGGGTCTTATTTGAATTTTTGTGAAATTTTATAATGTTTTTTTAAATACCATGAAATATGCTTTACAAATAATTTTCCCTATTACTTTCTTTTTATCCACTAAGTGCACGTGCACATTTCCAATTTGGCCTAATTCATTTCTCTCATTGCAACCGCATACAACAGATTACACTAATCAGTGATGTGTTTATATCACAGTCAAGTGATTTAGGGAACTACTGTGGGGGTGCCCCTACCCTCAGGGCCCCCCCCTCCGTCCACCACAGATGAGAATAAGTCTACCAAGACATGATCTGCTTGGGGAGGAAAGGTGGCTGATCTCTCTAAGGAGAAGGGCCAGGAGCCTTTTCCTCAATGGGCTTTAATTGGGTTCAATTTGCACAGGAATACAGTTAAAGCTCATCAATCATTGTCAGGCAATAAGGATAAAACAATAGATAACACGCAAAGAACTATGAAGGCTTATTCTGGGTCAGGGTCAGTTAGCTAAAGGGCTATAAAACTTTGGTAAACAAACTCATTTCATGCTTGGAACCTTATCAGAAAACTGAGGGCATTCTTAGCAAAGCAGGTTTCACAGAGTTTTATGCATTCTTTCTTAGGCCTGATGGCCCTGGGGAATCCGCCCTTTCCAGCACAGGGCTGCACCCACCTCCAGTATCGTTTCAGGCTTAAGGCAGGCAGGGGAAGTAAGGCAGCCAAGAGATTAGGAGACTTTTTGAAGACAGAATGAAGACTTAGGCTATGTCAAAGCTGAAGGGTGAGGGCCCATCACCCCCTTTTTCTACAGCCCCCTAAGTCCTTTCCTGAGGGCTCCCTTGTGACCATGCCTGTCTTAGGTTGTCCCTCCCTCAAGGAATCTTACTGGTCATTGACTAACCAGTCATCTGCTCAGGGGCCAGACAGGGCGAAGTGAAGGCAGCAGAGGCAGTGCCCCTGTCAGGGAGTCTCCTTAGTGGTTTAGCATCCCAAGGTCCTTTTACTCAGCCTTAGCCATGGATTATAGCTTCTGAAACTAGGCAGGGCAGTTCCCTATAAACTCCCAATATAACATTTCTAAAGTCAGTGAATGCACTTGTTGCTGAGATACTATGGGTAAAATTGTTCCCTTGATTTTATCAAGATATAAGCTTATTTAGAGCTATTAATCTTCCAAAGTCTATACTACAAATAGTTTTATTCTCAGTTTTATGTGCACTTAACTTTTATTAACTTTTATTAAATGGGTAATAATTGTTCTGCAAAAATCATGTTTGAATTATTTATATCTATTAATGTACTGTATAAACCAAAGATGAAAATGTCATATATTCATTAAATAAATTCATTAAAACTCATTCCATATATATGTTATAAATAATATTAAATGTTATATGTATGTATATATATGTATAAATATTAAATGTTCTATTGTATTGAGCAGAAGTCTTTTTTAAGAAGAAATACTAAGCCCAAATGATTCGAGACAAAAGTTACAAAAGAAGAGACAACACTTGGATAATGATATGTTATTCATAAGTTATCATTATCTCTTTTTTTAGGTCAAGTTGCTGAAATAGGCCTAAAAATAGTGGTTTAATTTAAAATATGCCTACTTAGGAAGATATGATTTTATTTATTTTGTAAAGACTTTTTATCTAATTTTCTAATTATGCTATTCTAATTATTTAATTTTCTATTACTGAAAAAGTGTACTTGTTCCATATTTTGAAGAAAATAGAAAAAACAAAACTAACATAGGATTATATAAATAAACCCCAAAATATGAATCCATTATGAGTGTGGGAGTTTATATACTTTAAAAATTTTTTTGTTCATAAATATAAATATAAGTATACTGAAATAATTAGTATTTGGTTGTTTGAACAAAAGGTGAATCATGAAGCCAGTTATCATTTCATTTTGTATTTTGTATTTATTTATTTATCTAAAATATTTTATTTATTTATTTTAGAGCTGGGAAAGGAGGGAGAAACAGAGGGAGAGAAACATCAATGTGTGGTTGTCTCTTGTGTGCCCTCTACTGGGGACCTGGCCCACAACCCAGGCACGTGCCCTAGACTAGGAATCGAACTAGTGACCCTTTGATTTGCAGGCTGACACTCAATCCACTGAGCCACACCGTCTAGGTCATAGATTTTGTTTATTTTAGGTCATAGATTTATTTTATTTTAAAATGTAAAGCTAAGATAGCTATTTAGGTATTTTAATAGATATAGAATACATTTTAGCCATTTATTTGGAAAATTAATAAGCAAATAAAATGTGTTTTGTATACTGGTTTTTTCCTAAATGATGAAGTTGTAGGATATATTCACATTTCTTTTATTTATGGCTTAAATACATTAAGTTTAGTAAATACCATTAAAACAATGAAAAACATACATATATATAGTTAATGATAAATTTTAGTAGACCTTCCAAGTTTGTATTTATTTGTGTATTCTGACATACAATAAAGCAGTTAAATATTGGTCAGTTTAATAAAAATAATCAAAATATATTTTTTATATAACTGCTTCATAAAAAATCACAATAGATGCATTCAAGGAAAATTGATATAGACTGCAGGAAAGCCCAAAAAAGAAAAACCCTTTAGGGTTATTATTATCTTTTTCTTTCCTTCACTAAAAAAGCAAACCCTTTCCAAACATTTAGCATTATTCCAACACTCACTGCTATTGTTCTGAACCAAGCCATCTTCATTTCTCATCATGATTACTGCAATAGCCAACTAACAGGCCCCCTTGTCTATGACTAAGTTCTGTGAATTTTTTTCACCCAGACTCTACAAAGATATTTATAAATGCACATGATAAGCTTCTGAATATGACACTCCCAAATGCTATAACCTTACTCTTAATCAAATTATTTTGAAAATTAATTCTTAGACTCAAAATGACTTTTGCCTTCCTCTTTGACCCCGTTCATTACCATTTTGCTTTGGCATATGCAAAATATGTCCCTTCCTTAAGATCTGTATTATTTATCTTCTGCAGCATAACAGTATCGCCATAGATATAGTAGTTTAATGTAACATTCATTTAATGTCCTCTCTGTAGGTCAGGAGTCCAGGGATTACCTAATTGGGTCATCTTTTTCAGGGCTCCACAAGGCTGAAATCAACACAGCTGCATGACAGTCTCATCTAAGGCTTGACTTGGATGGATCTGATTCAAAAACTCAAATGCTCTTGGCAGAAATTGGTTCCTTGCAGCCTGTTGGCCTGAGGGCCTCATTTTCTCAGTTCCTGTCAGGCCGGAATCTGCCCTCATTTCCTAGATGGTTGTTGGCTAGAGACAGTCCTCAGTTTCTGCCACATGAGCCTCTTCAAATGGTTGCTTGTTTTATCAAATCCAGCCAGAAAGATAGTCTCCTAGCAAGATAGATAGTGAAAACTTTTGCAACATAATTGGAGAAGTGACATCCAATCACTTTTGCATCACTCTATTGATTAAAAGCAAATCAACCTTTCTGTCCATACTCAAGGTTACATTGGGTGTAGATATCGGGAATTAAGGGTCATGGGACCCTTAATCATGGGACACACTTTCATTAAAGTGTGTCTGTCACAGAGTCTCTGCACCTATCAGTATTGTATCTGCCCTGAAAAATGTTTCTTCAGATATAAACTGGCTTCCTCCTCTCCTTTTGCTGAAGTCTGTATTCAAATGTCAGTTTATCTTAAAAGCCTTACTTGTCTCCGTATATAAAGAGTACCCTGCAGATAGTTTTTATTACTGTACCTTGCTTTAATTTTATGTTTATAGCAGTTATGGCCACAAGACATAGTACATATTTATTTTATTTCACTCTTATAGGTAAAGACTTTCTTATTTTATTCTCTGATATATCCTCATCTTCTGAAGAAGTTCAAAGTCCAAGAAGGAAGGTATTGAAAAATCAAGAGTGTTTTTTTTTAGAAATAAAAATATGTAATGCATACTTAATCTTAAATATATAATAATTAAAATATTTTATCATGTATTTGCAATATCCCATGTGATATTTTAAATCAGTGACTTTCTATTTTTTAATTAGGTAATAAAAAACAAATAAACATAAATAAAATTAAATTAATTTAAAAAATCAGTTTATCAGTTATACTAGTTACATTTCAAATGATCGAGAGCCACATGTGCCTGGTGGCTACTGCAACGTACAACACGGATAGTGAGTAATTCTGTCATTGGAGAAAGCTTTTCTTATCAGCCCTACTTTTTATATTTACCAGGTTTTTTCTTCTCCATGTCAGATTTTGACTCAGAGAATAAGCTGGGTCAAAATCAGCTTTTTATCTTCCATGTTTATTTCAATATAAAGACTCAAGTGAATTTTACAGAAAAAGGTGGTTGAATGAATAGATTTTTAAGTGAATAGATAAAAACATACTTTCAGACCAAAAGGAATATATATTTATTTGGATAAATGATGTAACACATTATTTAATCAGTGGATATAACTGTTTTCTATTTTACTTCCTTATATTAGGTCACAAAAACTGGATTACATCATTAAAAAATTTGCAAATCATCATGGATTGTGTCTCAGGAACAAAAAAAGTCACTCATGAAAAATATTGCTGTGAGAATAAACAGAGGGAAATGTATTGATTATCCAAACACATTATAATATTGTTCTCTTTTAAAATTCCTTAAAATTCCAGTGATAGCCCTGGCCAGGTAGCTCAGTTAGTTAGAGCATAGTCCCAATATGCCATGTTTGAGAGTTCAGCCTTGGTCAAGGCACATACAAAAATCAACCAATAAATGCATAAATAAGTGGAACAGCAAATGTGTCTCTTCCTATCTTCCCAAATCAATAATAATAATAATAATAATAAATAGTAGTATTAGTAAAGGGCGCAGTGACCAACCAAATCATGCCTGCAGCCTGGCAGAACTCAGTAACACTTGGCGTGTTTCATCTTGTTCTGTTCCCCTTGAAGCTCATCATAAAATCAGTAGGATTTCTCTGTTCTAATATAGATCAAGAGAGAAAACACTTCCTTCAATTTTGTGAGGAATAGAAATTTTCTAGTAAACAACAGTCTTTCAATTTTTTAAATAAACTATTTTGGGAAAGTGCATTGAACATGGAAAGAAAAAGTTATGATAGATAAGATAAAATATATGATTGAAAGATACAAATATATGTCTGTATATCTATAATATTAAAGTTATGTGTCAAGTAAACCTTATTTATACTACATGCGAAATTATGGATAATTTTAATTTTTATTATTTTAATCACCAACTATTTAGATCATAGCTATGAATTCCAAGATATTGTTTTATTCCTCTATTCAAGTGATGAGCAACAGGTATCTATCTGATAACATGCTTCTTATATCCGAGGTTCCAAAAATAAAAATATTTATAGTGATAAGTTCACTGAAGGGACAATTATAAACAGAAGACTATGAGTATATGGAAATGCAAATGCAGTTTAAAACTAGGCAAAATTATAGAGACAAATATAGTATATTATTATATATATGCCTGAAGGGAAGACGATGCACCTCGTCAGGCATCTTTGGAAACTTGTCATCTAAGAGGATTCTTACCCCTATCACAGCAGATATTAAAAGATGACATTTATACATTTGGTGGGCCAAAAAGTCCATATGGTTTATTCTGTAAAATAAAGGACACATGTTTTGTTTTTGCCAATAACTTTACTGGTTTGGATATTTTGAGTATGTTGGCTATCTCCTGCATAGTGTAATGTTACTTTCAGTTAATGTCTCAGTCTGATTGCTATCAACTTCAACTGGTCTACCAATCGTGAACCATGGTCCAGTGAGAAATCTCCAAATCTCCAGCCCTAAAACTCCTAAACTGCTTTTGACATATTCTATCAGTCACAGCACATTCTCCATACATAGCACAAAACTATTTTGTGTTTCAGTTGCATTTTTAACTTTCTTGCAATAATAAAGTATAATATGACAAAATGTTGCATATTCTCTTCCATCTTCAATATTGAAATGGCTACATAAAAATTCACCAATTTTATTTTTTTTAAATGCACGCTGACGACAGCTGTTACAATTCAATCTAACAAAATTGTTTCTAATGAAGTTAAAGACAACTAAGCGCTACTACAGCCATCTAATGGGAAAAAAGAAACAAAACCTTTTTGGCCAACCTAATATCTTTAATCCTTATTGCATTTCTTTAAGGAAGGCCTCTGCAGTGATGTGAAGGACATCTAAAGATGGACTAACTGGGGTGGGGGGGTAGAATAATGAGGGAAAATGCAGACAATTGTAACTGAACAACAATAAAGTAATTTAAAAAGGGATGGACTAAAATTTAACCTTTTTAAACCTTTTTTTTAACATTTTTTATGCTGAGATTTTTATAGTCTTTGAGGTTTCAGGTGAAATTTCATATATTTATGTAATCTGGATTATACAACTTCTTCAGTCAGATACCTATCACTGTCATTATATTTGCATAAACACACACAAACAAAACATTTTTAAACTATGTCTAGCATGGATTTTTTGTACTGCGCAATAATATAAAATGTCCCCAATTATAGCCCTCAGGCTTGTAAATCAATGATTACTTTTCTAAGTACACTAATTTTTTTTTCAAATTATGATATGCTGAGTTTCTATTTTTTATGAAAGGATTTAGTAACACTTTATTAGAAGAACAATATAAATTATTTAATTATTTATAAGACCATTTATTTAAGGAATTCTTGCAAAAATAACTTCAAGTTCAATAGAGCTATAGTATAAATTCTTCATTTTATTTTAATCTGAGAAAATGTTATGTTCACCTGAAATAGAAAAACCGAATCAAGCACACTGAATGTCAAGTGTCTCTGAGTCAATTTCTCATTTTCCCCCGTATCTCTACAGAGCTGATCTGAGCATAGAGATCCTTTGCAATCAATGGGAGGTTGGTAGCTCAGTGACATCGAGAAGCATGACTAAGTTAGGGCCTTTGTGTCATTTTCAATATGTTTTCTCTCTTATGATCTAATATGGACAGGAAACCATAGATGCATTTAATCTTTAAACCATTTTACGATTTCATGTACAAAGTTCATACTCTCAGTGACTTCCTTGATCACCTGATGTTACTAATGCCCTACACACAACAATGGGTGTTAACTTATATAATATGTTGTTCTTCATGACATCTATCACTACTTGATTTTATGTTACAGCATATTTCTTTATTTGGGGAATTTTTGTTTTGTTTTGTTTATGGTTATAAGCCCAGGATTTAGAACCTTTATATCATAGAGTGAGTGCTCAATATATATGTCTCTAATTTATTTAAATGTACTTAATTTGTACAAACAAGATATTTTGAAGAAATTGCTCAATATTCAATTTGATGTATTTAATGACGAGCTGGTAATATTTTTATTATTTTAGAAAATCTCAAGTAATACATAAAGAAACAACAAAAAACCTATTCAAGTTCTTTTAAGACAACAGTTGTTATTCATACAGAAATTAATGATCTTGACATCCAATTCCAACTTCTAATGTTCCCCAGACAGTGCCCAGGACTCCCAAATAAAGGACCATTCATCTTTTTAATTGTTTGTCTTATATTCCTAATTAATGCAGACCACACTCTTATTTATTACTTATAGTAAGTGAAAAATTTTAGGTTGATTTCTGCCAGCAGATGGAGAGGGTGGAGTGTGAAGAGATGAAGCTAAGTTTTATGACTAAGGCTTTGTTTATGACATCCAAGAAAGAAACAGCTTTCATCATGGGCACCATAAGACGTTGCGACTGCCTCTACTTTCTATTTCATGCAGAATACACATCCTAGTGGAAGGAGAGATACTGTAAGAGTGACTATCTTCAAGTTACTTTTCAAAAAAATGGTTATCACCCAGA
Source organism: Desmodus rotundus (assembly GCF_022682495.2). NCBI lineage: Eukaryota > Metazoa > Chordata > Mammalia > Chiroptera > Phyllostomidae > Desmodus > Desmodus rotundus. The sequence goes on along the minus strand of NC_071399.1, from coordinate 57,985,116 downwards.
TATAAAAATAGAGTCAAAGATTCTACTTAACTCATGAAAGAACCAGGAAGATTTTAGGACCAGTTCAAAAGATTAAAAATGGACACATTTATAGATACAGAATTTTGAAATCATATGTGAATGGAAGCAACTTGATTTTTCAATATGGTGAGAGTAAAGACATGGAACTTTTACTAAACAGAACACAACATCATATCTACATCTATACTGAACTTGTATTTTGCAATTTAAAGTGTATACATTATAGGCTCTACTCCTCAATGTTACACATATAGATAATTCTCAATCTCTTCTTCACACTGGAATATCCCATAAATTCTCGAGCTCCTGAGTATGTATTACTTATACCTGCAGTCTATATAACTTCTTCACGAATCATTCATGGAATTTACTCACATATTAAACTTCGTCGCACACTTCTGGCAGTTTTTATATTATAGTTTATATTGACTTATATGATAGTGACTAAATTAAATTTGAGAAATTTATGTCATTAAAATTATCAATTTAACTCTTGTTTTGAGATATTAAAATATTTTTCTAGATATATAATATATAATCCCTATTTTCAGGCTAAAAGAAGACAATTACCAAGTGAAGAAGATTATCATTTCATTTACTTCACTTTACTTGATAGAGTATTAATTTAATACCCTTAACTGAGCACACAGTGAACATATTATAACCCTACTTCCTATCTCAGAATTGAGGAAATTATTTTTTTAATAGTGACAACCACATTGTTGAGTATTATAAGTCTCAGAAAGAATTCCTTTAGAATGTCAAATTTATAAAATTCTCTTTCACCAGTTTGAGATATAGAAGACAATCATATCCAAATATTTTTAGGCATCTGTATTATGTCTTCATAACTCCCTATAGAAAAAGGTATTGTATAAAGAGCAAAACAATAACCATAAACTGGTGGCCAAAACAACAGCAAAAAGCCCCTTCAATGCTAGTGGTTATAATAAAGTTGTAGAAAACAAAATGGATTTGGAATGTTGATCACCTTTTAATTAGGTAATTCGTGTTTGCTTGTATTTCATGAATGATTTGTGCTGGAATTGACTGCTGTTCAACTTTTGTTCTACTATACCAATATGATATGATGAGGTACAGCCAGTGGTACTAGTTCATGTTTAAAGAAACAAAGACTCCCATAAAAGGAAACATGTGGTTGGTAGTCCTAGTATGCCATTTATTTCATTATGATTCTATCCCATATGGCATACAAGTGTCAGATCATGACTATTTCTCTAAAGAATAGAATAGCTTGCAGTTCTGGTTAAGAAGGCTGCGTAGGTAAACGTGGTAAACCACATCATAATTATAAGTAAATTATAAAACAAGTATTATTCAGAACTGTCTGAAATCTAGCTAAATGAAAGCCCTACAATCAAAGATTTAATGAAGAAGTCACATCAAGGCTGGTAAAAGCAGCAGACATGCAGAACAGGCTGGTACCACACCCACATATGCTGGATAAAAATTGGGAGGGATATCTTGGCTGCAGAGGTCTTCCCTAAGGAGTGAGAGGTCCCAGCCCCTCAATAGCTTCCCCAACCCAGGGTTCCAGTGCCAGGAAGATAAGTCCCCATAACTTCTGGCTGTAAAAACCAGTGGGAATTGAGGCTGAGGGTGACAGAGAGTTATGGAGTCCCAGGCAGTTCCTCTTGGAAGGCCCGCACAGTGGCTCACTTGAATTCCTTTTCTCTGAGCTCTACTATTAGAAAAGCAGCTTAAAAGGTACAAGGGACATATGGGGAGAAACTGAGTTGTCTGGCATTGGGGCGAGAGTTTGAGGGGCAGCTTTCTCCCAGAAAGATGTGTGGGTAGAAGCCAGTGTTCCTTTCTGAAACCCACCCCCACCACAGAGCCAGAAGATGTGCACTATTTCTGAGTCTCCATCAAACTGATTCAAAGTGTTTGCCCAGCCCTTATGATTCCCTGAGAACCTAACCTACCCAAATTTCAAGGGCAACCCAAGCTTTTTCCAGTGGCTTTTTGATACAAACAACCTTAGTTCATGCTTGAGATTTTCCTAAAATCTCACACAGTCAGTTTCTAGCCTCAGCATGCCCAACAACTCTCAATAAGTGGTTCCAGGACTGGCACTAGAGACAGCCAGCCTTGGTTTATAGCTTGTCCTCTCCTGGGCATCTCCAAGGTCAGGAGAAGCAGTAGTCACTTTCGGGTTGCTTTGTAGCTCATGCTGAGTAGCTATATGCAGGACACAGGTGCAGAGTGACCTTGGTATGTACCTCCTGGGAGCCCTAGATACAGTGTACTTGGTGGACAGCTTCAGGCCATGTCAAAGCATATCACTCGACCACCTCCAGAAGTGACACATTCAAGGGACAAATTCAGAGGTCACCTCATCCCTGCTGAAGTAAGTCCTGCATTATGGGGTGGGCCCTGCACAGCTGATATTCCACAGGGGTCAGTGGTTGCAACCAGTCCTTGCAGCTGAAGACCTACCAGTAAATCCCTTTGATTGATGTTCCAACAGCAATCAAGGCTCAATTACAACAGGATGGTATACTGAGACCACACAGAGGTGGGGAGGGTACACCTGGAGTGTCCAGCTTGGATGATCGGGGAGGCTGTTGCACTGGACTTTTACAGAACACCTACTACATAGAGCTACTCTACTAAGGTCAGGAGAGTGAGCAGCTCTACCTAACATACAGGGAAAAACAAACAAACAAACAAACAAACAAAAAAGCACACAGGGAGACTGCCAAAGTGAGGAGACAAAGAAACATATCCTAAGTGAGAAAACAGAAGAAAACTCTAGAAAAGGCACTGAACAAAATGGAGACAAGCAGTTTACTAGATTCAGAGTTCAAACACTGGTTGTAAGAATGCTCAATGAATTTAGTGAGAACTTCAACAGCATAAAAAAGGACATGGAAACCATATAAAAGAACATTCAGAAATGAAGATTACTTTGACTGAGATGAAGGGAATCAACAGTAGAGGAGATGAAAGCAACACAGCAATTTGGAATTTAAGGAAGGATAAAATCCCTAATCAGATCAGTAAAAAGAATCTAAGAAAAAAAATGAGGTGAGTGTAAGAAGTCTCTGGAACAAATTAAAGTCTACAAACATTTGCATCATGGGGGTGCCAGAAGGAAAAAAGAAGGAGAAAGAAATTAAATATATATTTGAGAAATGACAGAAAACTTCCTTTACTTGATGAAGGAAATAGATATGCAAGTCCATAAAATGTAAAGTTGTAAACAAGATGAACCCAGAGTCCCACACCAAGACACATCATAATTAACAAAGACATAGGTTAAGGACAAAGAGAGAATCATAAAAGCAGCAATAGAAAAGCAGTTAGTTACCTACAAGAGATCTCCCATAAGACTGTCAGATGATTTCTCAACAATAACTTTGCAAGAAAGAAGGGATTGGAAGAAATATTCACATTGATGAAAAGCAGGTACCTACAACCAAAATGTCTCTACCCGGCAAATATATCATTTAGAATAGAAGGGCATAAAAAGAGCTCCCTGACAAGAAAAAGATAAATGAGTTCATCACCACCAAACCAGTTTACATGAAATGTTAAAGAGTTTTCTTTAAGAAGAAGAAAAAAGATAAAAGTGTGAACAGTAAAATGGTAATAAATACATTATTTATTAACAATTTAAACTAAAAACCAAAATAAATTAACAAGCAGAACAGAAATAGAATCATAGATACAGAGAACATTTTGATGGTTGCCAGATTTGAAGGGAGTTTGGAAGATGGAGGGAAAGTGGTAGAGGAATTCAGAAGTACAACTTGGTTGTCACAGACTAATCATTGGGATATGAAGAACAGCATAACAATTATAGACAATATTCTAATAAGCATGTGTGATTTCAGATTGTTATGAGATTTATCAGGATGGTTACTTACTAAGCTATGTAATATCTAATCACTGGTGTGTACACCTGAAACTAATATAATATTGTATGTCAAATGTAACTGAAAATAAAAAAAATGATTTGAGTTGAAAAAGAAACAAAAAAGAAACAAAAAATACAATACTTCAAAGCTATGTGGAATTTTTGATTTTTACTAAATAGGCAATAGATTTTCAAACTAAATTCTGACTTAGATCTCTTAATTTTTATTTCTGTTTATACCAAAGATGGCTTACCTCTGATTAGATATTGAAAGTATACTCTATTTTCTATATTAGAATATAATTATTAATTATTATATGATAAATTTTCCAATGAGTATCTGGGATCAAAATTGAACAACTACCACTTTTTTCTTATCTTTTCCTAGACTAACATGTTAAATAGAATTATTCATGATGATGAAATGTTCATATTTTTACTATCCCATATTATCATCACTAGTCACATGTATCTATGGAGCACATGACTGTGTCTTATGCAACTGAATTACTAATCTTTTAAAATATATTCATTTATTTTTATAGACAGGGGAAGGGAGGGAGAAAGAGGGAAAAAAATATCAATGTTGTGAGAGAGAAACATTGATCAAGTGCTTCTTGAATGCCCCCAAGCGGACAAGTGGCCTGCAACCCAGGCATGGACCCTAACTGGGAATTGAAGCAGAGACCTTTCGGGTTTGCAGCATAAGGCCCAACCCATGGAGCTATAGGAGTCACAGTTGAATTTTTTATTTTATCTAATTTTCTCTCATTTAAATTGCCACATGTGAGTAGTGATAAACATATTAGACAGCACAGTTCTAGATCTTGCTTGGGATTAAAAAAAAATTCCTGCAAAGCAAGAACTTCTTGTGCTTGGTCAGGTCTGGTTCTTTCAGCAAAATTTCTGGAATAAGAATAATTTAGGAAAAACCCATGAATCAGTAAGAACCCTAGGACTTCAAGTTCTCTGTTAAAGGAAATGTTCTGAATGAAGCTATTTCTGATGCTTCTTCATATACTTAATTGATTTCTGTGATTTCTTTCTGCTCCACGGGAACTGAGCCAAACTTCCAAGGAAAAAGTCCTCTCTTAATAATAAAGGACTAGAGATTAGATTGAGTCATGTAAGTCTATTATTTATACTAGAAAAGCAGTAAGATCATTTACTAGGTGGAAGAAATATCAACAACATACTTAACAGACATTAAACATTTTTGCCTTTTAGAGGAAATTAACACACAAACAGCTTTGAGTTATTTTAAATGATATATGTATATGGTTAATACTGTGTAATTGGTGACACTGATGCTATTTTTATCTTCTTATTATTCAATGAAAACAAAGTTTATATTTAGCTTTAAGAATAACTAAGATATATAAATATAATAATATGAATGATGAATGGGTGGGAAGAAATATTGTTTTTTTAGTTTAACTTATTCTATACCTTAAATGGTTATATTAAATTAATGGACTAAAACTTTAAAGAAAGTTTTATGACTATCTTTCTTATGTCAAAAATATCAAAAGGAAATATCAAAATAAATTTAGTACAGAAACAATTGGATAACAAGAAAACTATTTTCTTATGCCTTGAATTAAGCAAGTTCTCCAGGCTCTAACCTATTAAAGTGATTTATAATGTTATTGTAAGTTGTTTATTTATATGCAATTGGATGATGTTTTAGATGAAATTTTAGTAAAAATTGGGTTGCTTTGCACAAATTTGTTTTTTTAAGGCAATAGCTGTTCCCTCTAGGGCCTACTGTCATGACTTTAATCAGAAAGGCTTATGAATTTTAAAGTATGGACTAAAGATGCCATGCCATGTAAAAGCAACAGTTACCAATCACAGTTGCACTAATTCCCATGTGAAAAATGATGTCTGCATAAGAGGAATTACCACTTACAAGAGAAATGGTTATGTTAGGGAATTTGAAAAGAGGAAATAATTTAGATAAACACTGAAAAAACCTTGTGAGATTATACAAATAAATTTCTAATTTTTATCTAGCTTCTACTGGTTTTCACAATCAAGCCTTGTGCTGTTTATTTATATGATATCTACTAAGCCACATACATGCCTGTCGGTGCTGAATTTTATAGCACTGGAGCTTGAAAAAGCTGTAAACTACATTTCTCAGACTCTATTTTGTGATGCATTTACATTAAGTTCTGCTGATTTGAGGATCTGTTGGGATATTAACAATTAGGAGGAAAGAGAAGTGTCTTAATTCTAACTCCAGTAGCAGAAGTGATGCCAGGAGGTTGATGGAGATGGTAAGAAATGGTAAGAATAGTATAAGGAACAGCATCACTTTTTCAGTGGTTCAAGTCCTGAAAGGGTCAAAGCTCCTAGTGAAGTAGTCATGGGGGCTGATGAGCTCCAGCTGAAAGGCACAGGCACCATACTGATCAGATACTATGATGCCTCTTTTGTCTACTCCTTCAGCATCCACTCTAACATTTTTGTTTTTTTAGCCTTCCAAAAACCTTTTCACCAATTCTCATTATTAAATACATGTCTGAAATACTTTTCCTGTTTCCTTACCTTATCCAGCCTAACACAAATATCCACATATTTTATTGATATAGTTCTCGACAAAATAGTGTCTCATGATCTGCTCATGAACACACAAACACATTTGAAATCTCTGGCTTCCTCGATTTTGTTTCTCTATTCTTCTATGTAAAATTAATTAATGGTTTTGCATATTAGGTCCATGATGCTTTGACTTTATATAAGCACAAGAAGATGCTGGTTGGATACTGGCAAAAATGAGTAACAAAATGGAGACGTTGAGAGGTACAAAGAACTGTTACTTTCAGATGTAAAGAAAGAAAACCATTAAAAGACAAGAAATTGCATTAAATGTTTAGCTAATGTTAGTATTCTCAAAGCTCTATAGACATTTATGTTGAAATGTTATAGGGTACAATTTGTGCTATATAGTATAAATGAAAAGAACTATATTTAATGAAGTCCAGGAACTTGTCCCTTTACATTTCATTAGTATTATAGATGGTGTTTAAAATGAACTTGAGTAATACTTGGTGGTAGGGAATGAAATTTAAATCTTCTTTACCTATCTTTTCAATGAATGTAGAGTAATGACCATGGATGTTAAAATATGTCAAGGACAGCACATAATGAAAGTGATGGAATAAAATTGCATAAAATCCCCAAAGGACCAGATTTGTTTTTCTATGTGAGTTGAGAAGTAGTGGTCTGCAAATAATAGTAAGCTGATCTCACCTATTGGCCCTTGATTAAATAGAATACAGGAAAAAGCACACCTTTTTATTGACAAGTTCTGGGGAAAAAACATGAATGGGAGAGAGCTCAATTTTAATTAAGCAAGGAAGGGGAGTGACTTTTCTATAAAGAGAAAGAGAATTGGAGTTTTGTTTAAAATGGAGTGGAAATTCTAGATGATGCACAGGGAAACAGGACATAGTGAGAAGACAGAAATATATCTGGAAGGCCATGATGAAGAAAATGCATTAAAATCCTGAATCACAGAGAAAAGGGATCTAAGAAGCCTATGTATTATCAAAGGCTTAGTGTCACCAGACCCATAACAATGCTAATTTAGTTTGAGAACAGTTGGATTTAGGATTGTAAGCTACATACTCATTATGGAGATAGAGATATACAGGCATACAATTGGAAGTCCAGTAAACATTTTCAAGGGGAATCAGAGTGACACAAAAATGATTCACAAAGTAGATTTGAGGATAATAATGGACATACAATAACCCAAAGACATATAAAGATAATGGTCCACATCCTAATCATCAGAGAGATGCAAATTAAAACCACACTGAGATATCACCTCATATGTGCCAGAATGGCTACCATCAATAAATCAACAAATAAGTTCTGGCAAGGATGTGGAGAAATGGGAACCCTAGTGCACTGTTGGTGGGTATAGCCACTGTGGAAAACAGTATGGAATATCCTCAACAAATTAAAAATGGAACTGCCTCATGGCCCAACAATTCCACTGGAAATATATTCTAAGAATTCCAAAACAGCAGTTCAAAAGAATATATCCACCTCTATGTTCATAGTAGCATTATTTACAATAGCAAAAATCTGGAAACAGCCCAAGTGCCCATCAGTAGATGATTGGATAAAAAAGCTGTTGTACATTTACCCAGTGGAATACTACATGGCTATAAAAAAGAAGGAACTCTTACCTTTTGAGACTCCATGGATGGACGTGGAGACTATTATGCTAAGTGAAATAAACCAGTCAGAGAAAGACAAATGTCATGTAATCTCACTTATATGTAGAATCTAATGAACAAAATAAATGAATGAGCAAAACAGAAACAGAGGCATAGATTCATAGATTCATAGAACAGACTGACAATTGTCAGATGGGAGAGGATAGAGAGGATTGGATGAAAGAAGGTGAAGGGATTAGTCAAAGAACACATGGTATATGCATGACCCTTGGACATGGACAATGATGTCCATGTTTGCCTGAGGGAGTAGGAGGGATGGGTGGAGTGGGGCAATGGAGGAAGAAGTGGGGCAACTATAATAGCATAAACAATAAAATATAATTTTTAAAAAGATTCACATAAGATTTATTCCCTTGAATAAAGCAGTTGTATCAGAGACTTAAGTGTTCCAAGCTGTTTTTTAAATCTAGATTTTTAAAGCTAGCTCAATAAATATTCTATATTGATGATTCTCTTATTATATAACTCCAAAAGACTTTTCTGCGTGGGATTGAATGAAATTGAGCAAGAAAATAATATTGAGGATGAATATTTCTATAAATAACTCAATTGACATATTAATAGTATTCACATGTCATAAGCAATAGTGTAATATTTAATACAAAACAACAGCAGGAATTCCTTTGAATGTTGCTTAAACCTGAAAGGAATTGTCAGCAGATCTTACACACTATCACCAGATAATGGTCTCTGATCCTATGAAAATGTTCAGTCATAGTCGAAGCATAGTTTCAAAGATATTGATCTTGTGAGATTCTTTGGAAATGACTTTATTTCAATTCAAATGACCCAAGCAGATTTAAAAATGAGGTTGAAGTCCCACAAAGAAACTAATTTTGTTGTTAAAAGGGCTTATTTTGACTGGCTGAGAGAAGTAGTTTGGTAAATATATAATTTATCTAACAGGAACTTTCTACAAATACTTTAAATGATGGAATGGAGTCTATGCATTATGAATGAAAGTTTACAATTGTTAATCAAGTTTCTAAACTATTTTCTTTCAATAATGACTTGCATTTTTACTTCATAAGAATTTAATAGCTTTAAGTAAGGCTACCATGAGTTTTTATTATGGACATCTTTGATTGTACTTTTACGTGATCCATAATTTACAAGAAAATTTCTATAGGCCTGTAATCTTTTATGTGGAGCTACCTATGTTATAAGACTGCACACAATCATCCTTGTTAGTAAGGATAATCTAATTTAGAAATAATTGTAATGTGTGATAGTTGAGTGTAAACTGATGTGACTATAAATAAAAAGGATCGCAATTTTAAATATTCTTTTCTACCTATGTTAGCTGCTTCAAAGAAGGAGACACACATCACAATGCTTGTGAAAAATTGGGCATGGGTACAAAGCAAAGAAATACGGCAATGATAAAGCTAGTTATCCAATGACTATCTGAACTGTTTGAAATATTGTGGTGTTGTCATATTCATCCCCTTCACTTTTGCTTGTGATGCATATTGGTTGTTGCTTATAACATGGCTCAAAACAGCTGTATTAGATTTTAATAACATATTCACCCAGATGATAAAATAATACATACTGCACAGCACTATGTGAATGGGTGATAGAAAAAGACAAGGCAGTGCTTCATAATATCATCTGTAAATCTAAAATAAAGGAACCCGAACAAAGAAGTACAGGATAGCGCAGAGAGCATGTGGCAGGAAGCCTGCGTGCAGCTCTGTGTGTTGGGGACATGCTACGAGAGACACCAGAATAGCTCAGCTGTGTGAAGACATGCTACATACACTTTTAGCAAAACATTTACTAATTAGAAATGTAACAGGAGATAGAAAGTTTATCAAGTGCAAACAAAAGCTTAAAGAAAGAATATAGAAAACTGAAGTTGATGCATGGTTTCTTCAACAGAGAATAAACATTGAGTTGACCTTAATGTTATGAGCATCTGGTGATTTTCCAGAAACAAATCTAATCATTATCAACACAGCAAAAAATCCTTAGCAGTGTCATTAAAGGCAATATTATTTTTGTATACATTTTTATAACCATTTCTACATTTATTACATGACCCAAATTGTTCTATTTAAATTTGGTGTCAGGCCTTCTATTTGGGTATTTGTATACCTCTCAACTTAGATTTTTACCATTCAGAAAACTAACTAATCAGAAGGATTTAGTTTTAATTTTCCCTATTGGTAATTCTAAGTAGTCATTTAAAGTTTTTTTCCTTTCTTTTTTTTAAATGATTCTTTCTCCCTCCTTTCCCTTTTCTAAAAAAAAAAAAAAAAAAAAAATCTTTAAAAATATCTGATACTTTTCTAAGTGCCTGCTCTTAAATGCTTTAATATTATCTTAATGCCATGGTTATAGTAAAGATTGCGAACAGTGTTTCTGAAGAGGCAATTAAATAACACTCCTTTGGTATTAGATTCCTAAAATGACTGACAAATTACCCCACACACAGTTGCTTAAACATTAGAGATTTATTCTCATAGTCTGGACACCATGAGACCAAAAATGAGTTGCGCTGTGCCAAAACAAGATGTCAGCAAGGCCATTGTCTCTTTAGAGGCTCTAGGGGAGAATCATTCTTTGCCTCTTTTAGATTCTAGAGGGTGATGGCATTTCTTGGTTTATGAACACATCACTCCATTCTCTGCCTCTGTGATGACATTGCCTTATCATTTTCTTTTTTTTAAGTATATTTTATTGATTATGCTATTATAGTTGTCCCATTTTTTCTTCCCCTTTTTCCCCCTCAGCCCTGCACCCCGCCTTCCACCAACATTCCCTCCCCTTAGTTCATGTCCATGGGTCGTATATGTAAGTTCTTTAGCTTCTCCATTTCTTATACTGTCCTCAATATCCCCCCGTCTATTTTGTATTTACCATTTATGCATCTTATTCCCTGTACCTTTTTCCCATTCTCCCCGCTCCCTGTCCCTGCTGATAACCCTCCATGTAACCTCCATTTCTGTGATTCTGTTCCTGTTCTAGCTGCTTGCTTAGTTTGTTTTAGTTTTTGCTTTTTTTTTTTTTTAGGCTCAGGTGTTGATAGTTGTGAGTTTGTGCCCTCTATCCCTCTCTTAGAAGGGTATCTGTTATTGTTTTTAGGGCCCACTCAGATAGATAATCCAGGATAATCTCCACATTTGAAGATCCTTAACCACTTACAATCTTTATTTAAGTTTTAATTTTTTTTAATTTTTTTGTTATTTTTTGTTATATGAGGTGTATCTGTTTTGAGTTAGAGATTAGAATGAGAATATGTGTTTAGATTGACATTACTGTGTACCACACTATTCTAGACCTTCATAACCTGTACTTTCAATTGTAGCAGAAACTATCTCTTTAATCAGATTATTAGTGTATAATTTGATCTTTTCCAAACCACTTTGCTTACCACCAGACTTCCTCTATCATACCACTTTTTGTATTCTAAAATTGTTTATAGCTATAATATCAATGGACTCTTCTGGAAAATTTTTCTAAGTTTAACCATTCCCATCCAAGGGGGTAATTTCCTTCTCTATCAATGCATATTCTATTTTTTTGTGATCAGACCACTGCGATCACTATACAAATACTACAATAATGCCCATTCCTTAGGCTGTTCATTTGCTTTGTTGGTTATCTTCACTTGAAATCTGTCTCTTTCTCTCTTTTGTTTTCTGAATTCACCATCTAAATTGCTAATTCTCAGAGAATTTAATGGAAACACTGATATTTCCAAAGAAAAAAAAAGTAATAGGGAAAAAATGTGAAGAGAAAAACCATAAAATGGTTAATTAACATGTAAAACTGCTCCACATCACCCATAACCAGAACAAAAATTTTAAAAGAACATAAAATCTATTTCTATAATTATTTTAGTATACCTAAGTATTTGTGTATGTGGAGTGAAATAGTCATTTTCATACATTGGCTCTTATATTCTCTATTTCATTTTATTTTGTAACTACATACCTGCCATCCATAATTTTGTACTTGACCACATTTATTGTACTCATCCAATGTAATTAATATCCCCATATTAGCTATTTTGGGCTTTTCCATGATTTAAATCCTATGTCTAATGTGATATAATGAATCAATACAATTATAAAAGTCCCCAAGTTATTAAGGAAATATTATCTATGTTATGTCAGAAGAAAGCTGCTATAACAATAAAATTCTCATTAGGTTTCTTTTTGTAAAGATTTTATTTATATATTTTTAGAGAGAGGTAGAGGGAACAAGAAAGAAAGAGAAAGAAAAATCAATGTGTGGTTGCATCTCAGGTGCCCCCTACTGGGGACCTGTCCCGCAACCTCGGCATGTACCCTGACCAGGAATCGAACCCTTTGGTTCTCAGGCTCACACTCAGTCCACTGAGCTACACTAGCCAGGGCAAATTCTCATTAGGTTTCAAGGGCCATTAGATGTTCAACAAAATATGAAACTATTTCAGTACAGAAACTAAATTGTATACTACTTTGTTATTCTACATGGTATTTAAATAATGCTGGAAACCTATTTAAGTTATACAATATTTATAAACTAAAGGTATAGATTCTTTCCTTTCAGAGCAAAATATAATTAAAATGATAAATTATTTACTACAGGTATAAACAGATACATTTTCATGTAAGTCATTTATATATTTCATTGGCATAAGATGTACAATACACTGTTTTCTCTCAATCACCACCAATACTAACAACAGAATGAATCCAAATGTATGAAGAACTAGACATTTAGAATAGAAATATAACTGCCAATATCTAACAGTGAGGGCTCTAGGTAGTATTAAAGGGGCAGGGTAGAAATGTGTGATTCATTCCCTGGTTGGTGCCATATAAGCAGACAAATTTCAAATCCTTTATTGGTGCAACTCCTTTTCCAAATCAGAGCAAATTGTTTTATGGCAAGTTCTTATGTTAGTATCACTTCAAGGTCCTCTACAAACAGAGGAGCTAAAGATATATAAATAGTTTTGTCTTTTTCTGGTAGTTCATCCAGAAAATTATTTTTTCCTGTAACTCTCTTAAAACAATGAAATTGATTCTTATTAAATATAGTACATAAATACACATTAAAGTGCACCTTAATGTATTTGTTATAGTGAAATATTTCTGGATTTCTGAGAGATATACTTGTATCAATTCTACTAAATAAGATATGAATATTCTAAGTTATGTATTTTATAACTTACAACAGATAATAGATATTTCTAGATCACATTCCTCAATTATAGTCCAATTGCTCTTTAAAAGTTAATTCAACATTTCGAAAAACACACTTATTTTTATCTACTACCTAAAGATTCAGTGAAACTTTTTATGACTTTCTCCCAATTATTTCTGAGAATATTATTAACTGACATTATTTTTCTTTCAAAGCACAAATATTTTGGAATTTAATAATGTCACTAGGAGTAGCTAAACATTATAAATTAAGCATTTTGATGCTATAAAAATTATCATGGAACTCTTGGGAAAAATGTCCCCCAATGCAACAGTGTTTGCCTCCACACATGAAATCCATCATCATACCTAGAGACCGAAATACATAAGCATAACACTTTTTAAAATTAGACTTCTATTAAAAAGATTTCCTAAAAGAGACATACAGTTAACTGAACACATGTAATGTCTTCTTTGTCTCTGGCAGACTCTCTTTGCTTTTGTTTTTTATGTTATCACTTTGTCTTTAACTGTCTCATACTCAACTATATTTCATTTTTTCAGTTACCTTTCAGATTTCTTTTCCCCCGTGCTATGGTTTGAATGTTTGCATTCCCTATTTACCCACACACCCAAATTCATAAGTTAAACTTAAGTCCCAAAATGATGGTATTTATTCATTTATTTTTATTTTTATTTATTTTAATTTTTTTATTGTTATTCAATTACAATTGTCTGCATTTTCTCCCCATCCCTCCACTCCCAAAATGATGGTATTTAAAGATGGGTTTTGGGGAGGTGATATCTGCTAAGGTGAAGACCTCATGAATGGGATTAGTCCTCTTACAGAGACTCTAAAAGCTCCCTTGTCTCTTCCTCATATAAGTATACAAGGACAAGCCAGCAATTAGCAACCCAGACCTCTCCACGACCCATTCATCTAAATGTGGGACTTCCAGCCTTCAAGAACTGTGAGCAATACATTTTTATAAGCCACTTAATTTATGGTTTTCTATTGGGCTGGCCAAAAAGTCCTTTAGTATTTTTTCCCCATAAAATAAAAAATAAAACAAAATACCTTTTTCATTTTCACCAATAAATTTATGAATTTGAATATATTGAGCATGTGGTCTATCTCTTATGTGATATAACATTGATTGTTCTCAATTAATGTCTCTATTTGATCACTAAAAACTTCAGCTGGTCAACCCAACTGTGGAGCATCACCCAGCGAGAAATCTCCAGCATGAAACTTCACAAACCACTTTTGACATCAGTCAAAAGTTTGATCAGTCACAGCATCTTCTCTATATAATGCCCATTTTTTTTTGCATTTCAGTTGCATTTTTACCTTTTTTAAAATAATAAAGCATTATATGTCAAAAATGTTGCATACTTTCTTCCATCTTCAATATTAAAATGCCTACACAAAAAGTTCACCACTTTTGATTTTTTTTAATGTACACTGATATGATAGCTATCACAATATGATCTAACAAAATTGTTTTAAATGAAGTTAAAGACAACTCAGTGTTACTAGGGCCATCTTATGGGAAATACACAAACACACAAACTTTTTGGCAAACCGAATATTCCAGTAGCCTGAACTACGTCATTCTGTTTACCATTTGGTGCTAGACTTTTCAGAGTTCTGCTTTGCACTTTATCCTTTTATTTTCTAGTCACCACATGGCAAAACCCACATCCCTGTGAATTTTGCTCAATCTCTGGCTTGGTGGTTACTAACCAGGAAGACTTTTCCCCTCCCCACTGTGCAGATTTTGAGGTGTTTGGGGACACATGGCAATGTTTACAGACATTTTTTTAGTTGTCACAATTAGGAAGGGGAGCTACTGGAATCTAGTGAGTCGAGGTCAAGGATGCTACTAAGCATCCTGTCATGCAGAGGGTTCTACCCCACAACAAAGAATTACCTGGCTCCAAACGTCAGTGTGGCATTGCTATAGTTTGAGCTGCCATACATTTCAAATGTTATGAGCACGAGATGAATATATTACACCCCACCTGGAAGCTTTTAGAGACCTGTAAATTTCAATGTACCCAACACTGAACACAAGGATGGAGACCACATGCTTTTGTAAAATTTTAGTGCCAAATTTGTGAATATTATACCAAATATGTTGTCTTATACCCTAATTTCATACAAACAAACAAGTAATAAGGCCTCCCAATAACGTTCTAATTGTTTCTAATATCCCACCCTCCTTTCTATCCCAAAGTCACTCTTTTATTATTTAAAGGACTATTATCTCTTTCTAGAATATTTCAAAAGCCTCATTTCCAGTTTCCTAGTCTATTTTCACTGTTTATAATCAATGACTATGAGATGCTATTTTGTGTATGCAATATTTCAAGACAAAAGTTATTATTATTATTTTGTTTACCATACAGGTCTACTTACAATGTCATAGCTGCTTACTTGGCTGGCTTCAATTTCTGTCACTTCTTAGAATACATTAATTGTTCCAGCGATACTAAAGTAATTGTAAATATAAGTTTATTTTTCTCTTTTCCTTTTGATTGAATGTATTGGGTAACACTGACTAATAAAATTACACAGGTTTGAGATGCACAATTTCACTACACATCATCTGTACATTGTATTGCATGTTCGCCACCCTAAGTCAAATCTCCTCCCATCACCATTTATCCCTCTACACCAGGGGTGTCAAACTCATTTTCACCAGCGGCCACATCAGCTTCACAGTTGCCTTCAAAGGGCCGAATGGAATTTTAGGACTGTATAAATGTAACTACCCCTTTACAGTTAAGCGAAAGCTCAGTTCTGCCACCAGGTAGAAACAAGGTGGAGGACTGGATTCAGCCCGGGGCCTTGTGTTTGCCACCTGTGCTCTACACCTTCCTCCACCCCCACCCCTGCCCCCCGCTTCCTTTCCCTCTGGTGATCGTCATACTGTGTCTGTGTCTATGAATTTTTCTCTTTCTTTCTTTTTGACTTAATCTTCCCACTCTCCCCCACCCAGGCCCCCAACGCCTTCCGATGACAGTTGTCAGCCTGCTCTCTATGTGTCTATCAAATATTTTTAATATATTGACAAATAGTCTTACCCCTGCCTTGCTTGTCCCCTTAACTAAAGCATATGTATCCTTTAAGATTTGGACAAAACTCTGCCTTCCTCATTTCCCACTGAATAGGTCTGTTTGGATTGTCCCACTCCCACCCCCTTGCTTTCAATACATATCTCTATTTTGGTAACTTTTATATTATATGCACATTTCTGAACTAATCCTGCTTTCTTATTTTAGGTCTAATATTATGTACATGTCAGAAAAATAATTTTCAACCGTTCCTAAATTATATACCTCACAAAGGCACTGAAAAAGATACTATAGAATCCATATTCCAAAAATCCAAGTAAAATAAATTAATGTTCTAGTTCTCTCATGAAGCACTTATCATAACCTGGACTAATCAATTTAAATCACAGGATAAATTTTGTATGTGAAGCCATTAGCTAATGGACAATATATTTTTGGAATGGGCAAATTGAAGTGGATGAAAGAGTGTTATTGGAGGAAAAATTACTAAGTATTTATTTAATTAGTGCCTGAAAGCACAAGACACTTAGTTTTAAAATTAAAATTTCTTAACTTTAATTTTAAAACTGGCCCGTGTGGCTAAATTAGTTAGAGTGTTGTCCTGTAACCAAAAATTTGCAGGATCCGTTCCTGGTCAGGGTACACAACTAGGCTGCCAATTCCATTCCGGGTTTGGGTGCTTACAATCCCCGGTCTGGGCATGTACGGGAGGCAGCTGATCAGTGTCTCTCCCTTGAATCAGTGTTTCTCTTTCCCTTCCTCTCTCCCTTCTCTCTCTAAAAGCAATGGAAAACTGTCCTCAGGTAAGCATAAAAAATTCCTCAATTTTCCTTTAAAAAGATGCTCTATTAATTAAAAAGAAAATGGAGAACAATGAAAACATTAGTTTTGTCTTCATCTCTTCTCTAATTTATTATGCTCTTCCACAATAGCATAAGAGCTAACATTACAGAAATACTTAGGTTTGGTTTGACATCAGATCCATTTTACCCAATGTATCTGTCAGAGTTTCTCTTTAGGTGGACTGGAGTTAAATGGACAGGATGAGTCAGGTTGCTTCATTTTGGCATGTATGATACTGAGAATTTTCCTGTTGTGATTCTGATTACTGAATCATCGATCTGCAACAGGCTGATCTAATACACTGGTTGGCAGAACCTGAACCCATCTTACATACCTTAACCAGTGCTCTTCTCTCCCAACTCAAATAGCCATGCTATCTACTTAATCTATGTATAAATTTAGGATTTTTCCTCCAGTGTTATACTCCCACAGCATTCCAACAGAATACTGGAATGGTGGGGGAAAATAATAAATAATAAAAATAAAATCCTCTTGATTAGAAAATCATAAATATTCACTGGTTTCTTTTAGTCCATTCCATGTCCAGACCCTTACTACTCTCCCTGAGCAAAGGACAAATGACATTCAATGGCACCTGTTCCTACTCCAAACATTATTGGTATTACTTTTCTCATACTACTTAAAGGCAAAACAGGTGAAGATTTGATAAATATTAGAATTACTATTATTAACAATACAGGGTCCAAAAGGATATTGACTCTTGACTTTTTTTCTGAAATGTATATGAGTATATGTGTTACGAAAGGAACATATATAAGAAATGTAACCTGATAAAAATAAAAGTATGCTATAATTATCTCTGAGCATGTCTTTGACAGTTTTAACCAATTTAACAATTAACGTTATTGCAAATTATTTCTTCAGAATCATTAAAATTATAATTATTATAGGTTTTGTGGATTTATAAAAATATCAATTCTACAACCTATATTTTGACAGCCTAATTAAAAGGGATTAAAAATACATTATGTATGATATAGTTTTACAATTTTACAAAAGTAATGATTAAATAAATGCAATCCTAATATCTCGTGTAATGTTTATGCTTTTATGTTTTCTTTATTGCACTGCCCGAAAGATATGTTTGGCATTTCTTAAAGAAGCAGAAACATCACTGTGAATATCCATCAGGTAAGGCAATTTTTTATCCTATTATGAGGTCTGTGAAAGACATGAAAAGGCAGGAAAATAATTTTAGGTTGAAGAAAAAATGTACATGGTGTTACCATCTGTTTTGAAAGGAAGACACATAGATAAGAGTGAAGATCTATTTGATGGTGAAACCTTAAAAGAAACCAGAATAATGAAATTTTACTTCTTAAGGAGAAAATTCAGACATGCTTAAGAAAATTGGAAAATGCCAAGCAGACTGGCAGCAAACAAGACAGACATATTGTCTATGTTAAAAAAAAGTCTTACAGTGATAGACAGATTTTCAACTAAATTTACTTAAAATGTGATGCACAGAATCCATAAATTATCTTATATTATTCATTTTAAGGAGTGTAGCTGTATATTTTGAATCCATGCTACTTTAGATAATATTCTTTGTCATTAAATAAAATGAGCTTTCAGTTTTTGGTAAATAATAGTTTATTACAGTTAGTTTATTTATATCCCATTGTAAGACTGACTCCATTTATGATGTTTGACTACTGACAGACTTCAAGTCCCATCTCTCCCTTCTCTCTTCTCTCCTACATCTAAGCAAGCAGATAGGAGAGCCCACTGCTACCTACTTTGGCACCAGTGGGAAGTTAAAACCATGACACCCCTGCCCATGTGCAAAGTCTCAGGTCAGTGAACCCTTTACCTATATATAGTAAAAGCCAAAGCCAGTTGCCCCTTCCTGCTCTCTCTCATCATTTTCTGACCTTCTTAAGAGCCTGCTCTGCTCTTCCCTTGAAACCTCATATGTGAGCAGTAATTATCTTCATGTCTTCCTGGTGCACGTATGGCATCCTACATTTGAACCTAATTTTGCATGGTGGTGCTTCGTCCCACCTTCCTGGGTGACTATAACATGCTTCAACACATGAAGGTATGTGTAAAATGATTTATATAAAATATATATAGTAGACATTATAGATTACAGAAAATACTATAATCTAGTTCATAAATGTTAACCTTATTAAACATTTTAGCTTAGTCTTGTTAATAACTCCCTAGATTAGATAAAAACATTATTTTTCCAGGCACAGCTTTTATTTCAGTATTTGAATATATAGGTACTAAAACAGGAATGAAAATATGTTTAGATGGAATTGTTAGCTAGGAAATTCTGCATGATTTGTAGAAGATAAATTATGAATGACTTCTGAAAACAAAATCTGCATATTAGTAAATGCATTTAAGGGAGAGAAAAATATAATCATTAATTTTGTACTTTGGTTATTCTATTCAGTCTTAATCTGGACAAATATTTACAGATCACAGGGTTGTGATACAAAAGAAAACTACTATTTTTGTTCTCCATTGAAGTTAATTCATATGTTTCTATCTGTATGATCAGATACAGTTTTGTAGCTGACTGGGGTAGGAATAAATATATTGGACTCATATTTTATTCACGCAAGATATAAATTCAAGTTAATTCAATGCTATGGGAGTTTTAATTATTTGTGCACACACACGTAAAGCACTGATATAGACATATATGTAAAACTCTGATAAAGACATATGTATATATACCATTACATATAATACACATATTATATACAATGCAACATAGAGCTTTATATATTTCTATAGCATATTGAATTAAAATGATCAGGGAGATATATATACACTAATATGTACATATTTATGCATGCATATACATACACACACACACAAACACTTAACTAGTATGTCCAATATAATGCAATGCTTGATCATTCTCAGCTTCAATTAATGACATTTTAATAAAAATATATAAGAATTTAAAAGGATCAATAGTACTGTAAAATTTCTCTTGAATTATATGAACTCTTAATATGTTTCATCCCTGTTAGTTAAAATCCAAAAGTATAAAAACCAAGTTTTCATAGTGGCAGCAATGAATCAAACCGATTACTGAGACTTTAAGCTACTCCAGCTGTATGTGAAGGAGGTGTGAAAAAATGAAAGTTCAATAATCTAAAAAAAAGTGCCTTTCCGCACTTTGTGGGATGGTGGTGATTGTGGAGCACACAGAGTAGTATTCACTCACTGGGGATTTTTGCAGTAGCAGTCTGATCTAAGTCTAAATCATAATCCAAAATTAAAACTCAAGATGTGCTACATCATATCTGAGCCAACTATTTTTTCTGAAATGTATTCTCTAATTAAGCTCCCATGAATCTCTGATTGTCTTTAAGATTTTACCTTATTTCAATGTATATCTTCAGAACATCTCTTTTGCAAAAGAGGTGCTGTTTTAAAACACATCAGCTTAGATAATTGCTTTTTAGTCTCATTATCCCATTTGGGAAATTGTAGGTATTCTCTCTTTTTTTTTCCTATGGCAATATTAACCATATTAAATTTTATTTAATTCTGTATTAGTGGCTAGTAAAGTAGTAAGTATTTTATACAAATATAAAAACAAATCTGAAAACTAAATTTTTAGGTAAGTAAATTTCCAGAAATATGGGTTTTCTAAAAATCCAAAACAATACCTATGACATTAAAAGCAATTGAAACTAGAACCAGGATGGCGGCATAGGTAGACATACTGCGCCTCCTCGCACAACCAGAACTGACAGAAAATCCAACCAACGGCAAGGAAGTCCGATACCAAGGAAATAAAAAATAAGCATTCATCCAGACCGGTAGGAGGGGGCAGAGACGGGCAGGACCGAGACTGGCGGAGTGTGGGACAAACGGGGCAGGCAGTCCCAGCGTTAGCAGACCCTGCAATCCCACATTCGCACATAGATAAAACGAGAGGGCCGGACTCAGAGTGGTGGAGAATGGGGCAGGCAGAGCAGCAGGTAGCACCCAGCGGCCCCACATTTGCGCACAGATAAACCAGACAAACGGCAGGGAACAAAGCAGACCACGCAACCCAGAGCTCCAGCCCAGGGAAATAAAGCCTCAAACCTGATTGAAAACGCCTGTGGGGGTTGGGGCGGCAGCAGGAGAGACTCACAGCCTCACGGGAGAGGTCATTGGAGAGACCCACAGGGGCCTGGGGGGTGCACAGGCCCACCCACTCGGGAAGCAGCACCAGAGGGGCCCAGTTTGACTGTGGGTAGCGGAGTGAAAGACTGAAATCCGGTGGAGAGGGGAGGAGGCGCCATTGCTCCCTCTCGGCCCCTCCCCCACGTACAGCGTCACAGTGCTGTGACCAGCATTACCCCGCCCTGGTGAACACCTAAGGCTCCACCCCTTAAAGTAACAGACGCGCCAAGACAAAAAAAAAAAAAAAAAAAAAAAAAAAAAAAAAAAGGCCCAAATGACAGAACACTTCAAAGCTCCAGAAAAAATACAACTAAGCAGAGAACAGATAGCCAACCTATCGGATGCACAGTTCAAAACACTGGTTATCAAGATGCTCACAGAATTGGTTGAATCTGTTCAAAAACCAGATGAAAAAATGAAGCCTATGCAAAGAGAAACAAAGGAAAATGTACAGGGAACCAATAGTGATGGGAAGGAAACTGGGACTCAAATCAACGGTGTGGACCAGAAGGAAGAAAGAAACATCCAACCAGAAAAGAATGAAGAAACAAGAATTCAGAAAAATGAGGAGAGGCTTAGGAACCTCCAGGACATCTTGAAACATTCCAACATCCGAATTATAGGGGTGCCAGAAGGAGAAGAGGAAGAACAAAAACTTGAGAACTTATTTGAACAAATAATGAAGGAGAACTTCCCCAGTCTGGCAAAGGAAATAGACTTCCAGGAAGTCCAGGAAGCTCTGAGAGTCCCAAAGAAGCTGGACCCAAGGAGGAACACACCAAGGCACATCATCATTACATTACCTAAGATTAAACAGGAGAGAATCTTAGAAGCAGCAAGAGAAAAGGACACAGTTACCTACAAAGGAGTTCCCGTAAGACTGTCAGCTGATTTCTCCAAAGAGACCTTACGGGCAAGAAGGGACTGGCAAGAAGTATTCCAAGTCATGAAAGGCAAGGGCTTACATCCAAGATTACTGTATCCAGCAAAGCTATCATTTAGAGTGGAAGAGCAGATAAAATGCTTCTCAATAAGGTCAAGTTCAAGGAGTTCATCACCAAGCCCTTATTATATGAAATGTTAAAGGGAGTTACCTGAGAAAAAGAAGATAAAAAATATGAACAATAAAAATGACAGCAAACTCACAGTTATTAACAACCACATCTAAAACAAAAACAAAAGCAAACTAAGCAAACAACTAGAACAGGAACAGAACCATAGAGATGGAGATCACATGGAGGGTTGTCAATAGGGGAGTGGGAGGGGGAAAGGGGGGAAAGGTACAGAGAATAAGTAGCATAAATGATAGGTGGAAAATAGACGGGGGGAGGGTAAGAATAGTGCAGGAAATGTAGAAGCCAAAGAACTTATAAGTATGACCCATGGACATGAACTATAGGGGGGGAATGTGGGAGGGAGGGGGTGGGCAGGATGGAGTGGAGTGAGGGGGGGGAATGGGACAACTGTAATAGCATAATCAATAAATATATTTTAAAAAAGGCAATTAAAACTTCCACAAGTCAAAAAAGACTATTTTTATACAATATTTGTTTTTTTGCAGTTCTGTAACATAACACCATCTATACATTAAGGAGTAATTTATGTTATGGTGGATTCATAACACCATCTAAATAGCACTGAATAAATTACTTAATGTTTTCATATTGTGTATAAATGTTTGTAAATGCAGTACTTATTTATGCAAATGAAGTAGTATAGTTTTGTGATTGTAGTTATTTTTATAAATATAGTATTATTATTTTTAAAACATATTTTATTGATTATGCTATTAAGGTTGCCCCATTGTTTTCTCCCCTTTGTTCCCTTCCACTCTGTACCCCCCTACCACCAGCATTCCCCCACCTTAGCTCATGTCCATAGGTCATTCGTATTAGTTCTT
This sequence comes from Desmodus rotundus, assembly GCF_022682495.2. Taxonomy (NCBI): domain Eukaryota; kingdom Metazoa; phylum Chordata; class Mammalia; order Chiroptera; family Phyllostomidae; genus Desmodus; species Desmodus rotundus. The sequence continues at coordinate 57,961,827 of NC_071399.1, read as the reverse complement.
TAGCTTCTCCGTTTCCCATACAATTCTTAACTTCCCCGTCTAATTTGTACCTACCATTTATGCTTCTTATTCTCTGTACTTTTTCCCCCACTCATCCCCTTTGCCCTCCATCTGATACCCTCCAGGTGATCTCCATTTCTGTGATTCTGTTCTTGTTCTAATTATTTGCTTAATTTGTTTTTGTTTGTTTGTTTAGGTTCAGTTGTTGATAGTTGTGAGTTTATTGTCTTTTTACTGTTCATATTTTTGATCTTTTTCTTAGATAAGTCTCTTTAATATCTCATATCATTAGGGCTTGATGATGATGAACTCCTTTAACTTTACCTTATCTGAGAAGTACTTTATCTGCCCTTCCATTCTAAATGATAGCTTTGCTGGATACAGTAATCTTGGATATAGGTCTTTGCCTTTCATGATTTTGAATACTTTTTTCCAGCCCCTGATTTCCTGTAAGGTTTCTCTTGTGAAGTCAGCTGATAGTCTTTTTTTTTTTAATTAATTAATTTATTTTTATTCAGTTACAATTTTCTGCATTTTCTCCCCATCCCTCCACCCCACCCCAGGCAGTCCCACCTCCCTTCCCCACTTCTACCCTCCCCCTTGATTTTGTCCTGGTGTCCTTTATAGTAGCTCCTAGAGACCCCTCTCCCCACTATCCCCTCCCCACTCCACTCTGGCTATTGTTACAATGTTCTTAATTTCAATGTCTCTGGTTATATTTATAGGAACTCTTTTGTAAGTAACTATCTCCTTTTCTCTTGCTGCTTTTAAGATTCCTTCCTTATCTTTCACCTTGATTAATGGAATTATGATCTGCCTTGGTGTGTTACTCCTTGGGGCCAAATTTTTTGGGTCTCTCTGAGCTTCCTAGACTTCCTAGAAGTCTATTTCCTTTGCCAGATTAGAGAATTTCTCCATTATTTTTTTCAAGTAAGTTTTCAATTTCTTGCTCTTCCTTTTCTCCTTCTGGCACCCCTATGATTTGGATGTCAGAGTGTTTAAAGTTGTCCTGAAGGTTCCAAGGCCTCTCCTCATTTTTCTGAATTCTTGGTTCTTCATTCTTTTCTGGTTGAATGTTTATTTCTTCCTTCTGCTCCAAACCATTGATTTGAGTCCTGGTTTCCTTCCCTTCACTGTTGGTTCCCTGTACATTTTCTTTTCTTCTTTTTTTTTTTTTAACTTTTCATAGCCTTCACTTTTTCCTCTAATTTGTGACCATGCTCTACCATTTCTGTAAGCATCCTGATTACCAGTGTTTTGAACTCTGCATCTGATAGGTTGGCTATCTGTTCATCTCTTAGCTCTATTTTTTTTGGATTTTGATATGTTCTTTCACTTGGGCTATATTTTTTAGTCTCAGTGTGCCTGTTATGTAGTAAGGGGCAGAGCCTTAGTTATTTGCTAAGAAGGGCAACCCATGTTGCTAGGTTGTGCTGTCTGTGGGGGAGGGGGCCAATAGTGAACAATGCTGTTTGCTTGGCTCTCTGCAGGCTTTCAGTTACTTCCTCCACTACCCACAAGCAAATTGGGCCCTTCTGGTGTTGATTCCCAGGTGGGTGGTTTTGTGTACATTCTAGGACCCTGTGGATCTCTTCAACAAACTCTCCTGTGAGGCTGGGAATTTGTCCTGCTGCCTCAACCCCCACAGATTTTTACAGTTGGAAGTTTAGAGTCTTTATTTCCACTTGCTGGAGCCCTGGGTTGCGTTATCTGTCTTGCTCCCCAGTTTTTCCTCCCAGTTTATCTACACGCAAATGTGGGACCGCTTGATCTGCCAGCCACACTCTTGCCTGACCCGGTCCTCCAGCCACCTTGTTCCTTAGGGTCCTCTCCACTCAGGCTGCCAGTCTCCCTCCCTCCTACTGGTCTGGGTGAATGTTTCTTCTTTAACTTCTTGTTTGTTGGACTTCCACATAGTTCAATTTTCAGTCAGTTCTTGTTATTTTTTGTTTTTAAATTTGTTTTTGACCTTCTTTTGGTTGTGCAAGGAGACAAAGTGTATTTAGATATGCCTCCGTCTTGGCCAGAAGTCCTAAATATAGTGTTATTAATGGCTGTTGGAGAAATGGTCTCTAAGTTATTAGTAGTTTTGTGATGTGAGGACTTGAAATAGCATGTGTAGTTTGGAACCAGTAGTGCTATATCTGTTGGGGTTCTTGTTAGGAAGATATTATCTGGGAAAATAAATAATGCCAAACTTCATCCAATTTACATTTAAGGAATTGAATATTCATAGTCAAAAATATTTTGGCTGAAACTAACATCTCAATGAAAAACATAGACTATGAAATCAAAAATTTTTATTTTATTAAGTCCTGACACCACAGCTTACATATTTTAAGATTTTAGGCAATTTGCACAGCCTCTATTTCATCTCTGAATATGAATATGATGGGTGGGGTTGATATGTTGAATAACCAACTCATGATTTTACAGTGAAGATTTTTTTTTCTAACAGGTAATATAGTTTAATGTAATTTGCAACAGTAAAATACAGGTCATAAATTTGTTGTCATTACATATGAAGGTCCTGTTAACCATGTGTTTTTTGGCAGATAGAATTTTAGCAAGCATGTTGTTCAGTGATTAAGTAAACATTTCTCAACCTTAAATGTCAGGTGTTTCTAATAGGAATCCAGATTTCTAGCTTCTTTTGAAAAATTAGAATATCCGACAACACTAGTCCAACATTTTTGAAAGGTAACAATTAGTAGAACTAAATAACTTTTTCCCTATTAGTTAGGGCTCCTGGTCTATCATACTCCTTGTATTTTACTGCTATGGTTTCTCTGCCATGGTGATAAATTCCATTGCAATTTGTCATTGAATTTGATATATTTTGCCTTATTAGATTTTAGAGGAAAGTGAAATACTTTAGTAACTTATCTCTGCCAAAACTTTGAAGCCAACATTTAGACCCAGTGCTACAGTATTTTACAAAAGGTGGCATAATATTTTCTTGAGGATAGTAGAATACTCAGACATTTTTTTTCTGTAAGAAATATATTTGTTTTAAAATAACAAAAGCTAGACATAATTGCTAACCAATCTTCATATCTCTACTTAATACCTTATTTACCTAACTTCTTTAGTCATTTGAGTTACAAATTTTGTTCTCAAAAAACACAAGTATTATCTGAAAACTCACTGATTTATAGATGACAAGATGGAAAAATAAATTTGGTTAGTATTGCAAGAGATGGTAGAAAAGAAATGTAGGTACTTGTAGTAATCATGATTAAATTTTGAATATCATTTCTACAGTAGTTTATAACACCTTTAAATATTAGATTTCCTTATAGTCGTAATCATCCTTTTTTTTGCTCATTGATTTTTTTCTGCTGCTTTTTTTTTCCTAATTTTATTGTTGTTCAAGTATAGTTCTCTGCCTTTTCCCCCCACCTCAGTCTAACCCCCAGCCCTCCCCAACTTCTAACCCCCAGCCCTCCTCAACTCCCTCCCATTTCTACCCCCTACCCGTTATTGTCCATGTGTCCTCTATAATTGTTCCTACAAACCCTTCACCCTTTTCCCCTGAAATTTCCTCCCTTCTCCCCTCTGGTCACTGTTGGCCTGTTCTCAATTTCAGTGTCTGGTTATATTTATGCTTGTTTGTTTTGCTGATTAGGTTACTGTTAAAGGTGAGATTATATGGCATTTGTCTCATAATCATCCTTTTTATATTAATGGAAAATATCTTCATATACAAAATAAAATATTCTATATTAGTGTGTCAATTTTGTTGGCTGCCTTAACTATTTAGATATTTTTCACATATGCAAGATTTTACATATTCCGATATCTTTTATATAATCAAACTTCTACCTCAAAATTGTCTTTATGGTTTATAACAAAACCACAGATTATGAAAATCAAATGGCATTAATTCTTCTTAGCTACATTTTGAAAGACAAACTCTATGAATTTTTTATAATGTGAATTTTCGCTAAGCAGCTAGATAGAATTCCATTTATTTTTGTACAAAATACTTAGTAGGCTATTCCAATTATAAATCACTATGCATTTCAAATTTCTATCCTTTGCATCACTCTGTTATTCATATAATTAAAAAAAAATTATTGATTTTATACAATTTCAATCACTTCTTCAGCAACCAGGGTATTTTATGTAATGATTTGTTAAATAATCTGCAACAGTTAATAATTCATACACTCTTTATACAAAAGAATATTTGGTGAACAGAGAAGCAAAGATAAAGAACAACATAGTGCATATTGATACGCAGAATGCAAGAACCATAAAAAAGTTAATGCAATGCTCAGCATTCATTAACATTGTATATATTGCATCATGACATCACAAAATAAATTGATACCATTATTAAAAACAAGTAATACATTCTTAAACATTTATTTAAAAGAATTTGCTATACTGAGACTCAAAACCTCTAATTCATAAAACTATAGTTATTGAACAAATTTATTTACTTAATGCTTGCAATGATATAATCTAGACATAGCAACAATCTCCAATTAAGAGGTTTGACAATGTAATTATAATTATAGTGTGTACTGTATAATAGGTTCTTTTTAGAAACAATAGATTTTACCATTCCTAGATTTAGGACCTCTTCACATCCTAAAGTCAATTTTTAGGATTATTTCTTTTAAGATCTATGATAAATGAAGAGATGGAAACTGCATCACAACCATAAAAAAGTCAATTGATAAAAATCTCTTACATAATAAACACTGCTGTTTTCACTCACAGAGAAGCTTTTTTTTTTTAAATCTCATGTGAATTTGTGATAAAAAAGTCTTATTTTTTAAGAAAAAGTGGGCTCCACTGAATAAAATATATCTATTCTACCTTAGAAAAATTTTCTTAAACTTGCTTGTCATACAGTTTTCTCATTTTATTTTACTAATATAAAATGAGTTTGATTGATTTCTTTCAACTCTCATTGATACCCATTTTTGGTTCCATCTTCCACCCACTTACTAATAAAAAAGTATTTATATATATTGAAGAGTCTGTTACTACTATAGTTTTTATTCTTTCAATGTTGATACTCTGAAAATTTTTGTCTTCTTAACAACTTAAGGAAGAGAAGTTTAAGTAAACTGAAAAATACAATGCAGCATGTTGTATATATAAATTAACTGCATGTAGTTTGTGTGTGTGTGCATGAAAGGGAGGGTAAACTTTGTACCAAAAATCTTTTCTTTATGCTTGCAATTTTAATCAAAAAATGTTTGCAAAAATTATTAAAATTCTTGAGAAATGCTCATAGAACAATGTTAAGTGAAGAATGAATAATGCAAAGTATTATATATAGTATTATACCAGTTGTGTAAAGCAATGTAATATAGGTTATAGCATTATGCATGTAAATAATGCCTACATATTTACATATAAATGCATGAATATGCATTTATATGTTTATATTTAAATAAATAAACTATTTTTTCTGCACATGTTTTTTATTAAAAACTTTTGAATTTTATTGTTGTTCAAGTACAGTTTTCTGCCTTTTTCCCCCATCCCTCCCCACCACCCCAACCATCCCCCCTCCCTCCCCTGTTTCCACACCCCCCTTGTTAAACAATAATTTTAACTTTGTAATTTAAACTTATAGACACAGCCAACAGTATGGTTGTTATCAGAGGAAAGGCAGGTGGGGGTAGTAAAGGGTATAGAGTGTCAAATATATGATTATGGAGGAAGATTTGCCTTTGGGTGGTGACCACACAATAAAATACACAGATGATATATCATAGAACTGTAAACTTGAAACCTATATAATCTTATTAGCCAATGTCACCCCAATAAATTTAATTTAAAAATTGTTAGGAAATAATCAACCAAAATGTGACCTAATTAATTTATCCAAAGTAATACTTTTGCATGTAATAGAAAAAGCTCCAAATATTTGGTCAGTGTTGAGAAATAGAAGAAATTAATATTATTAGACTCTGCCCATGTAAAATAATAGTGTGTTGTTATCATTAACACTAAACAGTGTGACTCATTTAAAACTATCTAGAAAAGAGAATTTCGGAATGCTTGCCTTAACAAGCAAATGACAATATATCCAAAACAAACATTTCATCCTACAAAAAAAAAAAAAAGAAAAAGTCGGGTTGCAGGTAGTTTGTTAGACCAGTGCTGTTAGGGTGTCTTCACTAAGTGTTCAGTGAATCTGACTCCTTTTAACAGCGTCTCCATTTGTAACATGTCACAGTTACATACATGTCCCATTGTTGTGACTCAGGTTTAGCCAGCAGCCAGCACATCTCCATTCATGTCAGTAAGAGAAAAGCTGAAGAAAGGCCATGACTTCTCTTTTTAAGGACTTTTCTAAACTTGGTGAAAAGAGAGAACGGGGAACAATTATTGCATCTGCCACATGTGCTTTCATTAATCTTTGTGTTTATGAGCTCTTTATTAAATACACATTTTCAAAACTTGAAAAATAATTGTCTATAAACTTTATCATTTTCTAGAAAGAAATGATAATATATAAAATAGAGTTAAAATGTTCACTCTAATATTATTTGATTGACCATATATCATTTATAACCTATAAAATTGTCACCAAACTGCTTTCTTAACAGAGATTCTGGACTCAGCAATACTCTTTTAAAGGATGTTTTGGGAACTTTTAAGAATTAAATTGTCAAGATATGAGTTAAATTAGAGAAAGCTCAGCTAGCAGGAGTTGAATAGTTGATGAAAACAAGTCAAAATGTAAGCAGCAGTCAAGATTAGATCAGTTACTGCAACACCTAACTGGGTCCAGTAACTCAGTAGTTGCTGCCCAAAAGAAGTTCTGAGATTTTATGAGAAGGAACATTCTTTATGCCAGTCAGCAGACAAGAACGCATGGGTGTGGAGAGGGTGGGGAGAGGAAGTGTCACTCTAACAATGGATCAGATCTGCGTTTTTTCAGGAAAATCATTCATAAACATGGAGTTGAACTTCATTATATTAGGCATAGGGGGGACATTTCTGCCTATGCACAATGAGAAAACATGCCTATACATACATCACATATTCAAAAATGGTGGAAAATCTCTGTCCCCTAGGAGGAGATTTTAGTATTATATAATGAGGTTATGATGAAAATAGTTCATAAAGAGGTGAGTAGGGTTCCTTCAGGCTGTTTAGGCCAGCCCAGGCTGTTTGAGCCAGCCCCCTTGGTTCAGCAAATCAGTCTGGGTGTCTCACTGAAAAGACACTTATGGCAATTGTCAATGACAGGGATGTCATAGGTATGGAACATTTAATTTATTAAGTCTCAACTCTTCTGTTAAACTCTTAGCAAATTAAAAGATGTGATTATTCAAACCTTTTGATATTTAGGGTAATCTAAGTGGGATTAAAGGTTGTTCTAAATAAAGTTATGAATTCTAAATAAAAACATAGTTTATGCTAGGGTACCTGGAAAGATATATACATATATATACATACATACACATACATATATATGTATAGATATATAATTTGATTAAATATTTGTTAAGTTATGGTATAAGCAAGAAGAGAAAAAAGCCAACTCTCCTTATGTTCAAGAAGGGTGCCAAGTGAAGGTCAGATTTATCACTGCCGATGGAGGGAAGATGGGATGGGAAATAATTTCACTGCCAAGGAGCAACAGAGAAGAGGTTCCTGCCATTTTCTGTACATGGGTGGCCATCGGGAAAGTGGAGAAAAGCTAGGAGTGAACGTATTGAGTACTGAGTCACAGGGAGAAAGGAGTCCTCAAAGTTCTTCTTCCTCTCTTAATAAGGTTTTGGCAGAAGCACTCAAGAGAGACCTCCGCCCAGGACCCCAGATAAAGAGGCCTCTGGATGGAGGGATCTGCGCTCTGAATGTAAATGTACAGTATCGCCATTCAGAAGGCTCTGAGTCCTTGACTGCATGCAGTACACGTGCTGTGCACAGTCTGGTGTGGGGAGGGCAGTATTGCTAGTACTCAAATCTCATGTCCATCAGGTGTATTGACTTCTGCTTCAGTGTGCTCCGGCTGCCACAACAAAGTACCACAGACTGGGAGGCTAACAAAGCAGAAACTTATTTTACACAGTTCTGGAGGCTGAACAATACAAGATCAAGGTACCGTCATGGTAGGTTCCATTGTGTGCAGTATTTTCTTGGTTTGTAGGCAGCTTTTATCTCCTATATGTTCATATTACAGCTTTGTGTGCCTTGTTAGATCAAAAGAATTGTCTGGTGTCTCTTCTGGTAAGGCCACTGAATCCTGTGACACCAGAACCCCAGCTATGACCTTATTCAACCTAATTACTTAAAAATAGTCACATTCGGGGGTAGGGCTCCAATGTGTTAAATTGGGGGTGGTGGAATAATTCAGTCCAAAACAATTTCTTTTGAATTTAACTAATTATTATCTCCCCAAGGCCAATTGTAAGAAATAAAGACTATAATTTAAAATTACATCATATTCATAATATAAACATTTTAAAATAAGAAAATGTAACAATCTTTTAATTCTTTCACTTATAAAATGACTAACACCAAACATAATAATTTGTCGGGGGGGCTTTAACACAGCCCCCCAATCCACCACGGATGAAGAATAAGACTACCAAGACATGATCTGCTTGGGGAGGAAAGGTGGCTGCTTCTCTCAAAGGAGAAGGGCCTAGAACCTCTCTCTCCAGGGGCTTTTATTAGGTTTATTCGAATGGGAATATGGATAAAGCTCATCAATCCTTGTCAGCCAGTAAGGGTTAAACAATACAAGATTTACAGAGAACTTTGAGGGCTTATTCTGAGTTACAGCCAATTAGTTAGAGGGCCATAAAACTTTAGGCGCCAGACTCATCTCAGGTCTGGACCCTTATCTTTTAAACTGAGGGTACAAATTAAGTAGTTTCACAGGAATGTATGTATTTTTGTTAGGCCTGATTCCCCAGGGAATCCGCCCCTCCCAGCACAGGACTGCACTGCCCTCTGTTATTGCTTCAGGCTTAAGTCAGGCAAGGGAAGTAAGGCAGCCAAGAGATTAGGAGATTTCTTGCAGACAGAATGAGGACTCAGGCTATTTCAAAGCTGAGGGGCGAGGGTCCATCACCCCCTTTTACCACAGCCCCCCGAGTCCTTCCCTGCGAGCCTCTTCCATGACCAGAGCCTGTCTTAGGTTGATCCTCCCTTGAGGATTCTTACCCGTCATTGGCTAACTGGCCAAGCTCAGGGCCAAGCAGGGTGAAGTGGGCAGGGGTAGCACACCTGCCAGGGAGACAAGCTTTGTCTCCTTAGTGGCTTATGGTCCCAACTCTGACTCAGCCTTAACCATGGGGGGTTACAGCCTCTGAAACCAGGCAGGGCGGCTCCCAACAATAATTAATAAACATTTATTTATATATAAGTGCTAACTGAAAGTAAAAATAATTTTATTACAGTAGTTATTTGTTTAAAAGTTTAGAAAAACTGAGAAAGTGAAAATATAGGTTCATAGAACTGGAAATATTGTGAACCAAAGTTGTAAATTATATATGTGAATGTGCATGTATTTATGTATATATGTATATACATAACTAAATAAATGTATGTATAGGAAAAATAATTATACATACATATATAACCATATAGATATTAACATATTCCATAGTATTTCCAAAATAAAATTGTAGAATTTGTTTCCCTTCCCCTACTCACATTCTGAATAATTGTTCATGCAAACACAAACTCTTATACACATGTACAAATTTTGGAAGTACTGTTAAAAGATGCATATCTTTATATAATCGTTAATAATCAGAATATTCAACTCTATTTTAGACTTCTCTTTAAAGTCATGAAATTGTATATGCTAATAAGAATATCTGCACTGATTTTACAGTTATTTTGCACTAGTGTTCATATCCTATCATAATTCAGTGTACTCTATTGTGATTTATTCTACAACCGGTGATGCCTCAGAGTGCTGTAGTTTTAAGGTAAAATTTGTATTCATAACACTTGTTTCTCAGTTTCTTCTATTAGAAGATTAACCCCACATGGTTCTTAAATGGTTAAGGACAAGAATGAACGTATTTAGGTTACTCTGATTGTAATCTTATGTAAGGATACAGCTTGGCCAAATTAAGGAATATATATGTAAGCCTTTGATTTTCATCTGATGAAATGAGTAAATAAAATATGGTTTAAAATAAAATCCAAACATAAGCAACTGTGTAAAGTATCAATTTTTGAAAAAAAAAGACTTTGCATTTCTCATTCAGTTCTGTGATTCAAAGTAACTGGATACTATTTATTTTATATCATAGCCTTTGTATGCAATATTAATTCTCAATTTTTATGTAAAATAATATTTCTTCTGTATTCCAGATGATATGTATCTAGTTTTAGTGCATACTGATATTGTTATTAATTCCATGTCAGTTCTCATATGTTTCTGAGACAATTGATGCACGTGTATAATGTTACCTTAAAACTATCTCACATTATTTCATTCTGTAATGTCGATGTTTCATTATAATATACTATTAAATCAAAGTATCCATTATGAAGCAAATGCCCTGATTTAAAGTTATGCAAGTATTTCTGGGTTCTCTATTCTGTTATACTGATCTTTGTGTTTTCTCAAGTACCCTGCTGCTTTGATTACTGTGGTCTTGCAGTATAGTTTGATATTAAATACTGTGATTCTTCCACCTCTGTCCTCCTTTGTCAGCATTGCACTTGCTATGTGGGGCCTTTTGTGGTTCCATTTAAATTTTTGAAATATTTGTTTTAGTTTTGTGAAATGTCGTTGATATCTCGATATGAATTTTGTTGAGTCCATAGATTGCTTAGGGTAGTATTGACACTGTAATGGTGTTAATTCTTCCTATTCATAAACACTGTATGTGCTTCCACTTATTTGTATCTTCTTCAGTTTCTTTCCTCAGCATCTTATAATTTTCCATGTACAGGTCTTCTACATGCTTGTTTAGATTTATTCCTAGGTATTTTATTCTTTTTGGAGCAATCGTGAATGGGATTGTTTTCTTAATTTCCTGTTCTGATAGTCCATTACTGGCATATAAAAATGCACCTGATTTCTGGATATCAATTTTGTTTCCTGCTGCCTTACTGAATTCATTTATGAGCTCTAGTAGTTTCACACCTGTATAATCAATAATATTTTACAGAGGAAACAAGCATATATAATGGGCTAAAGATAATCTATTCAATAAATGATATTGGGAAACTTAGACAGATACATGCAGAAATATGAAACTAGACCACTTTCTTACACCATACTCAAAAGTAAATTCAAAATGGATTAAAGGCTTAAATGTTAGACTCAAAACCATAAAAATCTTAGAAGAAACATAAGCAGTAAATCTCAGACATGGCTCATAGCAATATTTATTTCTGATGTGTCCTCTAGCAAGGCAAACAAAAGTAAAAATAAACAATATGAGACTACATTAAACTAAAAAGTTTTTGCAAAGAAAAGAAACCATCAACAAAACAAACAAAACAACCCACAGAATGGGAGAATATATTTGCTGATATATCTATAAGGAGTTGCTATTCAAAATTTATAAGGAACTTATAAAACTCAACACCAAAAATAATCCAGTTAAAAATGAAAAGGTACCTGAATAACACTTTTCTAAAGAGGACATACAGATGGCCGATACATATGAAAGGATGCTCAATATCACTACTCATTGGTAAAATGCAAGTTAATACCACAATGAGATATCACCTCACACAGGTTAAAATGGCTATCATCAATAAATCAAAAAAAAACCAAGTGCTGGTGAGGATATGTAGAATGGGGAACACATCTGCACTGTTGGTGAAAATGCAGCCATGGTAGATAGCTGTATGGAGTTGCCTCAAAAAATTAAAAGTGATTTAATTTTTTGAGGTATGACCCAGTGATTTCACTTCTGAGAATTGATCCAAAGAAATCAGAAACACTAATTCCAAAGAATAAGCACCCCTATGTTCATTGCAGCATTATTTACAATAGCAACATTTTAGAAGAGGTTCAAGTGTCCATCAGTAGATGAGTGCGTAAACACCCAGGTACATTTACACAATGGGATATTACTCGGCTATATTTAACATTTTACCCTTTGAACATCATGGATGGACCTGGATAGAGAACATTATGCTAAGTGAAATAAGCCAGTCAGGGGAAGATAAGTACCATATGATTTCTCTCATGTGCACAGTAGGCAATTTTATATAGATAGAAAGTAGATTAGCAGTTTCTATTGGAATGTGAAAAGGAGGTATGGGGTGTAACTGCTGCTGAGTTTGTGATGATGAAAATTTTCTGAAATTTTATGTTGGTGATAATTGCAACAATGATTTTTTAATCCACTAAATTTATACTTTGAAAGGGTCAATATTGTGGTAGTTTATTATATTTCAAAGGAAAAGAAGAAAGAACTTGTGATTGTTTAAAAAAAGGATGTACTCTTTTAAAGTGACTTTATTTAGTTAGCTATTTGAATAGAAGGTTAAATGATCTACACTCAGAAAGGCAATGGAATTCTTTGCAAGAAAATCAATTAATGGCAATAAGCACTTACATCGAATGATAATGTCAGCAATTAGCCATTGCTTAGTTGTCCTGTTACAGTTGTAGTACAGGGAGAAAAGGAATACAATATATATTTTTTTCTTTTGGCAGAAACATCAGCATCACTAGCCATCAGAGAGATGCAAATTAAAACCACAATCATATACCACTTCACACCCATCAGAATAGCCATGATAAACAAATCAACAAACGAGAAGTGCTGAGGAGGTTGTGGAGAAAAGGGAACCCTAGTGCACTGTTAGTGGGAATGAAGACTGGTGCAGCCACAAGGAAAACAGTATGGAATTTCTTCAAAAAACTAAAAATTGAACAGCCTTTTGATCAAGCAATTCTGCTGTTGGGATTACAACCTAAGAATCCTGAAACACCAATTCAAAAAACCTGATGCACCCCAAGGTTCATAGCAGCACCATTTACAACAGCCAAGTGCTGGAAGCAACCTGAGTGCCCATCAGTAAATGAGTGGATCCAAAAACTGTGGTACCTTTACACAATGGAATACTACATGGCAGAAAGAAAGAAGGAGCTCTTACCCTTCATGAGAGCATGGATGGAACTGGAGAGCACTATGCTAAGTGAAATAAGCCAGGCCGTAAAAGACAAATACTACATGATCTCACCTATAAGTGGAACCTAATTAACAAAACAAACAAGCAAGAAAAATATAACCAGAGTTATTGAAATAAAGAACAAACTGACAGTAACCAAAGGGGAGGAGGGAATGGGATGATGGGGCAAAGAAAGGGAAGGGTCATCCAGGAACATGTATAAAGGACACATGGACAAAGCCAAAGGGGGAAGGATTGAACGTGGGAAGTGAGGGTAGGTGGGACAGGAAAATGGAGACAACTGTACTTGAAAAATAATAAAAAATAAAAATAAAGGAATAAAATGTTTTGTTTTTATTTTTTAAAGATTTTATTTATTTATTTTTAAAGAGAAGGGAAGGGAGGAAGAAAGAGAGGGAAGGAAATATCAACTTGTGGTTGCCTCTCATGTGACCCCCCACTGGGGACCTGGCCTGAAACCCAGGCATGTGCCCTGAGTGGGAATAAAACCAGTGACCCTTTGGTTTACAGCCTGCACTCAGTCCACTGAGCTACACCAGCCATGGTGGGACACAATATTTTTAAAAAACATCTTGAAAATCAATGAAGACCAAGAAATCATTAAAATGCCCCTTAAAAGAATACAGCTTGCTCTAACATCAGACCCTGGAATTCTTTTTCATTTTTTCTTTTGGTTTTGTGTATTAAAATGTCATTTGACCCCACACCATAAAATAATAATTAAAACTTCTAGGAGAATATAGGGGAGCATTATATTTAAGGTGATGCAATGAGCTAATTTGAATACATATAATTCTTACATATGTGATCAAATTCCTTCAAACAATGATTTAAAAAGTGCATTCATAGCACCAACAGATTATGTAGGAAGATATTTAAAATTAAATGACAGGGAAAATAAGTGATTCTTAAGGCCTTTCTTAACAATACTCCCAATGTTTTATTTAATGGATAGAAAGAGTATAAAATATTACTGGAATTAATTAAACCAGTCCTTGGGGAAAACCTTCAAACATTCATGGGAACTGTTTAATAAGCTGAAAAATAGCTTTAAAATAGTGTATGTATATATACACTAGTGTATGTACATATAATTTATATATATTCTGAAATAGTTAAAATGAATTTCAAGAAATAGTGTATACAAAGATAGTCATTGGAATAGATGTTTTCAATCCTTGAGTCTTCAAGAAAAACTTTTTTATCTCCATTGATTCTATATTGTTTTTTTTTACTTTATTATCTATCTACAACATAGTCTCAGACAATATTTATCACAAAAAAGTGAAAACAAAGATATATTCAAGAATATATTGAAAAATATATTTTTGTATGTTACCTTACATTCTCTGCATTATGCATTTTTCTTGTGTGTGTGTGTGTGTGTGTGTATGCTGAGTGAAATAAGCCAGTTACAGAAAGACAAATACCATATGACTTTGCTCATATGTGGAATCTAATGAAGAAACTGAACTAAAACCAGCAAAATAGAGATAGACTCATAGAGAACAGGCTGACAGCTCTGGAGGTGGGGGTGGTTACGTGCTTTAAAAAAATAATGACAATATTACCACAGGGGCGTTGCTGTACATGCCTTTGTAGTTTTAAATCCGTGAATCATTTATATTTTTTTATTTCCAATTAAACAAAAGTTTTAACATTGAAGATTTATAAAATACATAAATTTAACTATACTCTTGTTACCTGTCATTCTTAAATATTTGAAATGCTTTCGATGGAATGTAGCAATATAGGCAGTAAAGGAAATATCCTAAGTTAAATTAAGTGAAGAGATTTTGTTTTTGTTATTTAGTTTTCTATTATTTTGTGTGTGTGTGTGTGGTTTCAGCAGTTTTTGTTTTACCTTTGTGGGAAAGCATTGCATGGAGATAGAATAAAGTGTGGGAAATACACTCTTATTTTACAGTTATTAGATAGCCCTAATAGTGAAGTCCAAGATTTTCTGAAAGTGGATATGTTGAATTGTCTGATTATCTGAGTCTATTTGTATGACAATGAGTCAGATTCAATATAAAAATGAGAAAATGTTTCTGTTTAATTTTGGCTTATATGTTCTATTTATTTTTTCAGAAATGACAACTACACAGTTCCTGTCACAGAAAACACAAATACTTTGTTTACATTGATTTTTTAAATTTTTATATATTTACCAGAAAGAGTCTCAGAACAAATGTACTTGACATTAGCAGGGATTTGAATACTGGATACAAAAAGGATGTGAATACTGGATACAAAAGGGATGTGAATACTGGATACAAAATGTAAACCTGTTATAGCTGCAGGATCACTCATTTCTCAGTCACACTACTTCTGAGACAGCCATTAATATTCCTAGTTCTTATTTTAAAAGTACCTTACCGAACAAGAAAATTATATGTTTGAAGTTATGTTCTGTTTGGGAGAAAATTGTTAATTTTACAATGAAAAGGAACCAAGGACAAGTACAATATTAAAAATAAAAAGATATAAGGAATCATAGCCATGACCTGTCTATCCATAGACACTTTTACACTTACACTTAGGATCCCAGCTGTAATATAAATTCCCTGAATACTCTGATTAATGAATTGGTGGGTTGCTTGAGACATTAAAGCAGTAACTTGAATAGGCAAACACTGACACATTAGCATTCAGTGATATCTTCCTACCGGCAGAAACCTAATAAACAGAGAAGTATGCAGCCAGAAGATAAAAGAAAGACAGCATGCATTGAAATAATGCTTATTAAATCATTTGGAGGTTTTTCTTTCTAATTCTTACTTTCTTTAATGAAGTCAGGAACTATTGTGCCTCACTGCAAAGGAGCAGAAGTTACATTGGCACAGGGTTATTTCAAATATCATTTGCCTACAACAAGGTTTTGAAAAATACTAAAACTCTTTTATGAACTAAGAAAGTAATTTTCCTGTTACCAATAAATATTATTCTTATTGCCCCACTGATCAAAACTCACCTTCTCAGGAATAAACTAAAAGTTAATCCTACTGAAATTTACCTCACATTTTTCTGGTGTCAGAATAGAGTATGTGTGTATATTTCATTCTATATTTTTATTAAATTCTGAATTTTTGAACAAGCATTTCAAATTTGTCTCACTTTAATCATGTCTCCTTTTTCAAAAACCTTAACATTCATGCCATTTTGTTAACTTCTTTGCCTCCTCTTATTTGATACATGGCGAGTCACGAAATGTTTGCACCCCCTTCTTGAGCCTTCCTTTACCCATGGAATAGGTAGCTGCTTGCAGATTACTTAGACTTTGTTACAAGCAAGGCTTCCCTTCTAGACATGGTGCTTGGGGGAGAATTCCCTTAATAATTTTATTATAGCCAAATGGAATTTTGTTGCAATTTGTTATGGTAGCTGCACTGGCATGTTGGGAACCACCCTGCCTGGTTTCAGAAGCTGTAAACCCCCATGGCGAAGGCTGAGTAAAAAGACCTTGGGACCATAAGCCACTGAGATAAAGCTTATCTCCCTGGCAGGGGTGCCATCTCTGCCTCCTTTACTTCACCATGCTTGGCCCCCAGTCTGACCAGTTAGCCAATGATGGGTAAGATTCCTCAAGGAAGGGATGACCTAAGACAGTTATGGTCACAAAGGGGCCCTCAAGGAAGGACTTGGGGGGCTATAGAAAAAGGGAGTGATGGACCCTCGCCCCTCAGCTTTGACATAGCCTGAGTCCTCATTCTGTCTGCAAGAAGTCTCCTACTCTCTTGGATGCCTTACTTCCCCTGCCTGACTTAAGCCTGAAACAATGCCAGAGGTGGGTGTGGCCCTGGGCTGGAAAGGGCAGGTTCCCTAGGGCAATCAGGCCTAAGAAAGAATGCATAGAATCCTGTGAAACCTGCTTTTCTGATACCTCAATTTAAATGATAAGGGTCCAAGCATGAAATGAGTTTGTTTCCCCAAAGTTTTATGGCCCTTTAGGTGTCTGACCCTGACTCAAAATAAGCCCTCCGAGTTCTTGGTTTGTTATCTATTGTTTGATCCTTACTGCCTGACAATGATTGATGAGCTTTATGTATACGCCCTGTATTCCTATGCAAATAAACCCAATAAAAGCCCATTGAGGACCAGGCTCTTGCCCTTCTTCTTTGAGAGATAGGCCACCTTTCCTCCCCTAGCAGATCATGTCTTGGTAGACTTATTCTCATATGGTGGATGGAGGGAGGAGAGAACTCTGCGGGCAGAGCCCCCCAACACTGGCATTTGTGTGGTGTGTATACAGTTTTGGTATGGCTGTATGGGATGGTTGTGTGTATAGTTGTATGATTATGGTATGGTTCCTTCTCCATGATTTTAAATCTATGAACCAAAAGACATAGAACTCAGCTAGCACCCCAAATGAATGAAACCAGTGGAGGAAGACTACAGTGAATACTGGAGCCTGTGGCAAAAAGAGTGCATGGTTCACCAATAGATTGTCTGACTGTTCTCTTCAGAGACTTTGGTAGTAATCTTATCTGAGTCTTCAGGTTTCCAAGATAATCTATAAATTTGCTTTGTTTTTGTTTTCCTAGGTTTAAAAAAAATTTTGGCTCTAACAAATGTTTGTTTTTAAAAAAATGTTTTAAATAATGTTTTGGATAGACAAACTACACACAAAGCCCAGGTTTGGTATCTGATATTCTGTTTGTTATTTTTCCTCTAAGCTCGCTGAACACCTTCTATTTTATCAATCCCTGAAATTTCTTTCTTTATGGTATTGTATTGAAGTTCTCCTGGTTGAACTTTAACAAAGGAGCCAAATTCATTTCTGCCAAGAACACAATGTTAGTTAATGACATAGTGAACTGTAGGCTTGCGTAGAAGTGTAGGATGTTCTGCTGAAGGGTCCATCTATATATAAATTCTCATCTTTTACTTTAATTTATTTTCTTTCTATTGCACATACTGAATAATATGTTTGAATAATATGTTACGAAAAATAATATTGACATTACATACACCAATGAAACTAACATTCAATGAACATAAGCAACATTTACCTTTTGGCTTCACTCAGACTTTGGCACGATTTCAAGAATTTGAGTGGTACAAGGATGCTAGTTTGAGAACAATGGGTCTTATATATTCACCATATGTACTGCATGAAATGTAAGTTATGTGTAAATAGTAACAAAGCACCAAATGACAAAATTTAATTTTGGATAATGGACAAAGGATCTTGAATAACAACAGAGGAGCTGTAATTTGCCCATTATACCAGAGGAAGTTGCTTCTGGCTTAGAAAAGGAAGCTCTGAGTAGAATCCACTGGGCAAGAATAGAGTTGAGAAACGAGTCTCATTTGCTACCAGAAAACATGAGAAACTTTTAATTTATATCTATTGGCTCACCCTCTATTTGTATTGTCACATTGATTATACAATTATATAAAATTCCATTTGCTCCTATAATGCTCAGATCTCTATAAGCAAAACAAAAATAAAATCTTTGGAGTAAAATTTTTCTTTGCTCTTTATATCCAATTACTTTATGAATTCCTGAAATGATGAATGAATGTCAAGATTTTAAAATGATGTTCAAGAAGAGTAAAAATAAAGTTTCTCATTACTACAAATTTCAGTTGAACTTGTTTGCATTAAAATGACTTGCTTAGAGCCAATTATATATGGGGAAAGTAGTTTGAGGAAATAGCTTTTTATATGTGTTTCATTTTACTCAGTAAGGATTAATCACTCTGACTCAATGGAAATTACACCTTTCCCCTATTCCACAGCGTTTTCTCTTCAATACTTCCACTCATGGAATCATTAATAATCTATTAAATACACAAATATTATGTAAAAAAAAAAACCTTATTTTTCAAACTAATTGATATTATCTTTTAAATTTCTTTCTCCCTCTTTTGTTTTTTATTCATTTTTTCTTTTCTTTGCATTTTAAATAAAAATTCTTTTTTGTGAAGCCTCATAGGTTATGCCTTTGCAGAATACGTGAAGTCACTGGTTATGCAATTCGAAACAAACCCAAAGCAAATAAACTCAAAAGGCATGTGATACCAAAAAGTTTACTAGCACACCATTTCATCAGCAGCTACGGAATATGGAATTCTCGGGAAAGAGATTTGAGGGCCGTCTGACAACTGAGATTGTTACAGAGCAGGAGGGGAATGGTTCATGATAAATTATTACAGAAAGGATTCCCCCCTTTCTGTCTCCGGAGGTTCCCCCCACCAACACACACCTGCTGGTTCAAAATGCCCACCACCAGAGGAAAGATGTTTCTCAATGCCAGAGACTGGTGAAAAGGAAAGGAATTATTTATTTAAAAGTTACTCAGACTTAAAATAATGGCTTAATGTCTTCAATAAGATACTAAAGTCCTCTAGAATACCCACAGATGCACAGTCCTTCCCTCTCCCTCTGCCCAGTCGGGGGTACCATATCTCAGGAAATGAAGTAGAAGTCTGTGATTCAGGCTCCCGGCACCATCAGCTGTGTGTCTGACACAATCTCCAGTTAATCCAAAGCCATGTGGCACCTTCTCATGGCCCACCAGCAAGAGTCCACTCTCCCCTTTTCTTCCCGGCAAAGTCTCTCCTGCTGCCTAAGCCACGTGGCAAAAAGAGCACCCCAAAACCACATGGTCCTCTCTGATTCACTCCGGAACCGCATGGTCCTCTCTCCTATGGCTGCTGCGCCTAGGTTTTAAATCCCAGCACCCATCTTCCTTTGCAGCCCCATTTCTGACTCCTCCTACAATCAATTACACCTGCCAGCATCCCCGTATTCTTCCAGCTTTACTGGGCTGCCATTGTAAGTCCGGGCAGGTGTGTCCCCATGGCATGGAGCCAATCATCTCCAAGCTCTCACGCAGGCCCTGTAACCTGGGGGAGTTGCTTCCCAGTCCCATCTTGGGTGGAAGTCACTCCCATCTCCCTGGCTCAAAGCAGCGCCACAGCTATTTAACATATCTATGAAACAAGTTAAAGGTTATAGATATGTTAAATGACTGTGCCAGGGGTTAGCTGCAAAGCTCTTGCCACCCAGAACAGCTCTGAATGACCCTGTCCCATGTGTCCCATGCCCCCTGGCTCAGGCTTGTGGGGGTGAGGACATCCTATATATATTTTTTTAATATTTCCTGGACACCTTGAATTCTGGACCCCCTTACAAATCCCTTCTTGGAGCCCTCCTCTTGGTTGCACCCTGCTTCAAGATGTCCACTAGAAAATGTTCATGATAATTAACTTAATATAGGGAGTTATAGTAAATGTCAAGTAAACACTACATAGAATGTGATTCAGTGTTAATTCTTTCTTTTAGATAATGTTGTTTCACTTTATCATCTTTGAATTCAACAATAGGTTGTAATTTTATTCCTAGGTAAAAATTTTAATGTTGCTGAAACTTCATCAATTTGTTATTTTTTTTCATACATGCATTCTTATTCTGGAGGATATAAAAAGCTTAGATGTGAAATTTCTCAAACAAAAGCAAGGCTGAATTTTAATGATTTGGAATATTGTGCTTGAGCTGGAAATTTGGCTTGATTTTATCGTTAATCAGCTTAATTTTGTTGTTATTTAAGTACCTTAAAAATAGATAAGTAGATTGTATGAACCAGTTTTAAGTAGTAGCCATTAGAAAGCTAAGTTAAATTGCTATACTTATGGAATTAAAAGTTATTGAAAATGAATTTTGACATGATCAACTCCATATAATCTCAACTTATTTTTTAAGTAGTCATGTTGTATCAATACTTGCATTATTTTATTTTTAAATTTATTTTTAAGATTTATTTGTATTTTACTTTTTCATTAACATTTATCCCCTTTATATCCTCTTGCACCTCCACACACACCTTGCAATGGAAATCACACTGTTGTCCATGTCCATGAGTCATTTTTCTTTTTTGCTCTAAACTCCATCCAAAGAACTGTCAGCCTACTCTTTATGAGTGTCTTTATATCTTGCTTGTTAGTGCAGTTTGTTCATTAGATTATACATATGAGTAAAATCACATGGTATTTGTCTTTCTCTAACTGGTTTATTTCACTTGGCATAGTGTTCTTTGGGTCCATACATGCTGTCACAAATAGTAAAATTTTATTCTTTTTATGGCCAAGTAGTATTCCATTGTGTAAATGTCCCATAGTTGTTTTATCCACTCATCTACTCATGGACACATGGACTGATTCAAAGTCTTGGCTATTATAAATAATGTTGCAATGATCATAAGGGTACTTATATTCTTTCAGATTAGTGTTGCAGATTTCTTCAGATAAATTCCCAGAAGTGAAATACTGAGTCATAAGGCAGTTCCATTTTCGATTTTTTGAGGTAACTCCATACTATATTCCACAGTGGCTACATCAACCTGCATTTCCACCAAAGGTGCAGAAGTGTTTCCTCATCCTCCACATCCGCACTAGCACTTGTTTTTTGTTGATCTATTGATGACAGCAATTTTAACCTGTGTGAGGTGATATCTCACTGTGGTATTAACTTGCATTTTACTGATGACTACTGATATTGAACATCTTTTCATATGTCCATTGGCCATCTGTATGTCCTCTTTGGGGAAGTGTCTATTCAAGTACTTTACCCATTTTTAATTGGATTGTTTGTTTTTTGGCTTTGCATTTTATAAGTTCCTTATAAATGTCGGATAGTGACTTTTCAGCTGTATTGATGAATACGTTCTCCTATTCTGTGGGTTGTCTTTTCATTTTGTTGATGGTTTCTTTTGCAAAAAAATTTAGTTTGATGTAGTCTCATGTTGTTTTTTTCTTCAGTTTGCCTTGCTAGAGGACACACATTGAAAATAAATCTTGCTATGAGCAATATATGAGATTTTACTGCCTATGTTTTCTTCTAAGATTTTTATGGTTTTGAGTCTAACATTTAAGCCTTTAATCCATTTTGAATTAATTCTTGTGTGTGGAGTATGAAGGTGGTTTAGTTTCATATTCTCCATGTATCTGTCCAATTTTCCCAGCACCATTATTGATAGATTATTTTTATCTCATTGAATATGTCTGCTTCATCTGTAAAATATTAATTGATTATAAAGTGTGATACTACTAGAACTGATAAATGAATACAGTAAAGTAGCAGGAAACTAAATTAATATCCAGAAATCAGGTGCATTTTTATATGCCAGTAATGGACTATCAGAACGGGAAATTAAGAAAACAATCCCATTCACGATTGCTCCAGAAAGAATAAAATACCTAGGAATAAATCTAATCCAGGATATAAAAGACTCATATGTGAAAAGTTATAAGACACTGAAGAAAGAAACTGAAGAACATACAAATAAGTGGAAGCACATACAGTGTTTATGAGTAGGAAGAATTAACACCATTACAGTGTCAATTCTACCCTAAACAATCTATGGACCCAACAAAATTCCTATCAAGATATCAATGACATACTTCACTAGAACAAATATTTCAAAAATTTAAATGGAACCACAAAAGGCCCCACATAGCAAGAGCAATGCTGAGAAAGAAGGACAGAGGTGGAAGAATCGCAGTACTTAATATCAAACTATACCGCAAGGCCATACATAGCAATCAAAACAGCATGGCATTGGCATAAAAATTGATACACAGATCAATATAACAGAATAAAGAGCCCAGAAATACTTGCATAATTTTAAATCAGGATATTTGCTTCATAATGGATACTTTGATTTAATAGTATATTATAATGAAACATCGACATTACAGAATGAAATAATATGAGATAGTTTTAAGGTAACATTATACACGTGCATCAATTGTCTCAGAAACATATGAGAACTGACATGGAATTAACAACAATATCAGTATGCACTAAAACTAGATACATATCATCTGGAATACAGAAGAAATATTATTTTACATAAAAATTGAGGAGAATTAATATTGCATATAAAGGCTATGATATAAAATAAATAGTATCCAGTTACTTTGAATCACAGAACTGAATGAGAAATGCAGTCTTATTTTTTCAAAAATTGATACTTTACACAGTTGCTTGTGTTTGGATTTTATTTTAAACCATATTTTATTTACTCATTTTATCAGATGAAAATCAAAGGCTTACATATATATTCCTTAATTTGGCCAAGCTGTATCCTTACATAAGATTACAATCAGAGTAACCTAAATACGTTCATTCTTGTCCTTAACCATTTACGAACTGTGTGGGTTTAATTTTCTAATAGAAGAAACTGAGAAACAAGTGTTATGAATACAAATTTTACCTTAAAACTACAGCACTCTGAGGCATCACCGGTTGTAGAATAAATCACAATAGAGTACACTGAATTATGATAGGATATGAACACTAGTGCAAAATAACTGTAAAATCAGTGCAGATATTCTTATTAGCATTATACAACTTCATGACTTTAAAAAGAAGTCTAAAATAGAGTTGAATATTCTGATTATTAACGATTATATAAAGATATGCATCTTTTAACAGTACTTCCAAAATTTGTACATGTGTATAAGAGTTTGTGTTTGCATGCACAATTATTCAATATGTGAGTAGGGGAAGGGAAACAAAATCTACAATTTTATTTTGGAAATACTATGGAATATGTTAATATTTATATGGTTATATATGTATGTATAATTATTTTTCCTATACATACATTTTTAATTATGTATATACATAAATACATGCACATTCACAAATACACTTTACAGCTTTGGTTCACAATATCTCTAGTTTTATGAATCTATATTTTCATTTTCCCAGTTTTTATAAGTGAAATAATTAAAGGATTCTTTACTGTTTTTTAATTTGAAAATGTTTATTTTATATTATAAATATGATGTAATTTTAAATTATAATCTTTATTTCTTACAACTGGCCTTGGAGAAAGAATAATTAGTTAAATTAAAAAGAAATTGTTTTGGACTGAACATTCCACCACCCCCAATTTAATATGTTGGAGTCCTAAACCCGAATGTGACTATTTTGAGGGTCAGCTTTAGTGTAAGTAATTAGGTTGAATAAGGTCATAGTGGGACCCTGGTGTCATTGGACTCAGAGACCTTATAAGAAAAGACACCACAGTGGCTGCACCAATCTGCATTCCTACCAACAGTCCAGAAGTGCTCCTTCATTCTCCACGTCCTCACCAGCAGATGATGTTTGTTGATTTATTGATGATAGCCATTCTGACAAGTGTACAGTAATATCTCAATGTGTTATTAATTTGCATACTATTCATGATTAGTCATGTTGAGCATCTTTTCATATGTCTATTACCCATCTGTATGCCCTCTTTAGAGATGTGACTATTCAGGTACTTTGCCCATATTTTATTTGGATTTTTTTTTTGGTGTTGACTATTATAAGTTCCTTATAAATTTTGGATAGTAACCCCTTATCAGATGTTTCAGTGAATATGTCCTCCCATTCTGTAGGTTGTCTTTTCATTTACTTAGTGTCCTTTACTGTGCAAAAACTTTTTAGTTTGATGTAGCTCCATTTGTTTATTTTTTCTTTTGTTTCCCTTGCTAGAGATCATACATCAGAAAAAAAAATATTTCTGCAAGCAATGTCCAAATTTTACTGCCTGATTTCTTCTAGGCTTTTAATGGGTTTGAATCTAACATTTAAGTCTTTGATATATTTTGAATTTGTTCTTGTGTGTAGCAAAAGGTGGTCCAGTTTCATATCGTTGCACATATCTGTATAGCTCTCTCAGCACCATTTATTGGATAATCATTGCATGTTTTGCATTGTCTGTCAAATAGTAATTGACTATAAGGCATGTTTTATTTCTGGCCTCTCTGTCTTGTTCCATTGACTTATATGTTTGTCTTTATGCCAGTACCATGCTGTTTTGATTACAATGGACTTATATTAGAGTTTGATATTAGGTAATGTGGTTCCTCCAACTTTGTTATTTGTTTCCAAAATTGCTGTTGCTTTGGGGGTCTTTTGTTGTTCCATATAAATTTTTTGAAATATTTGTTCTGGTTCTGTGGAATACAACATTTGTATCTTGATAGGAATTGCATTAATAGTAGAGATTGCTTGGGATGGTATGGACAATTTTTATCATTAAAAAATGTTTGTTTTATTAGAGCTATCCCAATCCTTCCCCCTCTGCCCTCCTTTGCCCTCCTCTGCCCATCCAACCCACATTCCCATGGTCAATTCCCATAGCACTGTCCATGTCCATGGGTCATTCATACATATTCTTTATCTAGTTCCCTTCCCCTCTCCTCACCACTGTCCCCGTTGCCCCTCTCCTCCAGTCACCTTCAATGTTCTCCATGTTACCACTCTCATGGTAACTAAATTCCACTTACGGAATTTTTTGGTATTTATCTTTTACCAGGCTTATTTCACTTAGCATAATATTCTCCAGTTCTATCCATGCTATCACAAAAGTTAGAAGTTCCTTCTTTCTGCTGCATAGTATTCCATTGTGTAAATGTGCCATAGTATTTTGAACCACTCATTTGCTGATGGGCACTTAGGCTGTTTCCAGCACTTGGCTATTGTAAATTGCACTGCTATGAACATTGGGGTGCATAAGTTCTTCTGAATAGTGTTTCAGGATTTTTAGGGTATAGTCCCAGCAATAATTGCCAGGTCAAAAGGCAGTTCCATCTTTAGTTTACTGAGGAAATTCCATACTGTTTTCCACAGTGGCTGCACTGTCTGCATTCCCACCAACAGTGTACTAGTTGAAAAGTACAACAGTGTACTTTTCAACCTTGCCAGCACTAGTTTTTTTATGTGTTTATGATGGCCATTCTGACTGATTTGAACTGGTATCTCTTTATCATTTTCATTTGTATTTCTCTGATGGCTAGTGATGCTGAGCATCTTTATATATGTCTCTGGATCATATGTGTGTCCTCCTTGGAGAAGTGTTTGACTTCCCTTCTCTAGATAATTATGCTAGAGTTTTTAATTTTGATATTCCAATTTTCTTTTTTTTTTCCCATGGGTAAACATTCTCTAACTACCCCATGTACCATGTTCTTTATATCAGCCCTGCTATTCCCATAAATATTTTGGTTTGGTATTAAATATTTCTTTTTCTGTTTATATATCATAGTTGGTACTAGTAAGTACATTTTATTGTATTATTGTATATAGTACTATTCTATTGTATTTAGTTTATGATGGTTTATTATTTGTTTTCCAAAAGTGCCCAGATATTTGTTTCTTATTGAATCTGTGGTTTATCCAGCTTGTTGATATTTTTGAAATAAAGGTATTCCTTAGGTAGCTTATTGATTTATATGTGGACTCCTATTTTTTGCACTGAAATTAGATAAGGACCACAACATACACTATAGTCTGTATCAATATTATAGCTACAGAGAAAGAGATAGGTGAAAATAATTTCTGGAATAAAAAGCCCCATGGATGAGAAAACTTTATTTGTTCTTCCTCATCTCACAAAGTATTTTCTTTGCAGTGGATTTTTTTTTTCTGTTTTCAAAGATAAACAGCATTAGGTAGGAGTACTTATCAGTATTTCTCAAATTCCCAATGAATAGTGGAACTTTATGGTGAGCTTAAATAGCACTAATGACTGTATCTCATTGAGATATTCAACTTTTTTTAATTTTTAAATTATTTTATTGTTGTTCAATTACAGTTGTCTGTATTTTATCCCCAACTCTCTACCCCACCCCAGCCAAACTCACCTCCCTCCCTGCTTCCACCCTCCCCCTTGGTTTTGTCCATGTGTCCTTTATAGTAGTTCCTGAAAACCCTTCTCCCCACTATCCCTTCCCCCCTCCCCTCTGGCTATTGTTAGATTGTTCTTAACTTCAGTGTCTCTGGTTATATTTTGTTAGCTTTTTTTTTTCTATTAATTATGTTCCAGTTAAAGGTGAGATCATATGGTATTTGTCCCTCACCATCTGGCTTATTTCACTTAGTATAATGCTCTCCAGTTCCATCCATGCTCTTTCAAAGGGTATAAGCTCCTTCTTTCTCTCTGCTGCATAGAATTCTATTGTGAGACACTTCTCCAAGGAAGACATACAGAGGGCCCAGAGACATATAAAAAGATGCTCAGCATCACTGAGCTAATTTGCATCAGATAGATGCAAATTAAAACCACAATGAGGAACCATCTCACACCAGTCAGAGTGGCCAACATAAACAAATCAAGAAACAAATGTTGGAGAGGATGCAGAGAAAAGGGAACCCTAGTACGTTGTTGGTGGGAATGCAGACTGGTACAGGCACTGTGGAAAACAGTATGGAATTTCTTCAGAAAACTAAGTGAAACTGACTTTTGACCCAGCAATTCCACTGCTGGGATTATACCCTAAGAGCCCTGAAACACCAATCCAAAAGAACCTATGCACCCCAGTGTTCATAGCAGCACAATAGCCAAGTACTGGAAGCAACCTAAGTGCCCATCAGCAAATGAGTAGATCAAAAAACTATGGTACATTTACACAATGGAGATATTCATTTTAAATGGTATGGTATGTAGCATGTGTACAGGCTTTAAAAAAGTGTGAAGTTGACTCCAAAATGCATCCAGGTGCAAGAACCACTGTCAGTGATTAGATTCCTCAAATTGTGTGTAGATTATTAGAGGTAGGAAATAGTCTTTCCAAAGTTAGCCAAATCACAGCATGTATTTTTTCAGCTTCTTACTTTCTGAATTGTCCTCATTTTAATGCTGTCTCCTAAATGGAGACAACAAAGATATATCCTAAAATAAGGTGAACTATAAGGAAAAGCAGAACTAATAGTTTCTTTCCTATACTATTCTCACACAGATATGTCTAGTCTAAAGAAATTACCTCCCAATCACACTTCAGTAAAATCATCTATTTCCCATCCTTATCTCAGAGTTTATTCTTATATCCATGATTTATGTTCTTGGTTGGGGTCATTGTGTAGTCATTGATTTATACTAGTTCAATATCTTGTTAAGAAAAACCACATACTTTTAGGTATTTAAGAAGTAGATACAGGGATTTTACATTTTATATTCATAGTAACTTCAGGGAGTTATTCACAGGCAGTAATAAATCAATAACAATTATATAAATAAATGCAATTTTTTCAGACATAAAAGCTAGCATAATTGAATAAATTTTAAAAATCAGTATCATTTCTATATTATATAATTTGAAGTATACTAGGTATGACACCATATTAGTCTTTTACTAATAATCAGATTTTCCAAATTAGTGTAGTTTAAATTCATGCATTTAGATACACTTTCAGATATATAAATATCTTTAATATATAATCTCTATCCTCATATCTACTACACTCAGAAATCACATTATAAACCAATAAGCACTTCCTAAATTATTTCTAAAGAGATTAATTTCTTTGGCATACACATTGCTATGTATTTTATTCAATTCATCATCCCTCTACTCTTTTAAAATTATATTTTATTGATTATGCTATTAGAGTTGTCCCAATTTTCCTCCTTTCTCCTCCTCCACCCAGCACTTTCCCACTACCTCAGGCAACCCCCACAGCATTTTCCATGTCCATGGATCATGTATCTATGTTCTTTGATTACTGCATTCCCTATACTGTATTTTACATCCCCATGGCTACTCTGTAAGTACTAATTTGCAGCTCTTAACCCCCTCACCTCTTTGCCCATTCCCCCAGATCTTCCTCCCATCTAGCAACCATCAAACGTTCTCCTTATCCATGATTCTATCTCTCTTTGTTTTTGCTTAGTTTATTTTTTAGATTCAATTATTGATATGTATTTATTGCCATCCTATTATTCATAGTTTTGGTCTTTTTTTCCTTAAATAAATCCCTTTAACATTGTTCATATAATACTGTTTTGGTGATGATGAAATCCTTTAGTTGTTCCTTGTCTGGGATGCTCTTTATCTGCCCTTCGATTATAAATGACAGCTTTGATGAATAGAGCGATATTGGCTGTAGCTCCCTGCTTTTATGCTTTGAATATTTCTTGTTAATCCCTTCTAGCCTGCAGCGTTTCTTTTGAGATATCAGCTGATAATCTTATGGGGACTCCACTGCAGGTAACTAACTTCTTTTCTCTTCCTGCATTTAGGATTATATTTTTATCTTTAACCTTTGTCATTTTAATATGTGTCTTGGTGAAGGCTTCTTTGAGTCCATTTTATTTGGAACTCTCTGTGCTTCTTGGACTTGCATGTCTATTTCCTTTGCCAAATTAGGGAAGTCTCATTTTTTTTTTTCAAAGAGATTTCCAGTTTCTTGCATTTTCTCTTCTCTTCTAACACCCCTATGAAGTGAAGGTTGGAACAATTGAAGTTATCCTAGAGGTTCCTTATATTGTCATTGTTTGTTTATTTGTTTATTTTTAATTTTTTTTTCATGTTGTTCTGATTGGTTGGGTTTTTTTTCTCCTTATATTCCAAATCATTGACTTGATTCTCAGCTTTACGTACTCTACTGTTGACTCCCTGTAAATTGTTCTTTATTTCAATTAGTGTATCCTTCATTTTTGACTGAATCTTTTTTATGTTGTTAGATACTCATTAAGTTCCTTGAGCATCCTCATAACCAGTGTTTTGAACTCTGCATCTGATAGATTGCTTATCTCTATTTCATTTAGCTCTTTTCCTGGAGTTTTGATCTGTTCTTTCATTTGGGCCTTTTATCTTTGTCTCCTCATTTTGGCAGCCTCCCTGTGTTTGTTTCAATGTATTATGTAGAGCTGCAATGACTCCATGTCTTGGTAGCATGGCCTAAATAATAGGTTTCCTGTAAGGTCCAGTAATGAAGCCTCCACTATCATCAAGCTGGGTATTCAAGTTAAACCCTTCATGTAGGCTGAGTCTACCCTCCTCACATCATTGAGTCTTGATTGCTATTGGCAAGCCAATGAGAGGGATATACCCAGACCAGTCAACTGCAAGGTCTGACCATGACCACTGACCACCAACCTCCACCATCTGCAGAGGATCAACTATGTAGGAGTGCGGTGGTGTTGTTCCAACATCATCTGTAACTGTGCACTGTGTGTGCAGGCTCAGGGGTCTCACATTTGACATAGGCCAAGTTCAGCCACCGTGTGTGTTCTGCCCTGGGCCACCCAGCATGAGCTGCAAAGCAGTCTGCAAATGGCTGCTACTTGTGCTGGGTTTTGAGGTTCCCAGGAGAAGTCAAACTGTGAACCTAGGTTGGTGTTGCTGGTGCCAGTCCTGGTGCCACTTAGAAAGAGGTACAGGGGCTGGAGGTTCACTAAGGCTGACTGTTGCTTGTTTAAGAGTATTTAGGAAGATGTGAAGTATGAGCCAAAACTAGCCATTTTTATGGTAAAGCCAATGTTAACATCTTGGGTGGGACTCTAATTTGGATGAGGCAGAGCCTCATGAAATTGCCAAAGTGGAGCAAAGAATGTGAGCCAAGTTGATGGAATCTCAGATATGGCACCTGCCTATGGGGGGAACATTCAGAAAAAAGAACAATGGCTTCTACATGCTGTTCTGTCTGGGAGAAAGCTGTCCCCAGCTCTCATCCTGATGCCAGACACTTCAGTTCCTCCCTGTATACCACTGCTACCTTTCAAGCTGGAGCTCAGAGGGAGTGAGTCTGAGTAAGTCCATGTGCAGCTACTTTAAGAGCAAATACTTGGGAATTCAGCAGTTTCTTGCACTAACCCAATCCCTGCTGATTTTTGCATCCAGAAATTATGGGGAGTTATCTTCCTAGCACTGGAACCCTGGGCTGGAGGGCCTGGTATGGGGTGGGAGCCTTCACTCCCAAGTTAATCCTCCTCCTGAATTATTATCCACCATCTGTGGAAGTGGGATCAGCCCACTCCATGTCTCTGCCCCTCCTTCCAGTCTGGATGGATGTGGTTTCTTTAATTTTGTAGTTGTCAGACTTCCATTCAACTGGATCCGAGTGATGATTGTTGTATATTTTAGGTGTAATTTTGATGTGGTTGTGTGAGGAGGCTAGCCATGTTTACCTATGCCTCCATCTTGACCATAAGTTCTCTAGTCTTATTAGAATTTATATTTGTGTATGCATATCATTTATTTTGGGATCTTGGAGAAGTCACATCATTATGGTGGAATTCATTTTCCTTACCTGAAATTGAAAATTGGACATGATGATCTTGGGTGATCTTTTTTGTTCAAAGTGCACAATTTTTATATGGTCATAGTAGATTAAAACATACAAAATTGCCAATATCCTATTCTCCTTTGCTTTATTAAAATGGCAATTTTATAATGTTTAACAATATTTTTGGCAAGGTTTCTTATGTATCTGGTCTCATCCAAAATATTATAAATGTACTTAGTACCTGAAAGTATAGAAGTGTATTTTTTAACAAATGGAATCACTGAAAGTAGAAGAGCTGAAGGAAACAACATAAAAATTAAATCCAACCAGATCATCTCTGGGAAGTATTTCCACTTTGAAATTTTACCTATGGCTTTCTCAGAACACATGGTTACTACCAATCATTAAAACTTGTTGAATGACCCATGGACATGGACAACAGGGTGGGGATTAGCTGTAGGAGCAGGGGGTGGGCGGGTTAGGGGAGAGCAGCTTGGGAAAAATTGGGACAACTGTAATGGAACAACAACAAAAAAAGAAAAAAAAACTTGTTGAACTAAATCACATTGTGATGTTTACATAGTTACTAAACGTTGAATGCAATTAAGCCTACTTTTTTGTTTTCAACCTTGTGAATTAAGTGTTTTACTTTTTGCCAAAATAACTCTTTATTATTGTTGTTGTTATTATTTATATTATTATTATTATTCAAGTTATATTCTATACCCCAATACCAATGTGAAAAATAATTGACTAAAATTCTTCATGTACTTGCTAAAAAATTCTATGTTATTTGACTATTTTGACAATTACTTATAGAAAATTTCAAATTGAATTGGTAATTATGTACTCATAGATGTAATCATTCAAACTAATTAATAATATATTTATCCATAGAATTTCAATAGACTTCCCAATGGACATCAGTACATATTTATTATCTACTC
This sequence comes from Desmodus rotundus, assembly GCF_022682495.2. NCBI lineage: Eukaryota > Metazoa > Chordata > Mammalia > Chiroptera > Phyllostomidae > Desmodus > Desmodus rotundus. The sequence goes on along the minus strand of NC_071399.1, from coordinate 57,929,766 downwards.
TCTAGTATGTATATAATTTATTATAAAGCCTGGGAGGATTGAAGTTATTTAATTTCCCTAAATATAGTATACTTGTTCTTGTAATGTAGCAAATATACGTACAGGAAATGTGTATTTTAAGAGTAATCTTCAAGTTTAGTATTTCTAAGTTCCAGTGATATATAATACTTAAAAGCTATTTTCTTTTACTTACTTTAATGGTTTGTGTGCTACTGTACTTGTCTCACTGCCATTCATCCCCCTCGTACCCTCTGCCACCTCCACCCAGGCCCCGCCCCTGCAATCACCACACTGTTGTCCCTCTGTGTGAGTTCTTTTCCTTTGTTGCTTGATCCTTCTACTTCCCAGCCCCCTCTTCCCCCCTTCCCCATGCCCAGAGCTGTCAGCTAGCTCTCTATCTATGAGTTTGTCTCTATTTTGCTTATTTAGTTTGTTCATTAAATTCCATATTTGAGTGAAATCATATGGTATTTGTGTTTCTCTGACTGGCTCATTTCACTTAGCATAAGGTTCTCTAGGTCCGTCCTTGTTGTCACAAAAAAAGGGTAAAGTTTTATTCTTTTTTATGGACAAATACTATTCCATTGTATAAATATACCATATCTGTTTTATCCATTCATCTACTGATGGACACTTGGACCGCTTGCAAATCTTGTCTGTTGTAAATAACACTCCTTTCCTTGTTTATCTCCTAAAGACTTTATGTTTTGGACATCATACAAAATTGGAAGCTTTTGGGGTTCCTTGGTACATGACCTGGAGTAGTAAATCCAAAGGAGAATATGCAGCTTCCATATATCAAAAGAGGCTCATGAAGAATTAGGCTCTTTTTCTTTCATATTAGGACACAGATGTTACAACTTCACTTGATTTCTAGAAGTATCACTACAGCTGAAGGTCTCTGAATTTTTGTCATATTTACTTCTAACCTGATAGACACATATTTTACCAATAATGTGATAACAGTGGCAATTATGTGTACATGTTCTGTTTCTTTGGAGAACTCTAATTCACATTTTTGTAGCAGGAGTGGTTATAAAGGATCAGGATCTTAAAGGTAAGCTTCCTAAATAGTTTATAAGTTTTTTAGAATGTTAGAATTGGTTCTCAAATCTTAAAAAAATTAAAGGAACTGATAATACTATTTTCAGTGTTGAAGAGGCCCTGAAATTAATGCAGCAATAGAGATATGCAAAATATCACTATTGGATATTCCTGATGAAATACTTATAAAAGGCAATTTCTAAGATACATTTGATAACAAATAATTTTGCTAAACTTAGGGATGTAAATAAATTGACTGGTCATTGCTAGTTCCTTTTATTTTCTCTTATGAAAGCTATGAATATTCTCAGGGTTACATAATGAAACTTAACTCTTCTGTCTCCTAAAGACTCTGGCACTCTCTGTCACAGTTGCTCTTTAACCCCTAAAACTGAAATTCTTCTTTAGTTGAGAAAACTCACCATCTGTTTGGCATGTATAGGAGATTAGATGGTAAGTAGATATCCACATATTTGTATGTATATATTTATGTATGTTTTGTATATACATATCATATATATCTAGATATGTTCTTTAACAGTTTATAGTTGTTATAGAAAAAGTATCTCCATTAATTGTTTCTGTTGAGCATCCTTCTAAGATTGCTAAGTGTTGACACAGTCCCTCCTAAGCTTTGACACAGTCCCTGTACATTGTCCCTGGACACAGTCCCTGGACATTAGGAGGGACATTGACACAGTCCCTCCTAAGCTTTGACTTGTCCCATTTTGAGCATGTTCACACATATATGATTTATTGTGTTTTTTGGTTGTTTTAATTTACTTTTTAAGTCTACTAATAGACTTTTTTGGTTGTTTTAATTTACTTGTTAAGTATTCTACTAGATGTTTAAGCCTATTTTTGGAACTGTTTTAGGGGTATAAGAAAATTGAAAAGAAGATACAAAGATTTGTTCCATTTCCCTGTTTCCAACATGAACCACTTACCAGGTGGTACATTTTTTCTTCAGCTTTGTTAAGGTACAATTGAAATATAAAATTGTAATATATTTAAACTGTAAAACATGATAATTTGTTATACGTATACATTGTTACAAGATTTCTATTGAGTTAATAAACAGTTTCAAGACCTAACATATTTACTTATTATTAAGTGAAACCACTTAAATTGTACTCTCTTAGCAAATTTCAATTATAGAATACAGTATTATCAACTATAGTTACCACATTATACATTAAATCCTTAGACTGTATTCATTTTATAACTTAACATATGTATCTTTCTATCAGGCTCTCCACATTTTCTCCACTCCTTAGGTCTTGCCAAGCACCATTATTCTCTGTTTCTATAACTTCATTTAAAATTTTTTTTTAAGATTCCACATATTCACTAATATACCATGTGATATTTGTATTTCTTTGTCTTGCTTGTGTCACTTAGCAAAATACCTTCAAGTTTCACTCATGTTTTTTGCAAAAGGTATTATTCCCTTCTTTATATGGCTGTATATGGTAACACTCCATTGTGTATATACACAGACACATACACACACACATTCTTTATCCACTCATTGTCAATGGACACAGGTTACCCTCATACTTTGGCTATTTTGAATAATGTTGCAAAGAACATGGGAGGAATACAGATATATCGTTCAGAGATTGTATTTCCTTTAGATATACACTTACTAGTGGGATAGCTGAGATCATATGGCAATTCTATTTTTAATTTCCTAAAGAAACTTCATATCATTTTTCATAGTGACTGTACCACTGTACATAACCACCAATGTATAAAGGTTTTCTTTTTTCCATATATTTATCACAATTCTTTATCTTTTTTTATAATATACATCCTAACAAAAGTGAGGTGATATCTCATTGTGTTTTTTAAAAATTTTTATTGTTATTCAATTTCATTGTGGTTTTGATTTGCATTTTCCTAATGATTACTGACATTGAGCACCTTTTAATTTACCTGTTGACCACTTATATATCTCTTTTGTAAAATATCTATGGAAATGTTTTGTTCAGTCTTTAATTGGGTGATTTGTGTTTTTTCTCTTGAGTATAGGAGGTTCCTTATATATTTTGGATATTAACCTCTTATTGCATAAATTGTTTGCAAATATTTTCTCCTATTTTATTGATTTTTATTTTGTCAATTATTTCCTTTGTTGTGCAGATTTTTAAAAATTTCATGTAGTTTCATTTATGTTTGCTTTTGGTGTTAAATCAAAAAAAAAATATCTCCAAGGAGTTTACCACATATGTTTTCTTTTGGATGTTTTCCAGGTCCAGGTCTTATTTAAGTTTTAAATCAGTTTTGGATTGATTTTTGTGTATGGTGTAAGGCAGTGGCCCAGTTTCATTTTCTAATTCAGCTGGTATCCAGGTGATCTTTTTGGTCAGGATTGTGTTAGCACCCATTACTCAAGAAAAAAATTTTGTAAAGAAATCTAAAGCCTTAGCAATGAGTTATTGAATAAATAACAGTTACACTAAAGACAGTCCTTTTTTCTTACTAAATTTAATATGAAGAAGCTCAGTATCTAGAATGTAATAAATCTCTTGATTTATTCCTTTAAGGTGGGTGTCCTTTAATTATGTGTGCTCCTGTAACTCTATCCCTATCATGAGTACTTTTTAGAAAAAAATTGTTCTTTAGCAAATGTTTCCATTTCTCTAACAATATCTGAAGAATGTGAAAGATTTAATAATTTTGACATGAACCACATATTCACAGTGAAAACCAAGACAATGGTTCTCTCAATTTTACTCCAGGGATGGCCTCAGGGGCAATTTTGATTAGAGCTTTTCTAACTAGGGCAGGAATTGCAGTTACTGATTTCTTTGTTTCCAAATGTGTGATGAAATAGTAGACACATTACTTTGGGCTTTCTTAACTCAATTATGAAACTTATTTCCCATTCTTTTGAAATGCTTGAAAATCTTTACACAAAATATATAACTTATTGTGATCCCATGGTAATTACAAATAACCATGTTTATTGAGCAACAGCACTTTGATCTTTTCCCAAAAATGAAAAAAATATGCTTTTTAAAAGATTTTATAGGTTCTTGTGTACTTAATATGAAAACTAGTTAGACGTCACTCAGACTAGCCTATTTTAGTGAAGGCCCACGGTGAACAGTCCCAATATACTGGCAACAGTTTGCAATATTTTTTGATTGATCTGTGGTTACCTGACCTCTCTAATTTCAAAAGACTGTCAACAGTCCCTGCTTGTCACAAGAAATAAAATTTATCACTATTATTCTACCTTCACACATTTTATTTAACCCAATTTTCTCTTCAGGACTGCTACAGAGCTACCTGGGACTGACACCAACCGCCTTGGCAGCACAACTGCCTGAGAAACGCCACCAATCTTCCTACTTCTCTTCTGCTAGTAACACTTTCTCCACTTGAAAATGTCTTCCCAGTATCTCTTTCTGTCATGAATGTACTCCAGTTCACCTGTTCTAGTTCTTAATCTAGACCTTTTAAAAAAAAATCAGCATCTACTAAATTGAATAGACATTGACTTCTGTGGACTCTGTAAGAGGTGACTAATTTTATCTGCAAGTGATACATAGGGTCCATAGGATCCATATAATGTAAAAACGATTTATATATAAATATGTATGTATTTAGAAGCACTCAAATATTTTACTGGTGTGATACTACAAAACAACAATTAAAACAGCATGGAATTGGCAGAAACACACACAGAAATGAAAATCCATAATACAATCACATGTATATGAGCTAATGATTTTTGACAAAGGAGCAAAAAATACACAAAGGAGAAAAAAATTCTCTTCAATAAATAGTGCAGGAAAATTGGAAAGCCACATACAAAGAATGAAATGAGACTACAGTTTTTACTTTATCCAAGTTTGTCCCCATGTATAAAAGGTAACTCAAAATGGGACAACCAAGTGTCCTTGATAGAGGATTGGATAAAGGGGATATAATACATATATACAATGGAATCCTATTGAGCCATAAGAAAAGACAAAATACTGCCATTTGTGACAATGAGGATGGACCTTCAGAATATTATGCTAAGTGACATAAGTCAGAAAAGGTTAAGAACCATATGGTTTCACTCGTATGTGGGATGTAAAACTGAAACTCATAGACACAGACAACAGTATGGTCATTACCAGAGGGAAGGAGGCAGGAGCGGGTGGGAAGTGGAGGGATTCTAATATATGGTGGTAGAAGATAGTTTGACTTTGTGTGGTTGGCACACAGTACAATATACAGATCCTGTATCACAGAAATGTACACCTGAAACCTATATGATCTTATTAACCAATGTTGCCACAATAAATTTAATTAAAAATAATACAAAATAGATCAACAGCATAAATATAAGATCTGAAACAATAAATTACATATAAGAAAACATAACTAATAAACTTATGAACCTTAGCCTTAGAAAAGATTTTATGAATTTGACTTCAAAAGCAAGGAAATTAAAGGCAAAAATAAATAAATGGGATTAAATCAAACTAAAATGTTTCTTAATAGCAAAAGAAACCACCAACTAAACAAAAAATCAGCTAATCAAGTGGAAGATGATATTTGCAAACAATATCCCTGGCAAAGAGGTAATATCCAAAAATATATAAAGAATTCATGCAACTCAACATCAAAAACCAATCCAATTAAAAAAGTGGGCAGGGGACCTGAGCAGATATTTCTCCCAAGAAGAAATATAAATGGCCTATAGATATATGAAAAGATACAAAACTACAATGAGATGTCACTTCACACTTGTTAAAAGAGCTATTATCAGTAAAACATGTAATAACAAGTGCTGGAGAGGTCGTGGAGAAAAAGGAACCTTCATTCACTACTGGTGGGAATGTAAACTGATGTGGCCACTGTGGAAAGCAGTATGGAGGTTCCTGAGAAAATTAATAATAGAGTTACTATGTGACCAACAACCCTTATCTGGGTATGTACCTTCAAAATTTGAAAACATCTATTTGCAAAGATATGTGCAACCTATTTTCATCTCAGCATTATTACTGTGGCCAAGACATGGGAACCACCAAAGTGTCCTTCAATAGATGACTGGATAAAGATGTGGTACATATGCATATACAATTTAATATTACTCAGCCTTAAGGAAAGATGAAATACTGACATTTGCAACAACATAAATGGACTTTGAAAATACCATGGTAAACAAAATAATTCAGTCAGAAAAAGTTAAGAACCATGTGATTTCACTCATATATAAGATATAAAACAAAGTAACAAATGAGCCTTGGATGAGTGGCTCAGTTAGTGGGACTGTTGTCCAATATACCAAGAGGTTGTGAGTTTGAATCCAAGTAAGGGCATATGCCTAGGTTGTGGGTTTGATCCTCCATTGGGGTGTGCAAGGGAGGCAAATAATTGATGTTTCTCTCTCACATAGATGTTTCTGTTTCTCTCTATTTCCCTCTTCTTCTCTCTCTAAAATCAATGAACGTATTCTCATGTGAGGATTTAAAAAAACTGAAAGTAACAAATGAACAAATGAAAATGACAAGCTAACTCTCATAGACACAACAGTACAGTGGTTACCAGGGGAAAGAGGTTGGGGGAGTGTTAAAGGGTAAGGAGGATCAAATGAATGATGATAGAATATGATCTGGCTTTGGGTGGTGGGAAAACACTGCAGTCACAAATCATGTATCATAGAAATGTACACTTGCAAAATGAAGAAATTTTACCTTTTGTGACAGCATGGATGGTCCCGGAGAACATTATGCAAAGTGAAATAAGCCAGTCAGAGAGTGAAACATATGGTTTCACTTATAGGTGGAATCTAATGAGCAAAACTAACACACTGGTAGAAACAGAGCACAGACTGACAGCTGTCAGAGGGGAGGGGTTGGGAGGGCTGGGTGAAAAAGATGAAGGGATTAAGCTACAAAAAAACCTTACAAACAGAACACAGGATGGTGATTACCAGAGACATATAGGAAACATATGGTGATGGAAGGAGCCTATTTGGGGGTGGTAAATACATAATACAATGTACAGATGGTATTTAACAGAATTGTATGCCTGAAACCTATAAAATTTTGTTAGCCAACATTGCTCCAATAAATGTATTAAAACAGAAAAAGACAAAACTTTACTGGTAACGCAAAATAATAATGAATATTGTAGAAATGCTTAATCTAAATGACTGTTTTAACTCCACAATTTCCAGAGCCCCAAAATGTCCTGAGCCCTAAAATGTTGACTTTAAATGATTTGAGGTTTTAAAGGAACTGGCAGCCAAACTGTTTTCTACAGTGGTGGTATGTATGAGTTTACCTTCTCATCAACAAAGTATGAGTGATCCAGGTTTTTGATATTTTCATCAGTATTTGGTGTTATCACAATTTTTTATTCCAGCCAATCTATAGGTGAGTGATGATATCTACACATACAAGTATCATATGACCATTCACTTGCTTTCCTAAAAATTTATTGCAGAGAAATAAAAACTTATTTACCCCAAAACCTGCACAAGAAGGCTTATTGCAACTTCATTCCTAATAACCAAAGCCTAGAAAGAGGCAAGCTGTTCTTTAACATGAGATAGATCAAATTTATGATACATCCAAATAATGGAATAGCATTCAGGAATAAATAGGAAAAAATATTAAAATCACAAAAACCTGTATGAGTTTCTGATGAGTTATACTGAGTGAAAACAAATCCCAAAGGGTTATGTACACCATGGCTCCATTTATATAATACTCTTTAAATGATAAAAGTATGGAAATTGATAAAAAGTCAGTAGTTGCTAGAAGTTAAGAAAGTCAGTGAGGAGAAAGAGGATATGCCTATAAACAGGGCAACATAGGGAATCCAGGTGGTGATGAAAGTGTTCTGTACCTTGACTGTATTAGTGTCAATATCTTCCTGTGATATTGTCTTATAGTTTTGCAAGATGTCACCCTTTGGGGAATTTGGGTAAAGGGTACATGAGATTTTTGTGTATCTTCTCTTATAGCTACATGTCAATCAACAATTATCTCAACTAAAAAGTTGGATTTCAAAAGAAATATATGTGCTTTTATCTTATTTTTGGAGTGATCCTCAAAAAATTGAATTTAATATTTTCCCTCATAAATCTTTCACTACAGTAATGGCAAAAGAAAAGAAAGGGAAGGGACATACACTAAATGAAGATTGTAAATTCAAAACTGCTAAAGGTATTTTCCATTCCATATTCTCTTTGTAACTCAGTAAACAAAAACCTTTTCTGTATTTTGTAATTAAAATATTTCAATTGCATTTTTCACATATCTGAGGAGAATTTCATGTCAGTTGAATTTCTTTGCATTATGAACAACTTTCAAAGTGACATTAAAAATAATTATAATCAACTCTCCAGATTGACCCATATTCTACAATGTTTGGCCTTCAAACATTAAACTTTTGAAATTCATTTTTCAAAATAGTTTGAAGAAGTTGATTATTCAAATAGAATAGCCTGAGTCATGGTATAATTGTTAATTCTTTAGATGTCTTAATCTCTACTCCTGTTTCAAGGATCACACTTTAAAACAAAGTACCTTGAATGTATCACAACATCTCCCATCAGAAAAACAAATCAGTGAATTCCCTTCATTTTGACTTAGTCTCAATAGAAGAAAAGAATTTTAAAAATGCTTTCTTTCATTTTAATTGAAACTGCTATACATGTTCCCACAAATATATTTTAAAAATAAAAAATGTTTTTCAAAATGTATCTTAAAATATAAAATTAACTTTCACTTTTAAAATGCTGAAGTTGATGTACTTTTCTCTAAACCTTTTCTAAGTACAACTTAAAATGCTATACATTATATGTAAGGCAATTAAAGAAGATGTTTAAAAGGAGAGAAGAGGACAGAGAAGCTAGGGAACTTGGGACCCAAGAACAACACATTGGTGAGCTCCCAGCTTTTTTGTTTATGTTTGTTTTGTTTCATATATCAAAGCTTTGGAGCTGATGCTGGAAATACAAAAAAACAGCAATAAGCACACTCAAAATGAGCCCAACTAAATCTTGCTCCCTAAAAAAAAAAAAGACCAGGAAAGGAAAAACTTAATATATTTTTAGATGAAAACAGCTCTATTGAAGGCAAACACCTCAGAAAAAAAAATACATGGCCCCAATATCACCCACACCAACAAATGAAAAAGGGATAGCCTGACTTCTAATCTTGAGGCTATGAAATATACCCAATTATTGCTATGGTGGTTTCAGAAAGGGCCAAATAAAGAGCAAGGGTTTTCATCCCTTCTTGGCAGTAAAATATTGCCTTATCTCCCATGCAGCACCCATGAAGACAACATGCAGAACCTGAACTTTGTCAACCAGGAAATAATGGTGGTATGAGGAGATCGAGTGAAAAGTTAGGACTTTCAATATTGCACAGCAGTGGTATGGATCTCCCCACCACCATGGGTATGGTGATGACATATGAAATTAAGAAAATATTCCATTAACGATACATCAGAAATACTTAGGAATACATTTAACTAAAGTCATAAAAGATCTGTATACTGAAACTACAAGACACTTGATGACAGACATAATACTCAGCAGAAAGAAAGAAGGATATCCTGCCCTTTGCCAGAGCATGGATGAAACTGGAGAGCATTATGCTAAGTGAAATAAGCCAGGAGGTGAAAGAAAAATACCATATGATCTCACCTGTAAGTGGAACCTAATCAACAAAACAAACAAGCAAGCAAAATATAACTAGAGATATTGAAATAAAGAACAAATTGACAGTAACCAGATGGGAGGGGTGAAGGGAATAACATGGAAAATAAGGGGAGAGATCATCAAAGAACAGGTATCAAGGACCCATGGATAAAGCCAAAGGGGGGTGAGATTGAGGGTGGGAGGTGGGGGTGGGTGAGGTGGGGGAAACTGGTGGCAGGGAAATGGAGACAACTGTACTTGAACAACAATAATAGATAAAGAAATAAGAAATGAGAAATTTAAAAAAAAGTAAAACATACAGGTAAATAAAAAGAAATCCTGTATTCATGGATTGGAAAAACAAATATTGTTAAAATGTCTATACTATCCAAAGTTATCTACATACTCAATGCAATCCCTATCAAAATCACAATGTAAATTTTGTGGAAATAGGGAATAAGTCCTAAAATTTATACAGGACATTAACTTCCTTAAATAGAACAATCTTGGGAATGCACAATGTTGGGAGGATTCAGACTTTCTGATTACAAAGTATATTAAAAAGTTGTCATAATTAAAGCAGTATGGCACCGGCATAAAGACATATAGATCAATAAAACAGAATAGAGAGCCCAGGAATAAGCCAACACATATGTATTCAACTCTTCTACGAGGTCACTAAGATTACACAATGAGGAAAGGGCAGTCTCTCTTCAATAAATGGTGTTGGGTAAACTGGACATACACAGGCAAAAGAATGAAATTGGACCTTTATCTTATACCATACATATACAAAATACAACTCAAATAATTAAAGCCTTAAATGTAAGACCTGAAAATGTAAATCCTAGGAAAAAATATAGGAGAAAAGCTTTATGACATTTTTGTCTTGGAAATTATTTTTTGGATATAACATAAAAGCAAAAGAACAATAGCAAAAATAGTGGGACTACATCAAATTAAAATCTATGCTCAGCAAAAGAAACAATCAATAGAGTGAAAAGGCAACCTATGGAAAAGGAAAACTGTTCGCACACTAAATATAAATATAAATTATAAATATATTTTTAAATATATATTATCTATCTATCTATCTATCTATCTATCTATCTATCTATCTATACCTTCTACATCTCAGTAGGGAAAGATAATAAACTAATTTAAAAATAGGCAAAGAACTTAAATAGACATTTCTCCAAATGACAATCAAATGGCCAGCAACTATATCCAAAGATGCTCAACATAAAAAAAAAAATCAGCATAAAACTGAAATTCATAACCACCGTGAGAGATAACACCTCATACCTAGTGGGATGGCCTGTTATAAGTTGAATATCTGTGTCTCTCCCAAAACTCATAGTTGAAGTCTTAATCAGCAGTGTGATGGTATTAGGACGTGAGGCCTTTAGGAAATAATTTGGTATAGATAAAGTCATGAGGGCAGAGCCTTATGATGGGGTCAGTGATGCCATAAGAAGAGTCTCGAAAGCTTGTTTTCCTTCTTTCTCTGAACTTCATAAGAAGAGACAGTAAGAAATCTTCCTTCTGAATCCCAGGAAGAGGGCTCAATGTTGTACTAAACCTGCACATAGCTACATAATAACAATAATATATCACACACTTAAAATTTTGTTGAGAGGGTAAATCTCAATTTCTTTTTTTTTTACCACAATAAGAAAAAATGTCATAAAGAAACATTTCATAAAATAGAATATGTAGAATGTAAATAAGCATGGCATAATCTATCCAACATAATTAGCTATTAGGACAATGCTCATTAAAGCCATAATTATATGAGGTTTGTCTGAAAAAAGTCCAGCCACTGTTAATATAATGAGAACAGTTTTCAAGACATTGCTGTAACCTGGCAGCCAAGGAGAGTGGACTGGGATGAGCATGGGTAAACAATGACAACTTCACTCTACTAGGCAGTGGGGACTGTAGGAGCTATTGAGTGAGCATGTGTGCTGTGTGGCCATCACATTCAAAATGACTGAGCGAGTAAAGTAACAAATATGCATTAAATTTTGTGTTAGCTTGAATGAATATTCCTCCACGGAAACTATTGGGATGATTCAGAAGGCTGTATCTATGGGCAACTGGTGACTGGCAGCTTCATCAGGACAATGTGCCTGCTCATGCATCATGTCTTGTGCAGAGTTTTTTTGTGAAACATTAAATCACCCAGGTGATTCAGTCCCCTATAGCCCATATTTTGCACCCTGTGACTTCTGGCTTTTCCCCAAAATAAAATCACCTTTGGAAGGAAAGAGATTTCAGACAGTCAATGAGATTCAGGAAAATATGATGGGGCACCTGAGGGTGACTGGGAGAACTGTGTGAGGTCCCAAGGTGCCTACTTTGAAGGGGACTGAGGCATCATTGTCCTGTGTACAATGTTTCTTGTATCTTCTTCAATAAATGTCTCTATTTTTTTAATATTACATGGCTGGATATCTTCTGGACAGAACTCATATATTACACTTTTATAAAAGTGGGTAAAATAGAAAATAGTTACACTATATGCTAGCAATAAAGTGAAGAAACTGAATCACTCATATACTATCGCTGGTGGAAATGTGAAGGACTATGGCTGTCCTGGAAAGGTTTGGCACACAGCTAGCATATGGCCCAATGATTGCACTCTTGGAAATTTATCCTAGAGACATGAAGACTTAGGTTTATCCACAAGGGAGTACACAAAAGTTGTAGGAACTTAATTTTCAATAACCAATACACTGAAACAATCTGTTGGAAGGCACATCATTAAACAAACTACAGTACATAAAGTCCTTAGACTCAATAATAAAAAAGGATCAAACTATTGAAACATGCAACAGCCTGCATGAGTCTCCACAGAATTTTGCTACTAAAAAAATGAACCGCTGCTAAGATTATACACTAAGAATCCTGAAATACCAATTCAAAAGAACCTATGCACCCCAGTGTTCATAGCAGCACAATTTGCAATAACCAAGTGCTGGAAACAGCCTTAGTGCCCATCAGTAAAAGAGTGGATCAGGAAATTGTTACATTTACACAATGGAATACTACCTAGAGGAAAGAAAGAAGGAGATCCTACCCTCCTCTAAAGCATCGATGGGCTGGAGAGCATTATGCTAAGTGAAACAAGCCAGGTGGTGAAAGACAAGTACCATATTATCTCACCTATAAGTGGAACCTACTCAACAAAACAAACAAGTGAGCAAAATAGAACCAGAGACATAGAAATAAAGCAAGCTGACAGTGACCAGAGAGGAAGTGGGGAAGGTAATGGGGGAAATAAGTGGAAGGGTCATCAAGGAGCATGTATAAAGGACACATGGACAAAGATAACTGGGGGGGGATTGAATGTGGGAGGTGGGGGTGGGTAGGGCAGGGGCATGGGGGAAAATGGGGACAACTGTAATTGAACAATAAAAAACCCAATAAATTTTTGTAAATGTTCCTAATGCATGACTCCATTTATAGAACATTCTGGAAATGAGAGAATTATAGAAAATGGCTTAATGATTTATAGAAAGCTAAATAATTCTACAGATAACAGAGTCACAACTCTGAGAGGATAGTGGGAGGATTACAGGTCGGACAGAAGTGGATGTGGCTATAAACCGGCAACGTGACGAATCCTGTGGTGATGGAAATGTTCCATATCTCGAATATATCAGTGTTATACCCTGATTGTGAAATTGTAGTAGAGTTTTCAACTCATTAGCATTGTGGGAAACTATGTAAATAGTATTTAGAGCTCTATGTATTGTTGCTTAAAACTACATGTGAATCTACAGTTATCCCAAAATAGGAAGTTAAAAAATTAACTCTAGTATATTAAAGCATGTGTTAAAGATGCAGATATGTAATTGCAAACATATTTTAATTTTGTTCATATAAAGTACTTAATAATCACATACATAAGGATACTTAAGAAATTAATTTCTAACAATAATTCCAGAGTAAAATAATAATAATGAACACCTTGGATAGATAATTGGATAAGGAAGATGTGGCATATATGTGTATGTACAATGGAATATTACTCAACCATAAGATGAAATACTGCATTTGCAACAACATGATGTACCTTGAGACTATCACATTAACTGAAATAACTCAGACAAAAGAGTTAAGAACCATATGATTTCACTCATACGTGGGATATAAAACTGAAAGCAAAAAATGGACAAACAGTAAAACACACAAAAACTCATACACAGCAGTATGATGGTTTCTACAGGGAAGGAAGTTAGAGGGTAAATGGGGTCAAACATATGTTGACAGAAGATGATTTGACTTTGAGTGGTGGGCACACAGTGTAATACACAAATCACATATTACAGAAAAATGAACTGAAACCTGTATAATCTTATTAACTACTGCCACCAAAATAAATTTAATTAAAAATTAATGCCATAATATTAAAATACAGTGGCACCTCGGTATTCATTTTTATGTCATTCTGGAACTCGTGACGAGTGCTGAAACTGAGGAGTACCTGAACAATGAAGCATTGTCGCTTGCAGGCCAGCATCGTGACTCATACAAGTTCTAGCAAGTGCAATGACTCCCGAGCAAGCACCAAATGCTGAAACATCTTTTTCGTGTCAAAATGCAATGAGTACAAGGTTTGATGAGTTCTAAAGTTGATGAGTAGTGAAGTGTAACTGTAATTGATATGCATTTTTCTTAAAACTTTTTGATTTGCTAAATGAAGTATTTGTAGTAAAATAAGAAATATGTATTAATGTTATACCAATAAAATTGAAATATAATATTTATATAACAACCTCCTTTGAAAAATAAAATAAAATTAGTAAAAATGTCTTGGAATTAAAAATTACATGATTAGATCTCTGAGTAATTCTAAGAATAAGTTATATTTAAGTAAATTAAAAGCTGAGAAGCACAGAAATAAATGCCAATGGTGACAATTCTAAGCACATCTTTCACTATCCCAATAGTGAAACTGAAAATTTATAATATTGTTTAATTTAGTCAACATTTTTAAGAGTTTTCTACTCTAATCATAGATTATTGTAATGTGTTGAGCCACTGAGGAACATACTGTTATAATGAGTTCAAACGAGATTCATCTGAGTCATAAAAATATAATGACAATAATACAATGGTAATGATGATAAAGTGACTTTTACTAGGTAACTGTAGTGAGTCAGGAGTAAATGCAATTAGAAAATGTAGGTGTTCAGCCTATTCACTAAATCATGCTGCCTTTCCAATTTTAAACACTAAATAATAATGTATATTCATTAAACATGTAACAGCAAAAATTAAAAAGCAATACATTCTGGCTGCTTAAAAGGGAATAAATGGTTTTCTCTTGTGGTCATTTTACTCCTTCACCTATGGTATTATCTAAGATATTAATCTCCTTTATCATTCCTGTAAATCGTTGGTTTTAAGTGACTGCCTACTGCCAACTGCATCTTGTGCTATGCTTAGAGGAAAAGAGAAAATTTAACTCAATTACCACATTAAATGTGAAGGCTATTGTATAAGCTGACCAGGGCTTCCATAGAAGATTGGCAGTTTAAACAACAGAGATTTATTTTCTCATAGTCCTCTGTGTTAAGAGTTTAAGATAAACATGTCTCGAGGGCTGGATCCTTCTGAAAGTCATAAAGGAAAGATCTATTCCAGGCCTCTCTCTTTGGCTTGTAGATGGCTGTCTTCTACCTATGTATTCAGATCATCTTTCCTCCGTCCACGTCTATGCCCATGTTTCTCCTCTTATAACACAGGTCATATTAGTTTAAGGACCACTCTAATGACCTCATTTTAACGTAATTGCTTGTATAAAGATCCTAGCTCTATATATGAACACATTTTGAGGTACTAGGGTAAGGAATTCAACATACAAGTGTAGCCTGTAACAAACATAGTGGTTTAAATTTTGTTTCAGTAAAGGCATGAGAGTGACAAGAAGAAATTGAATGCAAGAACTTATAACTTTCTTTTAAAAATACTATCAAATATTAGATTTAAATGACCACCTTTGCAAAAGCAAGAAGTTAGGGATGTATTTAACTTTTCAAATTATTACACATCTTATAGAACTTCTATACTATAATAAAAATCAATAATTGAATTATATGATTTGACAAAAATGGCTACATAAAACTTAATATTTTGCCCTGGCTGGTGTAGATCAGTGGATTTGGTTCTCAGTGCCAGCCTGTGAACCAAAGGGTAGCCGGTTCGATTCCCAGTCAGGGCACATGCCTAGGTTGCAGGTCAAGGCCCCCAGTAGGGGGCACAAGAGAGGCAACCACACATTGATATTCCTCTCCCTCTTTTTTCCTTCCATTCCCCTCTGTCTATAAATAAATAAATAAATAAAATCTTTAAAAAATTAATATTTGGAGCACTTAACTATTGCCCTTAAAATATAATTAAGAATTATAGTTGGGCCTTGGCCAGTGTGGCTCATTTGGTGGGAGCATTTTCCTTTAACCGAAAGGTTGCAAGTTTGATTCCCAGTCATGGCACATACCTAAATTAGGGGTCCAATCCCAGGTCTTGGTGCAGGCAACCTCCAGTCCTGACACATATGATCCCTGGTCAAGACACATACAGAAGATATCCAATCCGTGCTTCTATCTCCCATCGATGTTTTTCTCTCTTCTTTCCTCTCTCTCTCTCTTCTCTCAAAGCAATGGAAGAAAAATGTCCTCAGGTGAGGACTAAAAAAAGAGTTAGACTTGACTCTATACACAGAATTGCAAAAGAAAAAATATATCTGATATATCACAACTTGGAAGATGAAAGTGTCATGGAAACATTTCACTCAATATGCTTCCATTATCATTATTGATTATCAACAATTATATAACTATCAAAATGTTTGAAATAATATTTTGTTGTATCTTTATCATCATTAGTTGGCATTATATAGAAAGGGCATGCTGCTCTTTCATATGGCAGGAACATTCAATTTTCTTCTGAAAACTCATATATTCAAATACTTAGCAGTGGTTAATTTGAGGAAGTCCTCAAATTAAGAGATGAGATATGAAGAGAATAAGACTAAGGTATCAGGTGACTTGGCTGATCTGGATAGGGAGGTAGATGCCCCTTTTTGCTTTACCACAGGAGCTTGTTTGTGAGTATATTTATTAGATAAGTAAAATAACTCAAAGGTAAATAAAAGAGAGATGGGTTTGTTATTTATGGCATCTACGCACACACGTGCAAACATAGGAAGGAGAAGAAAAAATTAATAATTTTACAAAAAGCAAACTAGCAATGCTCAATGTCATTAAACTTTGAGATTCTGCTTTAGTGTTAAATACATGGCATTGTAGAATGTGTGTACTTTACATACAAAATGCTTTAAAGGTCACAAAATCAATCAGCTATGTTTTACTTGTCATGCCTGCTGGGCTTAGCCAATGTCGTATAATGAATACTGTACTTTATTTTAGCTTTGCTGCAGTCTGATTGATTCTCTATAAACCCATTATAAAGGTCAGTATATTATAGGTCAAAGGCTGTTGTGGAATTATTTTTTAAAAAGTTGAAAATAACAATCCAATCTGTGGAGATACAGATTTAATCAACAATATAAGAAACAAAATGTGGTAGTAGTAGTTCCCAAGAGCCTTGTAAAATGTTTATGTGGCATAGAATTCTTTAATATCGAGAAAACTTTTCCTCTATCAACATTTTTGTAGCCCAAGGATTAAAATGATTATTTACAAGTTTCAGTATTTGAGACAGAAAAACACAGTGGACTGAAAGAGTGAAAAGAGGAAGCTGTGATATTACGTGCCAATCATGACCAGCTTCCAGCAGCATGATAGTATACTAAGAAATCTGAAGAAGCAATAACTAGTCATTGCTTATTGTCACTGTTTATGAAGACAAAAAAATAGAGACTAAATGTGTCATATGATGTTAAACATTTTCTCTAGAGTGTAGAAAAATGCATGAATAGAATGTGTAGGGATTATTCTATAGAATTGAACCTTAAATTGTACAATGGTATCTGATCTTTTTGGAATGTATATCCTAAGAGAAAGAATACTCATTTATTTAGCATTAACCTGCATTTATGAATAAGGTTAATTATTTATGGAGAAGTTATTAAAATGGTTTATAATGATCTTAGAGTAGCTTTCTTGGCTAACAAAAGTTTTAAGTGAAAGCCCATTTCATCCCACAATTAACCTGGATTCAACTGGCTCTTTAAAACTTTCAATGTGCTTTTATATACATTACCTCAGTTGATTTCTGCTATTTCCTAGAATGAAAGTCTGTGTGAGTCTTACTACAGATACATAACTTCTTAACATGACATTGAAATACAAAATATTTCTAAAGTTTAAATTTTTCCCACAACTTTCTAGACAGGAAAACTGAATTGACATGGGAAAACTTATAGTCTGCTTTGAAAATCCATCCATTCCACTATAAGATAAAGAGGTATGTTTGCTGCTGAAGACCATACTGGGATATTTTATACACCTCACATGAGGAATACAGTCAAATAAAATTGAATTCTGAAATATATGTAGCCCCAAGCATTTGGGATAAATGATTATTTAACTATTTTTCACAGAACTATGAAGATAGTAAGACTAGTAAAGTTTGAACTGCTGAAGATCGTATAATTCACTCAGAAATATTATTCTCATTGATTCATTGTTAGGAAATTGAGACCAAGAGTTTAAGTAATTTGTCAAATGTCCCACAACTAAAAATTGTCTTTACTGACAATAAACTTCTCTGTCACAATCAGCTCACACTCTAAATAGTATACTATCTTACCTCCCAAATATGCTTTTGGTTTTGTTGTTTGTTTTTTGGTTATTTTTATAGATCTTTAGGTAGGTCTGGTGTAATTTTTATACAAATATGATCTCTGATGTGGTTAAAATGAATTTTTTACCATTTAGCTGATGCTAAAGTAAATCTGCTAATTAATTCACCACATTGGGTTTTATAAACAAATATATAGAATTTTAAAATAATTTTTATTCTCCGTTCCTTGCTGTGGTCTATATCATACATTTTTTTTTATTGTGTACATATATATCTTCAGACACTCCCTTTAAACTATATCAGCTTTGCGTGTCTTTGAGTTCAAATGCTGTCTCATCAGAAAGGTCTCCTATAAACGTCCTACCTGACAATGGCCTTCCTTTCATCATCACCCTCTCTCCTCTGTCTTTGTTCTTTCTCATAGTGGTAATTTCCTAGTTTTATTGCTATGGTATTGATTGATTGATTATCATTTTCCTTCTACTAAAATGAAAGTCCTATTGAGAACTTATTTCCATGTACTTAGTTCCACATATCATATGTTAAAAATACATGTATTTAAAAATAAGTTTGACCTTTTGCCACCTAATATTCCATCCCCATGAAGAGCTTAAATCACTTGAGTGACTTCTCATTACTCTGAGCCCTTAAGATATTCCAGATGGCTCTGCACAAACTGATCCCTGCTTGCTCCTTCAACTCATTTGCTTTCACTCATTGGCTTTCTTTCTTTATTTGTATTTATTTATTTGTTTGTTTCAAACTCAGTAATCTTTCTTCAGCTCCTATAATAATGCTCCTCATCTTCCTCCACATAAGTCTTCTGTCAGAGTGAATCTTGGGCCGTGGAAAGATCCTTTTTCCCTCTACAAACATACATTCCTTTCTTAGGTACCTATCTTTGGTTTAAATCTAAAATTCCAGATTGATCTCTTTAAGGAACATCTAAAAATGTCAAGTCTTTCTAAATATATTTCCAGAGCATTAAAAATTCTTCTCTTTTGTACAATTATCTTAGTTGTAGTTTCATATGGGTATGCATACACACATATGAGGTTATTTGACAAATGATTGTATCATTCCTTATAATCTGTAAATTTTTCAAGTGTAGGCCCTTGGTTTTTCCTTATATGTGGCTATGGACTGAATGTTTGTGTCCCCCCATCCCAATGCACATACTGAAGCCCTAATTTCCAGTGTGACAGTATCTAGAGGTCATAGCTTTGAGAGGTAAGTGCATTTGGATGAGATCATTGGGATGGAGCCTCCATCCTTATATTAGCTCCCTTATAAGGGGATAAAGAGTTATGACACCTATCTACCATATAAGTATACAGCAAGAAGGTGGCCATAGGTAAACCAGCAAAAGGGTACTCACCAAGAATCCTGACAACCAGCTTTTAGAACTGTGAGAAATAATACACAGTTCTAAACACTGCTTGTGTTTAAGTCACCCATTCTATGGTAATTTTGTTATAGCAGATTGAATTAAGACATATGTATTATACAATGCCTAATATATAATAGGAAAACAATCCTTTTTAGAGTGAAGGGATGACTGGTTGAATGAATGAATGAATGATATCCTGGACATTAAGACATTTATTCTACTGAAAAGGGAGAAACTGCTGTGCTAATACAAAGATCTAACTTTTCTCTTATGTGAAAAGAAGAAAATAGTGTGAATGGAAAGATGAATTTACAACATGGTTTGACATTCTTTCCACATATTTTTTCTTTCATCTGCTATATATATTTTAATCCATTCAAGCATTTCACTTAAGTTTTAGAGATGTTTTATTAAAATATCACATTTCCTTGGTGGTGGAAGACATTTTGTGAATCTTTGGAGGTAGGTCTTTCTACTAAATATGAGTGTACAAGGGAAAAGGTTCAAAATAAATAATATAAAATACAGATAAACATTTGGGAGGATAGGAAAACATAATTAGTACAGATTATAGTTGATGTAGTGTCTTAGTATATGCAATTATAGGATGTGTTCCAATAAAATGCAAATGGAGAAATCTAATTAGCTTTTATCTTCAATGGACAGAGCAGAGACATAACTTGCAAATGACAAAAAAAGGAAGAAATTGGTTTAGCACTAACATTGAATATCTCAGAGGTAGAACCAATCCATGGTTCTCCATACAAACACACAATACATATATATTTGCATCGGTGTGTATAAATTTAGTGTATAAATATTTTTATTGATTTAAATGCTTAATTCTGGCAATATTCATTCATATCATGAATTTCATTGCTTGGGACAGATTTAGAAACCCAGAACACTTCATAATAAGATCACCAAAATAACTTCTCACTCACTCTCATAAATTTGATTATTTTTACAAATATACAATAGAATGATTAAACTATTTTAATACAGAGTAATTAAAATAATTATTTATAAGGTTGTCTGATATTAGCCAACAATTGTGAGTAAGGATAATTTAAAATACTGCAAAATGAATCAAAAGCTATCTAAGTCCCTTTTATCACTGATCATTAATGTGACCAGCAGCAATTAGGACAAGTTTAATAAAATCAACAAGATTGTATGATTAATAAATTATGTTAAAACACAAATGTGAGGTTTGTATTTTCTCTCCTTTTTATAATTCAGATTTGTTATGTAGTTTAACATACTCATATTTAGCATTATATGGAATGAATTATATACATGAATAAACCCCCATATGTATTTGCAGCTATTTAATGAATTGAGTCACAAAATAAACACAATATTATTTTTTAAATTTTGTAATTGTATTTTTTTTACATTACAGTTTAGCCCCCTTACACTCCCTTCCCACCCTTGCAATCACCACATTCTTGTCCATGTCCATGAGTCCTTTACTCTTTTTGCTCAATCCCTGCACCCCCTAGGCTCCCCTAGGCCCCTTAGCTGTCATCTTGCTCTCTATGAGTCTGTCTCTGTTTTGCTTGTTAGCTCAGTTTGTTCATTAGATTCCACATATGAGTGAAATCATATTTGTCTTTCCCTGATTGGCTTATTTCACTTAGCATAATGTTCTCCAGGTCCACCCATACAGCTGCAAAGAGTAAAATTTTCTTCTTTTTTTAAGGCCAAGTAGTATTCTACTGTGTACACGTCCTATCTTTGTTTACTCACTCATCTACTGACGAACACTTCAGCTGCTTTCATATCTTGGTGACTGTGAATAATGCTTCAGTGAACACAGGGGTGCTTAGGTTCTTTTGAATTAATGTTTTGGGTTCCTTCGTATATATTCCCAGAAGTGGGATAGCTGGGTCAAAAGGCACAACCATTTTTAATTTTTCCAGGTATCTCTATACTGCTTTCCACAGTAGCTACATCAATCTGTATTCCCACCAACAGCACAACAGTGTTCCCCATTCTCCACAGTCAAGCAAGCTCTTCTTTGTTGATTTATTGGTGATAGTCATTTTGGCAGGTGTGAGATATTTCATTGTGGTTTTAATTTGCCTTTCTCTGATGATTAGTGACTTTGAGCATCTTTTCATATGCATATTGGCCAACTGTATGGTCTCTTTGAGGAAGTGCCTATTCAGGTTCTCAGGTACATTGCCGATTTTTAAATTGTTTTTTTTGTTTGTTTGTTCATTTGTTTGTTGTTGAGTTTTATAAGTTATTTATAAATTTTGGATATTAAGCCTGTATCAGATGTATTGGAGAGTATGTTCTTCCATTAGTGGGTTCTCTTTTTATTTTGATGATGTTTTCTTTATTGAGCAAAAACATTTTAGTTAGATGTAGTCCCATATGTTTAGTTTTTCTTCTGTTTCCCTTGGCAGGGAAGATACATCTGATAAAATATTGCTATGAGCAATTCCAAGATACTGATGCCTATGTTTTCTTCTAATATTTGTATGCTTTAGGGTCTCATATTTAAATCTTTAATTCCTTTTGATTTAATATTATGTATGGTGTAAGTAGGTAATCTATTTTTTTTTCTGCATGTATCTGTCCTATTTTGCCAACTTACTGAATAAAGTATCTCTAGCCCATTATATGTGCTTGCTTACTCTGTCAAATATTAATTGACTATAAGGTTGTGAATTTATTTTGGGGCTCTTTATTCTGTTTCATTAATCAATGTGTGTTTTTTATGCCATTACCATGTTGTTTTGATTACTATGGCCTTATAGTATGGTTTGATATTAGGTAGTATGATTCTTCCAACACTGTTCTTCTTTCTCAAGATCACTGTTTCTATCTGGGGCCTTTTGTAGTTCCATATACATTTTTGAAAATATTTGTTCCAGTTCTGAGAAATATGTCATTGGAATATTGATAGGAATTGTGTTGAATCTAAAGTTGGCTTTGTGTAGTATGGGCATTTGATCATGTTAATTCTTCCTATGATGAATATGGTATGTGCTTCCACTTATTTGTATCTTCTTTAATTTCTTTGTTCAATTTCTTATAATTTTCCAAGTACAGGTTTTTACATCCTTGGTTATGTTTATTCCTAGATATTTTATTCTTTTTTGAAGCAAAAAGAATGAATCCCATTCATTGTGAATGGAATTGTTTTCTTATTTTCCCTTTCTATTGGTTCATTATTGGCATATAAATATGTAATTGGATTCTATATGTTAATTTTGTATTCTGCTACTTTGCTGAATTAATTTTTAGATCTACTGGTTTCTTGGTGGAATCTTTGGGGTTCTCTCTGTACCATATCATATCATCTGAAAATAAAGACAGTTTACTACTTCTTTTTCAAATTGGGTGCCCTTTCTTTCTTCTTGTCTTATTGCTGTGGCTAGGACTTCCAGTAATATTAAGAGGGGTAGTTAATTAATCAACTCCCAGTTGATTAAAAGAAGTGAAAGTGGACATCTATGTGTTGTTCATGATCTTTTTTATAACAATTTTATTGTTATTCAATTACAGTTGTCTGCATTTTCTCCCCATCCCTCCACCCCAACCCAGCCGAATCAACCTCCCTCCCCTGCCTCCAATCCAAAAGAACCTATGCACCCCAATGTTCATAGCAGCACAATTTACAATAGCCAAGTACTGGAAGCAACCTAAGTGCCCATCAGCAAACGAGTGGATCCAAAAACTATGGTATATTTACACAATGGAATTCTACGCAGCAGAGAGAAAGAAGGAGTTTATACCCTTTGCAACAGCATGGATGGAACTGGAGAGCATTATGCTAAGTGAAATAAGCCAGGCAGTGAAGGACAAATACCATAGGATCTCACCTTTAACTGGAACATAAGCAATAGAAGAAAAAAGCAAACAAAATATAACCAGAGACATTGAAGTTAAGAACAATCTAACAATAGCCAGGGGGGAGTGGGGAGGGGACAGTGGGGAGAGGGGTTTACAGGAACTACTATAAAGGACACATGGACAAAATCAAGGGGGAGGGTGGAGGTGGGGGAGGGAGGCAGATTCGGCTGGGGTGGGGTGGAGGGGTGGGGAGAAAAAAGCATACAAGTGTAATTGAATAACAATGAAAAATTTTTTTAAATGTCATAAGTATAATTTTTAGAAGACTTTTTTCTAGATATGCTATGATATAAGCAATAATCATATAGTATTAAAACTCACAAGAAAACTCAACAGATGTTAAATATAAGGCTATTTTACAAAATTCAAGAGCTTTCTTTTACATCAACAATTACCAAACAGAAAGTATTAAATAAAGCATTATATTGCAAAAACAACTTAAAGTATAGTTTCACTGTTACTTGCTGTTACAAAACTTGTGTGAAAGCTTGAAGTATAATTTTTGTGTGTATTTACTCTTCTAAAAATTCATATATAAACACATTTTATGTATGCCTGTTTGATTATTAAAGGTTACAATTTATATTAATTAAATATCAATTATTTATGTTTATTATATATTTATTCTAGTTAAATATTACATTAATTTAAAATATATTTGAAATATACACTATTATTTTTTTAGAAAAGTAAGAAACTTGAAAATCCAAGTGGTATAATGTTTACATAAATGTGTGCAGAAATGATTTAAAATTATGGTGTTAAACATTTGCCTAGAAAAATACAGCATTTCAGTCACTGAAAATTATGGAGTCTTCAGTTTCTAATATTGACAAGTTAAAATTTTTCCTCATAATGTAAGGGGAAAAGTAATGAAAATAATATTAGAAATCAGACACTGGTAAATATCAGTATAAGAAAGTAAGAATGTTTTTGAAATCCATTTTAATAATCTTGTTCTCTTAATTTTATTTTTAATTTTTTTCCAATAATATTGAATTATTTTAATAGAACATGGACTTACTCAAGGAAAAGATATAGATTTTGGAAAATCTTTCTCACATAATAACCAACAATTTTCAAAAAAATATTTAGAAAAAAATTTCTAGCATTGAGTTGATATACTTATTTGAAGAAATCCTTGTGTTTTGCTTCCTACATTTCTTTTTAGCAATAATAAATAGTATTGAATAATTTCAATTCAAAGTAACTTATACAACTCAACACCAAGAAGACAAACGATCAAATTTAAAAAAAATGGGCAAAGGACATACACATGGCCAATAAATATGTAAAAAAAAATTCTGTGTCACTAGTCATCAGAGATGAAAACTGAAACCACAATGAAATATCACCTCACACCTTCCAGAGTGACTATCAATAATAAATCAACAAAACAACAAGTACTGGCAAGGATGTGAAGAAAAGGGAACCCTAGTGCACTGTTGGTGAGAATGCAGACTGGTGCAGCCACTGTGGAAAACAGTATGGGATTTTCTCAAAAGTTAAAAGTAGAACAGCATTTTGACCCAGAAATTCCTTTTCAGGAATACACATATTCTGAAAATCCTGAAACACCAATTCAAAAGAATATATGTGCTGTTATTTTCATAGCAGTATTACACACAATAGCCACAATCTGGAAATAGCCCAAGTGCCCATCAATACATGAATGGATTTAAAGGCTGTGGTACAGTGACACAATGGAATATTATGCTGTGGAAAAGAAGAAGCATCTCCTACCTTTTGTGACAGCATTGATCTCCAGGTCCATCTCCAGGGTTCGTCCATCTCCAGGATGGACCTGGAGATTATTATGCTAAGTGAAGTAAGCCAGTCAGTGAAAGACAAATAATATATGATCTCACTTATATGTAGAATCTAATGAACAAAATAAAATTACAAACAAAATAGAAACAGAGGTATAGATACATGGAACAGACTTGAAGCTGTAGACGGGAGTGGGTTGGAACTGGATGAGAGAAGGTGAAGGGATTAGACAAAGAATGTATATGCATAAACAACAGACACAGATGTGTGGTGATGGCCAAAGGGAAGGAGGGGACAAAACCAGGGAAGGAGCATGCAAAGGGGAGGGGGGAATGGGGACTTCTGTAATAGTGTAAACAATAAAAATAAATTTAAAAAGTGAAATTCACTATGACTAGATATGTTTAGGTGAAGATATAGATAAGATTGGGGAGAAATTTAATGTAGGTTATAGAATTTTATTACAGAAAATCTCAATGTCAATCACTAATATGGAATAACAGAAAATAAAATCATAATTGAAATAAAAAAATAAATAATAATAAGTTTTCAAAGATTGGAGGAATTAAATATAATCCCTGATGAAAAATTCCAATTTTTATTTAGATACTTTTATAAATTAGAATTATCTTAAAATATTTAAACTGATATTTTAATAAATTATGCCTTTCTAAGCTTGATGACATAAATAAAAATGGCAGAATATCTTTAGATGTTGCTGTTTTGTACAAAAATAAATTTACATCTTTGAGGATCAGAAGAATTTAGTTAAGTACAAATACTGGAATGATTCTAAATTTAGTTAAACTTATGGGTCATTTCCATGTTAATATAGCTATTATGAAATACTATCTGTGACTTATTATCTAATAAGGTAAAAGGGGAATTTATAATGCTAGTAGAATGTCATGTTATATATAAAGTACTATGAAGTATACTAAAATAATTTTCTTTGAAATGAAATGCAAGGAAATATTGAGTTGCATAACTCAAGTGTTATGGTTTACTTGGCTATTGGTTATGTTTCCAAGTTGAAATAAGTGCTGATATTTTATCATGATATCAAGGTTGGATCCAAACCACATTTAAGTGGTACCTCTGAAAATATTATGTTATATAAGATGATGCAAATTTGTATACCTTACCACATTGTATCAGTGACACTAGGCTAGGTAGTTAACCTAGTCACTGAATATAACTCTAAAATCTATAGATCTAAAGCAAGGCTTACTTTTTGCTCATTTACATTTCTAATGCTGGCCAGAAAGGAATTTAACTTCATATGCTCATAGACTAGGACATGGAAACTGAAAAGTTTCTGGATGACAAGGGGAAAAAAAAAACACATGGCAAAATCATAGTTTCTCTTCAATGTTTCCAACTGGAAGCAGTAGCAGTAACTAGAATAAAGGACATGGTCATATCTTATTTTAAGGTGCAAGTGAAGTGAGACTTCTCTTATTTTCAAAAAGGAAGACAGGAACTTTATATCAGTAAACAGTTATAATATTGCCCATCCCCAAACTAAAAAAAATGTACATTTATTTCTATATGTCTGCATCTATCCACATTTATATGTATTTATTTTATATTCTGTATGAGATATTTTAAGAACATTTCCCATAAGACTGTCAGCTGATTTCTCAAAAGGGACCTTACAGGCAAGAAGGGGCTGGCAAGAAGTGTTCCAAGTCATGAAAGGCAAGGGCCTACATCCAAGATTACTGTATCCAGCAAAGCTATCACTTAGAATGGAAGGGAAGATAAAGTGCTTCTCAGATAAGGTCAAGTTCAAGGAGTTCATCATCACCAAGCCCTTATTATATGAAATGTTAAAGGGAGTTACCTAAGAAAAAGAAGATAAAAAATAGGAACAGTAAAAATGACAGCAAACTCACAGTTATTAACAACCACACCTAAAACAAAAACAAAGGCAAACTAAGCAAACAACTAGAACAGGAACAGAACCAAAGAAATGGAGATCACATGGAGGGTTATCAATAGGGGAGTGGGAGGGGGAGAGAGGGGGAAAGGTACAGAGAATAAGTAGCATAAATGATAGGTGGAAAATAGACAGGGGGAGGGTAAGAATAGTGTAGGAAATGTAGAAGCCAAAGAACTTATAAGTATGACCCATGGACATGAACTATAGGGGGGAATGTGGGAGGGAGAGGGTGGGCAGGATGGAGTTGAGTGAAGGGGGGAAAATGGGGCAACTGTAATAGCATAATCAATAAATATATTTAAAAAAGAACATTTCCAAAACATATTTTCATGTGTTATCTCAGCAGTTAACAAAAACCTGGACACTGCCTGACAATCATTATCTTTATACATTCATTGTATAAATCTGTATATAATCCATGGCAGGGTTATACCATGATGGAAGTTTTCAGTTTTCAAATCCTATATTCACTCTTACATTGCAAGAATATAATTTTAGTAAATTCATAAATGCTATATTAGATATCTATGCATAACACTGAACCAAATAATTGATGATCTCAAATTTATTCAGGAATAGAAAATACAAATAAGAACTTTTTACTTCAAATCCACTCATAGATAGATAGTAAGTAATCCATGAATTCTCTGAAAATTAGTACAGCATCATCTCCCACATTGTGTTTTAATGTCTGTGTTTGTAGTACCTAATTATTGCTACACAGTTAAGTACCTTGAAGGGTTGTAGCTTAGTACAACAATGATCTGTTTTCTCTCCTGATTCTGTGTGTTGGATGGATGTTTCATCTACTGTTTTGTCAGCCTTCATTCATGTGGTTGCATTTATTTGCTGGCCAAGATGATCAGCTGTCCAAGAAGGCTTCACTTTTTTCTGATCCATAATTGCTGGCTGTTAACTGAGCCCTTTCACATTGCTTTCTTCTCCTACAGTAGGCAATATCAGTTGTTATTAGTTGTTATTTCTCCTCTTTCATTTCTGATTTTATTTATTTTGGTCCTCTCTTTTTTCTTGATGACTCTGGTTAAAGTTTGTCAATTTTGTTTATCTTTTCAATAAACCAGCTCCTGGTTTCATTGATCTTTTGAATTTTATTTTTTTTGTGCGTGTCTCTATATCATTTATTTCCACTCTGATCTTGATTATTCCCTTCCTTCCAATGGTTCTGGGCTTTGTTTGTTGTTGTTTTTCTAAGGTTTTTTTTTTTTTTTTTAATGTGTAGGGTTAGATTGTTTATTTGAGATTTTTTTTGCTTCTTGAGGTAGCCCTGTAATGCTATGAACTTTCCTCTCAGAAGTGCTTTTGCTCTGCCCCATAGATTTTGGGTTGTGTGTTCATTTTCATTTGCTTCCAGGTGTTATTTGTGTTTCCCTGCCTCAGAGCCACACATCTGAGCCTGTCCTGGATTATTTTTCTGACTTCAGCACTGAAGAGCCCCCAATAGCCAGGTGGGCGGGGCTCTGGAGCCCTGAGTTGGGCATGCCAGCGACCAAGTGGGTGTTTCTATATAGCATATCTATTGGCTCAACAGTGAGGGGAAAACACCAGTCTGGTGCCCAGGAAATTGTGGAGAATAGCCACACCCTAAAACTGGTCTCTGATACCCCCTAAATCTGCCTATACTGCTGGATCCTCAGTAGGGTTTAATATGCAAGGTGGGGTGAGCAAGACTCCAGAGTGTGGGCTATTTACTTTCACCAGGCTAATTCACTGGAAAGGGGTTGCTTCTCTAAGAAAAATGGCTGCTATTCTATGTGGGGGATATGACTAGGCATAGGGATCCTGGCAGCCGCTCCCCCATGTCTCTTCCCAATGCCTTCTCCTGCAGACTCTCCTCAGGCGACTCCAGTCCATGCTGCCCTCCCTTTGCCAAAGCCCAGGGTGAATGGTTGAGAATGAAAATCTTGTGCTTTGGCCTCTTAAGAAGAGTGGCTTTGCCTCCAGTGGACACCATCTCTCCTCTGAGTATATGAACCCAGTGCCTTTCACCACTGGACGCTACATGGGTGGCTTATCCCAGCACTGGTGCTCTGGGCTTGGGAGCCCAGTCTGGGTTCTAGCCTCTACTCCTCTCAGGGGAAACCTACTGCAGCTGAGGTATCTCTGTTACCTTGGCCTGCCACCTGTGGGAGTGGAGCCAGCCCCTTTCCTGACCCCTCCCTTCTTACCAATCTTGAGGTGGTTTCTGCCTGTCCTTGGTTCAAAGTCTCCTATTCAGATAGTCTTTGGTTGGTACTTCAGGATGAATGTCCCAACTTAGTTTTATTTTTAATTTGGTTCTGGGAGATGTGAAGATGATCCACCTCCTCCGCACCTTTTCGCAACCTCCTCATATGACATTTAAATCAGCTTTCTAAGAAATTAAAGATAAAAGATACAAAACCTCTTGAGGCCACACTTTATAACTTACTTAATACTTCCACCAAATTCTTTTGGTCAAAGCACAAGGGCAGCCCAGATTGAAGTCATGGAAATAGTTACACTCTAAATGGGAGGATGTTAAAATTTTTGACCATGTTTAATATGCTGGAAATTTTTTTTATTCTGTGTTTATAAACATGGAATCAGATCATTTTTTCAAATAATGGTTATCACAGAATACTTTTGAAACTATCAACAAGTAAAGATTCTTTGACAATAAGCCATATGAATTATATGACATGGTACTGGAAAAATGGTACCGTTGAAAGCCTGGGTGTGAGTGGTGTGTTTGTGTGTGTGCAGAGGTGACAGTGAGATGGTGGTGGAGTGTTTCCTTGACATTTTTTTTTCATCTCCTCCCTTCTATATTTTTAACTGCTCTTTATCAACACAATGTATTTGGCATTGAGCTTCCATTCATGACTGCAGGGCTTTTGGGGGTAGCTTGCTTGCAATTAGATCATTTAACAAAGCTACACAGCAGCTGTTTGAGTGTTTCATTATCTTCTGTGAAATATATCATATTAAGGCCAAATGAGGCATGTAGCTGTAAAAGTGGCTAGCATCAGGAAATGACAGGAAGCATTTATGAAAGCTAGGTCATCTGAAATATATTTGTGATCTTTTCACAAAATGTTCTACATTTCATTTTAGGACAATGGTCACAGGTGTAGAAATTTATAAAAAGTAAAAGATAGATGCTGATCGAAAAATAGTAGACAAGAGTCACAAAATTGCTTACATCCAGTGTCGTAGCAAATGATTTAGATTGACAGATATCTTGAAGAGTTGCTAAACCGGGACCGTATGTCTGATAATTTCAGGATGATGACAGTTGGGAGAAGTGAGCATTGCCTTGATTGGGTTATAGTACTTGTGAATATCAGGATCTCTGTCAAGAACTTGAGAGGCAGTCACATACGCCTCCACACCAGCCAGAGGCAGAATAGTGTTCAATTAAGCAGCTCATGTGACAACTTCATGACACCCTAAATGGTTTTCATGTCTTTTTGTTTTTATACTGGACAGAATCACCCACTCTACAATCTAATCATGAGGAATAAAGCTTTCTTTATTATCACTTTGAATTGAATTGCTTTAAATCAGAATTTAAAGTACAGCTGAAAAATGGAGGAAACTAATTTGGATTTTTTCAAAGCTTTAAGTGGTAGTTGACTGTCAAATAGTTCTAACACAGAAATGTCAATAAATAACAATTTTAAGTGAATACTTTTAAAAGTGTATGATATACAGTGCCCTTGACCGTCCTGGGATCTGTGTTTTGCTTTTACAGGGTTTGGACGGAACAAACCCAGGGATTCCCCTTCTTTCCAACCACCCTCCAACCTCTCTTCCAGTCAGTCCCTTCGGAATCACCTCAGTGATCCTCAGCCTTAGAGACCAACCTTCACCATTTTTTTGACCTTGACTCTTCTGTGACAAACAACCATGAGCTCCCAAATTCGTCAGAATTATTCCACCAAGGTGGAGGCTGCCATCAACTTCTTGGCCAACCTGCATCTTCAGGCCTCCTACACTGACATCTCCCTGGGCTTCTATTTCAACTGTGATGATGAGGTTCAGCCGGAGGTGAGCCACTTCTTCCAAGAGTTGGCTGAGAAGAAGCATGAGGGTGCCAAGTATCTCTTAAATCTGCAAAATCAGCACAGTGGCCACGTTCTCTTCCAGGACATGCTGAAACCTTACAAAGATAGTGGGGTAAAACTCAGGATGCCATGGAAGCCACCTTCGCCTTGGAGAAGAACCTGAACGAAACAAGCCCTTTTGGATTATGTGCTCTGGGTTCTATCTGCACAGTCCCTCATCTCTGTGACTTCCTGGAGAACCATTTCTTGGATGAGGAGGTGAAACTCATCAGGAAGATGGGTGACCATCTGATGATCATGTGCAGGCTGGCCAATGCCCAGGCTGGGATAGGTGAGTATCTCTTCAAAAGGCTCACTCTCAAGGCTCACTAGGAAGTCTTTGGAACCCAGTCCTCTGCATTTCCCTGGTATCTGGCTTTTTCCTGACCCTGTCCCTAAAACCACTAGACATCATTTTAACTTCCCTGGAGACCTCACCCATTGTACCAAATGGAAAAAACAAAGGCTTTTGTAGGAATAAAAAAGCTTATGATATAATACAAATATAGGGAAACAAAGTAAAAATCCTGAATTCCATATAAGCCTACTATGCATTAATAAAAACAAACTTGAAAAGATAAATCTCAAACTACCTCTATAAACAGTAAAGATAAACCTTTAATTAATTAGAGATAATTCTTTAAATGTAAGATTTTTATGAAAAACATACCAAAATATTTAAGGAAAATATTTTCTTTTTTGGAGTGAGAGAAAGGGAAGGTGAAAGAGAGGGAGAAAAACATCAATATGAAAGAGAAACTTTAATTATTTGCCTTTCATGTGTATCCTGACTGGGGACCAAACTCACAACTTAGTTGTGTGCTCCAACTGGGAATCAAACTGGCAACTTTTTGGTTTGCAGGACAATGTCCAACCAACTGAGCCACACTGGCCAAGGCAAGCAGAAATATGTCTGCAACAGTGGAAGAGTATTAGGCCAAATTTCCTCTCCTCCTGTACATTAAACCCAGAAACATCTAAAGTATTAAAAGCTGGAGCAAAAATTGTTAATAACATTTTAATAAACAGGAAATATTAGATGAAACCAGATTTGGAATGAGGGGAATTAGATGAGGTTTTTTGTAGCCATATTTAATATCTCTATGGCCTTTAAATAGAAGACAGTTGTAAATGTGAGACTAGTTCTCAGGCTAAAATGCAGAATCAAAGTCATTCAAGTTATAGTTTGGGTGGAAGGAGAGAGAGACTTAGCTAAGAGCCAAGAAACCCACACTCATCTATCAGTAAAAGGAAGCTCTTCCCCTGGGTGTTAACAGAGGCTAAGTGGGGAATGTGGATATACATACTCACACAGTAGTAACTAGGTGTCCCTACACTTTCCCCTGCTGTAGTACTCAGATGGAACCCAGCAAAAAGCAAAGTTTTAGTAATATTCAGAGTCTCAAAACATAATGACCAGAACACATGCACTTCAAATAAAACAGTAATTCTTTATAACAGAATCAGAACATCACAATTTACATAAAAAGAAAGGCAGCAGATAACAACATTGAGATGGCTGATATATTAAACTTGTCTCTCATGGGTTTAAAACAGTGATTATAAGAATCCTTCAACATGAAAAAATAAAAACTCTTAAAACAAATGAAAAAAATAGAGCAAGAGCCCAGGCTGGTATGGCTGAGGGGGTTGAGCTTGGGCCTGCAAACCAAAGGGTTGCCGGTTTGATTCCTAGTCAGGGCACATGCCTGGGTTGCAGTCCAGTGGTGGGGGGGGGTGAGAGGAAACCACACATTGATGTGTCTTTCCCCCTCTTTCTCTCTCCCTTCCCCTCTGTCTAAAAATACATAAATAAAATTTTTAAAGAAAGTCTCAGAAAATATACAGGGCATATAAATATTAAAGCAGAAAAATAAATGACTAAAAATATTAACAGATGGATTCAACAACAGAATTGACAAGACAGAGGAAAATAAATCATTGAAATAAAAGGTAGTAGTAAAAATCAAACAATCTAAACAGAGAAAAATATACTAAAACAAAAAAAAAGATCAGTGAGCTGTGGGCTACATTAAAGGACCTAACACTCGTGTCATCTGAGTTCTGGAAGGAGGAAGTGATCTGAGTGAAACTGAAAACTGAGAGAAATAATAAAACCTTCAAGATTAGACAAAATAAAGAATTTTACTGATTCAAGAAGCTAAATGAACTTTAAGGAGAGTAATCACATTATAGCCAAACTTCTGAAAACTAAAAAGAAACTATCTTGAAACTAGCAAATAAGAACTCACACCTTACCTATAAAGAAACAAGCAATTTCAATGACAGTGAATTTCTCATAAGAAAACATGAGGGCCTATGGAAACATCATAACACTGTTGAAGAGTTTTAAAAAAAGAACTCTCACTGGAATTTTATATCCAGCAAAAATATCTTTCAGCAGTGTGGGAGGAAGAGAAGAAATGCTTAGATGAAGGGAAATTAAGAAAATTTGGTACCAACAGGTGTACCCTTAACAGGGCTAAAGGAATTTGTTTAAATAAAATTATGTGATACACAAATTCTGAAACACCACAAAGAAAGAAAGAACAAGGGAAAAAGTAAAAATATGGATAAATACATTTTCATTATCTTCTTAATACACAAAAAATTTAGGTACATTTCTAAACATTTATGCTTCTTGAAACAGCCGATTCAAAAAGGTGGCATACAGTATGACTCCGTATCCACATATATACATACAAACATTTTAAAATGATACAATTGTAGAAATGGAAAATAAATGAATGGCTTCTGGGAGTAAAATATGTGAAAATCGGTGTTTCTGTAATACAGTGATATGAGACATTCTTGTGATGATGAGGATGGTCTATATCTTGATGTATCATTTCAATGTCTTGGTTTTGATATTGAAGTATATTGTTGCAAACTATTACCCTAGGGGGAGAGTAGGTACATGGGGTCTCTTACAGATTTTTACAACTATATATAAATCTACCATTGATTTCAAAATTAAAAAAAAAGTTTAATGGTAATGATCATATGACAGAAAACCTTATCAGTGAATTTTTGAGTGTCTAGGTTCTACTGTAAGAAATTGAGAAGGTATTTTCTAGATTATTTCAAAAATGGACTTCGGTGTAAACATACCTCAGGTGTATTTGAGCTACCACATGGATAGATGAAGATTTTTTATGATATTAGCTGTCGTGTGTCAGTCAAGGATTCAGGACTTTGGATCATACATGCAATGGTGTGTAATAAAGTAAGGCATAGAAGGAAGTAGAGTGAAGTAGGGTAATTTGTCAATGCCTTTTTAATTAGATAATCTAACCAAAGTTAGACTAGTAAAATAAATACATAAATATTTTATTTCATAATTCATAGTGTTTCTTTTAATATTTACTGTTACTAATTATGGAATTTATTAAAGCAATTGTGGACTATGTAGGTAAGGCAAAGGACTCAATTCTTCTAAAATTCAGTTTTATTACCTGAAATAGAGTGACCATATAAACTATCTCAGAAAATTAATTTGAAAGTATTAATAACATAATATTTATATATATAAAACATTATTATAATTACCAAAATGGAGAACAAATTAGTGGCTGTCAGTGTTTATGCACACATATAAATGACCTGTGTGTGTGTGAGTATACACCTACACATATACACCTACACACAAAACAAAGTACCTAGCCTCGATCCTGATATGAATTAAATGGTTAGTATACAGTAGTCATTGTTTTAAATGGCTAGTATTATTCTCAATAAGGTTTTGTATTGTATGAATAATGATAATTTTAATAAAAGAATACTGGGAGAATAAAGAGTAGTGGTAATATGGTGATTCTTTGAAGAATGAGCATCATTTTCAGAAGCAGAGAAAAGAGTGAAGAATAATTTCAAACCAGATCAATTTACTGTCATCTAGTGCTATTCCATAAACATTAGC
The DNA here is from genome assembly GCF_022682495.2 of Desmodus rotundus. NCBI lineage: Eukaryota > Metazoa > Chordata > Mammalia > Chiroptera > Phyllostomidae > Desmodus > Desmodus rotundus. The sequence continues at coordinate 57,894,303 of NC_071399.1, read as the reverse complement.
AATATCCCAGGAACAAAACAAAGGGATCCGTGATCGTACCGAGCTGCACAGAACGCTGCTGCAGCAGCGGAGTTCCATCAAGGCCCAACACATCCCACTATATCACTGGGATTGGATTTACTTCATATTGCAAAGTCATCCGTGACATCCTCAGTCACATTGATTCAAAAAAGAGAGTAAACAGGCTTTTAACTAAAATAACTTATTATCCTAAATTGTCAGCCTTGAAAATCACTAAAAACAGAACCAGAAATGAAATGAGATGTGTTAGAGATATGAGCAAATAATAGAGTGTGATTCATTTTTAAAACCAAGAGGCTATTACCCAGCAACAGAGTGTCTATGACAGATATATTTAATATAAGGGGGAATCTTAAAAACAAAGCTAAAAAATACTGAAATATGAAAGAACTCAAATCAGATTTAAATTTATAGTTCAGTAATAAAAGGTTAAAAGGTAAGTGTAATATTAGTGTAAAAAGGCAAGATCCCATTCAGAGATGCAATTGCATCTAACCAGAAAATGCTCATTTTCCAAACAACCATGTCACTGTGTTCCAAATCCTGAATTAATGAAATAAAATATTGCATTACAATGCATTATTTATGTATGGCATAGACTATTTATTCCATATTATATAATATATATGTTCTTTAGTTATATCTATGTAATCTATACTGTAATAGTTGTTAAATCTACTGTCCTTTCCTATGTTTAGGTGTTATTTGAGGCTTTTAAAATTTATAATGTTTTTTTCATCTCAACCTTCCAATTTCTCTATCCCCATTCCTATTTATAATCAAGGAGAATGACTGTAACAGGGATTAATTATCTTGCCCTAAGTTTAGGTAACTGTTTTTTCCACTATAATAGGGGATAGGTTTAATAAAGGAACAGCATGTTACACACCTCAAAAAATGGGTGTGTATTTATATGCTTTAGTGCAAATTAAACTGACACATTTACCCTCCAAATGCAAAATTCTTTATATTCCTATAGCATTCATGCATTCATTCATCTACAAAACCATTTTCTGAATAATTCCCATATACCATATATTGCATGAGGTAGTATTACCTACTTTAGTTCCAAAAGTCTTCCTGAAGTTCTAGTCATTGTGGGATTCACTTATATATTAAATAGGAGTAGCAATATAACTCATACATATTACTGTGGTGATGAAAAAGATAATGTAAGGGAAGTGCCTAACATGGAAGATGCTTACAAATACATGTTTAATTTGTAAAGTGTTATTACAATAAGAATGCATGCAATAAATTTATAACTTGAAAAGTAATGAATGATATGAAGAACAAAATATTTATCTTCCCTTTCTGTATATTTCAATTATTTCATCAGTTTTTAGTTTTTACTGTATTCTAAAACTGCCTTGTACAACACAATAGCCACTAGTCATATGTGACTGCTTAAATTCACAATGATTAAAATAAAATGCATTTCACTAAAATTTAGCTCCTCAGTCAAAATAGCCATATTTTATGTGCTCACTAGTCACATGTGGCATGTGGATATCTAATCAGAAAGCTAGAAATAAAACATTTCTATCATTGAAAAATGCTTTAAACAATACTACTTAGTGATACTGTTAAAAATCTTGAGAAAAGTGTTAGATCACTTCAGATGGAAGTTTCATACAATCAAAATTATTATTGCAAATGTTTACAGTAATTAACATCTAAGAGATTATAATTAAAATTTTGAGATACTTCATAATGGCTTTTATCCCCCTCTGCTTTGGAAAATTCTGGTTTCCATGCTTAAATGACCACATCAACAGAGTGGTTTGTGTTTGGATCCATTTGTTTTAGTTAAAAATGCATCCTCTCTAAATACTGGACTTACAAAGGGGAGGGAGATGCTCATTCAGAAAGTCACTAAGTAATTACCATGACTGAGAGAAAAGCAATTTTCTTCCTTCTTTCAAATTCTGACTTGGGGAAATTACTCTTTAGCACAATTGACTATTTATGGATTTACAGTAAATTCTCTTCTTCTTTCTCTTTTTTATCTTTCTCTTTCTTTTTCTCCTAATTACTTAGAAGTAAGTTCCACTAAGTTAAATGCATTACTGAAGTGACTCCCCCCTTTAATACTTGATTTAGCTTCTTTTAACTATATATATATATTATATATATATACACACATATATATAATGTATATATTATATATTAATGTGTATATGTGTGTATGTGTGTGTGTGTATATATATATATACTGCAGAAAATACATTTGGAAATTTGGACTTCCATTCACTTATAGACATATTCCTCTTTTTTCCTAGACATTTCCACCTTAATTTTAGGCATAGCTCTTATAAGAAAAACTATTCAATTTTTTTTTATAAAGTGCCTTCCTTTTCTTTTTTTCTCCCCTCCCCTCCCCCACCCTCTTCTCCCCTCCTCCTCTCCTGTACTCATGCCTCTTCCCTATGCCTTCTCTTTGCTTTTTTCACCCCAAATGCAAAAAGCCTTGTAAATGGCCTCTGCCTATGAGTAGGGTAGGCTGCTGGTGGTGGTGTTAATTGAATCAGGTTTCCTATGAAATGTTCTTCATTGATAATTGTCCCAAAAGTTGCCTACAAATTTTAAACTTGAAGAATCCCCACTGGTTCTGACTGGTGTAGCTCAGTAGGTTGAGCATGGGCTGTGAAACAAAGGGTTGCTGGTTTTATTCCCAGCCAGGATACATGCCTGGGTTGCAGTCCAGGTCCCCAGTAGGGGCTGTGAGAGAGGCAACCATATATTGATGTTTCTCTCCCTCTCTTTCTCCTTCCCTTCCCTGTCTCTAAAAATACATAAATAAAATCTTAAAAAAAAAACCCACTCTTTCGTCAGGCAGAATAAATTGTATTTGTTTGTTGTCTTTTCCACTACATATTTGGAGTTTAACTCAGGGAAATATTTTGTGCAAAATACATCAGTTTGCTCTATTCCAAAAAAATATTTTAAAAATCTGTTTAACTGATTGGGATTCCTTTTATCCTTTATATCCTTATAAATTTATATTGCATGTATTCCATTACTGTTACAGCAATAGAAAGAAGAAAAACACAAGTATCTATGGATAGTCTGCTGCCTGCACCTGGAAGCTGAATACAACTTTGAAGTGTTTTTTTGTTTTTTGTTTTTTGTTTTTTCTATATAGAATTAGCAACTTGTATCTGGTGCTAGATTTTACTCTGAAGTGATGTTCGTTCTCTTATAAGGAGAAATAAAAATGCTAGGGTTTTATGTTAACCCCATGCCTGGACAGGAATGTGTAAAGCCCAGCTCTTTACCTTCATGCATAAGGTAAGAATTATTTTCCATGGCTTCCCTCAGGATCAGGCTTATTCTGGAACCTAACCTGAAATTATAGACTTGTTCAGCCTCTTTCCCTTCTCTTTTTTGTTCCCCCCACTTCCCAATTGGTTTCTCCTGAGAACATTTTCTTGACACATCACTTGCACCTGAAACTTTGGCTCAGTGTCTGCTCTATGAGAACTTAGACTAAGATACCCGGTACTGGAAGTAGTTCTGGGAATCAAGCTCTAACATGGTCATTGGACCACTTGTCGTCCAGATCACAATGACAGCCTACTTGACCTGGAATGCTCTAGAGTTATAATTGCTAAGAATTTTACTTATGTTCCACTAGGATGGGATACTTATAGAAGAGGATGCCCTTATGTTTGTATACATATGAGAGGTGTGGTGAGATAGTATTTATAAATTATAAGAACTCTGGAACTGTTTGTGGCTGAGTGTCACTCATATATTAAAGAAAGGAAACAAATAATGATCGAGTAGGTTAATTACCAACTTAAGGAAAAGTATAAAAATGGATTGCATCCAAGTCATCATGTAAAAATATCCAGATTACTGAGAGCTGAAAGACAGACCAAGCTGAACATCTGATAGAAACCAAACCTCTGATAAAGTACCTGTGAATTGTTAGATGCATGAATACTGCAGGTGAGGATGTATACTGAACTTTAGAGTACAACTTTCAAAACCCATATTTCCCTGAACCTTCTGGGAATGGATTCTGAAGATGGATTTTAGGGGAGGGGGTGAAAAAATACATGCAATTGGGAAAAAGAGAGGTTTTTTTTTTTTTTTTTTTTTTTTTTTTTTTTTTTTTTTTTTTTAGGTTTCTCATTATTTTATTTTTTTTAATATATTTATTGATTATGCTATTACAGTTGTCCCATTTCCCCCCCACTCCACTCCATCCTGCCCACCCCCCTCCCTCCCACATTCCCCCCCCATAGTTCATGTCCATGGGTCATACTTATAAGTTCTTTGGCTTCTACATTTCCTACACTATTTTTACCCTCCCCCTGTCTATTTTCCACCTATCATCTATGCTACTTATTCTCTGTACCTTTACCCCCCTCTCCCCCTCCCACTCCCCTATTGACAACCCTCATGTTCTAGTTGTTTGCCTAGTTTGCTCTCGTTTTTGTTTTATGTGTGGCCGTTAATAACTGTGAGTTTGCTGTCATTTTTACTGTTCCTATTTTTGATCTTCTTTTTCTTAGGTAACTCCCTTTAACATTTCATATAATAAGGGCTTGGTGATGATGAGCCTCTTCAACTTGACCTTATCTGAGAAGCACTTTATCCTCCCTTCCATTCTAAATGATAGCTTTGCTGGATACAGTAATCTTGGATGTAGGTCCTTGCGTTTAATCTTGGGTAATGTAATTATGATGTGCCTTGTTGTGTTCCTCCTTGGGTCCAGCTTCTTTGGGACTCTCTGAGCTTCCTGGACTTCCCGGAAGTCTATTTCCTTTGCCAGATCGGGGAAGTTCTCCATTATTTGTTCAAATAAGTTTTCAATTTTTTGTTCTTCCTCTCTCCTTCTGGCACCCCTATAATTCGGATGTTGGAACGTTTCAAGGTGTCCTGGAGGTTCCTGAGCCTCTCCTCATTTTTCCAAGTTCTTGTTTCTTCATTCTTTTCTGGTTGGATGTTTGTTTCTTCCTTCTGGTCCATACCATTGATTTGAGTCCCAGTTTCCTTCTCATCACTATTGGTTCCCTGTACATTTTCCTTTGTTTCTCTTAGCATAGGCTTCATTTTTTCATCTGTTTTTCGAATAGATTCAACCAAGTCTGTGAGCATATTGATAACCAGTGCTTTGAACTGTGCATCCGATAGGTTGGCTATCTCTTCGTCGCTTAGTTGTATTTTTTCTGGAGCTTTGAAGTGTTCTGTCATTTGGGCCATTTTTTTTTTTTTTTGTCTTGGTGCGTCTGTTACTTTAAGGGGCGGAGCCTTAGGTGTTCACCAGGGCGGGGTAATGCTGGTCGCTGCCCTGTGATGCTGTACGTGGGGGCGGGGCCGAGAGGGAGCAATGGCGCCCGCTTCACTCTCCTCGGGATTTCAGTCTTTCACTCCGCTACCCACAATCAAACTGGGCCCCTCTGGTGCTGGTTCCCGAGTAAGTGGGCCTGTGCACACTCTAGGCCCCTGTGGGTCTCTCCAACAACCTCTCCTGTGAGGCTGGGAGTCTCTCCTGCCGCCCCAACCCCCAGGGGCGCTTTCAATCAGAGGTTTGAGGCTTTATTTCCCCGAGCTGGAGCCCTGGGTTGCGCAGCAGTCTGCTTCTCTGCCCGCCGTTCGTCCGGTTTATCTGTGGGCGAATGTGGTGCCGCAAGGTGCTACCCGCCACTCTGCCTGCCCCACTCTCCGCCACTCTGAGTCCGGCCCTCTGGGTTTATCTGTGCAAACGTGGGACCACAGGGTCTGCTATTGCTCGGACTGCCTGCGCCATTTGTCCCACACTCCGCCAGTCTCCGTCCCGCCACAGCCACGAGAGTCCTCTCCACCCCAGTGCCGTCTCCGCCCCTCCTACCAGTCTGGATGAATGATTATTTTCTGTTTCCTTGGTGTTGGTCCCCCTTGCTGTTCGATTCTCTGTCAATTCTGGTTGTGCGAGGAGGCGCAGTGTGTCTACCTACGCCGCCATCTTGGTTCAAAAAGAGAGTTTTTTTATGTGGAAATATTTTCCCATGTTTCAGGATTTTTGTAGCCTAGCAAGAACCACTGGTGCCGACTGTGATGTTCTGATGGATGCTTCTGGGATATCCAGGAAAAAGGCAAGAGCTCACTAGATGAAATGGAGAGGCCCAAATGGCATGAAAGAGTGGTGGTTTGGGAGAGGAGATGGAGACAGCAGGGGTATCATGCCTCTTGACCCATACCTAGGTTGATTTGTCCAGTCTTTTTTGAAATCAAATGGGAATTTTGGGTATTTAAATATTTGTATGAAAATAAGAATGCTGATGTTCCATTAAAACTTAGATTAGCATAATTTAGTTGTATATCTTCTGATGATTCATCATGTCCAATGACCTTTGCCCCAATTTATTAATTTAATCTTTATTGTATTTTTTCCATTACCATTTAGTCCTCTTATAACCCCCCAGATGTGGAACAGCTTTTTACTAATGTAGGGTATGCCCTGAGGTTGGATTGTCATAAATTCCTTGGGACAATATAGGAAATGATTTTTCCTCTTCTTTCATTTATCAGTAAAACAAACACCAACTTTCCTATTCAAATAAATAAATTTTAAATTACTTCAGGTTGCTATGCAACCATTCCAAAACATTTTAAATTGATGAATGTTTTTCTTACATTATAAACAACTATGGACAGAAAGAGAGTACTATATAGTCCTCTTATTATAAGGTATTTCTGAATAGACTCCTGTAATGAAAACCTCAATATAAGTTATAATTTGTAATATACTTTAATATACTTATTGAAAAAATAATGAAATTTGGGATAGATTATCTATTCCCAGAATAAAGGCAGTTTCTCAAAAAATGAAAAAAGAAAACTTTATATGAAATTGTATATTTTAACATAATTCTTGACTTAATCTCTGCTCCTACTTCTTTCTTTTCATTGGTAAAAATAGATCCATTTGTCATGTTCCCTTATGGTAGAAAGAGGGAAAGGAAGACTTATCTTAGATACCTGGAAATGAATGTTATTTGACATCTTTCATACAAGTGCCCACTCCATTCTGTCCTTGGTCCAAGGTGCCTTTGAAAAAATTTTTCACAGTATAGTAACCACTTTAGTTATGCTGAATTACAGTAAGAAATATTAAACTTCTCTCATACATCTCTTACTGTATTTTTCCTGAGATACTGAGCATTACATAGACTTTTGTCATAATACAGAAAAGAAGTAGATGAAATTTTGCTCTGTGCTTATATTTTTTAATGTAAATAATTAGAATTTCTTAATCATAAAAAATATCTACATAGGTCTCTTGATTTGCCATGTGTTGCTTATTTGCATATTAAATTAATTATGCTTTCTTTTTATCCTGATTAGTATACATGCCAATCTAGTCTACTGCTCTGAGATTAATAATTCTAAAAATGTCATCCTTAAGTCATTTCTGAGAACTATCTGTGGAACCATCTCAATGAATTAAGAACATTTTTCTCAGGACTATCTGCTCAAGGCTTTTTACTTTCTTCAGTATTATACTTTGTGAAACTGATGACCCCATGGAAGAACTGTTGACTGGACATAGATTTCATTTTTGCTGGAGCAATTACAAAAAATTTAAACTTATCTCACAGTAAGAAATCACAATCACTAATTTCACACAGGATTTTAGTAATCTATTATAATACAGCAATTAAGGGACAACTTCACGTAAAAAAGTAACCATCGTGGTCTATAAGACTTACAACTAGTATCCAGGGATCAAAGTGTGTGCCAATGACCCCCAGGGTTTAGACCACCTCAACCTTCTTCAAACAGCCATCTTTAGTTAAAAGTCCAGTTCTTTGAGGAAAGGCAACAACTAAAGTTTCCCTCCCAGTGAAGAAATCTTTTCTTACCCTAGTTCCAGTCTATCTTAAAAGCAGGCAATAAAGAAAGTGTCAGGTAAGATCATACCATTTTTCTTTAGCTAGGCTCCTGCTCTCTGGTGAATAATATTTATAAAAAATATTTATATATGATGAACCTGGATTTCAAAGAAACATTCTCTAAATCTCTATTAACTTATCCAATTTTATTTATTTTGTTCATTTTATTTTTATAATTGTTTTATTGTTGCTCAAGGACAGTTGTCTTCAGTTTCCCCCCAACATGACCCCTGCCACACCCATCCTCACCATCCTCACTCAGACCTATCCATTTTGGCTTTGTCCATGTCTCCTTTATATATGTTCCTTGATGGCCCTTTCAGTATTTTCTCCCATTAGCCCTTTCCCCCTGCCACCCTGGTTACTGTCAGTTTGTTCTTCATTTCAGTGTTTCTGGTTATATTTTGCCTGCTTGTTTGTTTTGTTGATTAGATTACACTTATAGGTGAGATCATACGGTATTTGTTTTTCATCAATTGGCTTATTTCACTTAGCATAATGCTCTCCAGTCCCATCCATGCTGTCATGAACAGTAGGAGCTCCTTCTTTTTTCTGTTGCATAGTATTCCATTGTGTAAATGTACCACAGTTTTCTGATCCGCTAATTTACTGATGGGCACTTAGGTTGCTTCCAGCACTTGGCTATTGCAAATTGTACTGCTATGAACATTGGGGTACACAGGTTCTTTTGAATTGATGTTTCAGGATTCTTTGGATATAATCTCAGCAGTAGAATTGTCAAAAGGCTGTTTCATTTTTAGTTTACTGAGGAAATTCCAAACTGTTTTCCACAGTGGCTGTCCCAGTCTGCATTCCCAACAACAGTGTTCTAGGGTTCCCTTTTCTCCACAACCTTGCCAGCACTAGTTGTTCGTTGATTGTATGTGATGGTCATTCTCATCTGTGTGAAGGGATATCTCCTTTTGGTTTTAATTTGCACCTTTCTGATGGCTAGTGATGCTGAGCATTCTTTCATATGTCTCTGGGCCCTCTGTATGTCCTCCTTGGAGAAGTGTCTGTTCAGGTCCTTTGCCCATTTTTTAATTGGGTTGTTTGTCTTCCTGGTATGGAGTCATGTGAGTTCTTTTTATATTTTGGGGAAAAAAATCCTTGTCTGAAGTATCATTGACAGATATATTTTCCCATACAGTTGGTACCCTTTTCATTTTGCTGATGTTTTCTTTAGCCATGCAGAAGCTTTTTATTTAGATGAAGTCCCATTTGTTTATTCTTTCCTCTATGTCCCTTGCTCTAGGGGATGTATTCGTGAAAATATTACTGTGTGGAATATCTGAGATTTTCCTGCTGATGTTCTCCTCTAGGACTTTTATGGTGTCTTGACTTATATTTAAATATTTTATCCATCTTCAGCTTATTTTTGTATATGCTGTAAGTTGGTGGTTGGGTTTCTTTTTTTTTTTTTTTGCATGTAGCTATCCAGGTTTCCCAACACCATTTGTTGAAGAGGAAATTTTTGCTCCATTTTATGTTTCTGACCCCTTCATCAAATATTAATTGACCATGGAGACATGAATTTATTTCTGGGCTCTCTATTCTATACCATTGGTCTCTATATCAGTCTATATGTCACTATCAGACTGTTTTGATTACCATGGCCTTGTAATATAGTTTCATATCAGGTATTGTGATCTCTCTTATTTTGTTCTTCTTTCTCAAAATGCTGTGGCTTTTCGGGGTCATTGATGGTACCATATACATTTTTGAAATGTTTGTTCTATATCTGTGACATTTGTCATTGGTATTTTATTAAGGATTGCATTGAATGTATACTTTGCTTTTGGTATTATGGACATTTTGGTGATGTTAATTCTTTCAGGCCACTAAAATGGTATATGCTTCCATTTATTTGTTTCTTCCTTAATTTATTCAGTGTTGTGTAGTTTTCTGAGTACAGGTCTTCCACCTCCTTGGTAAGGTTTATTCCTAGGTACTTTATTTTTCTTGTTGCTAAAGCAAATGGGATTTTTTCCTGATTTCTGATTCTAATATTTCATTATTAGTGTATAAAAATGCTTTCAAGTTCTGAATATTGACATTGCATCCCACTGTTTTACCAAATTGACTTATTAGGTTGAGTAATTTTTTTGCTAGAATCTATAGGGTTTTCTATCTACATTATCATATCACCTGCAAATAGTGACCATTTTACTTCCTCCTTTCCAATTTTGATGCCTTTTATTTATTTATCTTCCCAGACCACTGGCTAGGACTTCTAGTACTATGTTGACCAGAAGTGGTAAAAGCAAACAACCTTGACTTCTTCCTGATCTTAGTGGAAAAGCTGTTAGTTTTTGCCCATTAAGTATGATCTTGGCTGTGGATTTCTCCTGTGTAGCCTCCATTATGTTGAGGTATTTCCTTGTAGTGTGTTTTTTATTTCAGAAATTGTATTCCTCGTTTTTTCCTGGTTCTTGTTTATAGTTTCTATTTCCTTCTTCATACTGTTGTAGTTCTCACTCAGTTCATTGTAGTTGTCTGTGAGTTCCTTGAGCATCTTCATAAACATTCTTTTGAATTCTATATCTGATAGTTTGCTTGCCTCCATTTAATTTAGCTCTTTTAGTGGAGAGTCTTCCATTGCTTTTGATTGTAGGTTCTTTCTTTGTCTTCCCATTTTAGGTGACATTTTTCTTTGTTTCTGTGATTCCCTATGCTCTGTTTTTCTAGATGTCTTCATAGGGTGAACTTCTATGGAGGAGTTCTGTGGAACTCAGTGGTACAGTCTCTTTGATCTCTGTTTCTGGATACTCTAGGGTTGCCCTTCATTTGTTTGTGGGGGCTCTCTTGTTGTGCTTGAGTTTTACTTGTTGATGGCTCCTTTGTTGGTGGGTTCTCTCCTCCAGTGGGTTTACTTGTATTCATAATTCCCACTTTATCTTATATGTGATCAGGGACAGGGTGAAGGTGAAATGGATTATGAAAGTGGGAGAGTATTCTATGGAATTTAAAGTACCAACAAGTAGAGAACAGATAAGAGGTCCTTTGGAGAAGCACAGAAATAAACATCATATTTCACCCAACCAGCCAATTTTTAGAAAAGATGAAAAAGGGCTAAGACTCTTATTAGAAAAGAAAAAGAATGTGAGCTGACTCCAGAAAGCAGAGCACTTATGTGAGGTTAGATGGTGAGATATAGTGAGAATAAGAGATAGAAACTTGGTATAGTGTGTGAGAAAATGAAGTTAACCACAACAGTAATAAAGCTCAAGTAGATAGTGAAATGGATCAAGACCAAGAAAGGGTGTTGTGTGAGATTTGAACAATAATATGACAAGAAATATATGATCACCCATTTTTAAACATCCTCTGAAATCTTTGACTTCCAAACTTCATGTAAGCTGGGATTTCATTGGCTGTTCACTATGTGCTTCAGAAGATTGGCTAGGTATCCCAGTTGGGTGCACAAGAAAGTGGGTTCAGCTCCCACCTACCTTGCTCCCCCAATACTGATAATTTATCCAATTTCACTTACAAAGTCACATTATCATGTGTTCTGAAATGTTTTATTTTTATATTTCTCCTAAAGCAATGGGTAGGTATTTACTTTTCATCTGGTGAATAAAAAACTCACTTTTCAGATTTCTTACAGAAAAAAAGAAGGTGTAATGTAAAAACTAATTCCATTTTTCAGTATAGAACAAAGAAAACAGTCACAATGTCCCATTGGCAGAATACCAACTCTAGAAAGCATGTGATCATTCCTCCACTAAACACTTTATTACATTTTTCTCTCTCACTTCTTTGCTTATGACACTTCTGTGTCCTGGAATACCATCAACTATGACCCTCCTCTGCCTGAAAAAGTCTGTTAAAGACCACCATCAATATCATATAGGCAGTGAATCTCTTTAATCCTCTTTACAAAAGAGAGTCCCATTAATCTTAACTTGTACACTTTTATTGCAAGTTCACACTATAAAGTGTCAAATCACTTGATCTATAAGACCCTGAACAAGCAAGACACTACCTAATTCTCTGGCTTCATATCAGGCAAGAGATGAGGCTTACATATTGCACCCTTCTGGCTTATATAGCCCAACCTTACTGGCCTTCTTTCAGTGCTTTTAATTCCCCTTGCCATGTTTCTCTCAAGACTTTTGCTCATGGATTTTTCTTACTGAATTTACACTGGCACCTCTTTCATTGCTCTGAGAAGTCCTTTGTGATGCCTAAGAGTAGATAGTAAGCCTAGTTATATAATCTTGTTAGGGTCTATTTTAATTTTTTTCTTTTATGCCATAAGTAAAATTGAATATTTTTTTGCATATGTGATCAACATTATTGTAGTCTGAACAACTAACCTAGTTCTTGGGTTATCATATGTGTTCAACAAACATTTATGCTATAAAGGAGTGAATGAATATATACATCATCTTATTTCAAATAGGCCATTTTATTGTTATTAAAGCTAAATGTATATCTATGGATATTATGAAGCCCATATATTTAAATTCTGGAGTACAAATATTTTCAAGAAAAGATTTTAACTCTTCATAATACTTCTGTAGGTTTAAGAAAATTTTAAATGAAAACTTTAATAAGATTCTCTTAAAGATAGCTGTGTTGTTGATGATATTGGATGGAGAAGCCTTGTACTAGAAATAGGGCTAGAAGCCTCATTGCTTCGATAATTGAATTATAAAAGGCATTAGCTCAAAAAGTATCCAAAGCCATGAGATATCATGTGTGTGTTAGTGTTTGTGTATGTACATGAGGGTATTTATTTTTGGGTGGGAAAGATGTAAAAGTGTTTAATGTTATGAAGATGAGACATTAGGGAATTTGGAGCCATGGAGTGTAGGCAAAATAATTGACATACAACATTACATTAGTTACAGGTGTACAACATCATGATTCATATTTATGTATATTTTGAAATGATCACCACAAGTCTACTGAACATCCTTCACCATACATAGTTATAATTCTTTCTTTTTGTGCGAACTTTTGATATTTACAATCTTATCAACTTTCAGATATGCAACACAGTATTATGAACTATAGTCATCATGCTGTATATTACATCCTTATGACTTATTTATTTTATTGTGTTGGTCAAAAAGTCAATTTATTTTTTTCTGTAAAATAAAAGTCCCATTTTCATCAATAACTTTATTGATTTGGATATTTTGAGTATGCTGGCCATTTCCCATGTGGTATAACATTGGTTGTTTTCAGTTAATATCTCAATTCGATCCCTATCAACTTCAACAGGTCTACCCAACTATGAACCATCGTCCAATGAAAAATCTCCAAATCTCCAGCACAAAACTTTGCAAACCATTTTGACACATTTGATCAGCCACAGGTCCTTCTCTGTGTACTACAAAAATCATTTTTGTGTGCATTTCAGTTACATTTTTACCTTTCCTAAAATAATAAACCATAATATGCAAAATTGCTGCATATTTTCTTCCAACTTACTTTTTTGTACAAGAATATTCACAGCAGCTTTGTTAATAATAGCCCCAAACTGAAGAAAAGCCAAATGCTCATCTAAAAAGAATAAAGTGTGGGATATTTTTCAGCAGTAGAAAGGGAAGAACTACTGATAACGTAACAACATTACATTGTTACGTATCAACGTAATCTCGAAAGCTTTATGTTCAACAAAAAAGCCAGACACAAAAGAGTACATACTGTATCACTCCATTTATATGAAGCTCTGGAACAGGCAAACTGAAGCTATGGTGATAGCAGTCAGATCAATGGTTGACATATGGGAGAGGGTCTGACATACCAAAACTCATGGATGAAGCTAAGGTGGTGCTTGTAGGAAAATTTAACACTGTAAATGTGTCTATTGCAAGAGAAGATCTGAAATCAATCATCTAAACTTCTACCTTAAGCAACTAGAAAAAGAAGGGCAAACTAAATCAAATAAAGCAGAGAAAAGAATAAAGATTACAGAAGAAATAAATGAAACAGAGAAATAAGAAGCAATAGAGAATCAAGGAAACCAAAGGTGCTTCTTTCAAAAGACCAATAAAATTGACAAACTTTTGACTATAGTGACTAAGAAAAAAGAACATTCAAATTAATAAAATCAGGAATAAAAGTGGGACATCATTACTGACCTTAAACAATAACAATGATTATACATGAATACCATAAACAATTTTATACAAACAAATTAGATAACCTACATGAAATGGAGAAATTCCTAGAAAGACACACACAACTGAAATTGACTCAAGGACAAAAAGAAAATTGGGTAGGGCAGGGGAGAGTAGTGGTGGGGAGAATAGGTACAACTGTAGTTGAACAATAATAATAAATAGATAGATATGTAGATAGATATATAGACGGATGGCAGATAAGAAAATCTGCAAAAACCTACAACAAGAGATTGAATTAGTAATCAAAAAAAGAAAAGTGTTAAGACCAGGTAATTTTCACTGGTGAATTCTACAAAATATTTAAATAATTAACAGAATCTCTCACAAACAAGATCTTAAAAAAAAGAGGAAGAGGAAGAGGGAAGGGAAAGGATGGGAAGGGAAAGGATGGGAAGGGAAAGGAGGAGAAAGGAAGGGAAAGGATTCCAACTTACATTTTTAATATATTTTATTGATTATGCTACTACAGTTATCCCATTTTTTTTTCTCTTCTTTATCTATCCCCTCTGCTCTGGAACCCCCTCCCACCAGCATTACCCAACCCTTAGTTCAAGTCCATGGTTCATACATGTAGGTTCTTTTGCTTCTCCATTTCCTATAGTGTTCTTAACCTTCCCCTATCTATTTTGTACCTACCATTTACACTTATTCCCTGTACTTTTCCCCTCATTCCCCCCCTCCTTGCTGACAACTTTCCATGTGATCACCAGTTCTGTGATTCTAGTTGTTTTCTTCTTCTTTTTTTTCTTTTTTAGGTTCAGTTGTTGATAGTTGTGACTTTGTTGTCATTTTACTGTTCATGTTTTTGATCATCTTCTTTTTCTAAGGTAGGTCCCTTTAACATTTCATATAATAAGGGCTTGGTGATGATGAACTACTGTAACTTGACCTTATTTGGGAAGAACTTGATCTGCCCATCCATTCTAAAATTTTGCTGGATAGAGTAATTTTGGATGTAGGTCCTTGCTTTTCATTACTTGGAATACTTCTTTCCAGCCCCTTCTTGCCAGTAAGGTTTCTTTTGAGAAATCAGCTAATAGTCTAGTGGGAACTCCTTTGTAAGTAATTGTCTCCCTTTCTCTCACTGCTTTTAAGATTTTCTTCTTATCTTTCATCTCAGGTAATGTGATTATGATGTGCCTTGGTGTGTGCTTCCTTGGGTCTAAATTTTTTGGGACTCTCTGAACTTCCTGGACTTCCTGGAGGTCTATTTCTTTTGCCAGATTAGGAAAGTTCTCCTTCATTTTTTTTTCAAATAAATTTTCAATGTCTTCCTCTTCCTCTTCTCCTTCTGGCACCTCTATGATTCAGATGTTGGAAAGTTTAAGTTGTCCTATAGGTTCCTACGCCTCTCCTCATTTTTTTTTTTTTTTTTCATTCTTGTTTCTTCATTCTGTTCTGGTTGAATGATTTTTCTTCCTTCTGCTCCAAACTGTTCATTTGAGTCCCAGTTTCCTTCTCTTCACTGTTGGTTCCCCATATATTTTTCTATATTTCATTTTCCATAGCCTTCACTTTTTGCTCTAACTTGTGACCATACTCAACCATTTCTGTAAGCAATCTGATTACCAGTGTTTTGAATTCGTAATCTGATAGATTGGCTATCTGTTCATCACTTAGTTTTATTTTTTGAGCTTTGATCTGTTCTTTCATTTGGACTATATATTTTTTCTCCTGGTGCACCTGTTACATTGTAAAGGGTGGAGCCTTAGGTATTCTCCAGGGTGGGGCAGCCCACATCACTGTGTTGTGGCATTGTATGTGGGGGAAGGGTCTGAGAAGGAACAATGCTACTTGGCTCTGGGTCAGCTTTAAATCTGGGCCAGCTTTAAATCACTTCCCCCTATACCCAGAAACAAATTGGGCCTTTCTGGTGCTGATTCCACAGATCTACATAGCCTCCATCTTGGCTGGAAGTCTCCTTCCATCTTCTATATTAAAATAGCCACACAAAAATTTACCAATTCTGGGTTTTTAAAAAATGGATGCCAATATAGCAGCTGTATAATACAATCTAATAAAATTATTTTGAATTAAGTTAGAGAAAACTAAGTGCTACTAGAACCATCTTATGAGAAAAACTAAATTTTTGTACAATCCAATATAATTGTAAATCTGTACCTTCTGATCACCTTCACCCATTTTGCTTACCCATCATTCTGAACTTCTGGCAACTATTTTTTTCTTTGTATCTATGAGCTCAATTTTTTTTTCAGATTTCTCATTTAAGTAAGATCATATAATGTTTGTGTTTGTCTGATTTATTTTACTTAGTATAATGCCCTCAAGATACCTCCATGTAGCAAATGACAATTTAATTATTTTTAAAGACTGAACAATATTCAAAGTTTTCTCTCCATGTATGTATATATATATACATATATATGTATATATATATACATACACATATACATATATATGTATATATATACATATATATATATATATTCACATCATCTTTATCCATTTAATCATCAGTGTAAACTTAGGTTCTTTGCATTTCTTGGCTATTATAAATAATTATGCATAAAAATAGAGGTTCTGTATTTTTTTAAGTATTAGGTTTAGTTGATATGTGCCTTTATTATAATGGAAGTGAAGAGGAAATGTATAAATAAGATTGCATGTTTAGTGAAAAACTATTGAGGGATTTAGTTTTTGATAAGAGAGAAGACAGAGGTGGTTAAGTAGGTTTGGAGGATAGTAGAGAAATAATTGAAACCTCTGCTTTATTAAATTGAATCATGGGCCATTGATGAACTTATAATTTATAGGTAATATTAATATTTTTCAGTAAAGTTGGAGCCAAATTTTCTAATATTCTCAATCTCTAAATAAATAGATAATAAATATCAGAGGAGCATTCAAATTCAGGAAGGAATCTATTCAGTAGTTTACACTGTTTTCAGAAATTTGTAGCAGTCACATTTCTCTCTACATTACTGAGTGGTGTCCTTTGCCAGGTGAGTCAGACATCATCACTGTCTCCTGTGTGTGAGTGAGAAATGGCTCCCTAAGTGAGTTTTCCAGACCAGTAGCAGTGGCATCACATGGGAATTTGTTAGGAATACAAGTTGTCAGGCTACCGCCCCAGAAGAACTGAATCAGAATAGATCAGGTCGCTGACCGGGTCAGTCGAGCATGATTCTGACACACACCACCATCTGAGACAGATGCAGAGTATGGTCACAGTTCCTGAAGGCATTTGATTTGTTCCCCTGATTATCCACAACAGGGTTATTCAACATTAAAGAACACTGGATTCTGTGTTAGGACATTTTTACTCCCCAAGCAGGAACTGTACTGAAACACACTATGATCAATGTTTAAATTGATCTAATCCAATTTAGACATTCTTAACATTTTCTGAACTATGGACTATGGATAATATTCTGCTCATCTATTATCTGGTATTGAAGGTAAAACTTCCTGGCTTATTAAAAAATCATTTTTGTCTGTTTTTAAAAATTGTTTATGCTGTCACAGTCGTTCCTGTTCTTTCTCCCTCTCTTAACCTGACACAGATCCCAGCCCGCAGGACCCAGTGCTGTGGCTGCAATATACAAATACTACACAGACTACAGAAATCCTGTGGAGAAAAAGGGATGGCATGGCCACTCTCTAAGTGAGAGAGGACTAGAGGGCTAGAGAGAGGCCAAGAGAGAGAACCAACCCCCGCCTGGACAGGCTTTTATTGTTTTTCTGGGTGCCTTACAAGGAGAATGGTCCTCATTTACTATGCACAGGTTCACCACAGGTGATTACCTTTTGAGGACAACAAAGGACAGAATACTGCTAATTACTTAAAAGAGAAGGATGCTACAGTTCTAGGGGGAAACTGCTCACACTCCATACTTGGGTGGTTTAGCAAAAACTTTAGGAAGTTAAAGATAATCAGTAGACATTTGCTGCCTCAGGGTGAGGGAGTTTTAGCAAGAGCAAGTCTCATAGCAGTCAAGGTACAATGCAGGCCTGATTTCCCACTGGAGAACCTATCCCTGGACATGGGTCCTGCCTGCCAACCTTGCCCCCCGCTGGCTTTTTCTGAGTGGGGGCTGAACCATATTTCCCATGAGTAGAACAGTTCCCCACACTCACCTCCATTCAGCCCCTTTCTCTCCCCTCCCCAATACAATCCTCATATTGTTGTCCGTGTTCATGGGTTGTGCATAAATATTCTTTGATTAATCCCTTCACCATCTTTCATCCCATCTACCCCTTATCTTCCTTGCTGTTAGCTGTCAGTCTTGTATGTATCTAAGCTTCTGTAACTATTTTGTTCATTAGTTTATTGTGCTCATTAGATTTCACATATAAGTGAAATCATATGGTATTTTTCTTTCCTTGACTGGCTTCATTCACTTAGCACAATTTTCTCCAAGTCCACCAAATCTTCTGCAAAATGTAAGAGTTTCTTCTTTTTACTACTGCATAATATTCCATTGTATAAATGTACCACAGCTCTTTTTATCCACTCATTTGTTGGGCACTTAGGCTGTTTTCAAATCTTGACTACCTTAAATAACACTGCTAAAACATAGGGGTATATATATTTGTATTGGTGTTTTGGGATCCTTAAGATATATTCCCAGAAGTGGAATGACTGGGTCAAAAGGAAGTTTTATTTCTAATTTTCTAAGATACTTTCATTTTCCACAGCGGCTGCACCAGACTGCATTCCCACCAACAGTACACCTTTTTTGCCACATCCTCACCGATACTTGTTGTTTGTTGATTTATTGATAGTAACCATTCTGGCAGGTGTGAGATGATGTCTCATTGAGTTTTTAATTTGCATTTCTCTGATGACTGGTGATGTTGAGCATATGTTCATATATTTACAGGCCCATTGTATATCCTTTCTGGAGAAGTGTCTATTCAAGCTTTTGTCATTTTGATGGAAGAATATGTTAAGTGATAATTTTAAGCTCTCTGGTAATTCAAAATTATTTTTCTCTCCCTTTTCTATGACATCATACTCATTGTGCAACATTTCTCTGGTGTTCTTCATCTGGCATTACTTTATAGCAAGGATTTTCTGAAAAAAAAATGTGACTCTCTTTTCTCTGAGCAGCATTTATAGTTTGGACTATAAGTTTTGACAGCAACTCAAGTCAATGTCTAACACACTAGGATTACTATTTTAACAGAGTTATTAGAAAGTTTTAAAAAAGATTTTATGTATTTATTTTTATAGAGAGGCGAAGGGTAGGAGAAAGAGAGGGAGAGAAACATCACTGTGTGGTTGTCCCTCATGTGGCCCCCACTGGGGACCTGGCCTGCAACCCAGGCATGTGCCTGACTGGAAATCAAATTGGTGACCATTTGGGTCACAGCCTGTGCTCAATCCACTGAGCTATACGAGCCAGGGCAGAAAGTTTCATCTACACTGCATTAATATTCTCTGTGTCTTTCAAACATTTCTTTGGACTAAAATGCATACTTTCAAGGTATATTCAGATTCTTGACTACTGAGGATATTTGCATATTAGATGACTAATGGTGTAGTTTTAAACAATAAATTTTAAAGAATATTTCCTCTCTCAGGAATTTTTAAAATTAAATCTATTGTTTGTATATTTTTTTATAAATATATAAAGAACTCCCATGACTCCACACCAGGAAGACAAACAATCCAATTAAAAATGGGCAAATTACTTGAACAGATACTTCTCTAAGAAGGACATACAGAGGGCCCAGAGACTTATGAAGGGATGTTCAGCATCACTAGCCATCAGAGAGATGCAAATTAAAACCACAATGAGTTACCACTTCACACTGGTCAGAATGGCCATCATAAATAAATCAATAAACAACAGTGTTGGTGAGGTTGTGGAGAAACGGGAACCCTAGTACATTGCTGGGAATGCAGACTAGTGCATCCACTGTGGAAAACAGTATGGCATTTCCTCAAAAAAACAAAAATGGAACTGCCTTTTGACCTAGCAATTTCACTGCTGGGAATATAACCTAAGAATCCTGAAACACCAATTAAAAAAACCTATGCACCCCAATGTTCATAGCAGCACAATTTTCAATAGCCAAGTGCTCAAAATGGCCTAAATGCCTAAATGAGTGTATCAAAAAATTGTGGTATATTTATACAATGGAATAGCACACAGCAGAAAGAAAGAAGGAACTCCTACCCCTCACAACAGCATGGATGGAACTGCAGAGCATTATGCTAAGTGAAATGAGCCAGGCAGTGAAAGACAAATACTATATTATCTCACATGTAAGTGGAAGCTAATCAACACAACAAACACACAAACAAAATATAGCCAGAGACATGGAAATAAAGAACAAGCTGACAGTAATAAGAAGAGAGGAGGGAGGGAAATAACTGGGGAAAGAAGGGGAAGGGTCATCAAGGAACATATATAAAGGACCTATAGATGAAGACAATGTGGGGGGAAGAATTGAATGCGGGAGGTGGGGATGGGTAGGGTGGGAGAGAGTAATGGGAGGAAAATGAGGACAACTTTAACAACAATAAAAAAATAAAATAAATTAGTATAAAAAATTATACCTATTATGTGTAATTAGTCAAAAATATTGGAAACAAGTAATATTGAAGTATTATTCTACATTGTAATATATCCATTCTTCTTATACCTTCATTTTTATGTTATGTGTCCTTGTGTTCTGTCCTTTTGTATTTATATTTTTTATTGAAGTATACTTGACATACAACTTTATATTAGCTTAACATAATGATTTAACATAATGATTCAACATTTATATATATTGTGAAATGCCCATCACAATTAGTTTAGTTAACCTCCATTACTATATATAATTGCATATTTTTAAGGGACAACTTTTGTGGTCTGGCCTTAGCAATTTTCAAATATGCAATATCATATTATTAACTATAGTCAGCAAGCTCTACATTACATCCTCATCATTTACTGTTTTCTTTGTTTACTATTATTGTTCTTTAAAAATAATCAGCAGATCATGTTAGGAGAAATGAGTTAATGCAAAATGTTTCAAAATGGCTACTTTGGGGTTTGGTCATGAGTATATTACAATGTTTTTATCTGCTTGTGTAGCAAGTTGTGCTTTGTTTGTATGTTACACTTAGGTTACCTTAAGTGCAGCCATATATTTGTTGACAAAATGAAAATACCAATTCATATGTACATTCAGTATACACCTTAGTAAATTTTGTGTCTGTCCACGTTAGTAATATTTTTAAACATTTTAAAGCAATTGTGGGACTGTATAATGAATGATATTTGTATTCTGGTTCCTTAAAAATGTTTATAAAGATGGGTATAATGCTGCTGATAGGGAAATCTTTGCTTACTGAGTAAATCACAGGCCTTAGTAACAAGCAATCTTGGCTTTGATGTGACAGGAAATCCTTCTCAGGGCACTCTCCTACTATAAATAAATCATTAATAAATCATTTCAAATAAGTTGGACATTCTTCCTTAACAACATAATTGTTTGCTTAAAGGAAATGTGCCTTTTTTTTTTTTTTGGTCCCTGCTATGGATAGCGAAAAATGTGCTCATGCTATAATGCTGCAATTATCATAATAACAAGAATAAGTGAGGGTTTTTGCATAAAGGAAAACTCATTAGGTGTGAATTGTAATTTTTTATACTAACCCAACAGCATATTCCAATTAAATATGGACTATATTAGTATCAAAACATTGTCAGTGATCAGTGTAGGGTATGACTCCTTTTTGTAGTTATTCAATTAAATATATATTATGTTTAATACATCAAAACACCTGCAGTCTTTGATACTCCTGTATATATTTTTCATTTCTGTAAAGAATGGGGTTGATGAACATAATTTACTTTATGCCGTCTGATCATACACAGAATTATCTGAGTTCTCTGTGTTTCCATTTAAGAGTTATTGCAACAAACCAGAAATATTATATGAGAGAATTTTGGATAGACAGCCCTTAGGATGAGGGACCTTGAACTGCATAGATTTTAGAGAGTTTGTCTACAGTTAATTCCGCTATTGAGCCCTTAACTGACTTGGAGTAGACCCATCATAAGCATTGACTTGTGAAATGATATATTCCTTCTTAGATCATATATAAAATATACAATCAATGATGTTTCCAAAGTAGCACTATTGTAATGTAATTCAACAGAAAAAAATTGTCATATGAATAAAAGTGGTAATTCATTTAAAAAAATACCTCAAGGCAGGTATTCTGTTTTTTATTCTTCTACCTCATTTTTAATGATATTAATCTATTTCCTCACTGGTAAGATCCCAAACAGGTAGTCGCCAATCATCTTTTATAAAAACTTTCCTAATTGTCATTTCCCAGTACTTCCCACATGATTCCAAAATATTAAAAAATCTGAGGTTTTACTAAGATTCCACATATTTCAGCTCTTTGCCTTTCTTAACATATTTTAGAGGTATTGTAATATTCATGTAGTGCTATTATATTTAGTGACAATTCTTCCATTTCTAACCAATACAATAGTCTATATCCCCCCTTTTCTTTATTATTATATAGTTCTTCTAAAGCTCTACATCCCGGGGCATATATTACTTTTTGATAGCTACATTTATAATTTGTCTCAAAGATAATTTTCCCCTATAAAATTTTGACAGATAATAACATGACTTACAATGCTTTTACACTCAGTTTCCTAAGCTAGAGTTTCATTCTTTCTTATTTTAAAACCCTTTTGTAGAAGAAAAAATAAATATTGCAATATCACTTTTGAGAAATCATTCTCTTTTTCTTTGCCACTATCTACAACAGCCTCATTCATAATTTGCTTCAGAGTTTTACACATTATGAGGCATAGAACTCACATCAAGTCAAGTAAGGAGGACAGCTGAAAAATAAACAGGAAAAGAGAGCATCACATCCTATAGCACTTCAGTTATGTACTCATTACTTCTTAATAAAATGTTTTTAAGAAAACCACCATTCCCCTAGTAACCTGGATAAATGCAACCTTTACTCGCCTCCCTGAAGCAATTTCATTTTAAAGTGATGACATATCAAAACCATTTTTCATTGTAATGAAATCACTATGAAACAAACAGCATTTGAAAAACTAAGGTACTAAGCCCTTTCTTCACTTTTTTCCCCCTATCCAAACACAAAGAAATACACCTAAAATTGTGTAACTAGATAATTTCTTCTCTGATAGGTAAGATTCCCATTTCAAAACTGAGGATGTAAGGTCAGAGATAGTGACTTGTTCCAGATGATTCTTTTCTGATATTCCAAATGGAATACACCATCCATGTAACTGCTCAGTTTCTGGACCTGGTGCTACTTAGGTTTATTCCTCACCTTCCTGTGCTTACCCTGGAGCACCAGAGGGCCTGATCACAACAGATAACTTGTGGAGGTTCCATGATAATGGTGTATTTGGCCAAAGAGAGGCAACACAAACACTAGAGGGTGGGAGGAAGAAGGAAGCAGCCTAGTTTTCATTCTCAATCTTTCTCTCTCACTGTTTCCCTTTCCTTCTCCCTTTGTCTTTGGACAGAATCTCTAGTAATAAACTGAGTCTTCTGCCAGTGACTCTTGTCTCTGATCTCAAATAACTTGTTCTGGCTTAGAATTTTTCTTTTTTTCTTTCTGTTGCTATTTTCTAGGCTAGTTCATCACATTCAGTGTGAATTTTCTC
The DNA here is from genome assembly GCF_022682495.2 of Desmodus rotundus. NCBI lineage: Eukaryota > Metazoa > Chordata > Mammalia > Chiroptera > Phyllostomidae > Desmodus > Desmodus rotundus. The sequence goes on along the minus strand of NC_071399.1, from coordinate 57,870,618 downwards.
TCTTTTTTTTAAGTATATTTTATTGATTATGTTATTATAGTTGTCCCAATTTTTTTCTCCCCTTTATCTCCTTCTTCCCTGCACCACCTTCTACCCTCCAACATTCACCCCCTTGGTTCATGTTCACATATTATACATATAAGTTCTTTGGCTTCTCCATTTCCTATGCTATTCTTAACCTCCCCCTGTCTATTTTGTACCTACCAATTATGTTTCTTATTCCCTGTACCTTTTCCCCCATTTTTCCTTCTCCCCTTCCCCACTGATAACCTTCCATATGATCTCCATTTCTGTGATTCTGTTCCTATTCTAGTTGTTTGCCTAGCTTATTTTTGTTTTCTGGGTTCAGTTGTTGATAGTTGTGACTGTTGTCACTATATCGTTCATATTTTTTGATCTTCTTTTCCCTAGATAAGTCCCTTTAACACTTCATATAATAAGGGCTGTGTAATGATGAACTCCTTTAACTTGACCTTACCTGGGAAGCACTTTTATCTGCCCTTCCATTCCAAATGATAGATTTTCTGGATAGGTCCTTACCTTTCATTACTTGGAATACTTCTTGCTGGCTCCTTCTTGCCTGCAAGGTATCTGTTGAGAAATCAGTTGATAGTCTTATGGGAATTTCTTTGAAGGTAACTGTCTCCTTTTCTTTGCTGCTGTTTAAGATTCTCTCCTTATCTTTAATCTTGGGTAATGTAATTCTGATGTGCCTTAGTGTGTGCTTTCTTGGATCCAAATTCTTTGGGATTCACTGAGCTTCCTGGACTTCCTGGAAGTCTATTTCCTTTGCCATATTAGGGAAGTTCTCCATTATGTTTTCAAATAAGTTTTCAATGTCTTGGTCTTCCTCTTCTTCTGGCACCCCTATGATGCAGATGTTGGAACATTTAAAGTTGTCCTAGAAGTTCTTAAGCTTCTCCTCATTTTTTTGTATTCTTATTTCTTCATTCAGTTCCAGTTGGATATTTATTACTTCCTTTTCCCCCCCAGATTGTTGATTTGAGTCCCAGTTTCCTTCTCTTCACTGTTGGTTCCTGTATATTTTCCTTGATTTCACTTTTACAGCCTTCATTTCTCCCTTCATTTTGTGACCATTCTCAATCAGTTCTGTGAGCATCCTGATTACCAGTGTTTTAAACTCTTCATCTGATATGTTGTCTATCTCCCCATCACTTAGTTTTTTTTTTCTGGAGCTTTGATCTCTTCTTTCATTTGGGACATATTTCTTTGTCTTGGTGCACCTGTTACATTGCAAGGGATGAAGTCTTAGGTATTCATCAGGGTGGGGCAACCCACTTTGATGCATTGTGTCTCTGTATATGGGTGGGGGGTTAGAGAGGGATCAATGCTGCTTGCTCACTTCCTTGGCTCTCACCCCACTTTCCATCACTTCCTTTGCTTGCCATAAGCAAATTGGGCCCTTCTGGTGATAATTCCTGGGTCGGTGGGTGTCCTGCAGCCATTTTGGGCTGGAGAGGTCCACATGGGATTTGGGCAGACAGAAGAAAATTCATGGAGCTGTCGGGGTGTCTGACATGCCTTTATTCCGGGGTGTGATGGTCCAAGCATGCTGCAAGCCATGGGTCATGATGCAGGAAGTTATGACCCCATTATATACTAAATACACACAAGGCTGGCAAGATGCTGATACTGACCTGGTTATGTAACAGAGCTTCATTCTATACATGTGTGCCCCTACTCAAGGTTATGACTTAATATGAACACTGCTAAGTCATAGTTGCCTAGACACCTGGGTGGGGGGAGCCTGACTGACTTCATTTTCCCTACATTCCATACCTTCAGGTTTCCTTGCCCTACAGACTTTGTGAGGGTGTCTTCCTTAAAGTTTCTTTGGTGAGAAGGACAGAACTCTGCACTTAAATACCACAACAGCAGTACAAGCTGCAACAGCATGCAACCAAAACACAAGTGCTGCCACCCAAGACATCAAGCACCCATCACCATTCAGTAGTTAAAGATGCCTGCCATTCATGGAAGGGATCACCTGTTAGAAATTTGATGGCATGGGTCTCAGAAGTTAATGCCCTTAGAGCTTGGCTAACAATGTGATGGACATCTGAAATGTACACACAACAGTCAGCCCCAGCTAGGGCACATACCCCACCTTGTGATGCAGTATGTCTAAGGCCATCTGACTCTATAAGGCTACCTTTCTTAATTGATACACTTGTCCATTTAAGAGGCTCAAGGAATTGTATGTTGCATTCAATGCATGAGTAGTGTGCAAAACTAAATCATTGCTTCAGTGTCAGTGACTATAGAAGCAGATGGAAGAGAAACAATGACTAATGGGTAGTACCACCAGGGGTACACTTTACTCGGTGTCATGGCTTAAACAGTTCCCAATTGGCTGGCCAGATTGCAAGAGTTTTCTGAACTTGACACCGCTTCCAGGTACCACAGCCAGTCCAATATCCTGGCAGGTAAGGTCACCCATGTGAGCCACACACCTAGAGGGCCCCAGTGGGCACTGCAGCCCATGCGTTATTCTCTGTAATGCCTAAGAGTCTGAGTCTGACACAGACCTGTTGGCGTCCAGCCCACTTGGGCTTTTCCTTTGACGTTCAAAATACAGAGGGGATCTGGTCCAGTCAACTCCACAGTCTCAGCTATGAGCCACCTCGAGTCATCCCATATGGGGTAGCCAACTTACAGCCAGGGCCAGTCATACCACTCCTCTGCCCCAGCATAGATATCGGTCAAGGTCACATTCCACAAGGGATGTACATAGATCCACTGGTCCTGTAGCCAAGTCCAATTTGAGACAGAAGCTTGAGAGATGCACCATGGGAGGCCAGGAGCTGTGCTTGGGGTGATGTCAATGCAGACCCAGCACACTGATTGGTTAGCCACTGAGGCATAAGTATGTACTCAGTCCAGTAGAGAGTTAGTTTGTACTCCATGGGTGAACAGACAAAGCAGTTATTGGAACTAACAATGGTAAATCACAACCCTCAGGCAATATATAAGCAAGGTTCTGGTTAGCCGGTAAGACTGACGGAGGGAGCCTTCCTGGGCATGAATACCACTGGGGATTCAGCATCTACTTGCAATAATAGTGGAGAAATTATAATGGGCCATAGGGATATCATGAAGGGGCCAGGGAGCAGTGGTTCATGGTCTGCTGGCCCTGGCTATGTTACCTGCAGGACTGCAGGCCTTGCCCCGATTACCCAGGGCACTATTTGCAAGTTTCTTCCCACCCCTTTTCCCCAAGAAATGACAAGGGCCACCCAACACATGTGGGGGGCATTTATCTACCGAGGCCACATCCAAGTTGCCATTTGTCTGCACTCCAGGCCCTCAGGTGCAGGCAACAGAATGTTTCCTTGTTTCCCCATGCCTGGCTTTAGCAAAGCATCTCTAGTCTATACGTAGTTGACTTGGAGCAGCAGTCCATTAGAGTAATGCTTCCACTGGAGCTGGGCTCCCCCTCCAACTCTTCTCATTGAGAGTTCAGAACACAGTCTATAAGTGCTTTTTGTCCAGCCCCCCAATATGGGGTTGGAAGCCACAGCTCACAGGCCTGCTTTAATAAGCCATTATACAATTCAATTATTCTAGCACCTTGGGAGTGATAGGCCACATGGAACTTCCAGTCAATCTGCATGTTGCCAGCCAAGACCCCAGTAAAATGAGTCCCTTGATCACTTTCAATGATCAAGTGATGCCCATAGGCAGCACATAAGCACTCCAGCACAGTGACCACCACCCTTTGATCCAGGTGGCGTGTACCCACACACATGACCACATAGTATGAACTAGGCAGCAGCTCGACCATGTCAACCAGCCATCAGGTCAGCATTACTCATCCTCGCACCACCTGCCCGGCAGCTCTCACAGGCCTCCAGGGATGTTCCCATGTGCAGACAACACATGTCTCACAAGCTTCCTGTACATCTGCTAAGGTGACAGGTAAGCCCAAAGCTTTTATAGTAGACCGTATGGTCTTCTACCGCTGTCACCCATCATGGGCACATCCATTGAACTGAGGGATGCCCAGCATGCCCCTGCAAGGAGCCTTAGTATGCCCCCACAAAGTGGCTTTCACCACTTGCACTTGCAAGCAGAATTTCTCCTGTGTCTGCAGCCACAGTCCTTGGAGGACATCAATGCCCAGGATAAACTCAAGGATGAGGAACACATAGGGAAAGCCATACAGCTTTCACCTCAATATGGGCCATAGACACTGGAAACTTGTCAGGATTTCCATAGAGGAGAGCACATTCTGCCCCATGTCTACTAGGGCCAGGACCTGCTGGCACATTTGTAGGGGACCAATGGATAACCAATTCCACAGGTGGCCTCCAGTCCTCATCCATTCCCTAAAGATGGGTTCTTCAGCCCTCCTCCTATTCAAATGTCCAAAAGATATCTCTTCCTCATTCTCAGTTGTTTGGCACAGCCAGGTGGTCCTCCAGCCAGACAGGATGGGCCCCTCAGGTCACATACCCAGGTTTTTCCTTCTCTTCTTCTTCTGGAGCCACAGGAAATGTTGGTCAGCTTACTGTTTCCATAGTTCTAATAAGTAGGCATTTGGCTTCTCATCAATCTTATTTTGATCGACTCCAACCCCTGAAAGATCCATCCACATCTGGGTCCTAGTCACCCGCATGGAGTCACTCTCTGACTGAGAGACAGAGGGGGCTCGAGACACCACCCTAACTCCTTTCTGCTGCCACCAACTCTCCACCTCCTGCAGACTTGCCACCATTGTGGCATCATTAATATGGCGCCCAACTTACAGGGCCTAGATAGCCATGAGAGATCTAAAAGAGGCAGAAGCAGTGTGCTGCAGTACTAAATTCCTCATCCCTGCCATAAAGTATTCATCATTGGGGCCATGAGTATTGGTATTAAACATAGCCCTGAGCATGCCCAACTCCTGTAGGATCTTCACTAAGTCCACATAGGACTGCCATTTACTCACAGTGTCTGGCATATCTCCTGCATTCACCCAGACCGAACAAATCATAGCCATGACCCATTCTAACAAAGAATGAGCATACACATGACCACATACTGTTTCACTGACTATTTTGCAGCCACTGGCATAGGGAGGGGTGAGTTGTGATGGAAGCTAACTTTTCCATCTTGTGATCAGTGCAGATAATACTATCCACCCCTAAATCCCAAAAGCAGAGGACCCACACCGCCAAGGGCTCCCCAGCCCACTGCCAAAACTGCTTCCCCAGATTGACTAGTTCAGCCTGCATACAGGAACAATATGGCCTGTACCCACCCATCCAGGTTGGGCCAGATGGGTTCCCCCTGGGTGCCATAGGCTGGTGTAATTTCATCTTCTTTATCACTACTGGGTGAGCCCACATGGGAACTCAGTTCCTTTTCCCTTCCTCTTCCTCAGAATCTTTCACTATGATCAAGGAGGGGTATTGCTGCTGCTCCACGGTTCATAGGTATTCCTCCAAGGCTTCCATTCCCTCTGGAAGCTCTCATAACTTTGCCTTGTCCCAAAGTGCAGTCTCCATCACAGCTCACAAAGCTGTAAGGAACACCTTGCCCATGGCTCCCATGGTTGCCTGGTCTCCCCTACCACCTTCAGGGCCTTCTCTACCATGCCGGGTGTGCAACTAACATTGAGCCAGTCCTTGAGGGGTGAGCTCAAGTTGCAAGGAGTTCTGCCATCAAAAACCACAAGCTTCAGTCAGGACCACCTTGTAATACTCCTTTGGGGATCCCGATGGCTCCATACCATACAGCAATGAATCCTGCTGACTATGCCAATGGTCCTGCAGCCATTCAAGGTGGGAAAGTTCACATGGGATTCAGATAATGGAAGAAAATTTGTGGAGCCCTCAGGATGTCTGACATGCCTTTATTCCAGAGTGGGGTGATCCATATGTGCTGCAAGCCACCAGTCACATCTTAAGCTACGAGTTACACCAGAAGTCGCTACTCCCTTATATACTAAATGCACATAAAGCCAGCAAGGTCCCAATACTGACCTAGTTATATAACAGAGCTTCATTCAACATTCTACACGTGCGGGCCCACCTCAAGGTTTCATGACTTAATATGAGCACTGCTAAGCCATAGTTGCCCAGACATCTGGGTGAAGGAGACTGACTGACTTAATTTTCCCTGTAGTGGGCTCATGTATGTTCTAAGATTCTGTGGTCCTCTCCAATGGACTCTCCTGCGAGGCTGGGAGTTTCTCCCATAGCCACAACCCCCACATGTTTTTACAACCAGAGGTTTTGAGGCTGTATTTCCCCATGCTGGAACCCTGGGTTATGTGGTTTGTATTGCTCCCCAGTTGTTTCTCTCAGCTTATTTGCAGGCAAATGTGATAAATCCTATCAACCAGCCACTGCCTCATCCACCAGTCCACTGCCTTGCCCTGCATCCTTTCCTCCCCTAGCTTCCCATCTCCACTCTTACTACCAGTCTGGACGACTGTTTCTTCTTTAACTCCTTCATTGTAGGACTTCCATGCAGTTTGATTTTCTGGCAGTTCTGGTTGTTTTTTGTTTTTAAATTAGTTATCCTTCTTTTGGTTGTGTGAGGAAGTGAAGCATTTCTCCCTACGCCTCCATCCTGGCTGGAAGTTTCTAGTGTGAATTTTCATCTCTCTCATGAATATGTAACTAATTCCCTGCTGAAATTCCTTATTCTTAACTAGACATGTGTATTTACAATTTATTGACTATTCCCTCACTGAAAGACTGCTTGTAACATAAAGGCTAATAACAGATATCTGTATTATATACCATACAGTGGTCAATCAATAAATATTTCCAATGAAAATTTCAAAAATTAAGAGTAGCAATAGAGCTTAAAACACAGGTTTTATATGACTAGCATCCTGAATATTGTTCTTAAAAAATAATCTACAGTCTGTTAGATCCAATGATGTACTTTGCTGGTTATCTTTATTAAAATTCTCTCTTTATGTCAAATTGGAATCTGACCCATTGGCTTATATACATTACTCTTTGAGGTAAAAGACTGTAAGTTTAAAGAGCCTACATACTATTACATTATATAACCTTATAATATTATTTTCTTCATCTGGAAATTGGAGAAAACATTGTTTCAGAGCTTTTGCTAAATTAACTAATAACTAATTCAATAGAAGAGAAACATTCAACCAACTGATTGTTAAGGGAACTATCAATTCTCTTTCACTCTGTAATCTCTATTCTCCCATTTTTCATATACTGCCTTGTTGAATTTTGAAGAACATTTCTCATATTTTTATTATTTGGTTAAAACATCCTTCACAGAATATATCTTTTTAAATTTTTGACTATCATTCAATGATCTTATATTTTTCCTTTGATTTTTTACATTTTTTATTGTTCAAATACAGTTGTATTCATTTTCACCCTAACACTTTCCTCTTCTCCGCCCACCCCCATGTCCCACCCTCAATACTTCCACCATTTTGTTTTGTCCATGGGTCTTTTATGCATGTTCCATGATGACTCTTCCCCTTCTTTCCCTATTATTGCCCTACTCACTCCCCTCTGATTACTGTCAGTTTGTTCTTTATTTCAATGTCTCTGGTTATATTTTGCTTGCTTTGTTTTGTTGATTAGGTTCCACTTATAGGTGACATCACATGGAATTTGTCTTTCACTGCCTGACTTATTTCATTAGCATAATGGTCTCCAGATCCATCCATGTTTGCATGAAGAGTAGGAGCTCCTTCTTGCTTTTGATTGTGTAGGATTCCATTGTATAAATGTATGACAGGTTTTGTCCCACTCATTTACTGATGATCACTAAGGCAGTTTTGAGCACTTGGCTATTGTAAATTTTGCTGCTATGAACATTGGAGTGCATAGGTTCTTTTGAATTCCTGTTTCAGGATTCTTAGGGTATATCCCCAGCAGTGGTATCACTGGGTCAAAAATCAGTTCCATTTTTAGTTCCTTGAGGAAATTCCATACTGTTCTCCACAGAGGCTACACCAGTCTACATTACCACCAACAATGTACTAAGGCTCCCTTTTCTCCACAACCTCACAGCACTTGTTGTTTGTTGAATGGTTTGTGATAGCCACTCTGATTAGTTTAAAGTAGTATTTCACTGTGGTTTTAATTTGCATCTCTCTGATGGCTAGTGGTGCTGAACACCCTTTCATATGCCTTTGGGCCCTTTGTATGTCCTTCTTAGAGAAGTGTCCGTCCAGGTCCTTTGCCCATTCTTTAATTGGATTGGTTGTTTTTCTGAAGTAGAGTCATGTGAGTTCTTTATATATTTTGGAGATCAAACACTTCTTTGAGGTATCATTGGCATATATATTTTCCCATATGGTTGGTTCTCTTTTCATTTTGCTGATGTTTCCTTTAAATGTGCAAAAACATTTTTATTTTGATTAAGTCCCATTTGTTTATTCTTTCCTTTATTCTTGCTGTAGGGAAATATTGGTGAAAATATTGCTGCATGGAATATCTGAGATTTTCCTGCCTATGTTCTCCTCTAGGACTTTTATAGTGTTGCAACTTAATTTAAGTCTTTTTTATCAATGTTGAGTTTATTTTTGTATATGGTGTAAGTTGCTGGTCAACTTACACCATATACAAAAGTGTCATTTTTTTGCTTGTAGCTATCCAGGTTTCCCAAAACCATTTGTTGAAGAGGCTATTTTTACTCCATTTTATGCTTCTTCCCCCTTTTTCCAATACTAATTGATCATAGAGTCATAAGTTTATTTCTGGACTCTCTATTCTGTTCCATTGATCTATGTGTCTGTTCTTATGCCAGTACTGGACTGTTTTGATTACAGTGGACTTGTAATATAGTTTGATATCAGGTATTGTTATCCCTCTTACTTTGTTCTTCTTTCTCAAAATTGCTTTGGGTACTTGGGGTCATATATGGTTCCATATAAATTTTTGAAATGTTTGTTCTGTATCTATGAAATTTTTCATTGGCATTTTAATAGAGATGTGTTGAATGTGTAAATTGCTTTGGGCGGTATGGACATTTTTATGATGTTAATTCTTCCAATCAATGAACATGCTATATACTTCCATTTATTTTGTCTTCCTTAATTTCTTTGTTCAGTGTTGTGTAGTTTTCTGAGTAAAGTTTTCTGGTAAAGTTTTCTGTAGTTTTCTGGTCTTTTACCAGCTTGGTGAGGTTTATTCCCAGGTACTTTATTTTTCTTATTGCTATAGCAAATGGAATATTGTCCTGATTTCTGATTCTGATATTTCATTGTTGGTGTACAGGAATGCCTTTGATTTCTGAGTATTGACTTTGTACCCCACTGCTTTGTGAAATTCCCATATTAGTTCGAGTAGTTCTTTAATACAGTCTATAGGGTTTTCTTTGTACTCTATCATGTCATCTGCGAACAGTGACAGTTTTACTTCTTCCTTTCTATTTTGGATATCTTTTATTTATTTTTCTTGTCTGATCACTGTGTCTAGGACTTCTAATACTATATTGAATAGAAGTGGGGAAGCTTTTAGTTTTTGCCCCTTGAGTATGATGTTTACTGTAGGTATTTTATATATAACCTTGTTATGTTGAGGTATGCTTCCTCTGCTCCCACTTTGATGAGTGTTTTTATCATAAATAGATACTGTACCTTAACAAATGCTTTTTCTGCATCTATTGATATGATCATGTGATTTTTGTCTTTCCTTTTGTTTATGTGATGTATTATGGTTGTTGATTTGTGAATATTTTACCATCCTTGCATCCCTGAGATAACTCCCACTTTATCATGTTGTATGATCTTTTTAATGTAAAAATATCTTACAATGTAATGTAATTTTATTGCTGGATGTGGTTTGCCAATATTTTATTCATGATAGTGTTTACGTACACGTCCACCAAACCAGCATTGTAGGATATGCTAAAGGGACTACTTTAAGAAGAGGAAGAGAAAGAGTGAGAGTGAGAGGAACACAGGGACAATGGGGGTAAAATTACAATGAACCAGTACCTATCAATAATAACCTTAAATACAAATGAATTAATTGCTCCAGTAAAAAGACATAGGGTAGCTGAATGGATAAGAAAACATGACCCACACATATGCTGCCTACAAGAGACCCACTGCAACAAAAGATGTAGACAGACTGAAAGTGAAGAGTTGGGAAAAAAATATTCCAAGCAAATGGACAGGAAAAAGAAGAGAGGTGGCAATACTTATATAAGACAATATAGATGTCAAATCAATGGTCATAAAAAGAGACATATAATGACACTTCATAATAGTCAAGGGAAGAATCCATCAAGAAGACATAAATATTGTAAACATATATAAAGCCAATATAGGAGTACCAAAATATATAAGAAAAATCTTGGAGGACTTTAAGAAAGACATAGACAGCAACACAATTATAGTAGGGGATTTTAACACCCCACTGTCAATAGTGGCTAGATCTGGCAAACAAAATATCAACAAGGATATTGTGCAACTGAATGACACAATAGATCAAATGCACTTAACTTTATATATAGATATAGATATAGATATATAGATATATAGATATCTTTATAGATATATATATAAAGATATATATATAAAGTTAAGTGCATATATATGCACTTAAATATATATATAATATATAATATATATAATATATAAATATATATAAAGATATACATATATCTTTATATATAATATATATTTTATATATATATATATATATATATAGAGAGAGAGAGAGAGAGAGAGAGAGAGAGAGAGACCTTTCATCCGAAAGAAGTAAAATGCACATTCTTTTCAAATGCACATGGAACAATTTCAAAAACAGACCACATAGAAAGGCACAAAACAAGCCTCAACAAATTCAAGAAAATTGAAATCATATCAAGCATTTTCTTGGACCGTAAGGGCCTGAAACTAGAAACCAACCTCAAGGAAAAATCTCAAAAATATTCAATCACATGGAGACTGAATAGCATGCTATTATACAATGAATGGGTCAAGAAAGAGATCAATGAAGAAATCAAAAAGTTTCTGGAAACACATGAAAATTAACACACAACAGTTCAAAACCTGTGGGACATAGCAAAGGCAGTCTTGAGAGTGAAGTTAATAGTGATACAGGCTTACTTAAAAAATATAGAAATATTTCAAATAAACAACCTAATGCTACATCTACATGAACTGGAAGAACAACAACAAACAGCCCAAACCAAGTAGAAAGAAAGAACTAATCAAGATCAGAGCAGAATTAAATAGCATAGAGAAAAAAAGTATAATTCAAAGAATCAATAAGTCTTGGAGCTGGTTCTTTGAAAAGATAAACAAAATTCACAAACCTTTAACCAGGCTCATCAAGAAAAAAAGAGAGATAACCCAAATAAATAAAATCAGAAGTGAAAGAGGCAAGATTACAGTGGATACCACAGAAATACAAAGGAATTGTAAGAAATTACTATAAACAACTATTTTCCAAGAAATTTGAAAATGTGCATGACATGGGAAAATTTCTAGAAAAATATAATCTTCCACAACTGAATCAAGAAGCAGCAGAAAGCCTGAACAGACCAGTAACAGCTGACAAAATCGAAGCAGTAATCAAAAGACTTCCAGCACACAAAAGCCCAAGACCAGATGGTTTTAAGAGAGAATTTTAGAAAACATTTAAGGAAGAGTTAATCCCTATCCTTCTGTCTATTCCAAAAAATCCAAGAAGAGGGAAGGCTCCTAAACTCTTTTTATGAAGCCAGCATGATCCTAATTCCAAAATCAGATAACGACACAACAACAACAAAAAGAGCAGTCCAATTTCACTAATTATCTTATTTGTAAGTCTTCTAGTTTGTTGAAATAACTCTTCAATGAAAACACCTAGATTCAGATAATTATGTGTATGAATAGAATAGAGCAAAGGAAATTATATTTATGAACTCATTCATTTATAGAAATGAAAAAAGTACAAGAATACATTATAGATTGTAATGGAACAACTCACTGTCATTAAGTCTCAGGTTTCACTGGTTACCAGATATAGTGTGATTTCAGAAGTGCTAAAATATTGGGAAAAATTGAGCAAGATCATTGTAAGATATTATCAAGATTAGGATACATCCTGATTTTGGAAAGGTGAAAACTGGTTAATTCTGTCATGCCACAGATGTTTCTAATTCCAAAGAATTTATTCAGGTAACAATAGTGTGTTTTAAAATTATCAAACCTATTCTTATAATAAGGTTAAAGACACATGGTAGAATTATATCTTTATGTTTCATATTTTTGATATTATGAATGGTAATTTTAAATATGGTTTTTATTGTATCAATTTTAAGTATAGAGGAATAATAGCTATGTCTTGGTCTTCCTCCTGGATCAGCATGATAACATCAATACAATGGTCCAATATTTTTATTTGCAGGACATTGTAATAGTCTAGCTCTCTTCTGACTAAATTATGACAATTTGTGGGACAAATACTGTCTTTTAGAATTGTGCCCCATTGAGCTGAAATGGCTGGGCCTTTATATTTCTGCCTTGCTCATCCATGCAGTATGGAAGGGTGTGACCCCAGGCAGCTGAGCACATACTAAAGGAGCTGACAGTTGAAGGCTGTCGGTTGACAGCACGCCTTGGAAGAAGACAGCAAGTCTTAAGAGAGAGGTCAGGTCAGCCCACCTCTTTGTCTACCATAATTTGAAAACAATTTTTGGAGCTTCATTCTTTTCCATCTGGTTTTCATCTTGGCAAAAGATTGGCAAAGACTCTACTCCTTCCCTAGCATAGGCTAAGTAAGTAAAAAAATACTACGATAACCCTAAATATTTATACAAGAAACCACAACTAAAAACAAAGGTTACATTTTGATATCTTCTTTTTTTAAGATTTCATTTATTTATTTTAGAGAGAGGGGAAGTTAGGGAGAAAGGGAGGGAAAGAAACATCAGTGTATGAAAGAAACGTTGATCAGTTGCCTCCCCACCCTAAGACCTCGCCTGCAATCTTATCATGTGCCCTGACTGGGATTCCAGCCAGCAATGTTTTGGTTTGTAGGAGGATGCCCAACCCACTGAGCCACACCAATGAAGGCTGACATAGTCTTTTATAATTTAAAGTAAAAATATAAACATAAATGATTTCCTTGATGTCATTTATTTTAATGTTTGCTTTAGAAACTGTTATGCATTTCATTTTATCTTTACAACTAAGCTTTGTTTTTATGTGAGCTTATTACTGAAAAATAGGTTAGTGTAGAGTTCCAAATTGTGTAGACAAAAATAAATAAATGATGAAATAAAAATAAATAGAATAATCCTTTGTGTTAAAAACAGGCTTTTATATTTATCGTAACCAAGGAAAAAAGGTTTTCAAAATAGAAACATGAACCAACATTATACCAAAAATAATTAATTACAACTATAATGGATTTTCTATGGATTACTGAGGAACTCTGTCTCATATTCACTCTTTTATTCATTGCTTGTGATCAATTTGAATTTGGAATCAACTGCAGAGTTCAAATAGTAAATGTTTTACTGGAAATAACATTTTTCTCTCTTTTGATCATCTCCAAATATGCCCTGAACTAATTATTTTATTTGAAAAAAAGATTATTATTATAAACCCTTGGGTCTTTTTCTATTTAAACTTTGATCAGTTGCCCAACATATTTGGCATGTTGCTTTAAGTCTTTTCTTTTCTAAAATACTCCAATTTAACTCATTTTATGTTTTTAAATGGATTTTTAAATTTATTTCTCACAGTAATGATGGATAATTGAATTATAGTTGAAAATGCATTATGAGTGAAAAATCAATCAAAGCACATTAAATTTTAATTGAATGGGTGAAAAGGGAGAAGCAAAAGAAAAGACAAACAACAAAGCAACATTAACTAAATACAAGGAATAATGCAACTCTGGCTTGTTAAGCAAGGCAAAATAGCCTACAGTTTTTTTCAACAGAGTTACTTAAGACACAAAATAATAAAGTAAATAGTATATAACTCCTAAAAGATAGTAGTCTCAAGAGTTAATTTCAAATATCCCTAATTTATAGGATATTTTATATTTCTAGATAGTTCTTAGTTATGTTTAATTCATATTTTGTGATTTAAATGAGATCACTGCTTTGTGTCTATGATCACTCTTTCTTCTCCTGCAGTGGGACTTACAAACTAAATGTTATTTTATTACACTCTTTTCAATCACTTGCATCTGTCTCTGACTTTGCTCTTGACCAGTAGCAAATGGTTGCCAGTTTGGGAAAAAGCCAATAAAGAGAACTTTAGAAGTTTTCAGTGAGCAATTTCCCAAAGGAACTATTACTTGTTGCCTTGGAAATATACTTCACCAACTTCATCTTACCTCCAGAATTTTGTTTTCTAACCTCTTAGCAGTTAACACTTTTACCATGATATCAGATGGCATTACTAGATTTAGAGTGGCTGAAGTTTTGAGTATGGGTGTGTTCATGGATGTATGAGTATATACATTTTGACAACACAGAACTAAAAGTATAATGGCTATGTAAAGAAGAAGTGCATGTGCATTTACTACAATAAATTAATGTTTGTAATCTAGCACTTATTAGGTTATGATTAACAATAATAACCTTATTAGCAAAAAAAAAATTGTTGAGGGTGATTTATTAAAAAAATTACATGACATTTTGCCCGAAGGTAAAAGGATGATGTATAATACTAATGGGATTATTTACATGAACTATCCCCCTTAATCTTATCTGTAAAAGTAAATGAATGAAGAAGGTAAACAAATGGGACTACATCAAATTAAAAAGCTTCTACACAGCTAAAGAGATAATCTGTAAGATGAATAGGGAGCCACTATTCGTCTTTTTTTTTTAAAGATTTTACTTACTAATTTATTTTTAGAGAGAGGGGGAGGGAAGGAGAAAGAGAGAGAGAGAGAGAAATATCAATGTGTGGTTGCCTCTGAAGTGCCCCCAGCTGGGCACCTGGCCTGCAACCCAGGCATGTGCCCTGACAAGGAACCAAACCAACGATCCTTTGGTTTGCAGGCTGGCACTCGGTACACTGAGCTACACCACCCTGGCCATGGGAGCACATTTCTGCCAATGATTCACCAGATAAGGGCTTATTCTCCAAAATATACAAAGAACTAATACATCTTAACACCAGGAAGATAAACAACCCAAATAAGAAATGGGCAAAAGACCTCTTCTCCAAAAAGGACATACAGAGGGCCCATACACATATGAAGAAATGCTCGACATCACTAATCATCAGAGAAATGCAAATTAAAACCTTTATGAGATATCACCTCACACCTGTCAAATGGCTACCATCAATTCCCGTAAATCAACACACAACAAGTGCTGGTGAGGATGTGGAGAAAAGGGAACCCTAGTGCACTGTTGATGGGAAGGCAGACTGGTGCAGCCACTGTGGAATACAGTATGGAATCTCCTTAAATTTAAAAACTGAATTCCCTTGTCCCAATGATTCCACTTGTGAGAATACGCATATATCCTAAAGATCCCGAAACACCAGTACAAAAAATATCTGCAGCCCTATGTTTGTAGCAGGACTACTACAATAGTCAAGATTTGGAAACAGCCTAGATGCCCAAAGTAGATGAGTGGATAAAAAAGCTATGGTACATTTACATAATAGAATGCTATGCAGAGGTAAAAAAGAAAAAACACATTTTGCAACAGCATGGATGGACCTGGAGAAAGTTATGCTAAGTGAATTAAGCTAGTCAGTGAAAGGCAAATACCATGTGATCTCATTTTTTTGTGTATGTGGAATCTAATGAACACAATAAATTCACAAACAAAATAGTAACAGAAGCTTAAATACATGAAACAGACTGACAGCTGCCAGAAAGGTGGGTAGGGGGGCTGGAGCAGGAAGAAAGATGGTGAAGAGATTAAACAAAGAACATTCAGGCACAACCCATGGACATGGACAACAATATGGGGTTGGGAGGGAAGAGGGTGAGGCTGGGTGGAGGTGGGGGAAAAGGGAAAAGGCCAGAATAACTATAATAGCACAAACAATAAAAATAAAATTAAAAAGTAACTGAATGCAAATATAAAATACATACATCTGACTAAAACTTTTAGAGACTCTAAACGAAAAAAAAATTACTTTGTACATCCCAATGCAGAATGAATACTGTATCAAGTGAACATTGAAGGTCTCATAAAACAGATTTGAAGTAAGGATGATTTCACTACTTGATTTCACTTGATTTTTAACTTCAGCAGTTAAGAATAGGATTTTGGAGTTATACAAACACTAATTGAAATACTGTTTTTCTTTGGAGACTTTGAGTAATTAACATTTACTTGCATCTTAAACATTTCCAAGATTTCTAAGCTTCTGGAAGTACTGTTTCCTGTAAGACCCAAGTATAAATTCTTGACCCCAAATTCTGGCTGACTCTGGAAAATACCACCTTTGCTAGTATCTCCAGTGAGTTCTGAGGTTGAATGAAGTGGGGAATGTTTATTCTGTCCTAGCGGTTGTCTGGCCTTTCTTCCTTGCTGATACAATGATGTTGGGAAAAGGCATCAGGAAGATGACCACAGTTTGACAAGAAAGCTGGACACCAGCAACTGTAGGCTCCCTACTCCCTCCCCGATCCTTAGAATGTGCATTCAGCTTACCTTCCCTGCTCATAGACGCTGTTCCAATGACACAGCCTTGAGATAGAATTGTGCTGGAGGGACTATTTGGACTGAGAATGTGACTGAACCCAGTTAAGAATTTCTGTGTATGTGGCTGAACCCAGTTGAAACTTCCATATGTAATTTTAAGATTCTGACAGGTAGGCGCCAAAACTATTCATCTCACCTAAGACAAGCCTCATAAGTAAGTCTCCTTGCTTATTAAGCCTGCTACCTAACATCCTGGAGTGGTCTGCCTTTTTCTTAGGCAGAGGTCTGCCTTCCTGACCGCAGCATACGGGTTTGGAGAGGGCATTTTCCGATTTCACCCAAAAGCTCCTAAGGTGTAACCACAACCCAATAAATGATGTAGCCTGTTCTTTAAAACGTGAGCTCTTCAGGGCAGGGACTTCATTGCAGTAGAGGAGAAGCTTGACAAATCATTTTAACTCAAAAGAATTTCAACTGCATAAAATTTTCAGAAATAGCCATCTTGGGGTTCTAACAATCAATCAAAGAAAAGCAAACTGAAAAGAATTTATTCTTAAGAAGCAACTGAATTTTGGGTAGAACAGTGAAAATGCGTAAATTTATTGTATGAAGCCTTTCCTATGCCCTACCTCCACCAATACTAACTGAGTAAAACAGAACTCTTGATGTCTGAAGGGGCTCACTTAATTTGGAGTGGAGCTCAAAAAGGCTCCATGCCCTACAAAAGTTTCATTAACCGTGATGATTTTGGTGGCAAATGGCAGAGAAGACCAGAGATTCAGAACTCCTGAACATGCAGTTTCGTTGGGACAAGCAAAAGACCTGCAGAACAGGCAGAAATATAATGAGATCTGGACAAGGAGACAAATATCGGGAGCACTGCAACACTTCCATGTGTGGCTGGCTGACTAATAGGCGACTTGCGTGCCCTAAAATAAAATAGTTAAATGAGCCATAATAATAGGGCTCATATTTAGAGCTGGAATTAATGAAATAGAAAAATCTTTATAATAGTGAGTTTAAATAAATACAAACATTGGTTCTTTGAAAGAATAATTACATTAATCAACCACTGTAATACTAATTAAAATGACAAGAGTCACCAATGGCATGAAAGAAAAAGGGTAACATTATACATCTTAGTAAAAAAATTAAAAGAACCATAATATTTTCACGAAAACACATTTACAAATCTAAAGTTGCAGTTGTACAAAATAAATAAGGTCTAGCCACCTGCCATACAACATAGTGTCTATATTTAATAATACGGATTTCTGAACTAAATGTTTATTAAGAAGATAGATTTTGTGTTAAGTATTCTCACCACACATGCATATAAAATAAAACCAAACATACACAATAAAACTTTTGGAGGTAATAGATATTTTTATCACTTTGATCATAGTGATGATATAAAATTGTATATATTAAATGTGTTCAGTTTTTTGGCATATCATTTGAAACACCATAATGCTATAAAAATAGAAGAAAGAAAAAAATCTAAGTAAAATGGCAAAATTCTTTAAACAACTACTTAAAACTGACACAAGAAGAAATATAAACACCTATCAATTATATATTTCTTTTAGAAGTTACATGCTTAAATAAAAACTTTCCATAAAGGAACTTCAAGCCCACACTTTTAATGCTTAATTTTCTCAATATATAAAAATGGGAATACAAAACAAACTATGTTATTGAATCCAAAAATATTATTTACAGAAAATAATGTTTTAATCACATTACAATATAAACCCAGAACATAAAATGTATGGAATTGATGGAGGTTGTTCTCTGATATTTCATATAATACATGAGCTTTTTACTTTAGGAAATAGTGAGAGTATTTTCTTAAAATCTCCTTCTGTAAGTAGTTATCTGTCAGATGTCTTTGCATGTATAATTTTTGATATATATTAAGGCATACTATTACTCAGAAAGGCTTATTAAATTTTTCTAACTTTTATTAATATTCACATTTTACTATATTTAAGAAAATAAATGATAATTTTCCCATTAAGCTTCGCTAGCATGAAACCATGAAGGGTGCTCTCATCTGGGTCGCCATGACTTCCAGGTTGTGAAGTGCAATGGTCACTCTACAGTCATTATCTCCCTTGATCGACAAGCAGCATGTGACAGAGGTGACCATTCCTTCTTTTAGACTCCATCTTCAGGTTATGTTTCTATCCCACCAGCACCTCTTTCTTAGAAACTTTTTCAGGTTCTTTTTTTTTTCCTCCTAAATTTTTAAATATAGAATTATCTCACGAGCTTCAATCTTGTTATTTTTTTAATCCTCCCCTGAGGACAGGCTAATTGATTTTAGAGAGAGGGGAAGGAAGGAAGAGAAACATCAATGTGAGAGAAACATCGAGTGACTGCCTGTACTATACACCCCACTGGGGACTGAACCTACAACGTAGGTCATGTGTCCTGACCAGGAACTGAACCCAAGACCTTTCAGATTACAGAAGATGCTTCAACCAACTGAGCCACACACCAGCTAGGGCTAATCTCATTACTTTTTATTCTCTACCTTTACTCACTGCCTTTGTAATCTAGATTCTGGATTTAAATAACATTTATATACCCATGTTTCCCAAACTGGCTCTCTTCTAACATTTGTCTGGTATGGTACAACAGTATATGATGATGCTCATATAACATTTGCTTATATTAAGTTATTGTGTTTATTTTTATTGTTTACACTATTACCGATGCCCACCTCCACCCAGCCTCTGCCCCCAAAATTCATTAAGATAATAAAAACTTAAATAAAATTGTTATATGACATACTTTGCCATATATACCAAAAATAACATGGAAGGCCAACATTAAGTTTAAAATTCTTGGATTAATTCATTGTCTCAATATGGGTCTTTTGTGGTGGTCTCAGTTTATCAATAGCCAAAGCTATGAATTTGGGTTTTGTAGTTATTATAATTGCAAGATAACCTTCAGCAGTAATCATCAAGAAACTTTGAAAAGTCACAGGTTTATTACTTATAAGACCCGAAATTGTACAGCCCCCCTGGGGCTACACAGTCAGGTTATGGGGAGAAAGAGAGAGGAATAGAGAGAGAGACCTGGGGTTCTTCTTATATTGGGGGTCAGGGCAAGGGTCTGTGGGTTCCCCAGCTCATTATTGGTAATTTCAATTATCAGAGTGGGAATTTAAAACTCAGGAAGAGAAAATAAACAAGTAGCCCAGAATGTCAGTTATCAAAATCAAGATTTCTAAAACAAAAGAGCCTCAGCAGGGGGAGGAAGCCTGGTTCTTTCATAGTGTAGTTGGCAATATGTTTATTTAACATAACCCTGTTGGAGTGAATAACTTTTTGATAGACTGTGGATGACTAAGTAATCAAAGCTTGTCAGGCACTTGCATTACAAAATAAGAAAAAGGAAAATAAAACAAAAACAAACCTGGCAGGTCTTACAATACAAGGGGTATTTGAGACATGTTCCTAGACTGTAGCAAATGATTTCTCTTCCCACTATATGCTTCTTCCTGCTTAAAACAAAAAAACAAAACAAAACAAAGCAAAAAACAAAAAAACTTCCCTGTCATGTGTTTGGATAACCCTGAATAGAAGTACAAACTCTATATTCTCTGAAGAGTCATTTCTTGGTTATCTTCTGGAGATTACACTGAGGGAAAGGCTTAGACAGGGGTTGAATTTTTCTTGGGAAAGTTTGGCAGAGGTTCAATAGGTTTCAGGGGTATAATTTTATAATACACCATCTGCATGGTATTGTGTATTTACCACCCTACGTCAAGTCTCCTGTTACATTTACCTCCCCTTTCATCTCTTTACCTCCTAACAGCCCATTTTCCCTCTGGTAATCACCATACTTTTGTCTGTGTCCATATTTTTTTTGTCTTTACTTACAAGTAGAGCCTCATATTGAAATTTTTCATGGCTGTCCTCTTTCCCATACTGGAGACTTGCATATCCAAAGGACTGCTTTACATCTGTACTTGGATGCTCAGTACTCATCTCAAACTCAAAACTCTTCAATCTCTCCTCACATTTGGATAATAAAAGTCAAGGTTCTGAAAATAGCTCACAAAACCCCAAGTGACCTGGCTCCTCTCTTACTTGTTACATTGCTTTTTTTCTGCCCCCTCACTCACTGACTTCCATGCATACTAACATTCCTAATGCTTCTGAAGGCACCAGACATATTTTTGCCACAGTGTCCTTGCTCTACCTGTTTACTATGACTAAATTATGAGAAAAACAAAAAAGCAAGGGAAAAAATCAACCCATTATAAAAAGATAATTAACAGAATCAAATTCTGAAATGACCCAGAAGTTGGAGTTATCACATAGAAACTTCAAACCAACTGTGTTTGTTATGTTTTAGGACCTTCTGGAAAAGAAGGATAACTTGCAATAACAGCTGGAGGACTTGAGCAGAAAGAAAGATATTTTTAAAAAGGTCAAATGCTAGAATTAAAAACAAATACATGATTTTAAACATTACAAATTATTTCTTTTGACATAATAGAAGATTGTGCTCAGATGAGGAAGATGATAAATGAATTGAAAAATGAGTCTATAAAAATTATCCAAACCAAAATGTGGGAAACAAAGTGAGAAAAATTTGATGCACACCATACAAGAGCTATTGGCTAACACCAAATGATTTAGTGCACATAAAATTAAGAATTGAAAAGACAGAGAAGATGGGACAAAATTTTCATTACATTAAAAATTATATAAGAATGTTTCAAAATTATTAAAAGACAAAAAAAGACATACTCAAAAGTTCTGAAATCCAAAACCATAATGAAACACACAATCAGGAACACCATAGTCAAAATTAATCTTAAAACTCAAGCTATTTAATTTTTTTTATTTGACATTTGATTCACATAGTTATTTGGTTTGTTTCAGAATGTATTAATTGACCAAGATGGGTAAAATAAGCATGCATGCTAAAATTACACGATTATCTTTTAATTATTGACTGAGCAAAAGATGAATGCAAATCACCAGAACAATATTTGCTGTCATTCTTCAATAAACTATTTTTAATATTCATAATGTTAAGGAAATCTAAATAAACTCATAAGCAAAACTAAGCCACATTTAGCAAGATGATATTATTTAATTATAAAAAAATTTGAACCATTCATATGTAGTTCATTTATTTGGTGAGAACTTTGGGATTCAATTTTTATAGCCTTTCATTAGTCACAATTATTTTTAGCTATATAATCAACTATAAAAAAAAGAAAAATGCATGCAGGATAAAGTTACCATCAAAAGTAATCCCTTTATTGAATATCTTCAGAAGAATGTATGCTATTCACTTTTCTTTCAGTATGCACTAATTGGCAGGTGACATAACATTGACACTGAGTGTTTTCAAATTACCTACCATATTTAGATCTTCTATACTAATATGATGGACAGTATAATATTATATCCATTTTCAAAACAAAATTAGGCATATATGTAGTGGTTTTCTGTCAATGTACACTTCTCAATATGACAGTTTTAATCTTTAATCTTTTAATCTTTTCAGAGATCCTGTCACAGAAAATGACCTTCACAACTCAGTTTTTCAAAAGCAGTAAAGACAGTTAAATGTAAGTATTTCATATTATAAAAGATTAGATAATAAGGGAAGTTAAATAATCAGGTCAATCAATGTTTTAAGTGTAGGTATTTTCTTCTCCACCATCTTTAATGAAACAATGTTTTGATGGACACTTACATGTTAATCATAAAAATAATATTTATTACAATTTAACAAATGAATGGAGTAATTTTACTCCAAATAATAATTAAATAATGAATATTTTGAAATAAATAACTTTCTTGATATGCAAATAATATACTTAAATTTTCCTATAAATATATTATTGAATTAAAAAGTGGATTATTTATCACAGTATTTTAAATAGCCTGATATGGTAGCCAAATTTGTTTAGTTCCCAGTCCATATTCTAGTTAGTTTAAAATTAGCCTGTTGTAAAATTTTTATTAATGGTCAGTCGATCTTGGTAAGTTATCAAATACTTCTGAATTATCCAAAAATTAACTTCTCTAAGTACAGTGTCTAAAGGGCAGCTTAAGTTTTTGGAAACTATAGATTATTATTTTAAAGATTTTATTTATATTTTTAGAGAGGTGAAGGGAAGGAGAAAGAGGAGAGAAACATCAATGTGTGGCTGCCTCTCAAGTGCCCCCTAATGGAAACCTGGCCCACAACCCAGGCAAGTGCCCTGACTGGGAATTGAACTGGTGACCCTTTGATTCCCAGGCTGGCAATCAATCCACTGAGCCACACAAACTAGAGCAGAAACTATAGAATATTTATAACTGTCATAGTCATATTATAATTCAAATTTATTTCCAAAAATTTATTTTGGCAATGAAGAGAGCATATATTTAAAAAACAACTACATAATAGTTTCATTTAAATAATATGCTTAATTATTATAAATCCTACTCATTATCATTAGAGAAACAAGAAATGCTTTTGTCATCTGAAATATTGACATTAATATCAATATGTATGTAAGACAAATATTTCTTCCCTCATATAATAAATTTTACATTTTTTGCACATTCTTGAAAACATTTTTGAATTATCTAATTGGCATTTATATCATTAAGATCTATCTCTATTTTTAATAGAATCAACCCTTTTTGTTATTCTTTTCCCCTGATTTGGCACCTTAAAAAAAAACCCACATATTTAAATAATACACACATTATTTGATAATGCTTATCCTATTCATTCTCTAAATGTTGCTTTTAAGCTAAAACGATGTATTTCAAAGATATAACTGACAATTAAATTTTAATTAACAGCAAGATTATTGTTAGTTAACATGAAACTAAATTTTTTATTTTTTATTTTATTTTATTTTTTCCATTGCCATTTAGTTCTTTTAAAAAAAACAATAAAATTTATTTTTATTGTTGTTCACATACAGTTGTTTCCATTTTCACCCCACCAGGCCCCCTGACTGACCCATCCCTGCCTCCTGCCCTTGAACCTACTCCCTTTGGTTTTGTCCCTGTGTCCTTTTTTAAAAATATATTTTATTGATTATGCCATTACAGTTGTCCCATTTTCCTCCCTTTACTCCCCTCCACCCTGCACCCCCCCACCCACCAGCATTCCCCCCCTTTCGTTCATGTCCATGGGTCACACATATAAGTTCTTTGGCTTCTACGTTTCCTATATGATCCTTAACATCCCCCTGTCTATTTTGTAGACCATTTGTGCTTCTTATTCCCTGAACAGTTTCCCCATTCTCCTCCCACCCCCTCTCTGCTGATAACCCTCCATGTGATCTCCATTTCTGTGATTCTCTTCCTGTTCTACTTGTTTGCTTAGTTTGTTTTTGTTTTTGTTTTTTTAGGATCCATTGTTGATAGTTGTAATTTTGTTGTCATTTTACTTTCATATTTTTGATCTACTTTTTCTTAGATAAGTCCCTTTAACATTTCATATAAAAAGGGTTTTGTGGTGATGAACTCCTTTCACTTGACCTTATCTGGAAAACACTTTATCTGCCCTTCCCTTCTAAATGATAGCTTTGCTGGATAGAGTAGTTTTGGATAAAGGTCCTTGTCTTTCATGACTTTGAATACTTCTTTCCAGCCCCTTATTTCCTGTAAGGTTTCTTTTGAGAAATCAGCAGATAGTCTTATGGGAACTCCTTTGTAGGTAACTGTCTCCTTTTCTCTTGCTGCTTTTAAGATTCTCTCCTTATCTTTAATCTTGGGTAATGTAATTATGATGTGCCTATGGTGTGCTTCCTTGGGTCTAACTTCTTTGGGACTGTCTGACCTTCCTGGACTTCCTGGAAGTCTTATTTCCTTTGTAAGATTGGAGAAGTTCTCCTTCATTATGTTTTCAAATAAGTTTTCAATGTCTTGCTCTTCCTCTTTTTCTGGCACCCCTATGATTCAGATGTTGGAATATTTAAAGTTATCCTAGAGATTCCTAAGCCTCTCCTCATATTTTTGAATTCTTGTTTCTTCATTCTTCTCTGGTTGAATGTTTGTTTCTTCCTTCTGGTCCAAACTGTTGAAAACTGTTGATAAGAGACCTGGATTCCTTTCTGTCACTGTTGGTTTCCAATACATTTTCCTTTATTTCACTTTTCATAGCCTTCACTTTTAACTTTATTTTGCAATTGTACTCAGCCATTTCTGTGAGTGTCCTAATTACCAGTGCTTTGAACTGTGCATCTGATAAGTTGGCTATCTCTTGTATTTTTTCTGGAGCTTTGATCTTTTCTTTAATTTGGGCCATTTTTCCTTCCTTCCTTCCTTCCTTTCTCTCTCTCTCTCTCTCTCTCTCTCTCTCTCTCTCTCTCTCTCTCTCTTTATCTCTCTTTCTTTCATCTCAGTGCACCTGTTACATAGTAAGGTGAGGATATTTGCCAGGGTGGGGCAATCCACATAGCTGCATTGTGGTGCTGTGTGTGTGTTGGGGGGGGGGGGGTCTGAGAGGGAACAGGGTGGCTTGCTCAGCTCTTGGCCGGCTTTAATCACTTCCTCTGCTACCCATAAGCAAATTAGGCCCTTCTGGTGCTGATTCCCAGGTGGGCAGTTTTGTGTACATTCTATGCCCCTGTGGGTCTCTCCAATGAACTCTTCTGTGAGGCTGGGAGTTTCTCCTGCTGTCACAACACCCTCAAGTTTTTTCAGTCAGAGGTTTTGAGGTTTTCTTTCCCCATGCTGGAATCCTGGGTTGTGCTGTCTGTCTCACTCCCCAGTTGTTCCTCCTGGATTACCAGCACGAAAATGTGGGACCACCCACAGACACTGCCTCACCTGGTCCACCATTTGCCACCCACCCCTGTCTGCTAGCAGCTGCCTTGCTGCAATTCCTCTCCACCCTGGCTGCCCATCTCTAGTCTAGATGAATGTGTCTTCTTTAACTCCTTGGTTGTTGGATTTCCATATAGTTAGATTTTCTGGCAGTTATGGTTGTTTTTGTTTTTAAATTTGTCGTTGCCCTTCTTTTGGTTCTGTGAGGAGGTACAGTGTATCTATCTATTCCTCCATTTTGGCCAGAAGTTGCCCATTTAGTTCTTTTCCTCCCCACCCCCTGCCATCACCACACTGTTGTCCATGTCCATGAGTCCTTTTTCCTTTTTTGCTCAAACCCTCTACCCCTTAACCTCCCCTCCACCACAGCTGTCATTCTGCTCTCTATCTATGAATCTGTCTCTATTGTGCTTGTTTAGTTTGTTGAATAGATTTCACATATGAATGAAATCATATGGTGTTTGTCTTTCCCTTGTAGCCTTATTTCACTTAGCATAGTGTTCTCCAGGTCCATCCATACAATCACAAAGGGTAAAATTTGCTTCTTTCTTTACTGCCAAGTAGTATTCCATTGTATAAATATCCCATAGTCATTTTATCCACTCATCTACTGATGGACACTTGAGTGCTTCCATAGCTTGGTGATTATAAATAATAGTACCACAAATATAGGGGTTATTATGTTCTTTCAAATTAGGGTTTTGAGTTCCTTCATATGTATTCCCAGAAAGGGGGCCACTGGGTCAAAAGGCAGATCCATTTTTAATTTTTTGAGATAACTCCATACTGCTTCCCACAGTAGCTGCACTAATTTGCATACCCACCAAAAGTGCAAAATAGTTCCCCTTTCTCCACATCCTCACCAGCACTTTTTGTTTGGTGATTTATTGATGATAACAATTCTGACAGGTGTGAAATGATATCTCATTGTGGTTTTAATTTGTACTTCTCTGATGATCAGTGACATTGAGCATCATTTCATATGTCCATTGGTCACTGTATGTCCTCTTTAGAGAAGTGTCTATTCAGGTCCTTTGCTCATTTTTTAATTGGGTTGTTTGCTTTTGTTTTGGTATTGAGGTTTGAAACCTAATATTTTAAATTAAAATTATTATACTCTGTTGTATTATGATGAAATCTTTTGATCAAAGTCTTTGTTCTAATTTTTGTTTGAGTGGGTCTGTTTCAGTCATATTCTTAATCCTAAGGCATGAACTTTACTCATGCCTTATTTTTAAAGTATGAGTCTTTAGAGTCTTTAGTCTTAAGTATTGCCTCTTATTTTTAAAGTATGAGTCTTCCTCAGACTGAATTAAATGTTGGAAATTCTCAGAACAATCTCCACAGTGGCCTGCCTGTAACATGTCTCTCAGGATTGTTTGACTCTTTGTCTCCTTTCACCTCTGATCTGCTCTGTTTGTGTGGTCTTGTTTGTTCATCTGAGGTCTTAACCAGTGAAACATGGTAAAATCTCATTCAGATTTCCAAGCCTTCACACAGTAGCCCTTTCCTACCTCTGATTCCTACATAGCAAATTCTAGCCACTTCACCAGTTCTGAGTGGAATCTTGGCCTTCACACTTAGTGAGCACACCTTATGCACCATTCCTATACTCACATTGAGAAAGTAATCCCAAATTAAAATTGGTCTGACTGTTAAAGTAAATTTATGCATTTCCATCTTCTCAATGATCATAGTCGTTTAAGGCCTGAAAACACTCAATCTGATACACTAGATGGTTTTTATGGTGGATACCTTTTATTTATAAGTTTGATACCATTTATTCACATAGTAGAAGTGGAACCAAAACTATATTATATTTAGGTAATTTCTATTCTATCAGTTTACCTAAAAATATTGAAATATATATGATATATTCTATTAATATTATGTAAGGATCTTCAGAATATCATCATTGATATGAATATAGATAACTACCTATATGCTTTAAAGTTTGCATAATAGAATGATTTAAAATTTCTTTAATTTGTTAAATTAATTCAAAGGCACTTTAAAGTAAAATATAATTTTCTTTAAAAATACTGTATGTCAAAAAAGAACATTAAAGAATATGAATATAAATATGAAATAGCTGTGTTTATATTTGTATATGTTTTACAATAAAAGTGTTTTCTCTAAGGGAGATCAGAGCTACTCTTATTAAGTTTCTTTGTTATGTTGAGTAATGTTTTAATTTGTCTGACTTTTACTTTCATCATGTGTAAATATCAATGATACTCTCTACTTCATTATAAAGAATTTATTTACTAAATAAATCAAATTAAAGTGTTTTTAGAAAAGTTTCTGTGCCTTGTTTTACCAAGGCAATGCTTTATTTCCAGTGCTTTTTTAAGTGTAAACTTAGAATACAGATTTATGAAAACTTTTTAATTTAGAAAATAAATATTCTACACATTTGAGTAGCATACATATGAGTACTCATTCTTTGATGAGTAAATACAATGTATGATAAAGTGTTTATATTTTTATTGAAAATGTGCCAAGAAATCAAATAATAATGCCAAGGTCATTGATTACTGAGGTATAATTACTAGGGTTAAGTAATAATATCTGCTAATAGCCCAATTTAACATAAGATATAAAAATATAGTAAAGGATATATTATTTACCTAAAGATATATTTTTAAATATCTCAATTGGAGTTTTTTAATTATTGTTTTAGCTGTTACAGTTGTTCCCACTTTTCTTCCCTTCCCATCCCTCAACCAGCCCCACCATCTCCATATCCCCAGCCAATCCCCACATTGTCCATGTCCATGGTTTGTGCTTACATGTTCTTTGGTTAATCCCTTCACCACCCTTCATCCCATGTCCCCTTCCTTTCCAGCGGCTGTCAGTATGTTCTATGTATCAAAGATTCTGTTACTATCTTGTTTGTTAATGTATTGTATTCATTAAATTCCACATGTAAGTGAGATCATGTGGTATTTTTCTTTCACTGACTGGCTTAATTCACTTAACATAACTTTTTTCAGGTCCATCCATGTGTTGCAAAATATAAGTTTCTCCCTTTCTCCTGCTGCATAGTACTCCATTGTATAAGTGTACCACAGCTTTTTATCCAGTCATCCACTGTTAGGCACATAGGCTCTTTCCAAATCTTGATTAAGTGAATGGCACTGCTGTGAACATGAAGGTGCATGTATTTTATTTATTTACATATTTTTATCCTCTAAGATTTAAAAAAAATAGACTTCATCACAACATATATCTATACTACCATAAAAGGCATTCATATTATGTTTATTTTGATTTGTTTAAAAAATGTATCTATTTGTATAGCCAGTGGAATATTTCTTTCAAACCAAATAGTTCTTTTGTGCTCTTTGCCAGCTAAGTCTCAGTGCCTGGCCCTAAGCAACCACTAGTTTTGATTCAGTCACTATAAATTAGTTTTGAAAGTTCTAGTCTTTTTTGCCTGCCTTCTTTTGCTATATATATAAATACATATATACGAAGTCTGTCCAAAAAGCTGCAGCCATTGTTAATATAATGAGAATGGTTTGTGTGACATCTTTGTAACCTGGCAGCCAAGGAGAGTGGACTGGAATGCACATCTGTAAACACTGAAGACTTCACTGTATTAGTCAGTGGGGGTGTAGACTCCATTGATTGAGCATGTGTACCATGTGGCTGTCACATTCAAAATGACTGAGTGTGTACAGAAATTAATCCACATCAAATTTTTCATTAACCTTGAACATTCCTCCACAGAAAATATTCCGATGATTCAGAAGGCTGCAGCTATGCGCAGCTGGTGATGGCAACTTCATCATAACAATGCGCCAGCTCATGCATCACATCTTGTGCAGAGTGTTTTAGCACCCTGAGACTTCTGGCTTTTCCAAAAACTAAAATCACCTTTCAAAGGGAAGAGATTTCAGACCATTGATGAGAATCAGGAAAATATGATGGGTCAGCTGATGGTGATTGGGGGAACTGTGTGAGGTACCGAGGTGCCTACTTTGAAGGGGACTGAGGCATCATTGTTCTGCGTACAATGTTTCTTGTATTTTGTATCTTCTTCAATAAATATCTCTATTTTTCATATCGCATGGCTGTATACCTTCTGGACCGACCTCATTGTATATAAGATAGATATGTAGATTTTCCATATTCTTGCATATATTAGTCATTTTTATTCACATATAATATTTAATTGAATGGATAAACCACAAATTATCCAGTTCACTCATTGCTTTTATGATCTCATTCAAATTCATGTTTTAAAATAATGTTTAATGTTTTCCCAGCCCTAAACTAGCTCCCTAAATCCAGAGTTGTAAATCTAGCTACCTATTTTACAATGGAATTGAGGTATCTAATAGATACCTCAAGTTTAATGGGTTAACAATTGAACTCTTATTCCCTACCTCTTTCTCCATCCACAGTCATCTCAATTACATGCAACTGTATTCTTGTTGTTAATCAATTAAAATAATTTTCCTCAACCTCAACTCCCTCTCCCTTCTTCAGTCTTTCAGGAAATTCTTTGACTCTGTTTATAAAAGGGTGTCTAGGTCTTAGTATGCATCACCATCTCCGCAACTACCATCCTGATCTTTGTTCTCATCATCTCTCCTGCACATTACTGTATTAGTCCCTAAAGTAGTTGCTTTATTTCTATGTTAGCACTTTCTTGCTTATATGTTCAACATAACAGCCAGAGTGATTCTTTTAAAACCTAAGTCCACCTATGTCCCACTTATAATGAAACCCACCCAAAGACTTCTCATTTCACTCTAAGTATAAGCCAAATCTTCACAGTGGCCTACAACTGTACACATGATCTGACATCCTTCCCCTCACACCCATAATCATTATTTCTTTGATCCCATGTCTTTCTCTGTCTACTACACAACTTGACCTGTGTACTATTCCTGGAATATGTTAAGTGCACTCTCACCTTAGCTTCTTTACACAATTTGACCTGTGCCTAAAATATTCTTTCTTCAGATAGTCACATGATTAATGCCCTTACTTTCTTTGTTCAGATATTACCTTTTTAATATGGTTTTACAATGACAAACTGCTTTAAGTTACAACACTTCCCAGGATTTCCCACTCCCTGATATAGTATTCTGCTTTTTTTTCATTGCATTTATCATCTTAATATAACACAAACTTTATCATTAGCTTTGTTTATTATCGAATATTGGAATTTAAACACCATGAGGGCAAAGATCACTGTTGGCTTTCATTCTTGATTATTCTAGAGGCCATTTATTAGTGTCTTCAACATATTAAATATTTAAAAAAATAAACTCAATTTGACGAAGTAATCAAATGCATGAATCCTTGACCTATAGCTCTTTCATGATACATATTACACATATATTTGTATATATATTTCAATATTACATTTGTATTTTTAATATATTTTATTGATTATGCTATTGCACTTGTCCTAATTTTTCCATCTTTGCACCCCTCTGCCCAGTATCCCTATTTCCCTAGCAATCCCCCCCTTAGTTCATGCCCATGGGTTGCGCATATACATTCTTTGGCTTCAGTATTTCCTATACTATTTTTAACACCCCCCTGTCTATTTTATGCCTACAAATTTGTGCTTCTTAATCCCTGCACCTTTTCCTCCATTCTCTCCTGTTCTGCCTCTTAACTGATAACCCTCCAACTGATCTCCATATCTATGAATCTGTTCCTGTTCTGGTTGTTTGTTTAATTTGTTTTTTAGACTCAGTTGTTGACAGTTGTGAATTTGTTGCCATTTTAATGTTCATTGTTTTGATCTTCTTCTTTTTCTTATGTAAGTCCCTTTAACATTTCCTGTAATAATGGCTTGGTGATGATGAACTCCTTTAGCTTTACCTTGTCTGGGAAGCACCATATCTGACCTTTAATTCAGAATGATAGCTTTGCTGGTTAGAGTAATCTAGGTTGCAGATTGTTGCTTTTCATCGCTTTGAATAATTCTTGCCAATCCCTTCTAGCCTGCAAAGTTTCTTTTTCTCAAAAGAAACTAAAGCCTTATGAGAACTCCTTTGTAGGTAATCTCTGCTTTTCTCTTGCTGCTTTTAAGATTCTCTCTTATTTTTAACCTTTAGCATTTTAATTATGATGTGTCTTGGTGTGGTCCTCTTTAGATCCAACAAGATTAGGACTCTCTGTGCTTCCTGGACTCGTGTGTCTATTTCCTTCACCAAATTAATATTCTTTCATTATTCTTTCAAATAAGTTCTCCATTTCTTCCTGTTCCCCTTCTTCTTCTGGCATCCCTATGATTTGGTTGTTGGTACATTTGGAGAGGTCCCAGAGGCTCCTTAATCTATCTTCTTTTTATTTAAATTCTTTTTTGTTCTTGTTGTTCTGGTCGAATGCTCATTTCTTCAGTATGTTCCAAATGGTTGATTTGAATCTTTGTTATCCCCTCCATTGCTGGTTGCCTGTTGATTTTTCTTTATTTCACTAAAGGTAATTTTCATTTCTTCCTGGGTCTTTTTAATGCTATTGCCATACTCAATGATTTCTTTAAGCATCCTGATAACTAGTGTTTTGAACTCTGTATCTGATAGTTCTCATTTAATTCTTTTTCTGGGGCTTCGTTCTATTCTTTCATTTAGGCCATATTTCTTTGTCTCCTCAGTTTGTTTCTGTGTGTTAGGTAGAGCTGCTTTGGCTCCCTGTCTTAGTAGCATGTCCTATTGGAGAAAAGTCACTTATAAATTGTGTGAGATGGAGCGTTATGTAATCATCAGGGTGGGGAAGCCCTCTTCACCACTTTGTGTCTCTGGGGGGTGAGGGCTTATGGAGGGGCCAATGCCACTGCCTGGCTTCTGGAGGTTTGTTTGGCATTCACTCCATTTCCAGTTATTTCACTTACTCCCCATATGTGACAGGTACTCTTCCAGCTGTTGCACTGATGCTGAATCCTGGAGGGAGCTGGTCTGCACACATTCTAAGGCTGTGTGGGCCTTTTAAGTGGAGTCTCCTAAAAATCCAGCATTCCTTTCACCATCAAACTCCCACTATTTTATTGCCAAATGTTGTGGGGATTTATCTTTCTGGCACCGGACCCTGGAC
This sequence comes from Desmodus rotundus, assembly GCF_022682495.2. NCBI lineage: Eukaryota > Metazoa > Chordata > Mammalia > Chiroptera > Phyllostomidae > Desmodus > Desmodus rotundus. Next base: position 57,838,165 of record NC_071399.1, on the reverse strand, counting down.
TATGCAGTCTGACCTGGGTCTGGGATTGCTGGCTCTGAAGGTATTTTTCCTGATTTTTATCCACCACACATGAATGTGGGATCCCCTGTTCCACCCTCTCTCTGCGCCACACTGGGTCTCTGCACCTCCTACCCATCTAGATGAATGTGGCTTCTTTAAATCGTTGGTTGTCGGCCTTCCATACAGCTCAGTTTTCTGACAGTTCTGGGTGTTATTTGTTTTAAGGTCTGGTTGTAATCTTCTCTGTAGTTGTGTGAGGAGGCAAAGTGTGTTTATCTATGCCTCCATCTTGATTGGAAATCTAAGAGTCCTGTATTTTTGTTTTATGTGATTTATAATTCAAGTTTAGTAAACATTATTTTAAAACAAAAAAAAATACAAACAAACCATTGTTTATAGATGTCTACAAACAATTATTGCTCCTACCAAAATCCTCTTTCAATGAACAAATAATAAGTTAGTGCCACTTTAAAAATACTTTAGAGATAGTTAATAAGACTTAAATATGTAATATATGTTAGAACCTTTACTAGATACTTTAACATATGTATCTTTAATAAAATATCTGTATTATATACAATAACTGTATGATATATCTAATATACTTACAAGCATATCACTGAATTAGTTGGGACTCCACCTACTCAATATTAAGATCTGACTCAACTCAAACATAGATCTGCCCAATTCTGAGGTCCATACTGTAAAATTTTTGAATGTCATATATTTATGTTTATACGCACAAGTTTATTTATTATTTGACAATGTGGTATATAGTGTAAAGTAAAAATAATGATTCATTTATGATTTATTTGCTTTGTACATTCAAAATAATTTACTAATACATTTATTATAGAACTAATCACATTATATTGTAAAGAGTAAAGTAAAATGTATATCTCATCCTCTCACAGATGGTGAACATCATGGAAACTATAAGTTCATACTTTTGTATCTGCTGAGGCAAGTTTAGACTCGCACGGAGTGGGTGTCAAAGATGTTTTTATAACCAATGACTAGCTGTGAAAAAAGATGAAGCAGCAGATTCATGTATGAGTTTTATGAATTCTGTGTTTATTTGAAGTACAGAAGTGAAACAAATGCCCGCATACCAAGAGATTTAAAGTCCTGGTGTCGTGAGCACAAACAAGGAAACATTTCAACAAGTAGGTCCATATCAGTTCATTTCATCTATTGGAATCTGCTGTATCAGGTAAAACAAATTGTCTCTTGGGTGTGGGTAACTAATCATACAATGTTTGAGATAAAAAAAGACACCTAAGGGGTCATGTGTCCAGAAAATTAAAAAAATTGTATTTATACAAGCTCCTATTTTGATACCCAGAATATAACACAATTCCATAAAGCTACTTGAGACTAAGATAGATGAGGAAATTTAGCGCAGAAGTGCTTGATGTTTGATATCTTTCCTCACCTCCAAGGTAACCTAGTGTCCTAGGGAAAGGAGTTTGAATGTCAAGGAAAGTCTAGTTCCCTAGACTTAATTTATAAAACTTATAAATTAAGAACTAGTGGGAAAAGATTAAGTTATTTTTTATTGGGTTGGCCAAAAAATTCAAAATTTGTTTGCCATAAAAAATACACATTTTTCATTTTCACCAATAACTGTATTGATTTGGAAACTTTCAGTATGTTGCCTATCTCCCACATATTATAATATTGATTATTTTCAATTACTGTCTCCATTTGATCGCTATCTACTTCAACTAGTCTACCCACCTGTGGAACATCATCCAGTGAGAAATCTCCAGCATGAAATTTCACAAACCACTGTTGACACATTCGATCAGTCACAGAACCTTCTCCCTACAATGCACATTTTTTTTTTTGCATTTCAGTTGTGTTTTTACCTTTCTTGAAATACTAAAGCATAATATGCTGAAAATATTGCTTATTTTCTTCCATCTTCAATTCAATATTAAAATGGCTACCCAAAAGTTCACCAATTTTGATAATTTTTAAATGTATGCTGATATGACAGCTTTCACAATACAGTCTAACAAAATTGATTCAAATGAAGTTACAAACTAAGCAATACTAGAACCATCTTATAGGAAAAAAAAATAAAACAGACTTTTTGGCCAACCCAATAAGTTAACTCTCTAGAGCTCATTATAGAGTCAATCTTGACAAAAGTGTAGAACATTAAGAGAAGTACATAATAGATAGTACACAGTAATCTAGGAAGAATTTGTGTAATAAAAAATAACCTCAACTTCAAACCATGGCATTTTCCTTATGATGCTATTTGAAGGGTAAATAAATAAAAGGGTGGACAAAAGTAGCTTTACAGTCATGAGTATCAAAAGAGTTTTGATACTGTATTATTATGTATGTATTATGATGTTGTATTATTTATTAATTATTATATTGCTTTCTATATGAAAAACTGTATATCTACTTTTGCCCACATGTATGTAGACCTATGTTAATGAGTATCTTAATGTTTTCATTTAAAATGTTTAGAAATTCTAAAATTTTCTTAAATAATGTCAAATGGAATGCATATGTACTCAACATTCTGATTAAAAATGTGTTTGATGAGAAGGAATAGACCCTAGGCCACAGACATTTTATCTACTTGTTTGGTTGATATCTATTGACTTTCCCAAACTAAAATTTTTATATTTCCAACCAACCCTGTGTAAAGCAGTTGACTTGGGGTTATTCCTTCCTTTTTCTCATGGCACTATAACCTGAGCCATTCCACTATCACTGTGCTATTGAGAACCTTACGTTTTAGCTGGAGGGCAACATGTTTAGACCTGAGTTTCAAGTTCCAAGAATTGTTATCAATTATATTTTCATACATTATTTGAATAGAATTGTATTGTATATAAAATACTTAAAGTAACTTCATGTATAAAACATTAGCTCAGTTTAGAGTTTTCATAGTGTAAAATATTTGAAAAGTAAAGGCAATTTATTATGAAAAAGAACAAATTGTGATTTAGAGTTAACTGTGTTTTTGCCATTGACTTGCTCAGAGTAGGAGAGTTTAACATTTTTTGTCAATTTCATATTTGATTTGACAGAATATTTTCTCCTGTAATCTTTAGCTCCTAAAAATATATAACAACATAGACATTTGAATAAGCCATAGTTTAGCAAAAGATATAGAATTACTCATTTCTGTGATTTGATTAAGTTTCACTATAACTTCTTAAAATATTTAAAATTGTCCAATAGTATTTATAACTACATTTGCAAAACAATTTGTGTGGCACTTACAATTCAAAACAATAACATAATTTTTGCTCTGAAAAAAAAATATTTTTAAATTCTTTACTTTTGTAACAATCCCCTTCCCTCCTTCCTCCCTCCTTCCCTTCCTCTCCCCTCCCTCCCTCCCTCCCTCTCTTCCTTCCTCCTTCTTTTTTGCCTTTGTGTTCCTTATTTTCTTTTCTACTCCTCCTTTTATCTCTTTTTCTGCTTTAATTTCTTTTCAAAAAGTGATGCCCTTTCTTTTATGTGTTGGCTATATTCTTTTTGTCTTCTAGGATATTATGTGGCATTTCTTTTACAGGTTCTTACATATTTATTATGAAATTGAATTTAAACTCTATCACACTACTTTATGCTTACATTTAAATAGATACTTCTTGTGCTAAATCATTGACCACAAGCCCAAAATTTTGAGCACATTTAGGACAGGAATAGGCTGTATTCAGCATTTCATCCATAAACTGTGAAATGTGGTAGATTCAATAAGCATTTAATGAATTATTTATATAAACATTTGTACTCTGAAACAAAATTGACATTGTCTTCATTCTTTTCATGGGATCCTGGCTAAAGCCACAATTATGGGTACAAAAATTAATTGTAACATCATTTTGAATTTCGTTGTTTACATATTGATGTATATTTTTTTCTTATTGAGAATTATTTCTCTGTTTAATAGAATCTTTAAATTTCTCTCTTAATTGCACCAGTTTTTTTTTTTCTTTTTTGGTAGGGAGTGTATTTAGCCCACATTTACTGATTTACTGATTTTTATTTTTTATTTTTAAAAATATTGTATTTATTTATTTTTAGAGAGAGGGGAAGAGAAGGAGAAAGAGAGAGAGAGAGAAACATCAATATGTGTTTGTCTCTCATGCATCCCCTACTGGGGACCTGGCCTGCAACCCAGGCATGTGCCCTGACTGGGAATCAAACTGACAACCCTTTGGTTTGTAGCCCACACTCAATCCACTGAGCTACACCAGCCAGGGCTTATTTACTGATTTTTAATAACTGAATAATAATTTAAAAGTTATAAGCATACAAATTGTGTTTAAGACCTAAAATGTTTTAAATATTATTTCAATTTTATGGGCATCTAAAAATGGTAGATTTCCTATCTGCCTACATTCTAGAAATTATCTGGTCCTTAAGGACAAACGTTATTAAATGTTATCCTCTTCAATTTTTATATTCACAGATATTTGGATAGTACTGGCTATATAACATGCAGGCTTAAACTAAATAATTAAATACAAAAAATGAATGGATAGTTAAAATGAATACTTTTCTAGAAAATGTTTTTTCATTTTCAGTTATATATTCACATAGATAATGTAGTTAGGTACACATCCATATTTTAATATTAAATCTCTTTAATACTAAATCAGAATTCATTTTACAATATAGTCATTTAATAATATATAACATGGGCAACTTTCACTTAAAAAAGAGTGTTTTCAAACTTGTTTGTCAAGACAAATATAATGTTATATTGATCCAGAATAATTTACATAATATTGCTGATCTTTTGCAATGAAGCTAAAGAAGTTTTTATAGGGATTTGGTTTTTACAGGGATCTGGGATATATTTAAAGAATTTGTTTCAATCACAATTTATTATTTTTCTTAATCTATTACAAAAATAGATTTTTAGATTTTAATGTTAAAATAGATTTTCATGTTAATAGATTGCATTAATCTGTTACATAACTTGATACCTCCTTTCATCTCTTCCATCCATAAATATTATCTTTAGAATTATTGATTAGTCATTGTATGGGAGGAGGCTGAAAAGATGCTTGTTAAGTAGATGGTATTTCTAATTTGCCAATGCATAATCAAGTTAGTGTTTGAGATAGCTTTGTGTCTGAAAGAACAATTTGAAATCACTTTACATGACATATTTTTTGTCAGCAAGTAAAAAATTCATAACATTGTCAAATTTGCTTTTAAGAAATGCTTAAATGTAGAATAACATATAGTAATATTGGTGTCCACAATATTTTATTTAACACAAAGTAAATCATGATAAACTCAGAAGGTCCAGATGATCAAAAAGTATGAACTGAGGAGAAAAATACTTACTGTTAAATTGAACCATGTGTGCATTTAGAAATTGGAAGTAATGTGAAACAACTAAATAATCAGTAGCAATTCTGATATTTATATAGTAATGTTAATTTCAAATAGGTGAATAATTATAGAGTGACACAGAGCTATACATGATCATAACTGACACAAAAGCATGGGCGTGCATGCACATGTGTATACATTATGCTTTTGTGGGTTTTTTTCAAATAATCTCAAAGTATCCTTCCATTTTTCCACCTTATTTTTTATATTTAATCTAAGTTATATATTATTTTTTAAAGTTATATATTCTTTTTTTAAGTTATATAGTCTTGACTTAAACTATTCTGTAAGTCCTCAGCTCTTTATTACCACTCACTTTCTTACTTCTCTTTCTACTCAGAGAAAACATCCAATTTTCTAAGTGTTCCTGGCTAATTCTCCCCTGGCTGTGTCCTTTGCTGTTTTCTATGATTACAACAATTTTCTAAACCATAACTTTCACACCATTTATTTCTTTTCTTAAAAGTTTATTGCAGGTTAATTTTACTTTAGGAAGCCCAAGTGAATGAAAAACACTCTGCTTGCCCAAATATGCATTTTACAAATTGAAAATACTTATATTTGTATTATTTGAAAGAAAATAGACCGAATAATATGTGTAGTAAACAGGGTTAGGTGCAGAGAGGAACTTCCTGATTAAAAGGGTTTTTTTGGCATCAAAGGAACTTGTGATATCTACTATCCAGAGGATTTTCAGAATTGGAGAGACTCATCTCTCTGATAGCTTAGGTGCAATTTTGCCTGGAGATAGGTGACAAAAGAGATAGTTCTTGTACTGTGATATGAAATAAGGAATGACAGGTTTTGAGTATCATATAACAGCAGTTCCTTCATTTTTTCCTATTCAGAAATTTTGTAAGTTATTTAGACTTTGGACAGATGATTGTGTCATAAAGCAACTTTTGAATTTAACCAAAATGTCTACAGACCTGACCTTATCAGAACTTGTGAAATATTACATCATCTGATGTAGGTGTTGAAAGTAATTTCCCATTTTTAAAAAATAAATACTTTTTTCTGTATGAACTCTTTTTTTACAGATAAGCAAATAATATTTTTACAAGCAACTATTCTGAGTAAAGAAAATATAGTAAATCAATTCTATAAAAAGCATTTATAATTATATATTTTTAAGTAACAAAGTTTTAAAAGCCATGAAATTTTAAAATTTTTATTATAAATCTCATACATGTTTCTCAATGCCTTAAATATGCATGCACTTTAATTACATTTCCTGTTGTAATAGGTGATAAAATCTTTAAATTTAAAAGAGTTAATAATACAATATGGAAAAAAATCCAAATCACAAAATATTAAGATTTTAGTGTCAAAAATATCTAACGAGTAACAGCATAAAACACAGAAACATAATTATGAGTAGCTACTTCATAAAGCATCAAGTATAACTAATATAATCAATACATTTAGAAAGATAACATTCAGAAAAAGTAATAGCAGATAACAGAATACCTCCACAAGGCTAACTCACTTTACACCAACACACACACACACACACACACACACACACTCAGACACACACACACAAAGCAGAGCTAGATTAAGCTGCCAAACATTGGGGCTTCTCATTAAAGATTTCTAAATAGCAGGTACAAGCTTAAAAGAAATTATATTGGCTACTGAATGAAAAAATCTGAAAGAAGAGAATAAGAATTGCTATGCTAGTTGTAAAATGAAAATATGAAAAGTTAACATTTTGCTTTCTCCAGGCCAGAAGTGGAAAAGGAAGCAAAAACAACGACAGTTGTGCAGAGATGGTTATCTCCAGCTTTGCACAGAAATCATTAAAAGACATGATTAAGATAATTGAAGAAATTTGTATATTGATACTGTACTGGGTTTTAGTTGTTAGCATTTTTAAATCAGCATTTTATTTTCTGAATGTAATTACTACATTGGATGTATGTGAATGTCTTTGTTTTTAGGAAAAATAAGTATGTTTTATGATAAATTGTCATATTGTCTATAAACAATTTTAAAAGACTCTGAAAAATGCTTATGTGTAGAACCAGAGAAAGAGAAAGAAAACTGTTGCAAATTTTAGTGATTTTCTGAACTTAGCTGATTGATATATGAGTTTATTGTACTAACCTTGCAATGCTTTTTTTATCGAATTACAATTCCTTTCAAAATAAGAAAGGAAGAAATATAAAATACCTGATGACAAACAGAAAAATTACCAGGCAGAATACATACTGTATAAGGGTGTAGAAGTTTACTTTAACACCGCTGCATGAAGTGTTCTGGAGGGCTTCAGTGAGGGAATAACATAATCGGACTTTCTGATTTTAAAAGATCCCTCAGTACTGTAGAAAAATGTATTATATGGAGAGTGATATGTCAAATAACCATGTACAAGGCTATTGTAGTAGCCCAGTAAAGAGGCAACTATATTGGATGAAGAAGTGGGGATGGTGAAATGCATTAAAAAAAAGTCAGTAACATGTTTTGGAATTAGATCCAGCAAAATTGTTGATGGATTTGTTTGGGCAACACAGAGAGAGAAAGGCTATTAGGTTTTGGAGAAGATGGACAGATGTGTCATTAAATGAGATGGAGTTGAGGAAACAATCTTATAAGGCAAATGCAAGAGTTTGGTTTTCTTATATTAATTTTCAAGTGTCTTTTAGACTATTTGGGAGTTATAGGTTTAGAAATTTAGATGTGAAGCTAGTAAGAAACCAGGAAGCTATAAATTAGAGATTAATCTTTACAAAGATTGAATTTAAAACAATGATTTTCTATAATTCATGCACAGTGAGCATAAAGAGTGAAGATAAAAGCCCTGGCTGGTGAAGCTCGGTGGATCAAATGCAGGCTGCAAAACAAAGGGTTGCCGGTTCGATTCCCAGTCAGGGCACATGCCTGGGTTGCGGCCCAGGTCCTCAGTGGGGGTCAGTGAAAGGCAACCACACATTAATGTTTCTCTCTCTCTCTTTCTCCTTCCCTTCCCCTTTCCCTAGAATAAATAAATAAAATCTTAAAAAAAATAAAGAGTGGAGGTAAAGATAGTGTTAAAGTTTAGGAGACAATCTTGGGGAATTTCAAAATTTAGAGATCAAACAAAAAATAGAAATTTGAAAATAAGTCATAGATTAGTTAATCTATGACAAACAAAGAGAACCAGGAAATAGCAGAGTTAAAAATTCCCAGAGAAGTGCAGGTTTCAAGATAAAAGGAATGCTTTTAAGTCAAGATCAAGATAAGAATGGCCATTCTCATAGCCTTGTAGGTTCTAGCTGAGCAATAAGGAAAAACATAATTAAAGGTATCCAGATTGGAAAGAAAGAACTAAACAATTTTACTAGCATGTACTATAATCCTTTACATATAGAACAGTTTACAGAATCCATTAATAAACTATTAGCACTAACAAAGGTATCTAGTGATGCTGTGAGATGTAAGATCAGTAAATAATATACAAAAAATAGATTAAAAATTAATGTAACAGCATTACAAATAATAAAATATTTAGCAATAAATGTAACAAAATAAGTGAAACACTTGTACACTGAAACTACAAAATATTGTTGATAAAATTTAAATAGTATAAAAAAATGAAAAGATATCCTATGTTTATGTATTGATAGACTTAATATTGTTAAGATCATAATACTTCTTAAATTGATCAACAAATGCAACATATTTTAAACAAAATTTTAATTGCATTTGGGAGTGAAATTGATGAGCTGACCTGAAAATTCATATGGAAATACAAGAAAATCAGAATAGTAAAAACAGTCTTGAAAAATAAGAATGAAGATGAAGGAGACATTCTTACCAATTTGAAAATGTAACTCATGGCTGCACTAATCAAAGTAGCCTGCTATTAGCATAAGGATAAACATATAAAACACTGGAATAGAATTGAGTGTCCAGAAATGAATCCATAGACTATATCAATTAAACTTCAACTAGGATGTCAAGACAATTCAATGGTGGAAATAATAGCCTTTTCGACAAATGGTGCCTGGACAGCTGAAAAGCCATGAGGTAACTAGGTGAACAGGTGCAAAGAAATGGAGTTGGGCCTTTACTTCATATTATACACACAAATTAAATTAAAATTAACAAAAAAAAATAAAAAAAATTAAAATTAACAATAGATCTAAGTGTGTAAAACTCTTGGAAGATATTATAGGAGGAAATATTTATGATCCTGATGTAGGTAAATTTTGTTAATAGATAAGCCTAAATGTACAGATTTCAAAAGAAGAAATAGATATATTTCAATATATGAAGTTAAAAATGTTTGCACTGCATATCATACTATTAAGAAAGTATCAAAACAACTCACAGAAGGAAACTATCTGCTATATTTCTAAAGAAACTTACATTTGAACTATATAGATAACTCTTAAAACAATACAAGAAGTGAATAAGCCAATTAAAAGTGAGTAAAGAATTTGAATAGACATTTCTCCAAAAAAGAATATAAAAGTGGTCAATAAGAATATAAAGTAATTCTCAACATCATTAACTCTTTTTTTTTTATTGTTATTCAATTACAGATATATGCCTTTTCTCCCCATCCCTCCACCCCACCCCAGGTGAACCCACCTCCCTCCCCCACCTCCACCCTCCCCCTTGGTTTTGTCCATGTGTCCTCTATAGTAGTTCCTGTAATCCCCTCTTCCCACTGTCCCCGCCCCCCGCCCCCCCCCACCCCCGCTCTGGCTATTCTTAGATTGTTCTTAACTTCAATGTCTCTGGTTATATTTTGTTAGGTTTTTTCTTCTATTGATTATGTTCCAGTTAAAGGTGAGATCATATGGTATTTGTCCCTCACCGCCTGGCTTATTTCACTTAGCATAATGCTCTCTTAGAAAAGAGCAAATCAAAATCATATAAATATAATGTTTCACACATACTAGAAGGTAAAACCAGAAGGGCAGGTGATGTCGTGTTGACCAGGACGGGGAAAATAATGAAAACTCGTGCATTACTATTGGACATGTGAAACAGTTCAGACATTTTGGAAAACATCTTAGCAACCTTTCAAAATGTTAAACATAGAGTTACCAAATGACCCCAGTTACCAACACAGAGCTCCTAAAACCTAATTTTCTAATTTATAAGAGCAGTAGGAGCATCTTTTGCTCTACTATTTTGGTGTTTGACCCTGGTTCATGACACAGAGCTTCTAAATCCCTTGAAATTCCTGGATGATAACAGGTCTTTGGTTCCAATGAGGTAACTCTTGGTCATCTTCTGGATATCGCTGGTTACCAGAAAGACCAAACCATGATTAGAGAAATTGGAATTATTAGGCCCCCTCACCAGAGACAGGAGAGGGACTAGAACTAAAGTAAATAATCAATCATTTCTACATGATGAAGCACCCATAAACATCCCATAGTATGGGATGGGGAGGGCTTCTGTATTGCTGAACACTTCTCTATGTCAAGAGGGTGACATACCCCGATTTTACAGGGACAAAAGCTTCTGCTCATGGGACCGTTTCAGACCTTTCCTTATGTAGCAATTCATTCAACTTCATCTGTATCCTTTATTATGTCTTTTATAATACAATAGGCTAGTAAAAATAAATGAGCACTCCCCAGAGTTCTTTGAGCTGTTATAGCAAATAATTGAATCCAAGGAAGGCAGGGCTGTGGGAACCTCCCATTTTTAGACAAGTTGAACAAAAATTTTAGATAATCTAGATACCTACTAATTGGTGATTGGCTTCTGAAGTAGAGGTGGGGAGGGCAAGTCTTGTGAGTATAAGCCCTTTACCTGTGGGATAGCATCACAATTGAATTTAACTGGAGGACACCAAGCTGGTTTCACGGAAATTGCTTGATGTGAGAAAAAATTCCCACACATCTGGTGCCAGGGGTGTTTGTGAGTGTGGTAGTAGTGTGAGAACAAAGGAGAAACACATGGGTGGAGTGTGTCTTTCCCACACAGTGAGCCACCCAGGCTGAGGTAGTCTGTTATGGCAGCCCAAGGAGATCAACACCTCTGGATCCAGGATGACCCAGTAACATGTCCACCAATGCTAAGCATGCAGATACTATTTTTTTCTCAGCTTTTTAGCTTATTTCAAAGTCCATTGGGAAAAAAAAAAAAGATTCTATTAGTTTAAAACTGTCTACTTTCCTATTACAAAATGTATCAAACTACTTTCACCAATAACCAATATACTTTGTTTCAATGTAGATAAAATAGAACTGTTGTCTGATCTTTAACCTAAAGCTGATTTTTAACGATTATATTTTATTCATATTCAGTGATAACAGAGAAGTCTAAACACTGAGATAACATTCTATTATGATGGATTTTAAACAATATATGCATTTATTGATGGGGTATAAAATGTCTAAAGTTAGAAGACTCTTTAGGGCAATGAGATATTTAGAGAAGTGAATACTAGAAAACTCTAATAAAAGAACAAAAAATATAAGAGACACACAAAAAAGGGGAAAAATGATCTGAAAAATAAGATAACCAGGACTCAACAGAGCAGAGTGTAAAGAGAAAAAAAAAATTGTTTTTAGTGCCAGAAGTGGGAGTTGGTTATTTACTTTGGCAGTTATTAGTACTTTTACTAAGCATTCAATTGCTAAATAGAAACAAATAGAATTACCCCCAAACATATATTTAGATAGTTATATAAAAATTCACAGAAGTATGTAATGAGATACCAACTATTTTATCCTTAGCCTTTCTTTTCTTTCCTAATTTCTGAAATAAATTTTCATTTAAGAAATGTTTAATAATTACATACAAGTAAGATTTTAAGGAAGGTACACTTAAAAAATATGTAGGACAATTCTGTCAAAAAATATTCTGGGGAATTTGTAATAATATTTTATTATTACAGTAAGTACCATTTTTATCTTAATTTCTGCTACCTGCTACATTTTGTTAAATTCTAGACAAAGTCACAACATCTGAAATCATAAACCTTGTTGTTTGCAAATATCCTATGCAGAAAATGAAAGAAAATCAAGGGTTGAGTATTTCTCATGTTCCTACAAACTTAATTTTCTAAAACTTTAGTGATATATACAAGAAGCATATTTCAATACACAAACAATTATGGGCACTTTACATCAAAGATACCTACTGAGTTTTGGAAAAATATACATTGCCATTCTTTTCTCTTGAAAACAGATTTTTATTTTTTCAGTCTAGTTTTATATACATGATATTGGCAGTGCAATTAAAGAATTCTGCTTTATAGTTTGTGCTTTCAGTCTCAAAACAAATAAGATTAGAAAAAGCCTAAATTCCAGAGAAAAATAAATAACTAAAATGTGTCAGGATTTGTGTCACTGTCTCACAGTGGAAAGTTCACAACCTTTCAAGTTGAAAACAATAATATAATAGCTTTGACATTTTACACATGTGACATTGAGATTGGAATATCTGAATCATAGGTTATTTATCTATATGCAGAATCATATGAAAATGTACAAATTATAGCCATTTTACATATTTTAATATGGCAGAAAACTTCATTTTGTATTGTAATTTTTTCCTGGAGATGCCATTTAAAATTTCAATTTATTTTATTTTGCTTTTGACTCACTTAAAGGTAAAGATAACCTTCTGTTTTATACACTTTCAAGCTAATTACATAATGTTGTATGTTGTAATATGTTAAAGTTTCATGTTTTAACATGTACCTCTTTTATAAACTCTTAGATGCTTAGAATGTTTAGCTCATTTCCAGTCTGAGTTGCAACAAAAAATATATATAATTTGGGTTACTTCCATTCAGAGTGATTTCAGTAGTTGTCGTTTTTTTCTTTTAGTTTTCTTTCATGTTGTTGATGTTGTTTATATGTATAGCAGATGGCAACAATCATAGAAATCAGCACAGCAATCAAAGGGATCAGTGGTATCATGCATTTTTGTTAGGGTCACGGGATGCACCCACTGGGAAAATAGCAGCAACATCTGACAGTGAGGGCTGAACACTGTATCTGCTTAGTAATCAGACAGGATCAGGACCACAGGTGACCTGGAATTGCTGAGTGAAATAAGGGAGGATAAAAAAAGATGCCAGAGGTTTATTTGCAGTGAGAAGATTATTATAGGCAAATGCATCCTTTTTACTAGCTTGTAATGCAGAAGCTCCAAACCGGGGAGCTGTACTTGTGTTCCAAAAAGACCACCCGGAGGGCCAGCAGATATGCACATGTTGTGGGCATGCTATTTATTACTCATGTTACAGGGGGGTGCACCCATGGTAGTGGAGGAAGACCTGGCCTCTCACCCAGCCTTGGTGTTACTTATAGGTTTAGAAAGGGAGTAGCATGTGAAAATTCTATACTTTTGTGATAAACACAGGAGCCTTGAAACACAGGGGCCTTGACACAGCTGGGACTTCCTGATACAGACAGTTCTCCTCATTCCTCCTGCCACCTGTTCTCTGAGGTCATGGAGAGGCCATGCCCTGAATTACCCCACATAGCTCAATAGTTTAATGTCCATTACATTCTTGATGATTACATGTTGGTTACACTAACAGTAAATTGCATGAACTGAAGTGAAGGTAGGCAGATTTGCACAAGAATATTCTCACTCCTTACTAATGAGTACATAATGATACATGTTGAAATGTGAGTATTTTCAATAAATCACCTGAATTCAAACAGTGCTGTTAGTGCTCATGATTTTGTCTTTGCCAGCTTATCAATCATGGATATATTTAATGAAAGTTATATTGCAAATTTCTATTGAACTTTTTAAATTTTATTTTATTTTTTAACATTTTTTATTGTTGTTCAATTACAGTTGTCTGCATTTTCCCCGCACCCCTCCACTCCATCCCAGCCAAACCACCTCCCTCCCCTGCCTCCACCCTCCCCCTTGATTTTGTCCATGTGTCCTTTATAGTAGTTCCTGAAAACTCCTCTCCTCACTATCCCCACCCCACTCCCCTCTGGCTATTGTTAGATTGCTCTTAACTTCAATACCTCTGGCTATATCTTGTTTGCTTTTTTCTTTTGTTGACTAGGTTCCAGTTAAAGGTGAGATCATATGGTATTTGACCCTCACCGCCTGGCTTATTTCACTTAGCATAATGCTCCCGAGTTCCATCCATGCTGTTGCACAGGGTATAAGCTCCTTTCTCTCTGCTGCATAGAATTCCATTGTGTAAATGTATCATAGTTTTTTGACCACTGTGGAAAACAGTATGGAATTGCCTCAAAAAACTAAAAATGGAACTGCCTTTTGACCCAGCAATTCCGCTGCTGGGATTATACCCTAAGAACCCTGAAACACCAATCCAAAAGAACCTATGCACCCCAATGTTCATAGCAGCACAGTTTATAATAGCCAAGTACTGGAAGCAAGCTAAGTGCCTATCAGCAAATGAGTGGATCAATTTTCTATTGAACTTCTAAGATTTTTTTCTAAGGACCTTAATTGATGTTTCTAACAATTCTCCCTTTTCTTTCTTTCTTTCTTTGTTTTAATGTGGATAAATTCAACTGTGGAATGGCATTTTATGCTTCAATTTGACTATACCTCCGATGCTCAGATTAAACATTATTTTTCCTTGTGCCAGTGAGGGTGTTTGCAGATGAGATCAGCATTTAAACTGGAAGACTGAGTAAAGTATATGCCCTCCCCAATGTGAGTGGGCATCCTCCAATCCTTTGAGGGCCTACCTAATCCAACAGAAGGCAGAAAGAAGAGGAATTTACCCTTTATTTTTTCCTGCCTCACTCCTTGAGGGGACATGTCTTCTTCTGCCCTTGGACTATTTTTCTTTCTCCAGTGATCCCAGACTAACACACACTCTTAATTATTGATTCTTATCTCTGATTTCTCTCTACTAAATGATCCGTAAGGATCATCAAATTTAACGTGATTAATACCTGACATAACTTATGCAAGAAAAATTCTTTCTGATTTTCAGCTCAGCATTAATATAATGTTTACAGCAAGAATTCAGACCAAAAATCTAATTTTTTCATCTTTCTTCCCATAAAATCCAATAAGTGATCATGTTTTCATGTAAAAAATTTTGTTAATCTTTTTTCCCAATATCAACATTCTAATTACATATTTTTTTATTTCACTATAAATCATTTAAAAATATAATTTTATGATTGTTGTCTGGTAGGGCATTTTCTCTAAAGTTATTGCATCTGGAATATTATTTGAGATTTGTGAACAATTTCTATTTTCCAATGGTTAGACAAGAGCTAAGGTTAGTCTAAAGAGAGTAGTATAATTTATATGTGTATGTAAGTATACATTTAATATATATATATATGTGTGTGTGTATTATCATATTTATGTACGTAAAAACATTTTGATGGGCCTTTTAATTTTCAAGTAAATAAATAAAAGACAAGTTTTTTTTTTGTATTTTGGTTAAGCTTACTGCAGCAATTAATAAACTGTGTTTATCAAAAGAGCGATTTTGTTGCTTTGTTCAATTTTTCTTAGATTGTAGTTTAGATTCCCAGTGTCTCCAAACTATTTCACTTTCTTAGATAATGGGGAAATAAAAGGGAAGGGTCATCAAGGAATATTTATAAAGGACATATGGACAAAGCCAAAGAGGGGGCAGGATCGAGGGTGGGAGGTGGGGATGGTGGGAGGTAGTGGTGGGGGGAAATGGAGACAACTATATTTGAACAACAATAAGAAAACACTATTTGTGTTTTTTTTTCCCTAGAAAGTCAGAAGAGTAAGTATGCAAAGGAATATTTATAATTTTGAGCTAACCTCAAACTTAGCCTTTAAGGAAGAGTATGACATGAACTATACTTAGAAACATGAAAAATATTCT
Organism: Desmodus rotundus; assembly: GCF_022682495.2. NCBI lineage: Eukaryota > Metazoa > Chordata > Mammalia > Chiroptera > Phyllostomidae > Desmodus > Desmodus rotundus. The sequence goes on along the minus strand of NC_071399.1, from coordinate 57,822,000 downwards.
GGAGTATCATCTTCCGTATGTTTTATTTAAGACTCTTTCTGTAAACATTCAATAGTTTAGTTTTTTATCTGGCTTATCACTGCTTTGGATATGATATCCTCTGCATAGATATTTTCCCTGAGGAGAATTTATGTTTGAACTGAGATTCATCCAGAATGAGAGTACCTAAGACTTCAGAAATGAAGACAACTGTACTTGAACAACAATAAAATAAAAGCAAAAAAAAAGGGGGGGAGGTATATAGCTCTTAATGGGAATAGTGGACAATGACCTAAACTAAAAATCACAGAAATAAGTAGATTTTCCCAATGATGAATGTAGTAGTCCTTGAATGTCAAATCCTCTCCATAGTTGAGAATAGACTCTGGGTTTTTTTCTTTCATAAACAAAAAGAGTGAAAGGCATAGGAGAGGAAGCAAGTTACTATCTGGTTACATTTCTGTTGTGGCATAATGGTAAAATACTATTAAGTAGTTTTGCTTACAGTTAACAAATCTTTTTTAGGTATCTATGACCAGTTTATACTACCCTATAGTGGCATCTTTTCCACCAGATTTTAGAGATGTAAGAAGAGAAAGTGCATCATAATATTTTCATTTTCTTCATACTAGAGTAATTTTACTAGAGTAATTACTAGAACAATTTTATTCCAAGAGTAAGGAACAAACATTGCAACAGATTGTTCTGTATATTTAATATATCTGAGGAATAGTATAGATGATAGGCAAATATTGGTTACTATGATAATTATTTAAACAAAATCTTAAACTTATGGGAAAATGAAACTTCTCTGAATTTTCATTCCCTGCATTTAGAATACTGATTTTAGATTCATTTTATTTTTTGATGAACATACTAATGTAAAATTGATTATATTATGCCACATAATGCACTATAGAGTACTGAGGTAGATGAACTTTTGATAAAACATACCCAAGTTTGAAATCTTATCTTTTAATATCTAACAATACATTGGTAATTCATTTTATATCTGTCAACTTAAGTCAATTTTTTTTAAAGTTGTGATATACGATAAAATTATTACAATGGCAAAAGTGGAGCATAAAGTGTCAGGTATAATCTGTATTACTATAATCATATTCATTTTTTGCATAAGAAGTTATGGTTTGCTAATGAAGTTTTTTTCTGTAAATGAGGAATGGGTTGCACTGAATGGTATCAACTATACAAGTAGAACTGCAATAATATAATTATTACTTTTAATTATAAAACAAAATACTACAAAACACATTTAATTATCAAAATATAAATGAAAATATTTTAAGAGGGTGTCAGATGGAAACTGGACACCTATGAAAATTATAGCTCACACTGAGCTCCCGCCTTCTCAGAACCAAAGGAAAGGAAAAAAGACAGAGAGCTCAGAGCCCCCTGCCTGAGGCATACTGGAGAGGCATCCAGAAAAAAAACAGCAAAACCTGCTTGGCAACTTTAAAGTTAGCAGGAGGCTTTCTTTATTTTTCTTTTCTTCTTTCCAAGTGTAATACAATAATACCTGGAGTTATGAGAAGATCAGAAAGTAATCAGAAGGCTAACACGACAAGAGCGAGGACAAATTTCACTTTGTTAGCCCTCAGAACTTGAATTATTTTGTTATTTTTATTTTCTTTCTTTCTTTCTTATGTATTTTTATTATTATTTTTTTATTTCTCTTCTTTCCATTTAGGTTTTGTTTTTGGTGGGGGGGTTGGTTTGTTTGACTTCAATGTTGGGTTTTGTTTATTTCATATTGAATTATAATTTTTCTTCTTTCATTTCACTCTTATTCCAATAACATACTACTCTTTGTCTTTTACATTTTATTCAGATTATATATTTCTTGTTATACTATTATTATTCCAAATCCCAAGAGCACCCTACCCTGGTCTTAATCCATTTTGCCATCTTCCTGAGCTTTATTACTGTTGTGGTTAACTTTATTCTCTCACACACTGCACCAAGTTTCCATCCCTTACTCTCACTGTATCTCACCATCTAACCTCACGAAAGTGCTCTGCTTACTAAAATCAGCTCACATTCCTTTGCTCTTCTAATAAGAGTCTTATCTCTTTTTTACCTTCTATAAAAAGTGGCTAGTTGGGTAAAATATCATGGTTATCACTGTACTTTTCCAAAGAACCTCCTATCTACTCTCTACTTGTTAGTACTTTAAATCCCATAGAATCCTTTCCTGCTGCCTTAATCCATTTCACCTTCACCCTGCCTCTGATCACATACAAGACAAGGTGGGAGTGTGAATACCAGTAAACATGCTTTGTTTGCAGGGAGAACCTACAAACAAAGGAGCCACCAATAGGTAAAGCCCAAGTACATGAGAGTCCACACAATGGAAGAACAGCCAACCCTAGAGAATCCAGACAAGGAGATCAAAGAGACCACACCAATGAACCCCATAGAACTCCTACCACAGAAACTCACCCTATGAAGACAGCTGGCAAAGCAGAGCATCAGGAATCACAGAAACAAACACAAAGAGTCATCTAAAATGGGAAGACAAAGAAAGAACATGCAATCAAAAAGAATGGAAAAGGGCTAAAATTAAATGGAGGCAAGCCAACTGTCAGATATAGAATTCAAAAGGATGGTTATAAGGATGCTCAAGAAACTCACAGACAACTACAAAGAACTGAGTGAGAACTACAACAGTATGAAGAAGGAAATAGAAACTATAAACAAGAACCAGGAAGAAATGAGGAATACAATTTCTGAAATAAAAAACACACTACAAGGAAATACAAGGACTGAGTTAGTGAGCTGGAATGAAGTAGAGGACCGAAGTAGTGAACTAGAAGAAAGTAGAAAGAAATACTCAGTTAGAGAATCTGCATGAAAAAAGAGACAAAAATATGAGGATAGCAAGACAACATGAAACACAACAACATTTGAATCATAGGAATATCAGTAGGAGAAGAAAAGGAGCAAGGGATAGAAACCCTGTTTGAAAAAATGATAGAAAACTATCTGAACCTGTAGAGGAGAAAACTACTCAAGTTCAGGAAGCACAGAAGGTCCCAGTGAATAGGAACCCAAAGAGGCCTACTCCAAGACACATTATAATGAAAACACCAAGTTTTAAAGACAAAGGGAGAATCTTAAAAGCAGCAAGGGAGAAATAAGAAGTAACACACAGAGCAGCTGCGATAAGGCTAGCATCTAATTTCTCAACAGAAACACGACATACAAACCACAAGGGACTGGCAAGAGATATTGCAAGTAATGAAAAACAAAGGCCTTTAACCAAGACTGCCCTGTACCTATCAGTAATAAGTACCTATCAGTAATCAGTAATCAGTAATAATTATTGAATAAGTACCTATCAATAATAATCCTAAATGTTAGTGGATTAAATGTTATAATCAAAAGGCATAGGGTATCTGAACAGATAAGAAAACATGACCCACATATGCAGCCTACAAGAGATTGATGTCAGAAAAAAAAAAAAAAACCCTACATGGATTGAAAGGTTTGGAAAAAGTATTCCAAGCAAATGGGTAGGAAAAAAAAGAAGGTGTAGCAATATTTATATAAGAAAAATAGAATTCAAAACAAATGTCATAAAAAGAGATACAGAAGGCTACTTCATAATACTCAAGGGAAGAATATATCAAGAAGACACAACATTATAAACATATATACATCCATCCAATATAGAATCAACCAAATATATAAAGAAAATCTTGGAGGACTTCAAGAAAGATATAGATAGCAACACACTAATACTAGGGGGTTTTAACACCCCACTGTCAAAAATGGACAGATCTTCCAAAGAAAATATCAACAAGGATATTGTGGCATTGAACAATGCTCTAGATCAAATGGACTTAATGATATATACAGAACCTTTCATCCTAAAGAAGCAAAATACACATTTTCTTAAAAGCTCATTAAACATTTTCAAAGATAGACCACATGATAGAACACAAAACAAGCCTCAAAAAATTCAAGAAAATTGAAATCATATTAACTATTTTCTCAGACCACAAGGGTCTGAAACTAGAAACCAACCTCAAGGAAAAAATTCAAAAACACTCAAATTCATGGAGGTTGAATAGCATGCTATTAAAAAATGGAAGGGTCAATGATGAGATCAGGAAGAAATAAAAAAGTTTCTGGAAACAAATGAAAATGAACACGCAACAGTTCAAAACTTATGGAACACAGCAAAGGCAGTCTAGAGAGAAAAGTACAAAGCAATACAGGCCTACCTAGAAAAGACAGAAACATTTCAAATAAACTACCTTACCCTACATCTATAAGAATGGGAGGAATGACAAAAAACAAAGACCAGGGTGAGTAGAAGGAAGGAAATAACCAAGACCAGAGCTGTATTAAACGGCATAGAGTCTAAAAAAACAATTCAAAGGATCAATACATCCAGGAGCTGGTTCTTTAAAAAGATAAGAAAAATCAACAAGACTTTAATCAGACTCATCAAGAAAAAAAGAGAAAGGACCCAAATAAAATCGGAAATGAAAGAGAAGAGATTACAACTGATACCACATAGATACAAAGGATTGTTGAAAATACTATGAATGAATATACACCAAGAAATTTGAAAACATGATGAAATGGACAAACTTCTAGAAAAACATAACCTTTGCAAAACTCAGTGAAGAAAAAGCAGAAAGCCTGAACAGACTGAAAACAGTTGATGGAATCAAAGCAGTAATCACCAAACTCCCCACACACAAAATCCCTGGACAAGACAGTTTCATAGGAGAATTTTACAAAACATTTAAGGAAGCCTTGACCCCTACCCTACTCAGACTATTCCAAAAAATTCAAGAAGAAGGAAGACTCCCTAACTCTTTTTATGAAGCCTGCATCATCCTAATCCTAAAACCAGATAAAGACACCAACAACGAAAGAAAACTATAGGCCAATATCACTGATGAACGTAGACACTGAAATCCAAAATATTGGCAAACTGCTCTGGCTAGTGTGGCTCAGTGGATTGGGTGCCAGCCTGCAAACCAAAGGATCGGCAGTTCAATTCCCAGTCTGGGCATATGCCTGGGTTGCCAACCAGGACCCCAGTAAGGGATGCGTGAGAGGCAACCACACACTGATGTTTCTCTTCCTCTCTTTCTTGTTCCCTTCTCCTCTCTCTAAAAATAAATAAATAAAATCTTTAACAAAAATATTGGCAAACCACATCCAGCAATACTTTAAAAAGATCATACACCATTATTAATTGGGATTCACCCCAGGGATGCAAGGATGGTACAATATTTACAAATCAATAAATGTAATACAGCAAATAAATAAATAAAAAGACAAAAATCATAAGATCATATCAATATATTGGAAAAAGGCATTTGATGAAATATAGAACCATTTCTGATAAAAACAGTAGGCTAAGTGAAATAGAGGAGGAATACCTCAACATAATAAAGGCCATAAATGAGAAACCTATAGCCAACGTCATATTCAATGCACACAAACTAAAAGCTTTCCCACTAAGATCAGGAGCAAGACAAAGATGTTCTCCTCCACTTCTGTTCAATATAACATTGGAAGTCTTAGCCACAGCGATCTGACAAGAATAAGAAATAAAACACAACCATTGGAAAGGAGGAAGCAAAACTGTCACTGTTTGTAAATGACATGATGATGTATTTAGAAAATTCTATAGAATCCACAAAATCTACTCGACCTAATAAGTGTACTTGAGAAAACAGTGGGATACAAAATCAATATTCAGAAGTCAAAGGCATTTTTGTATACCAGCAAAGAAATATCAGGAACAAAGATCAGGAGAAAAAATTCTATTTGCTATAACAAGAAAAATAAAGTACCTAGAAATAAACCAAACCAAGGAGGTAAAAGAACTTTACTCAGAAAACTGCACAACACTGAACAAAAAATTAAGAAAGACACAAATAAATGGAAGCATATACTGTGTTCATGAATTGGAAGAATTAACATCATCAAAATGTCCATACTATCCAAAGCCATTTTTACATTCAATGCAATCCCTATTAAAACACCAATGACATATTTCACTGATATAGAACAAACATTTCAAAAATTTATATGGAAAGCATAAATTTTGAGAAATTTTGAGAAACAATAACAAAGTTGGAGGGATGACAATACCTGATATGAAACTATGTTACAAAGCCACTGTAATCAAAACAGTCTGGTACTGGCATTAGAACAGACACATAGATAAATGGAACAAAATGGAGAGCCCAGAAATAAACCCAAGTGTCTATGGTCAATTAATATTTGACAAAAGAGATAGGAGCATAAAATGTAGTAAAAATAGCCCTTTAACAAATGGTATTGGGAAACCCGGACAGCTACATGCAAAAAAAAAAAAAAAAGACACATGACCACCAAGTTCCACCACACGCAAAAATAAACTCAAGGTGAATAAAGACTTCAATGTAAGTTGCAACATCATAAAAGTCCTAGATGAGAACAGTTATCAAAACTCAGATATCCCATGCATCAATATTTTAAAATGATATGTCCCATAGAGCAAGAGATATAAAGGAAAGAATAAACAAATGGGACTTCATCAAAATAAAAAGCTTCTCTATGGCTAAAGAAAACATCAGCAAAATGAAAACAGTAGCAGCTATATAAGAAAATATATTTTCAATTGAGATTGGGCACATTCAGGGTGGTATGGCCATAGACAGAAAATATATTTTCAAATGATAACTTGAACAAGGGTTTGATCTCCAAAATATATAAAGAATTCATATGACTCCACTCCAAGAAGACCAACAACCCAATTGAAAAATGGGCAAAGGACCAGAACAGACATTTCTCCAGGGAGGACATATAGAGGACCCGGAGACATATGAAAGATGCTCAGCATCACTAGCCATCATAGAGATGCAAATTAAAGCCACAGTGATCCTTGTCTGTTGTGGCCCAGTGTATTGAGCACCAGCCTGTGAACCAAAGTGTCTCCAGTTCGGTTCACAATCAGGGCACATGCCAGGGTTGTGGAGCAGGACCCCAGCAGGGTGCATGTGAGAGGCAACCACATGTTGATGTTTCTCTCCCTCAGTTTCTACCTCCCTTCCCCTTTGTCTAAAAATAAATAAATACAATCTTTAAAAAATAAAAAATAAAACCACAGTGAGATATCACCTCATACCTTCAGAATGGCCATCATTAATAAATCAACAAACAACAAGTGCTGGAGAAGTTGTGGAGGAAAGGGAACCCTAGTGCACTGTTGGTCGGAATGCAGACTGGTGCAGCCACTGTGGAAAACAGTATGGAATTTCCTTAAAAACTAAATATGGAGCTGATTTTTGACCCAGCTAATCTGCTGCTGGGAATGTATCCTAAGAGTCCCTAATCACCGGTCAAATGAACTATGTACCCTAAGGTTCATAGTAGCACAATTTACAATAGCCAAGTGCTGGAAATAGCCTGAGTGCTCATCCATAAATGACTGGATCAAAAGACTGTGGTACATTTACACAATGGAATACTACACAGCAGAAAGATAGATTGAACTCCTACCCTTTGTGAGCATGGATGGAACTACAGAGCATTATGCTCAGTGAAATAAGCCAGCCATGGGAAAATAAATATCATATGATCTCTCCAATATATGGAACCTAGTAAAAAAAAATAAACAAATGAGCAAAACAGAACCAGACACTTGGAAATATAAAACAAACTGACAGTGAGCAGAGGAGTAGAGGGAGTGGGATGACAGGGAAAGCAGGGGATGGGGCAAACAAAAGATCACAAATAGAGGACTCATGGGCCTGGACAATGTAGGGGATTGACTGTGGGAGTGAGTGGGGGAGGGGGAGGGGTAAGTGATTAGGAAAAAGTTGCAACACCAGTAACTGAACAAGAATAAGTTTAAAACAGAACAAAATTGAACCATAGGCATGGAAACTAGGGACAAACTGAAAGTGATCAGAGGAGAGGGAGGGGGGAAAATGGTGGAAAGAAGGAGAAGAGACAAGACAAAGAATATGTATGAATGACCCATGGACATGGACAACTGTGGGAATTGATGATGGGAGTGGGGCATGGTGGGGTGGAGGAGGGCAAATGGGGAAAAATGGGGACTAATAGAATAACAAAAAAATAATAAAAATATAAAGTAAAATATCGAGGAAAGTGACAAAGAGTCCATCTGACAGGATATTATTATTTTAGATTTAGGGTGTTGTAAATATAATTTCAGATATTAACAGTTTCAGAGTGATTTTAAAATTAACAGATCTTTATTAAAAGAGCTATTATAAGATATACACCAGCCAAAGAGAAGTGAAATCACAAGGAAAGGGTGGGATGTAAGAACCAAGAATGAGCAAATAATTCATTAAAATGTATTTTAAAAACTGAAGTAATGACTATAAAATAATAATAGGATAGTATATATGCACATAATAGAAGGGTTATACATTGTGGGAATTGAACCAAAGTCAATATTCAATTGATAGCAATTGAATATTAATATCAAAAGATTCAGATACATAGTATGAACTTTTCTAATAGTAAGAATACATAAACAACGCGAGATTGGAAAAAAGGGCAGACACTGGATTCCATCTAATTGCACTAAACAAGAAAAAGGTGAGTAGCCATAAATTCCTTGGGAAAATGAGCCTTCCTAGGCATTTGTTGGCTCAAAAAATAGAAGCAAGAAATATACAAAAGTTTGAGTACACACAGATTATGTAAGTTATACAAATGAACATGCATATATGACATTTTTAAATTAATAGCTGACCTGCAAATACAGACATACACACATACACACAAAGCATCCTCCCTCCCCAAACACACTTGAAAATAGAGAACTGAAAAGAAGAACGCTAAAATCACATACGGACGTCATGAATATTATTTTTTAAATGAATGCACATTAATTTTTAGAGCAGTTTTAGGTTTACCACAAAATTGACCAGAAAGTACAGCAGAACTTCTGATATACCCCACAACCTTTATTATCAACATCCTGCCTCAAAGTTGTACATTTGTTTCAGTCAATGAACCTACACCAGCACATCATTATCACCCAAAGACTGTAGTTTACACTAAGTTCCAGTCTTGGTGTTTTACATTGTACAGATTTGAATAGATGTATAACCATTGTAGTACCACAGAGAATAGTTTCTGTGCCGTAAAATGCCTCTGTGTTCTGCCTATCATTCATCTTTCCCTTCCTTCTTCATGTACATGGCAATAATATAGGAATACAGAAAAGGGCTCTAGGAAAGATTCTTTTTAAGTTGACACAAATTGTTAATTAGCTAAGGGAGCTTGAATTAGAGAAATTAAGCCCTGAAACAAGATAGAAAACATGTAGGGGTCCATTTGTCAGAGAAGAGTTTTAAAAGACCATTGAGGAGACCATTACATTTCTCAATTAAACCAGCTATCTGCTTGGGACCTATTGGGGAGTTGAAAATTCTATTGAATGTTTTTTCCACCAGCCCAGTATTGTATTTTCTAAGAAGTGAAATGAGTGCTTTGGTTACTGTTCAAAATGTTCAGAACTCTGAAAAGGATATAGGATCATCTGGTCAGGTTTTATATTGTAGCCTCATTATATGTAGAGATATTTAGTGACCTTGATCTATATTTTGTATTTCTGTGAGGCAAAAAGATTCCTAGAGATTTTTACCTGTGGAGAACAACTCTTATGCAATGGTGCAGTAATTTGTTATAATGTGCTGACGGGACACATATTTTGCCATTTGACAATGGTATCCAGCGCCAAACCAAGTGCCTGAAGTTTGGACAATTTTTCTGATCCTTGGGGCCTGTCCTTAATCCCTAGTTAAGGGATGAGAAACAACTACCTTATAGTGAGAACCATAACTTGTGAGGTAGCACTCTATTCTTATAGTCCATAAACTCTCACTGACACTCACTCAGTTGATTTCAAGGCACTCCCCAGGTAACCCAGGGGTCTGGGGAAGGGTGTGCTCCTCTAGCACCATGGCAGCTGGCAAAGGCTAAGGATAGAGGAGGCCACTCCTTTCTATTGCAAGAATATGCCTGAGGGCCCAGATTTGTCTCCATTCTGTATTAAAGATATATTGGGTCATGCCAAGTTTGTGGGGTGCTACTTTCCTGACCCAAGTCATAATGGGAAGTTGAGTACTAAAGGTCACAAGACCTGGGTTATTATTGAGAACTTTCATTTCTGATAAAATCTAACATGTGGACAGCAATTATTGTCTAATGTTGTATAGCACATGGCTAAGAAGGGCAGTTATTTGCACCAAAAACCCATGGGCAATTCATGACTATGATAGGTGGTCCATTGATTCCAGGTTCAGCAAAAAAATGTTACAAAAGCCACTACTAAAGTCTGTGAAGTACTAAATGGGAATGCTGCTTGGTTATAATTTGGACATATTCTAGAGCAGCAGTCTCCAACCTTTTTGGCAACAGGGACCGGTTTCAAGGAAGACAATTTTTCTATGGACCAGGGTGGAGGGGATGGTTTGGGGATGATTCAAGGGCATTACAATCAAGCACACCTGCTGTGTAGCCTGGTTTCTACAGGAACCATTATTGGTCTGTGGCCCAAGGGTTGGGGACCCCTGTTCTAAAGTTTTGCAGAGGGGGCCCCCACTTACGCTGGGCTTATGTATAAGTAATTAGGGTAACTATGTAAACTATGTAGGTGAGGAATATGTTGTCTTCAGAATCCCCAAAAGACTAAAAGATAGTAGACTTGTATATTATCTTTAAAGATGGTATGAAATTAATCTTCTCATAGGAAGATGTCAAAGTAATGTCACATGTGTGCTCCTGAAAAAAGGAGATGTAGTAAGATCTTGTGTGCATAGACAGTGTGCGATGGCCAAGCTGGTGACATATTCCGCAGGAAGTCTAATAAAAGTTTATTGTGTCCTTTTGGAAGTTAAGGCAAAGTGGTTGAAAGTCTCTTCAAATAGGCACTGAATAAAACACATTAGTCAAATCTATAATAGCAAAATATTTAACTGGTGCTGATTGAATGGTGTGAGTAATTTTCATACTACTTGGTAATGTATATGTGAGAAATGGAAGAACAAGAGCATTAAGGTTGTAGTAACTTACTGTGAGGCTTCATTTTTTCCCCCTAGGCTGAAGAACAGGCAAAATTGGTTATCAAATGAAATAGCAGTAGGGATAATCACCCATTTATTAATTAATACTGTAATTGGCCCTGGCTGATGTGGCCTAGTGAATTGAGTGACAGACTGCAAAGCAGAGGGTCACTGGTTCAATTCCCAGTCGGGGCACATACTTGGGTTTCAGGCCAGGTCCCCAGTAGGGGGTGCATGAGAGACAATCACGCATTGATGTTTCTCTCCTTTTCTTCTTCTCTTCCCCTCTCTCTAAGAATAAATAAAATCTTTTAAAAATACTGTAATTGAACAATAATGTTTTAAATATCAAAAAAATAAAATGTGTATTAATAGTATTTTTATTTATAATACTGTTTTAACTTATTAAAAACTATACAATGTAGAATTGACATAGGAAGATAAAAATTTAATTTTGTTTTGTATTTCAGTATCTTAGAAAGTTTTCTAAATATTCATATTAGCAGTGTGATTATGACTTTACAATAAAACCTAAAATTGAAAAAAAACATATATATAAGAAATTTTAAATCCTGAAGGTCCTGTTTTAACTTATATTGGGCCATATTGGCTGCTTTAACTGGACATTCATGGGTCTCATTTTATCAAGCAATTTTTAAGTGCCATAGATTTAACGTTTTTTTTTTTTATTGAGTTTACTGAGGTGATGTTGTTTAATAAAATTACATAGATTTCAGGGATACGATTTTTTAATATATAATCTGCATATTATATTGCATGTTCAACACTACAAGTCAAGTCTCTTTCCATCACTGTTTTTTTTAAAGATTTTATTCATTCATTTTAGACAGATTTGGAAGGGAGAAAGTGAGGGAGAGAAACATCAGTGGTTGCCCATCACATGCCCCCCACTGGGGACCCAAGCTGGTCCACAACCCAGGTTTGTGCCCTAACCTAGAATTGAACTGGCAACCCCTTGGTTCACAGGCCTGAGCTCAATCCACTGAGCCACACCAGGTAGGGCTCTTTCCACCACTATTTATCATCCCTTTATCCTCTCTTACTTATCCCAATCCCCCTTTCCCTCTGGTAATCACAATACTGTTACCTATGAGGTATTTGTTTTTAAATTAATCTCTTCACCTTTTTCGTCCAGCTCTTCTATCCTCTCCCTTTTGACAGCAGTCTGTCTGTTCTTTGTATGTATAAGTCTGTTTCTATTTTATTTGTTAGCTTATTTTGTTCATTAGTTTCCACGTACAAGGGAAATCACGGTATTTGTCTTTCTCTGACTGGCTTAATTCACTTAGCATAATGTTCTCCATGTCTATCCATGTTGTCTCAAAGGGTAACACTTTTCTTTCTTTTTTCTTTCTTTTTTTTTATGGCTGAGGAATATTCCAATATGTAATTGTAGCACATCTATTTTATCCACTCATCTATTGACAGGCACTTGACTGAAATATTAGATTTGAAACTATAAAACTCCTAGAAGAAAATGTAAGTGAAAGAAGGAGCTTATACCCTTTGCAACAACATGGATAGAACTGGAGAGCATTATGCTAAGTGAAATAAGCCAGATGGTGAGGGACAAATACCATATGATCTCACCTTTAACTGGAACATAATCAACAGAAGAAAAAAGCAAACAAAATATAACCAGAGACACTGAAGTTAAGAACAATCTAACAATAGCCAGAGGGGAGTGGGGAGGGGACAGTGAGGAGAGGGAATTACAGGAACTACTATAAAGGACACATGGACAAAATCAAGGGGGAGGGTGGAGGTGGGGGAGGGAGGGGAGTTCGGCTGTGGTGGGGTGGAGGGATGGGGAGAAAAGGCATACAACTGTAATTGAATAACAATAAAATTTTTTTAAAAAAGAAAATGGAAGCAGTAAAGTCTTGGATATTTCTTGTAGCAATATTTTTTTTCTGATTTATTTCTTGAAGATGGTACAAAAAATAAAAAAATAAACAAATTAGACTACATCAAACTAAAAATTTTTCCACAGTAAATGAAACCATCGACAATATAAAAGACAATCCACTGAATGGGAGAAAATATTACCTATGCATCAGATAAGGGGTTAATATCCAAAATTTATAAAGAATTTATAAAACTCAACATCAAAAAAAAAACTGATTAAGAATTGGGTAAAATAATTGAAAGGATACTTCTCAAAAGGGGACATACAGATACTGAAAAGAAATATGAGAAGATGCTCATCACTAATAATTATCAGAGAAATGCAATTTATAAACACAATTAGTTATCTCCCCAACCCTCTCAGAAAGGCTATTACTGAAGATTTATTTATTTTTATTGTTGGTCAAGTACAGTTGTCTCCAATTTCCCCCCCACCACTGCCCCCCAACCCCAGCCATCCCCACCTCCCTCCCCTGATCCCACCCCCTCTTTGTTTTGTCCATGTGTCCTTTATACTTGTTTTTGAAAACCCTTCCCCATTTTCCCCCCGTTACCCTCCCCACCTCCCCTCTGGTTACAGTCAATTTGTTCTTAATTTCAACGTCTCTGGTTATATTTTGCTTGCTTATTTGTTTTGTTGATTAGGTTCCAGTTATAGGTGAGATCATATGGTATTACTCTTTCACCACCCGGCTTATTTCACTTAGCATAATGCTCTCCAGTTCCATCCATGCTATTGTTGTTGCATGTAGGATCTCCTTCTTTCTTTCTGCTGCATAGTATTCTATCATGTAAATATACCATAGTTTTTTTATCCATTCATTTACTGATGGGCACTTAGGATGCTTCCAGCACTTAGCTATTGTAAATTTTGTTGCTTTGAACATTGGGGTGCATAGGTCCTTATGGATTGGTGTTTCAGGGTTTTGAGGATATAATCCCAGCAGTTAAATTACTGGATCAAAAGGCAGTTCCATTTTTAGTTTTCTGAGGAAATTCCATACTGTTTTCCACAGTGACTGCACCAGTCTGCATTCCCACCAACAGTGCACTAGGGTTCCCTTTTCTCCACATCCTCTCCAACACTTGTTGTTTGTTGAAGTGTTTATGATGGCCATTCTCACTGGTGTGAAGTGCCATATGATTGTGGCTTTAATTTGTATCTCTCTGATGGCTAGTGATGTTGAGCATTCTATCATGTGTCTCTGGGCCCTCTCTATGTCCTCCTTGGAGAAGTGTCTTTTCAAGTCCTTTGCCCATTTTTTAATTGAGTTGTGTATCTTCCTGGAGTGGAGGTTTATTACTGTGTGGTTAAATATTACTGAATATTCAATACTAATTTATTATTCATTTTGTACAAATGTTTATGTCTACTATGGGATAATTTAAGACAATGGGTATTAACTATAGGAAATTTAGGTAAGGCTTTAAAGCAAAGCATTAGAACCTTTTTTCTCTATTTTATATATAGTTACAGTCAAGTTTTTGGAGCATTCCATATCCAAATTTAGTGAGATTCCTAAGACATAACTGTAATTGGAGCATCAATCTGAATTACATCCATATATATTTAGCAAAGTGCATTTTAACAAATGTTGAATTTAATTTAGAACCTGTTATAGAGGTATAAATGCTAATAACTGCCTTTTATTTGTCTTTTTTTGTTATATACATTCTTTAAATAGATTTGGATTTAAAAACAGGTCAAATTATGGAAATTTGCTTTAATTATATATATATATATATATATATATATATATATATATATATATATAGTTTTTTTTAACTTCCTCCTCACCTCTGTCAATACCCAGGTTCCTTCCTCCCTTCCTCTCTCCCTCTCTCCCTTCCATTTTTCTTTCTCCCTTTGTGTGGAAGATGGACATGAACGATGGTGGTAGCATTGCCTGAGAGAGTGAGGTGTGCTGGTTAGGGGTGGGGCAAAAGAGGCAAATGTAGGACAACTGTAATAGCATAAGCAATAAAATATCATCTAGAAAAATAAAATGAAAACAATGTGCATACATTTTTTGGAGTTTTAGGTATTAGGTATATTTTTGTATACTATCTTTATTGAATATATTGCCTTATTGAATTACTAAAATTTGTTTGTTACTCATTTATTATACCTTCTTATATTTTATTATATAAATCAAGGGTCCCCAACACCTGGGCCAGGGACCAGTACAGATCAGTGCCTGTTAGGAACCAGGGCACACACAGTAAGTGAGCTTTAATGTAATGTGCTTAAACCATCCCAAAACCATTGCCCTCCCATTCCATGGAAAAATTGTCTTCCGTGGAATTGGTTCCTGGTGCCAAAAAGTTGGAGGACTGCTGTATAAATTGTATACCATTATATAAGTTTGCAGTTTTTATCCTTGTTCACCCTAAAATTATATGGACTAATAAGAGAAAGTATTTCTTTCTTCCTTTTTTTAAAAAAAATGATTAAACTTATTAAACAAAACTGTACTTGGCTTGAAGTGTTTCTCATACAGCGTATTTGCTACTTTTTAAATATGTTTTTTTAGTGGTCATTCATGTACAAAGGATGTTACACGTAAAGTAAATATTTTCTCATAGCACAAGTTAAAGTGAAATTCATAGTACAGACTGGAAATTGAAAGAGTGTGATTTAATTTTCAACTCAGATTCTTTAAGTATACTTACTATGCCACATAGTGTGTCATTTACCCAGAGTATTATGAGTTTTAAGAACATAAAATAGAGTAACCAAGAAGACATGATAAAAGGACTACTCAGTTTTAAAGCCAAATAGAAGACTGAGTCCTCAATTCTCCTCTTATCACTTTTCTGATTTGCTGTCGTAGTTCCCTGGCAAATAAACATATAGAAGAGGTATCTAGCACTTACCATTTCTTCCTTTTTAAAGATAAATAGGTATTCCATACTATATTTAACAAGTGTTCCACTAACTATCACAAAATTATTGCCATTTTAGAAGTCTAAACTGAAGCAAAAATAATCCTCATGGCTTTTGGATTTTTAGTAAACCTTTAAAATGAATATTTTATTCTTTCATCCATTTATAATTCAATCCTTCCAGACAGCAATAAACTCATTTAAAAATTTGAATATGCACCATATGCCAAACTCTGATATAAAATGGAAAACAACTGCATTTCTCCTAGAAATAAAGACTGAAATCCAGAAGGCGGATTGGCTTAGTCAATGTCACCTGAGCAGGGATCAATACACATTCATCCTGATCATCAGTCTACTATGAATTCTGTAAGTTATATCTGTTCTATTAAGTTTTGTTTTATTATTATTCTTTTTAAAGGGAATGCACTTTTAAAAATATTTTATTCATTTAATTTGAGAGAGCAGAAAGGAGGTAGAAACAGAGGAAGAGAAACATTAATGTGTGGTTGCCTCTTGTGTGCCCTCTACTGGGGACCTGGCCTGAAACTCAGGCACATGTCCTAGACTGGGATTCGAACTGGTGATTCTTTGATTCGCAGGCTGGCACTCAATCCACTGAGCCACACCAGCCAGGGCATTTTTATTTTATTTTCTATTTAGCTATCATTTAGTTAGCTTAATAGAACAACCGACTGTTCCTTTTGGTCAATAATCTGACTACGCAGAAGCAACTCTTAATTAGTGGATTGATGGGTCATTTTCATCCTTTAAAGTGTTTAAGAAAAATTAGCATCAATGTGATGAATTAGGAGGCAGTATATATAAATTAAGATACTCATATAAATGCATTATGCAGATTTGGACTGACAAATGTTTTCAGATGTATTTGGTTTATAGGAAACATCAATTTTGAATGGTGATTTGTGCAATTCCTTTCTTAATCATTTTATTTTTAGGGTCAAAGCTTGCTGATTCATGAAACAGTAAATTTGCTAAGTGTATGCAGAGAATGAAAACAGCTGGAGTAGAAAGGCACTCATACTCTTTAAAAGACATTTATATGCTATACAGAATTTAGGGTCTGTTCATAATAGCAAAACAAAATACACCTTGTGGTACTTCACTAATAAACAGACATTTAAAAGTTATATATCACAAGGGAGTGAAATCATATGGTTCTTAGCTTTTTTGACTGACTTATTTTGCTTAGCATAATATTCTGCAGGTCCATCCATGTTGTCACAAATGGTAGTATTTTACATTATCTTATGGCTGTGTAGTACTCCATGTACCACATCTTTTTTATCAATCACATATGGGATATAAAACTGAAACTCACAGACACAGACAGCAGTATGATAGTTACTAGAGGGAAGGGGGTGGGAGGTAAAAAAGGGTAAAGGGGGCCAAATACATGGTGACACATAAGATGATATAACTTTGGATGGTGGACACATGATGCAATATAGAGATCATGTATCATAGAAATGTACAGTTGAAACTTATAGGATCAACTGAACCAATGTCACCCCAATAAATTTAATAAAATACAAGTGGGTAAAATTTATATGCCATTGCTTTTGTTTCAAATGTAACCTGAAATTTGAAATGCTCTTCTGTCTTATTGAAATTTAAAAAAAAACAACAAGAAAATATTATGAAAAAGGCATTATACTATCTTTGTGGTTTTATAAGTTGTAATACTAGTTAAACATAGAAAATACAATATACATAACTCCTTCCCTGTCTTTTTGCTATCTTTCTTAAAATTCTCATGAAAAGATATTTATAAGACTCATTTAATACAATGACAAGGAGATCAGAAAAAGTGACAACAGCTGCCAAACAGCTGCCATTGACTATCCATCTGTAGTGAGTGGAATGTCAGCCCCCAAAAGATATGGCCACTTAGTAAGCACTGGAACCCGTGAAAGTGACCTTATTTGGAAGAGGGGTCTTTGAAAATGCAAGTTAAGGATTTGAAATAAGGTGATCATTCTGGATCATTAAAATTGGCTTTAAATCCAAGGATACATGTCCTTATAAGAAAAAGGCAGAGGGAAATAGGCTAATGACACAAACAAAAGAAATAGAAAGTGATGTGAAAATAGAGGCAGAGGAGTGACTCAGTCACCATCTAAGGAATGAAAGTAACCACCAAAAGCTGAAAGTGACCAGAAACAGATTCCTACAAACTCTAGAGTGAACACAACTCTGCTGATACCTTCATTTCAGACTTTTGGAATCCTGAACTGCAAGATAATACATTTTTGTTGTTTTAAATAACCAAGTTTGAAAAATTTATTATAATAGCTGTAGGAAGGTAAAACAGCAACCGTCATTTTGGTAAATAAATGAAAGTTTATCTCTCTAAAAAGTTTAATCCAGAGAATCAAGGGACCTAAAGCATGCATGAAGGCAAGGAAATATACAGAAACATATGATCAAATGGGAAAATATGTATACCGAACAATGAATGAGGCATTTCCTGCATATGCCACACTTTTGAGAGTGAGGGAAATCTCATTAGCCTCATATAGGGAAGGTTGAACAACTCTTTTGAAAAACATACTAGCCCCACCAATATTCCAAATGTTAATAGCAGTTAATTTTCCTGAAGTAAAAATACTTATTATCAATTTAAGAAATTGAAGGGATGCTCACGAATCACAGTTCCAGCCACCAAAGACGAAGCTTTCATTCCTCTCTGTAGGAACATATCTTAAGTATAAAAATACCCAGTAAGTGCAATACATATTTGAGAAAAGATTCTTAAGTAAAAGGAAGAATAAAACAGATAAGCAAAAATACACTAATAGAAAAATCTAAGACATTGCATAAGGAAAAGAAAAAAAATGCCTCAGGCTGACAGAGAGGATATTGCTTCATTAACATAAGAATGTAAGTGGCAATCTTACAAAATAAAAAAAAAAAAGAATCTATCTGAAGTTAAAATAAGTTTAAAAAAATTAAACAAGCAATAGATGATTAGATATAGATTCAATACAATTCCTTTTAAAATGTGAACACCGAAACAAAAAGTTATTAACTAGTAGAGGTATTAAGATGTTAATCCAAGAAGTCCATCAACTGAATAAAAAGAATCCCAAAATTTAAAAATAGACAAAATTAAAGGTAATAAATCATCAAATACCTAATTAAATTTCCACATATTGAAGGAGAAGTTTTACGGGGTGTACAATGTAAAAAAAATAATTCTGTACCAAGACATATGGTTGTAATATGGTGAATTTGAAACACCAGAGATAAAAGAAAATATTCTGCAAGCATCCAGAGAGAAACCTCTCTCTCTCGTGCTTGCTCTCTCTCTCTCTCTCTCTCTCTGTCATACACACACACACACTTAAGAATTACACAGTCAAAAGACTTAATCCTGGAATCTTTATAATAAAGAAACAAATATTCAAAATTCTGAATTCAATGATTATTTATACAAGAATTTTATAGTAGTCCTATAATTAAACAAGTATACATGTAAAATTAATGCATTCTTAGATATGCAAATACTCTCAACATGCTCAGAAAGTTACTAAAAGTTATCTGACAGAATGATATTAAAGCAAGAAAGAGAAAGCCATTGGGTCCAGGACCAAGACTTTTCACACTGGAAAGCAGAACAGAGGTCTCCAAGAGGTTGCTGAAGAGAAGTCTTTTTTTTTTTAAAATTTTTAATTGTTTTTATTCAGTTACAATTGTTTGCATTTTCTCCACATCCCTCCACCCCACCCCAGCCAGTCCCACCTCCCTTCCCCACCTCTACCCTCCCCCTTGTTCATAGCAGCACAATTTACAATAGCCAAGTACTGGAAGCAAGCTAAGTGCCCATCAGCAAATAAGTGGATCAAAAACTATGGTGCGTTTACACAGTAGAATTCTACACAGCAGAGAGAAAGAAGGAGCTTATACCCTTTGCAATGTCATGGATGGAACTGGAGAGCATTATGCTAAGTGAAATAAGCCAGGCAGTGAGGGACAAATACCATATGATCTCACCTTTAACTGGAACATAATCAACAAAAGAAAAAAGCAAACAAAATATAACCAGAGACATTGAAATTAAGAAGAATGTAACAATAGCCAGAGGGGAGCGGGGAGGGTATAGTGGGGAGAGGGGTCTATAGGAGCTACTATGAAGAGAAGTCATTAGATGTGCGCTGTTTGACAGGTCTGGAAAACACACAGCTCAGATTGAATTAAAGAATGAAACTCAAAATTGTTGTCAGGAGATACAGATTCTGGACGGGAAGTTTGATGGTCACTTAGGATTGAACAGTAAAATTAAGTAAATAAAAATTAGGCAAACAGAGAGAATAAAACTCAAATAATTGTAAAATTGGCAATGGTGGATGTTTCCATTGTGAATAATACCTAAATAGTTATAAAGATGCAAACAGAAAAATACACAAAATAAATAAGCAGGAAAGATTAGGTTGGAATAGATTTTCATCCATACCTTCCACAGTAACATCTAAAATGGAAATACCTATATATGGTAATGCAAATATGCAGTTAAATACCATCTACCATATTAATCTGCTAAAGGAGTAAGAACCATTTATTATGAGAAGATCACTTTAAATTAGATAAATATTTAGGTAGATAAAAAATAAATGTTAATTTTGTTGTATTCAAAGCATTGTTTCAAATATAGATTCTAAAATCAAAGTAGCTAAATTAAATTAAATACTTTAATTTCTCCTTATTGACTACCTCTCTCTCAAACATAGCAATGGAGAAAAGTTTATTGAGGGGAAGGTGAAAAAAGGCACTGACAAAAATGTTTCAATATTCCCTTTTTAGTCACCATCTTTTGAAGAGGTTTTTTTTCTGTCTGTTGTACAAAGAATCACTGAACCATTCTACTTCTGAAAGCCTCGAGCGTAAGGAGTATAGGGAATTGCAGAGATCTAAGACTAGACATTAGTATCCATCTCTGGAATAAAATAGTAGAAATGGGCTGTTTTCACAGGTATGTTGCATATCTGTGGATGTTCCAAAACAATTTTCTACAATAACATTTAAAATATTAAAGAACCAAATATGTGATTTTCCATCAACTGTTCCCTTTTTCTCTTCCAAGGGGAAGACAGCATGAGAAAAGAACATTTAAAGAAATGTCTGGGCTACAATAAGGGAGAAAATAAAATTTAAAGTGAGTGTGAATATTGATTTTAGTCTCTATCCCATACAATCTCCAGTTTCATACTCAAGTTCTCTAATTAGAATTAAAACAAAAACTATATAATTATATATATGTAGCAAGTGAATGGATCAGAAAATTATGGTACATATACATAATGGAATACTATGCAGCAGAAAGAAAGGAGGAACTCCTACCCATCGCAACAGCATGGAAGGATGAGGATGGGAGGCAGGGATGAGTGGGGTGGGGAGAATGGTAGGGTGAAAATGGAGACAACTGTACTGAAACAACAATAAATATATATATGTATATATATATACATATATATTTCCATATAGGTGTATAATATATACATGTATGTATATACATATATATATATATTTCCTTTTATGAGCCTGAGCAGACTGAACAGTTTACTTGTATTTTCTAAAAATATGAGGGTCATATTAAGTGTAAAATCATGATACTTCTTTCAAAGCACAGAGACATACACAGATACAGACGTGTGTGTGTATCCTGATTAAAGAAAAATAAACAAGACTACCTAGCATAACCATGCAATTAATGCGATCAGTATATTCTAGAACACTTATGTGATTTCCAATCAGTCTCCAGCTGTGTAGTAACAGCTTGATATCTTCATTAACAGAATGAGATAAGAAATAACCACAAGAAAAGTGTGTACTAACATACTGCTATATGTTAGATACTGTATTAGTTCCTGCTACTTTGTCACATTGGACATAAAATGTAAAATGTTTTCCATACATACTGTGAAATTTTATTCTAGCTATATTTCAGTCTAACCAAATAGACATACCATTTGTGAACACAATGCTGTATTTGTATGTATATAAGTATATATATATATTACCACTTCTTCATAAAGACATGAATTGTTTGGACAGTCATTCCCAATGTTCAGGCCATGATTGTACCATTATTTGATCTTTGTATAGTTATTGGTAAATCCAGGATGTCTATTTGCTCATTTTTATTTGGTTATCTATTTGTTATCTTTATAACTTCTAAAGCTTTTTTAATGTTCAACAACAAAATGAATATATTCTAAGAAATCTAATATGACTTTAATTGTAGTAAATATATGGTACATGTTAATCAAGCTAAATTTTGAAAATAAAATACACACATTTTGTTGATGACGTACCCAAAAATGGAGGAGCAAATAACTCCAACTCTTTATATTTTTCTGCTAATGCAACGATTAGGCAAACAATAATCCTTCTCAAATAACTTACTCATTATGGTAATCAGGTAATTGTAGGAGAGAGTGAGGTGGTGGGTCTCATGGGCCTATAGAAGAACAATAAGGGTCTAATATAATTCTGGAATCAGGTATATTTCCTTAATAAAATGATTTGATAAATATTTGGGGAAAATGATCTGGGTAAAAATAAATATGTTTTTGTATAATGGAGGTACCTATTAATCTTCTGGTATTTTAAAAAATAAAACCAAGTATTTAATTTAAAATATTCAGGTGGAATATTGCATAACCTTTTTTTTTCTATTTGTGCAATCTGATAGGATCACAATTCAAATTTAAGAATTTCTGTCATAATTATAAGGAATTGGGTAAAATATACTTATAGTGGCATTTCCAAAGATAGTTGAAATCATTAAATAAACAAAATTTTATATTAGTTATCTACTGTTGCATACCAAAT
Source organism: Desmodus rotundus (assembly GCF_022682495.2). Lineage (NCBI taxonomy): Eukaryota > Metazoa > Chordata > Mammalia > Chiroptera > Phyllostomidae > Desmodus > Desmodus rotundus. The sequence continues at coordinate 57,799,270 of NC_071399.1, read as the reverse complement.
CACAATAGAAGTTTGTGGCTTAAAACAACAATAATTATTTAATATTTCTCATGATTTTGGGGGGTTAGAATTTCAGAAGCAATTTGATTAAGTAAGTTCCTCATGTATCACAAAGAATCTGTCAGATGATAGTAAGGACTGAAGTAATCTTGAATTCTTCTTTACTCAGATGTCTGATGTCTGAGCTGGAAAGACTCAAATGGCTGAGGACTAAGGCTGTTTGTGAAGCTTTTATGGCATCCGTAAGTCCATGTGTTCTCTGTACATGGTATACATTCAGTAAGGCAGTTTCAAATAAGCTGTAATTATTAAATGAACTAAATTTTAGACTGTGATGGCATACAATCTAAGAAATCAACCTAGGGAGAAACTACCCTTTATTCTGACCTAATGTAGAAAATCATGTAGCATCACTTTTCTTACACTTCACTAGGTAGGAGTAAATCATGCAAACACGGCTTATATGTGAGAAAAAGAACTTTAAACTTCATCTTGTAAGGGAGAGAGGCAAAATCAAAATTGCAGTTATCTTTTAAACCAAACACATCATTTATGTTACTGTCTGCACTGTAAAAAGATCCTACCATTACAACCACAACAGTAATGCTTAATAAAGTAAAATTTACAACTTTGTTGACACCAACAGAGAGCAGAGAAAGGCAACAACTCTGAAACACACTAAAAATATAGGGCCTGAAATCAGAAGCAGGCTATGAGGTACTTGCTTACTGGGCAAAGGCAGTTGGTTACCAGTGAGAAGAACTCACTGAAAATTATTAATGAGAGGTAAAGGCCAAATGATGCTTTGGGTACGCACACACATACAGAAATTAACAAAGCTCTTCGAAAGTATCTATTATGATATGGGCCTCAAGGACAAGAACAGCAGCCAGCTGTTGCAGGATAGACATAGAACCCACCCAGATCTTTCTTCCCCATAAAAAAATAACTTACGAATACACAAACAAATGAAATAGCCAAGTGTTCGAAGCGACCTAAGTACCCATCAGTTAACAAATGGATCAAAAATTATGGTATATTTACACAATGGAATACTATGCAGCAGAAAGAAAAAAGGAGCTCCTACCCTTTGCAACAGCATGGATGAATCTGGAGAGTGTTATGCTAAGTGAAATAAGCCAGGCAGTGAAAGACAAATACCACATGATCTCATCTATTAGTGGAATCTAATCAACAAAACAAACAAGCAAGCAAAATATAACTTGAGATATTCAAATCAAGAACAACCAGTTAAGACAGTAACCAGAGGGAAGGTGGGAGGGGGTAATGGGGGGGGAAACAGGGGAGGGTTTCGTCTATAAAGGACACATGGACGAAGCCAAATGAAGGAACATCTATAAAGGACACATGGACAAAGCCAAATGAGGGTAGGATTGAAGGTGGAAGGTGAGGATGGCTGGCATGGGGGGAGTAGTGGAGGGAAAATGGAGACAACTGCACTTGAACAACAATAAAAAAAATGTGAAAAATATAAAAAATAAAAATCTTGCTTATTTCATTATATAAAATGTTATATTTGTATGCATGTTCATATTATAAAATGTTAATATGAAATACCTTAATCAAATGTCTGCATTTACATAAAATAAATAAAATAAAAACTCTTATTCAATAGAATTCACAATACATAATTTGTCAATATGACATATAGAATCGTTTTCTAAATTTCTGGTGTTATATACATGTGTAAAAATCCATCATACTGGAGCAGGAAGTGGGTATGTGGCTAATATTCTCAAAAAAAGAGCACTAGTGTGGTAGATGGATGTGCGGAAGGCAGATGTAAGGCAGAATGTAAGGTAAAGTGGAATTCTTATCAAGTTGAGGCAGGAAATCTAATACTATTTCTATATCTTACTAATTTTTCTTCAATACCTTATGTTTCAGTAATTTCCTTCTTATATTATTTAAGAAGATGCAGACATTCAATCCTAATTTATATAGGTAATAATTGTTTTTTCTCTTTCAATTTATTCTTATAGACATATTTCAGCAAAATTGAAAATACTTCCACCAGCAATTGCAAACCAGATAATATTTTAAACCAGTATTGTTAGATTATGTCACATAGATCTGCCATATGCAACATCTCTGAAGGGCACAAAGTGGGTATTTCATTTTGTAAAAGTAGCTTCTCTTCTGCTTGTTAAAATTTTACAAGGCCTTCAATTTACTTCCATAACATTGAATTATTTGCTTTCATTTTTATATTTACTTCATATTCTATTTCTCATTTAGCAATTTATCATATATTATTTTTGGCGAGATACAATGGACTTAGAGAATGGAACCACTATTTTGATTTGTGATTGACTTTGTAATTATGTACACATTTATCAGAACAAGTTTTTTAATGATTATGTATATTTTATTTATTTTTAAGATTTTTTATTGTTATTCCATTACAGTTGGTTTAATATTATCCCCTTTTCCCTCATCTGTCCATCCCAACCCCCACTCCCACAGTTAATTTGCACAGTGTCATCCAAGTCCTTGGGTCATTCATATATGTCCTTTGTCTAGTCCCTTCCCCTTCTTTCCACCATCATCCCCCTCAACCCTCCCCTCTGGTCACTGTCAGACTGTTCTTTGTTTCAATGCCTCTGGTTCTATTTTGTTTGTTTATTTTGTTCCTTATATTCCTCCTATACTTTAGATCACATGATATTTGCTCTTCATTCACTGGCATATTACATTTAGCATAGTATTTTCCTGTTCCATCTGTGCTGTCACAAAAGGTGGAAATTCTTTCTTCCTTTGGCTGCATAGCATTCCATTGTGTAGATGTACCACAGCTCTTTGATCTGCTCATTTGCTGATGGGCACTTAGACTATTTTCAGCACTTGACTGTAGTAAGTAGCACCACTATGAACATAGAGAAGTGTAAGATCTTTTGAATTTATGATTCTAATCTTCAGGGTACATTCCCGGCAGGAAAATCACTGGGTCAAAAGGTAGTTCCATTTTTAGTTTGTTGAGGAAATTCCATACTGTTATTCATGGTGGCTGCACCAGTCTGAATTCCCACCAAAATGCACTAGATTTCCCTTTTCTCTGCATCTTCACCAGCACTTCTTGTTTGTAGATTTATTAATGGTGGCCATTCTGACCTGTGTGAGGTGATATCTCATTGTGGTGTTAATTTGCATCTCTCTGATAACTAGTGATTTTGACCATCTTTTCATATGTCTATGGCCCACATGTAGGTGCTCCTTGGAAAAGTGTCTAGTCAGGTCTTTTGAACATTTTTTAATTGGATTGTTTGCCTTCCTGGTGTTGAGTCATATGTGTTTTTTATATATTTTGGAGATCAAAACCTTGTCCGATGTATTATTGACAAATATGTTTTCCCATATGGTCAGTTTCCTTTTCATTTTGATAATGGTTTCTTTAACCATGCAGAAGTTTTTAATTTGATATAGTCTCATCGGTTTATTTTTTCCTTTATTTCCCTTGCCCTAGGAGATATATTGGTAAAAATATTGCTACATGGGATATATGCAATTTTCCAAATTATGATTTCCTCTAGAATTTTTATGGTGTCACAAATTATATTTAAGTCTTTTATCCATCTTGAGTATATTCTGGTGTATGATGTAAGTTGGCAGTCTAGTTTCATTTTTTTATTTTTTGCATGTACCAGTCCAGTTCTCCCAACACCATTTATTAACAAGGCTATTTTTACTCCATTGTGTGGCCATACCCCATTTTTCTAATATTAATTGACTGTAAAGATAGATTTTTTTCTTGTCCCCCTCTGTGTTCCATTGATCTATGTATCTATTCTTATGCCAGTACCAGACTTATTATTACAGTGGACTTGTGATCTCTCATACTTTGTTCTTCATTCTCAAGATTGCTGAGGCTATTTGGGGTATTTTTAGGTTCCATATACATTTTTTAATTATTTGTTCTAGATCTGTGAAATATATATCCTTGGTATTTTAATCGGAATTGTGTTGAATCTATAGATTGCTTGGGTAGTATGGACATTTTAATGATGTTAATTCTTCCAATCCATGAACACAGTATATGCTTCCATTTATTTGTATTTACCTTAATTTTTTTCTTCAGTGTTCTATAGTTATCCAAGTATAAGTCTTTCATACCCTTGGTTAAATTTATTCCTAGGTACTTTATTTTTCTTGTTGCTCTAGGAAATGGGATTTTTTTTCTATTTTTTCTTTCTGATATTTCATTGCTGGTGTACAAAAATCCCATCAATTTCTGAATATTGATTTTGTATCCCTTTTTTTTTTTGCCAAATTCACATACTAGAGGTAATAGTCTTTTGGTGGTAACTATAGGATTTTCTATGTACACTATCGTCTCATCTGAAAATAATGACAGTTTTATATCCTCCTTTCCAATTTGGATGACTTTTAATTCTTTTTCTTGTCTGGTTTGTGAGGCTAGAACTTCCAGTACTTAGTAAGAGTGGTGAAAGCAGACATCCTTGTCTTGTTCCTGATCTAAAGGAGAAAGTTTTTAGTTTTTGCCCAGTGAGTAATGTTGGCTGAAGGTTTGTTGTATATGGCTTTTGTTATGTTGAATTATGCTTCCTCTATTCCCACTTTGCTGAGAGTCTTTATCATAATTGGGTGCTTTTTTATCAATTGCTTTTTCAGCATCTATTGATATGACCATGTGATTTTTGTCCTTTGTTTTGTTTATGTGATGTATTCCATTTATCGATTTGCAAATATTGTACACTGGGAAGAATACCACTTGATCATAGTGTATGATTGTTTTTAATGTATTGCTGAATCCAGATTACTTATATTGTGTTGAGGATTTTAGCATCTATGTTCATCAGAGTTATTGACCTGTAGTTTTCATTCTTTGTTGTGTCTTTACCTGGTTTTGGAATTAGGATGATACTGGTATTATAAAAAGAGTTTGTGAGTCTTCCCTCTTCTTGAATTTTTTGGAATAGATTGAGAAGGATAGGAATTATTTCTTCTTTAAATGCCTGGTAAAATTCACCACTGAAGCCATCTAGTCCAGGGCTTTTGTGTGCCAAGAATATTTTGATTACTGCTTCAATTTCACTAGTTGTTATCCATCTAGTCAGGCTTCCTGTTTCTTCTTGATTCAGTTTTGGAAGATTTTGTGTTTCTAGAAATTTGTGCATTTTGTTCAGGTTGTCCAATTGATTGGTATATAGTTGTTCATAGTAATTTCTTACAATCTTTTGTATTTTTGTGTTATTGATTGTAGCTTTTCCTCTTTCATTTCTAATTTTATTTATTTGGGTCCTCTTTTTTTTCTTGATTAGTCCGGTAAAAGATTTTTCAATTTTGTTATTTTTTTCAAAGAACCAGCTCCTGTATTTTTTGATCCTCTAGTCTCTGTATAATTTAATTCTGCTTTAATCTTGATTATTTCATTCCTTCAACTCACTCTGGGTTTTGTTTGTTGTTGTTCCTCTACTTCTTATAGATGCAGGATTATGATGTTTACTTCAGTTTTTTCCATCTTATTTAATTAGGTCTGTGTTGCTATGAAATTCCCTGTCAGTTGTGCCTTTGCTGTGTCTCATAGGTTTTGGGGTATTGTGTGTTCATTTTTATTTGTTTCCAGAAACGTTTTGATATTTCCCTTGATCTCATTGCTAACCCATTCATTATTTAACAATGTATTATTCAGTCTCCATGTATTTAAATGTTTTGAGTTTTTTCCTTGAGATTGGTTTCTAGTTTCAAGCCATTGTAATCTGAGCACATGCTTGATATGATTTCAATTTTCTTGAATTAGCTAAGGCTTGTTTTGTGTCCTACTATGTGGTCTCAATTTTTGAAAGTGTTCCATGTGCATTTGATAAGAATGTTCATTTTGCTTCTTTGGGGTGAAAGTTTCTATATAGATCAATCAAGTCCATTTGATTGCTTAATACCAAAATATGCTTGTTGATTATTTGTTTGGAGGATCTATCCATTGTTGACAATGGGTTGTTAAACCCCCCTACTATATGTGTGTTGCTGTCTATATCTTTCTTGAACTCCTCCAATATTTTTCTCATATATTTAGGTGCTCCTATGTTGGGTGCCTATGTGTTTACAGGGTTATATCCTCTTAATGGACTACTCCCTTAAGAATTATGTACTGACCTTTGTCTCTTTTTATATCCTTTGTGTTGAAGTCTATTTTGTCTGATATAAGTATTGCTACCCCTGCTATTTTTTCCTGTCTGTTTATATGGAACATTTTTTCCCATCCTTTCACTTTCAGCCTGTGTAGATGTTTTGTTTTGAGGTGGATCTTTCATAGACAGCATACATGTGGGTCATGTTTTCTCATCCATTCAGCTACTGTATGTCCTTTGATGAGAGCATTTAAGCCATTTGCATTTAAGGTTATTATTGATAGGTTCGTATTCATTTCCACTTATTCTATACCAGTTTATCTTCTCTTCAATCTCTCTCTGTCTCTCTCTCTCTCCTCTTTGTGTTTAAAGCAGTCCCTTTAGCATCTCTTGCAGTGTTGGCTTGGTGGAAATGTATTCTTAGCCTTCTTTGAACTGGGAAGCTCTTCATTTTCTCTTTATTTTAAATGAGAGCCTTGCTGGATAGAGTAGTCTTGATTATAGGTTCTTGGTTTTCTTTACCTTGATTATTTCATGCCAATTCCTTGTAGTGTTTCTGTTGAGAATTCAGCTGATAGCCTTATTAGAGCTTCCTTGTATGTTACTAGCTATTTCTCCCTTGCTGCCTTGAAGATTCTCTCTTTGTCTTTAAATTTTACCTTTTTAATTATGATGTCCCTTGCAGTAGGACTCTCTGGGTTCATCCTGATTGGGACTCTCTGTGATTCCTGAGCTTTCATAATGTTTTCCCTCACCAAGTTAGGGAAGTTTTCTGTCATTATTTTTTCAAACAGTTTTTCTGTCCTTTGCTCCTTTGTTTCTCTTTCTGATATTCCTATGATATGAATGTTTCCACTTTCATGTTGTCCTCAAGTTCTCTTAAACTATCCTCATTTTTTGTGTGTGTCTTTTTTTTTTTCATTTTGTTGCTCCAACTGGGTATTTTTATGTGCCCTTTCTTCCATCTCATTGATTTGGTCCTCTGGTTCATCTAGCCTGCTTCTGATTCCTTCTAGTGTGTTCTTCACTTCAGAGATTGTATTCTTTGTTTCTTCCTGGTTTTTATTCACAGTTGATATGCCTTTTTTTGTGCTGGTGTAGTTCCCACTAAGTTCCTTTTAGCTCCCATAAAGTTCTTTGCGATTCACACTGAGTTTCTTGAGCATCCTTTTAATCATTGTTTTGAATTCTATGTGTGATAGATTGCCTGCCTCAATTCCTTTTAGCTCTTGTTCTGGGGATTCCTCCTTTCCTTCAAAAGAGGATTGTTTCTTTGTCTCCTTATTTCAGGTGACTCTTTTTGTGTATTTCTGTTTCAAATTCCTCTGTTTTAACTGCTTTTCTTTGTGGGGTAGCCTTCTATGGTAGGTGTTCTGTGGGACTCAGTGGTACAGTCTCTTTGATCTCCATGTCTGGATGCTCTAGGGTTGCCCTTTTTCGGTTTGTGTGGGCTCTCCTGTATTTCAGCTCTGATAACTGATGGCTCATTCATTGTTGGGTTCTCCCCTCTAGCTGGCTGACTAAGAGTCACAACTCTTGCCACATATCATCTGCTGTCATACATATGCTGATTAACAAAACAATACTACTCAGAAAACCATACCCATGACAGCAAAAATGTCTCCTTGCCACATCAGCAATATCAACAGAAAATAAGCAAAGGTTAATAAACTTGTAAAGAAATTAAGAACATTACAGAATAGGAAAAAAGAATATGAAATAACTAAATGATATAAAAATGATTTTGAGAGGGAAGAGGGAGCATAAATAATGAATAGGGAGTTAAGGCAAAGAAAGGGATAAAATAAAGTTAAGACATAAGTAAAAAAGGAAAGGATGATGGCAAAATGGATTAAGAAAAAGGAAGAGTATAATATGAGCTTTGAAATAATTTTTTTAAATAGTGAACCAATAGGAAACCATTTAAAAAAAAAACAGGGAAACAATTTAAAAAAACACAACATGGTCAATAACAATGAGAGATGAGCAAAGATTAATAAAGGTGGAAAAAGATTAAGAATATTATGAGAGGAAAAAATATGAGATGTCTACAGTAAAGAAAAAATGATTTTGAGATGATAGAGGGACTAGAAATAATAAGGGTAAGGAATAATATCCAGGCTAAGAAAGGGAAAAAGATAAAATTCCAAACTCAAATAAGCATGGGCCAGAGGAAGGCAAAATGGAGTAAGACGGGGAGAGTAGCATATGAGATTTGAAATTAAAACAATAGTGAACAAATAGGATTGCAATTGAAGAAAAACAGCAACTGTGATATCCATACCACACAAGCCACAATTAATGAAGGTGGAAAGAAAATAAAATGTTAAAGGGTTAGATGAGAGAAAAAAATAATGAAAATTATTTTTTGCATTAGAAGAACAACAAAGTGGAATTTGTCTCAGCAAAGTTTGGTGTTTGCCTTCAGTCTTCTTCTGGCTCCACCTCTGGCTTTTTATCAGCTTAAGTCTAGGAATGAGTCATCCAACTTCTAGCAGTACTGAATGTACTGACTTCACCTGCCTCTAAAGCAATATACTGTTTCTATAGCAAAAGGGAGTGTGGAACCCCTGGGTCTTCCCCGGGAGGTGCTGTTCAGTCTTTTGGGAAAATTGTGGTTGTATTTCCCTGCCCTTGTGCTACTCTCCTTGGTCTGTCCCAGCTATTTCCCATAATGTATAGTTTCTGGTGAACTAGCTGTCCATTTCAAGGGAGGTGTCAATCTGTGTAAGACGGTCAGCTCTTTCCTACTTGGTGCTGTTGGCAGCTCTGTGTGAGAACTGAGGCTGGGCATGGTCCTTATGACCCCTTGTTGCACTGACTTCTGACCTGCCTGCCATGCTGGCCTCAGTAGAATAGGGCCCTAGGAACCAGTATATTTTGTCTCCTTAAGAGAAGTTTAAAATGGATCTTTTTGGATATTCTTTTCCTGCTTTTCTCCTGTGGACATGCACCCTGAAGTGCATTTTTCTGCCTGTCCTGCCTGTTCTACCAATCCTTCAGGATGTAGGGACTGGGTAGTGCTCCCTTTCACAGAGGTTTGATTTATGCCAGGAAAGGGGTTCTGCCTGGCTGTAAACAATCTCTGGTGCTCCACTCTTGTCCACCTAATTCCCAGTCCCCTGGCTTCATAGTAGACACAGTCCCAAACTCTCCATTTTCCATACCCCACAGTTTGCTAGCTGCACTGAGCTAGGGCCAAAATCCTTTTGCTATGTGATTTTATGATCTCCCTGCCCAGCTGTATTCAGTGGGTTCAAACTGAGCTTTCAGGCTTGTCATTTTGTTGGCAAGGCAGCACATTTTAGCTCCCCTCTTGAAAAGTCTTTCTGTGGTACACCCACTACAGCACCAAGTCAGTGTCCAGCTTTCTGCCCATACCACCTCCCCAAAATTCAAGAAGTCTCTCAAGGGCTCAGGTGGCCACAGCCTGCATCCTCCCAAACCAGGTGCAGATAAAGTCCCTTTCTCTCTCTGGCCCTTTCCCAGTTGGTGTTTGGTGAAGCAGCTATGGATAACAAGCTGCTCACTGTGTGAGACCTCAAACAACCTCCCAAGTCACTCCTGGGCCAAGTCTGTGGGCACCCCACTCAAAACTGGGGCCCCCTGCCCAGGGAAAGGAGGAAGCCACAGAGTTGTGATTTCTGATCAAGCTCTACACATCTACAGGCACCACACATGAGGTATTTCCCTGTTAACTTATAAAATCTCCTTATCACCCATTATGAAGCATCTTCTGTATTCGGTTCAAAACTTTGTATCAGCTAAGATTCCTTTGATTGTTCAGGATACTTGTCAGAAGATCAGCCAAGAATCCAAGTTGGGGGCTAGAGCAAGTGGACTCAGCTTACACATACTTGGTCTCCATCTTCCTGATTATGTCTAGAATAAGTTCTTGAATGAATAAGTTTCTGATTTTAAAATCTCAATTTGAACATCTTCATTATTGCATTATCCCATTTGTTATTTGTTTACTTGCTATTTCAGCAACCTCTTTGAATGCTTAAATTTTGTATTAAAAATAGACTGCTTTTTTCATGTTTTCAAATGATGAAAATTTTATTTTCTAATCTATTTTACTTACTATTTTCTCATTTTAATAATTTTGAATATTTCACATCTTTATTTTATATTATTTCTCATTTTAAATTTGACTAGCTGCTATTATTTTATTTCTATATAGCCTATATATGTTATGTATTGATATATTTACCCTCATCACTTCATAAAATACAGGCTTGTCATCCCTGAAACTGGCAGTATTTTATTGGAAAAAGAACATGTATTCTATTTTTCTCAAGCTTCCTTAACACATTTTCAGTAGCATCCTTTTATATAAAGTTTAGGAGGAGACACTTTTCTGATATTTACTCTGTTAATATCTTTTATGTTTATAAATTGAAGTGATTAAAAACATCAATTTTGAAAAAAAAACCCCTGCAATTCTGCTTTGTTTAACAATATTGAGAGCCTTGTCAGATGGCCAAAATATGGTTGTGCGGGCTGTATGGTTTGCAGTCCCAGAGGTTTCTATTCATAATTTCTACAGCATTAAAGGCACTCTCTGAAACTCCATATATCTTATTAGATAGCTTGATGAATGATATTCTAAATTTAAAGAAGTGAAAAATATTTTTTGCACCAGGAACTACTCGGAAAAAAATGTTTCTGAAAACAAAAGACTCAGTGAAGGCTAGACAAGAAGAAGTTTTAGGTGTAAGATTTGTATATGGATTTCAATCTAGATTCATGCACTGATACTGAGATTAGACTTGAAATTCAGTTTTTATTTCTCATGAGGCACAAGGAATAATGAAAATAAAAGAACAAAACCAAGAGACACACAAGTTAGAGAATCTAGTTTGAGATCTTTGTCCCATATAGCTGGATTCATAAAAGGCTATAAATTTAGCATATGGTTGGCCAAGTAATAATAATTCCCTAGCCCAGGATGGCATTTATACTATTTGGTACTTTGGTATAGACTTTAGCTAGTAGGTTTTAATCGGTCTTGAGATTTTAGAAATTTAAGCCATTAATGATGGCAAGTTGTACAAGCTCACACTACATTGGTCACACAAAGACATTTCATGAAGTCGTTAAAATAGAGTGATTCTGGACTGGCAGTGACTCAGGCAGATGGTCAGTGTAAGCTCATGTTAGCAAAACAAACAACAACAACAACAAAACATAATGTGCAAGGAAGTAAGGCACTATTAAAAAGGGAAATCAATAGAAATAATTGTATCTGTACTAATATTATTATTAGATACAAAATGTAGAATTATCATGTATTATATTGAATTGAATAAAGTAATGCAAGAAAGAACAAACTAAAATAGAAAAATTAAAAGAAAAGTTATATAATTTTTAGAAATAAGTAATCTATCATGTCAGGAACATTACCATTATAGATGTAACTATTGCCTTAAAGACATCACACAATTGAATTACACAAAAAAATTCAAAGCGTACCAGAAGTTAAATAAAAATAGAAAAAAATACAGTAACATGCAATATAAATAATTAAAAATTGTAAGGAATTTTGTAGAGATGCACAATCCCTAAAGATATCATGGAAAACTAAATGTACTAGTGTACAAAAGGATAATGCATCATGACCCAGTTATAAAATTCCCAGAAATAAACATTACTTTTGACATAAAAAATTATCATTTAATTTAGAATTACATAATATCTCTCTAATTCACCAGATTAACAGATATAAAGGAACAATTAAAAAAACAATTTAAAAAAACAATTTATGGTCATCTTTATAGGTTCAGATAAATTATTCGATAACATCTAACATTCAGTCAAAATAAAGATTTTAGCGTACTAGAAAGAGTAGGAAACTTTGTTAATTAAACAAATAATTTAATAAATTTATAAACATAGTTAATGGGGCAATGAGAAAACTTACCTTTTGATATAAAGAAAGAATAATTGATTGTAATTGTTATTATGAAAGTCAATGTTTACAATACTTTATTGTAGGTTCTGCTCAAAGCAGTGAGGGAAGGAAAAAAATAAAATTCAAAATACTAGGAATTCATGGGAAAAAGTAGATATAGTTACTTATAGACAGTATTAAAGTTTATGTAAAAATAAGAAACTATTACCCTTCATGACAGCATGGATGGATCTGGAGAGCGTTATGCTAAGTGACATAAGCCAGGCAGTGAAAGACAAATACCATATGATCTCACCTATAAGTGGAGCCTAATCAACAAAACAAACAAGCAAGCAAAATATAACCAGAGACATTGAAAATAAGAACAAACTGACAGTAACCAAAATGGAGGGGAGAGGGGGATAATGTGGGATAAAAGGAGAAGGGTGATCAAGGAACACATATAACGGACACATGAACAAAGCCAAAGGGGTTAGGTTTGAGGATAGGAGGCTGGAATGGGTGGGGTGGGAAGGTGAAAATGGGGACAACTGTATTTGAACAGCTTGAAAAAAGGAAAAAAAGAAGACTCTATACATGGTCCAGGTGACCAAACACTTATAAATATAAAGGATAGTGAAAAAAATTAAATAATCAAATCAAATCAAATAATAAAATGAAATAAAATAAAATATAAAAAATAAATTAAAAAGTTTGTATATAATAAAAATATATTCCATCTATATATGATAAGTTAATGACATGGAATTGAAATGTAATTGGCTAATGCATCATATTTGTTAAATTTTAAAAAATAAATAAGCAGAAATCTAGTATATTGCTGTATTCCAAAAGAAAAAATCTAGAAATGCAATTTAAATAACAAAATTTTCAAAGCAAAAAATATGTAGTAATTGTAAGTAAAACAAAACATGCCCAAGACCTTTTTGAAGAAAGTAAATAAAATTTAATGAGGCTTTGAAGAGTGAAAATAAGTAAAAATATATAGAATATTTATGGATGATAAAAATACTATAAATGCATTAACCTCACCAAGTTAGTCTATAAACTCAAAGTAATCATAATAACAATTTTTGTAAATTGTGCGGTCATGCAGACAGCACACTTATTTTAACATTTTTATATATCAGCAAAGAGCAAAGGGTAGAGTAGAGAACTATGCCCCAATATGTACCAAGTTTTAAAAACTGTCTGATAATTAAGAGAGTATGTACTGATACAAGAGTAGCCACATTGACAAATGGAATAAAAAAGTGCAGCAGGCGCCTTATGTTAGATAATCTAAAGATTCATTTCTGTATCCTAGAACACAATCTATTATACAATTTGGTCATTACATATTTCAAAATTTCAGTTGGGTTTAGTGTACTCTATTCTGAGTTGTGTGTGGAGTTAAATGTCAGGCAACATCATCGCCTGTTGCATTGACCATCACGACACAGTTTTCATGATGTTCAACTTGTCAGTAATTTTGAATGATCAACCACTTACATTTTATGTCATTAAAATGAAAGTTTTCAAAATAAAATAAAACTCAAAAATAGTGTAAGTTCTTATTATGTTCTGGTCACTATCTAGGAATAAAAGAAGTATAGATCTGGCATCTTACCTAGTGTGAAAAAAACATTTAAATAAAAGTTTCAAAATATCTCTGAAAATCTGGTGCTTGAAATAACATAATTTACTAATCATTGGATCATTTTGAAATGTTTACCTGGAAATTTAAAAAAATTGTATAGAAAAGAACATTCATTATTAAAGAAAATGTGCAATTTTCAATGTAGATTAAGCAATGTTGTGATTTCATGAATATTGATGATTTATGTACACAGTGGTCATATTACCAACTTTCTAATGGCCAGATGATCCAAAGTAGGCACCTAAGAAATGATCACCTTTGATATGCCACATGTTCAATCATATCTAGCATCTACCATGGCAATGAGAGATTAGAAATTTACTGAAAAACAAATCATCGGTATAGAGGAAGTTTAAATGCCCAAGTTTTATCAAAAAACAGCTTAGAGTGGTCAGAGTAGAAAAATAATCTGACAGTGGGAATTTGTCACCCAGGCTGTTCTCATTTCAGAGTTTAAGGAAGGAGGAAAGATTACAAAGAACAAGCAAAAACTTAAGCTGTCTCGATCATCTTGCTTCATATTCGCTAGAGAATAGATTAAAATAAATGTCACCTTCTTCACTGGGCATGATTTGCAGAATACACTGATTCATTAAACTCACAAAGGTAATGGGCTGTGAACCAGACAGACAAAGATTCTTTTAGAAGAGAGGAAGACTAAAATGCAGACACTTTCTTAGTGCCTTAATGACTAGGCAGCAGTGGGACCAGATAGATGCCAGCAGGGATGCCAGCAAAGACAGCCAACGCAGGGGAACGGCATGGTAGATGTCAAGTCGGACTGGACTGACAGCAGGGCTTCCGGAACTCTGTGAGACAGATACCGAGGACAGCATGAACACCACCGGAAGAAATCTGAGGAGCATCAAATTTCTGAACAATAATTCATGGTGGAGGTAGACGTTTGCTTGTGTGATTAATATAACTGTTAATATGTTAAGACAAATATTGATTGGTTTAAATTTTCTTGCCCTGAAATGAAAATTGAGCAAAATTTCATAAACAATATTATTCGTGTATGAAGCAAATAACTGTTAAACAAATATTAGTTTTTTTGTGATGAAGGAATGATAACAAGTAGTCACTTAAATTGAGTTGCAGGTTTTATCTTTTCTTCAATTTTCCCTGTGGAACGTGACTACGTCCTATGACTATGTCCTATTCAGGTTTCTTCTAGAAACTGCTCTATTCTATATTTTCTGACATTATAATCAATAGGGAACAAACATTTATCCTGTTTTTCACTAATGATATACTGGAACACGGACATTTTAGTTCACTCAGTGATATTGTCAAGAGTCACTAAACATCAAGTCACAAATCTAGAGTTTTGTGTTTTTTCTTGCCATATTTGAGTTTTTTGTTATTATTCAGTTTAAATCAAGCAACAAAAAGTATGAGAACTGCATTATAATGAAAAAGCATTGCAAAATGATACTTCAAAACACTTACATTGGTCTAATATGCTTAATTGCTCCACAGTCTTTATTATTTATTCTTGAATAATTTTACAGCAGTAGTCCTCTTAAAAGTAAGAAAGGATTTAGTGGTTATGGGTTGAAGTGGCTCTTGAGTATTGTAAAATAAGGGTCCTGCTTTTGAAGAATTGATCTAAGCAATTGCAATACATTGTCATTTGTAAAGTATATCACTGAAACTACACTCACATTATCTTACTGTGTAAGAGTTTTGGATAAATATCAGTAAATGGCAGAGAGAAAATACTGAGACACCACAATAACAGAAAGAAACTTTATGCATTCTATCTTAGATACTCAACAATGTACATAAAGAGTTCATTGCAATGTTTTCGTGTAGTGATACTGATTGTCATTTTTAATAAAGAAATTAAAGGGAGGATATCTTAAATAGATCAAATATCTAACCCCTCCCATACACACACACATATTGTTATTTATTTCAAAGCAAAGCAAAATAAAATAATTTTGCAACATATTAATTTCCTTTATTGGCTGGCAGTGAGATGATTGTTATGTCTCCAAATTAAAACTTATATAGAATAGATTTTTTCTTAAAGTTATATTCTGGTTGGATTGGAGATGTAGTATCTAAAGCATCCACCAGGTATCTTAACCATCATCACTTCATGATGGGATCTTAAAGTACATCTAGAGCTCTTTAGAAAATAATTTTAAAACCACCCCTCTTTTGAAAATGGTGTGGAAAATGTACATAAATTTCCCAGAATACTATATTTGAGTATCAGTTTGTATAACAATCATATAAGAGAGATAAAAGCTTATGGGGATGAGACTTAGCAGGCTCAAAATATTTGAAATGAAACCGAGGTGTTAGTTTAGTAATAGCAAAGTTATCATTTTGATGCATTTGACAAGAAAAATATAAAGACTGATGAAATCAATTACATTCATTACTGGGAATCACAACTTAAAAAGCATTTAGACATCCTGGAACATTTCAGTAAGCAGATAATTTCCAGTACCTGAAGAAGTCACTTGGACGAGGACTTGCTTAGCAGTTATGTAAGGGAGTGAATTAGTAACCAGCATTGGAAATATCAGGAAGATGATTATTTTGAATAAGGAACAAATTTCTTTGAAGATACAGTATATTATCCCAGAATATAATAATGGAGAATCATTAGATAATTCAAACAGATTGAATGAACATGTGTGGAGAATAGTAAGTATTAAAGAATGAGACTAAAAAGAAGTAATAAAGGCATGTAGTCCTGATAATATCTTTTTATATGTGAAATTACTTTATCAAGTTAAAGACTGAAACTGACCCTTATTATGCATAAAGTCCACAATAAATTTCTGAAACTCTAGGCAAAACTTCCAAAAATTAACTATATTTCAATGGCAGTTCTAACTAACAGAAAGATGTAAAAATTGTTATCATACACTTATTGATGAAACACATGAAAAATGACTCATTAAACAATAATAATTTATTTCATGTAAATTACAATATGTATTTTATAAAGTAAAATTATTTTTATTATCATCCTTTAAAAGCTTTGGAAAATGATTAATTTATGAGTTTGAAACTAAAAACTCAGGCCTTGGATAATATTGTACCAAAAGTGTAAAACCTAAGCTGGTGTAAGTATTTCTTTCACAATTAAAATCCACAATTCAAGGCAAAACAGACTTAGAGAAAGGTGCAATTACAGATTACACCTTCTTTGTTTCAAGAGGTGTGTTGGGGTAGGAACGAGACTGGGTCTAGGTTTACTTTAGGTTTTCTATAAGAAACTGCTTATATCAGGCTTATATACCGGGTGGGAGCCAAGAAAAAAAATGAAATTATCTTCTGGAGGACGGGCCCCTTGTAATATATGTTCCCTTGCCAGCTGAATGTTCTAGAGACCCATCTGTATCAGTGTACCATCTGGCATTGTTGTGAGAGGCTGTGTTTGGCTTCAGTGATTTTTTTTTAAGATTCTTTCAATGTGTTTGCCTATTTCATGATGAGTGATTTACGAGTGCACCTACCCACACCGCGCGGAGTGTTCGGCAGTCTTGCCAAAAATGTCATGATCCCCATGTCTCACCTTCCCTATTCACCTGATCTCTGCCTGAACAATTTTTTGTTTGTTGGTGTTTGTTTTCCTGGGTGAAAAAGTCCTCAAAGGCAAATATTTGCTGATGTGCAAGTGGTGAAACAGAAAATGGAGGAAGCACTAAAAGGCATCAAATTTGATGAGTTCAAAAATTATTCTTAGCAGGTGGACAAAAGTCTCGATAGGTGTATTGCATCAAATGCAAAGTACTTTGAAGGTGACTGAAGTTTAAACATGTATGAATAAACATACAATTAAAAAATAAATCCATTTGGGGGCCCCCACTTGTACCTCTCGCCCTCTTTGGGTGTCAGAACCCATATCTTCTTTGATCTTCACTCCTTCTTCATGCATAAGTGTGCTCACCCACATATGAAATAAAATGTTAATATCTAGTGATATTGAATACTAAATATTTCTTATATCAGTCCCCATTACTTATAAAAATTATTGCAATTATTTTAATGGGATCTCCTGCTGCAGTGTATTCTACCTACTCCCCCACTTAACCCTACTCAACCCTCCACATAATTGTTACTGTATTGTTTCCAAATGTAAGTCTGATGGATGGACTGTGCTGACCCCTTGTATACAGCTGTCTGACCAGGCATGTAGTCATCATTGGAATAAAGCATAACCATTGGCCCTTGAGACCTACCTCCCTCGGATAGATTTTTTACCTGAGAATTCACCCTCTTTCCTTCACCAACACAGAGTCTTCCTATTTCTCCAAATACAAACTGCCTTTCTATGCTCTCATACTTTTTAGTAAGATATCTTCTTTCTTTAATTTTATCCCTTAAAATATTACATACACACAGAGATACACACAAATACACACAAATATAATATATTCATTCTAAAGGTTAGAATCTGACTAATTAAACTATTATTCTTTATTCATCTCATAATGTTAACTTTTCATTATGTGACATGAAAAATTTAAATTTACAATGATGATATAAAAGTTTGAGTATCATGTATTGAATTATGAAAAATTAATTATCTTAAAATTATTTGCAGGAAAAAATCTCTCAAATTCTTACTGGGCATTTGTTCATAGAAATAATTAACTGCCCTAAGTGCAATATAATATTTCAACAAATATTTAATAAAAGGTATTTGAATAATTCAGAAATAAGTGGTAATATTATTACAATATTCAAATATATTTAAATTTTACATATATAGATAAACCAGTTTTGTTGCAACTTCTTCAGAAGTTTTACCCATGTTTATAAAATTAACTTGCAAGAAAATAAGAGAACCATAAAGCCAAATTTTATGAGGACACCCAATATAAGCAGTTCAAGGCAAGAGGTAGAAATTTTACTTTTAGTGGAATGAGCTGAATAGTTATCAATATTCAGTATTGTTTTATGGTTATTCAGTATTTTGCCAAACGAAAACATAAAAAAGAAGAAATAATATCATCTCAAGATGAAAAACATGATTTGGTCCTGCATTAGAAAAAGAAGAAAAATAATTATTTTTCAAACAGATGAGAAATTAAGATTTGAGAATAAGATATTGGGATTTGGGGACTGATATAAAATAAAAGTAATATGTGAGAATAAATTAATCATATAATTATATAATGCCAGAAATTTTAAAATAAAATTTGATTAACTGTAATAGCTTAAACAATAAAATATAATAAAAAGTAAAAAAGTTTTTGCCTAGATTGAAATCCCAAAGATTCTCCTTATTTTTTAAAATAAAAATCTTACAGTTTTATATTTACATTTTCTAAAAAAGAGTCCCAAAATTTATAGTGTAAAATTAAAATCTAATATATTAATATATAATATGTATATCATATCTTTATATTTAAATACATTAGTATAAATAAGTATGTATAATACAAACACACACACATCCTCAAGGTGTTGTTAAAGCAGGAGATTCATGTCTCACGATTGTGGTATACTATTCTCATGCTAAGTTGGTACCAAAACTGTAGCTGCAGCCACAGTAAAAAAAACATAATATTTAACATTCAGAGTATAATATTTATAACATTTAACAACCAAATTTATGTGATATGCTCTCTCTCTGTCTCTGTCTCTCTCTTTATATATTATTATGTATACCATATTATTTTCTACTACTGGGTATTTATATGTATAATTCCATATGTCACATATATCATGAGTTTGAGGAAGATACATTTTTGTTTAGAATTTGAAATAAAATAATCCCCAAATTATTATGGATATATTTAAAACTGTAACATGAAAATCCATCATCATATACAATTATAATTATGTATATGCAATTATAATACATATTATATATGTATAATAAAGTTTACAATTACTTATGTTCTAAGTAGAGTCATATTACAGAAATGTATTTCTGAAGCCACAATTACTCTTTAGTTCTCAATATCATATCATTATATACCTATGAAGATTGATCAAATGCAATGGACATTGGGATTAAGCAGCAAAATTCCTCTCATGAATTACCACTCAATTCCAAATCTTCCCTGGAAGGTAGAGAGTATGTCAAGTGTTTTAATGTCTTCCCATTTCAGAGACGCCTTACAGCTAGGCTTCAGGCAATCCTCAGTGCTGCCTATAGCAATCTCCTCCACCTTGCTGTCTTAAGGCCTGACTGCAGGAAATAAGTGGTGTGATGAGAGACAGAAACTGTCTTCCCTTGAGGCAGTGTCAGAGAACCTCGCTAACAAAGGGTAAATGTTATTTCCTAGGACAAGCCCGTAGAACCCCATCTTCTAATGTATGGTTTGAATGATTCTGAATTTTTCTTAGAATTTATGTATGTATAATAAAATATTTCCCTTGAAAAGTCCAGTTTGAATGAGTAGCATTCCTTTTCTGTCATTTATTAGCTGCATAAAATTAAGAAGTTTATTTAAATTCCATGTGCTTTTTTACTTTTGTTGCTTCATATGTAAAGTAGGTGAAATAACATTTGCATTATGCATCAATATGTGAAAATTGCTCAGTATATTGTGTGACACATAGTAAAAATATTCAATTATTTTTAATTATTGTTATAAACACATCTATTGTGTGTGTGTACTTGTTATATATAGTAATATATACTTTTATATATACAATAATATATACTATCATAATATGTGCATGATATCTTTATGAATATCATCTATAAATAACAGAAATGGGTAATAAATGAGATAAATAGTTTATAAAAGTGTTAAGACAGTTCAATATAACATATTGAGGCAAATCTATGTTTATAGAAGTTTTCAGAGTGTGGTAGAAAAATATAAGACAGGAAAATAATGAACAATAGTTTCTGTGATTGGATTTAAGAGTATCCACCAATTTGCTGAACAATTTGATGTGACTGGAATACAAGGATAGAATTCCAATTTCTGATCAAAAATAGGGAGCTGAGGAGAGATGGCAGCCAAGCAGGTGGAGCTGAGCCCATTTGCTTGTGACCCCAGAATGGATTTTCAGCTGATCTTCTAACAGTGTCATGAACAATCAACAGAATTTCAGCTGATATGACTTTTTTCTTTTTTTATTAATGTTTTAATACAGTTGTCTCCATTTTCCTACCACCACTTTCCCTCACCCCACCCACCCCCACCTCCCACCCTCAATCCTACCCTCTTTTGGCTTTGTCCATGGGTCCTTTATTCACGTTCATTGATGACCCTTTTCCTTAAATTTTTGAAGCCAAGGAGTATAGAAGATGCTTTGCACCATTCAATTACAGATTTTATAAGTTGATGGGGAAATGTCCTGTGTAAGGTGAGATCAGACAGAAAATTCAGCTTAGTGACCCCCTCCTCTCATGCATACACCCCTGGAGTAGGGGCCCGGGTCAGGCACAGGGAAACCTCCAACCCTAACTGGAAGAGACGTGCAAGGATATACAAAATTTGGAAGACTTGGGCGGCAAGTACACAGTGAGAAGCATGTCCATAGCTGCACTGCCAATCAGGAGAGATCCAGAGAGAAACTCTATCTCCTAAAACTGTGGGAGGCGCTAGCAGGCTGCATACACCCCTGATTAAGAAAGACTTTTTGCTTTTTGGGGAGGTGGAGCACATGGAGAGTCAGCCTTTGGCTTGGCACTGCAGTGTGGGTGCCACATAGAAATTTTTGATGGGAACTGAGGTGAGGATGGGCAGAGAACCTGTGATTGTACACTTAGTGGCTCTGTCAACAAAGAAAGAAATGCAAAAGCGCCATTTGTTCCCACTGAATCCAACTGTGCAGGAAGAACAGAAAGTGGCATGCTCAAGGCATTGTGGGACCTGACCCAGTGTAGCTGGTGAGTAGAGTGGAGAGTTGGGTCTGAGTCTCTGGCGAAAGCAGCAGGCTGAGGACTGGATAGCCAGGGACTGAACTTTAGAGATTCTTTGCAGCCAGGCAGGTCCCCTCACAGCCAGGCATGACCAACCTCCACCTATGGGATTGAAGGCCCTACACATCAGTGAGACCAGGCTCAGGAGCTGACTGCTTGGTGCATAGCCACAGGGGAAAGAAGAAGTGGCTTTAAAAGGGCCCTTTCTGAATTTTCATTAGACTCTATGAGCTACGTTGGTTCTTTGGGCCCTGATCCACTGAAATCAGCAGAGCACAGATTAGAGACAGGTGCAACAAAGGGTGTTCACAATCCTGCCCAGCATTGGTTCTTATATAGAACTTCCATCAATGCCAAGCAGGAAAGAGCTGCCCCTTTAACACAGATTGGCCTCTCATAGGAAACAGACAGCTAATTCATCAGAAGCTATACATTATTGGAAATAATCAGGGACAGATCAAGATGTGTGGCAGGGTGAGGGGAAACACTCCCACCATCTTTCCTAAAGACTGAACAGTGCCTCCTGAGGGTGACCCATGGATTCCACCCTCCTGATTACACAAGATCACCCTCGAGGCAGGTGGAAATGGTACTGGCAGTGCTCTTGGGCTTTAGATGAACCATTCTTGGGCCTTCTGCTGATGGAAAGCCAACAGGGCAGAACAGGGAAGAACAGAAGGACTATAGGATACAGCCATAGACCCTTTAATCACTTGCATAGATCACTTGCAGCCTTGAACAGGCTCCCTAGGGCTAGACTTGGACACCATCTCACATTACCAGGGGCAGATCCAGAAAGAGAAGACAGTGGCAAACACTAGACTTTGCTGAGACGAATTCCACCTCAGCCTTCTTCATTATTTGCATTATGTTTCCTCTGGCATAGCTTTTTAACTTTCTTTTTCTTTTTCTTCAAGTTTATTCCTATTATTTCACTATTTTTTATTTTAGTTTTTATTTCAAATCTCATATTTTATTCCTCCCTTCCCTTACTCCATTTTGCCTTCCTTCTAGTTCTTCTTATTTTTGTTTTAAATTTTATTTATTTCCTCTCTACACATTGTTCCTATTCTGCACTCTTACTGTTTCTCCTTACCCCAGTCTCCCAAACCATTTTTCTTTCCATCATTCATCTCTCATTCTATTTCATTCACCCCCATGTTGCAAGAGATACTAAAAGGGTTGCTTTAAGAAGGTAAAGAAAAAGGGAGAGCAATACAGGTACAGAGGGAAAAATGGCAGTGAATAAATACCTTAAGGTTGATAACAACCTTAAATGTAAATAGGTTAAAAGTTCCAATCAAATGACATGGGGTAGCTGAATGGATAAGAAAACATGATCCACATGTATGCTGTCTCTAAAAGACCCACCTTAGAACAAAAGATCTACACAGCTGAAAGTGAAGGGAAAGGTAAAATATTACAAGCAAATGAACTTTAAAAAAAGGCTGGAGTAGCAATATTTATATCAGACAAAATAGACTTTAAAACAAAGGCCATAACAAAAGACAAAGTCACTACATTATACTTAAAGGATTAGTCAAACCAAAGGATATAACCCTTGCAAACATATATGCACCCAACATAATAGTGCTGAAATATATGAGGAAAATCTTGGAGAACTTCAAGAAAGATATGAAGCTCAACACAATCATTGTAGGGGATTTTAGTACCCCACTTTCTGTTTGGATAGATCTTCCAAACAAAGAATCAACAGGATATTGTGGCATTGAACAACACTCTAGATCAAATGGACTTAGTTGATATTTATAGAAACTTTCACCCAAAAGAAGCAAAATATGCATTCTTTTCAAATACACATTTTCAAAGAGAGACCACATGGTAGGAAACAAAACAAGCCTCAACAAATTCAAGAAACTTGAAATAATATCAAGCATGTAATCAGATCACAGTGGATTGAAACTATAACCTAACCTCAAGGAAAAAACTAAAAAACATTCAAATACATAGAGACTGAATAATATGTTCTTAAATAAGGAATAGGTCAACAATGAGATCAAGGAAAAAATTTTAAAAAACTATCTGGAAACAAATGAAAATGACACACAACAACCCAAAACCAATGCACAGAGTGAAGACAGTCCTGAGAGGGAAGTTCATAGCAATACAGGCCTACCTTAAAGAAAATAGAAAAACCTGAAATAAACACCTAACCCTACATCTATCTTCAAGAACTAGAGGAACAACAGATGAAGACTAGAGTAAGTAGAAGGAAGGAAATATCAAAGGCAGAGCAGAATTTAATGACATAGAAATAATAATTAATAATGATGATATGATAATAATAATAATAATTCAATGAATCTAGGAGCTTTTCTTTGTAAAGGCAAGAAAAATTGATAAACCCTTAACCAGACTCATTAAGAAGAAAAAAGAGAGGTCCTAAATAAATAATATCAGAATTGAAGGAGAAGAAGTTACAACTGATACCACAGAAATGCAAATTTTGTAAGAAATTACCGTGAACAATTATATGCCAAGAAATTGGACAGCCTGGACAAAATGGGTAAATTTCTGGAGACATACAGTCTTCCCATACAGAATCAGGAAGAAGCAGAAAACCTGAATAGACTACTAAAAACTAGTGAAATTAAAGAAGCAATTGAAAAACTCCTGGAACACAAAAGTCCTGGAGCAGATGGCCTCACCAAACATTCAAAGAAGCACTAACCCCTATTCTTGTCAAACAATTTCAAAAAATTCCAGAAGAGGGAAGAATCCCAAACTCTTTTTATGAAGTGAAATCGATATTATCCTAATTCTAAAACCAGGTAAAGACACAATAAAGGGACTGACTGAGGGAGCAGGGGGTGGTCAGGGAAGGAGAGAGCAATGGGGGCAAAATTGGGACAACTATAATTGAGCAACAATATTTTAAAAAAGAAATAAAACTGCAGGTCAATATCTCTGATAATGGTGGTAAAATCCTCAACAAAATATTGGCAATCTGGATCCAGCAATACATTTTTAAAAAATCATACACTGTGATCAAGTGTCCAGAGGGGATGGGGAGGGGTGCAATGGTGGAAAGAAGAGGAAAGGAATACAATATAGGTCAAACAACATATATGAATGACGTGTGGACAGGGACATAGTGTGGTGATTGTGGGAGAGGGGAGTGGGCTGGGTGGAGGAGGTCAAAGGGGGGAAATTGAGACAACAGTAATAGAATAACAATATTTTTTTTAAATAAAAAAGAAAAAGTTCTAGTTGTTGGAAGATACAGCTAGTCTTGTATTTAGACTAGTCTTGTACTAGTCTTGTAGATTAGTCTTGTATTTCACTGCCAGGAAGAAATACATAATCATTATAGCATAAGAAATGTTGGACAGAAGTATTTCAAGTCATGAAAGGCAAGGACCTACATCCAAGATTATTCTATCCAGCAAAGCTTTCATTTAGAATGGAAGGGCAGAAAAAATGCTTCTCAGAGAAGGTCAAGTTAAAGGAGTTCATCATCACCAAGCCCTTATTATATGAAATGTTAAAGGGATTTATATAAGAAAAAGAAGATAAAAATATGAACAGTAAAAATGACAGCAAACTCACAGTTATTAACGACCACACCTAAAATGAAAACAAAAGCAAACTAAGCAAACAACTAGAACAGGAACAGAACCAAAGAAATGGAGCTCACATGGAGGGTTATCAACAGGGGAGTGGGAGGGGGAGAGGGGGAAAGATACAGAGAATAAGTAGCATAAATGGTAGGTAGAAAATAGACAAGGGGAGGTTAAGAATAGTGTAGGAAATGTAGAAGCCAAAGAACTTATATGTATGACCCATGGACATGAACTATAGTGGGGGAATGTGGGAGGGAGGGGGTGTGCAGGATGGAGTGGAGTGAAGGGGGGGATAAATGGGACAACTAATAGCATAATCAATAAAATATATTAAAAAAGAGAAATGTTTGAAATCATGTCTTTCAGTAGAAAATTGGTTGATAATTTTGGGTACATCTATATAGTAGAAAATACTGTACAGCTATTTTTTGAAAGAGATATATCTATAGATTATACTAGAATTATGTTTAATTCTTATTTTTAAACAAGCCAGAGAACAACAGGTTTATTAAACTATTATAAGCAAGCTGCAATTAGGAGTGAAACCATGCCTGAAATGCTATCCAAATTATTTATAATTTACCTGTTTTCAGTTTTAGTTAAACTATTTCTATATTCCTTCCTTCATTTCATTATTTACTGTGCACACTACCAGGCAACAAATTTTGAAATGGATGTTCAGTTTGTATTTACATGAAATTTAACACTTAGTTCTATAAAATAACATACCATGTAATTATATTGTATTGTTAAATTAGAATAGTGTATTCCTAAATATTGTCTCATTTAAGTGTGTAAGTGATGCCCTTATGTTCATAATACTGAAGGGAAGACCCATCAAGAAGTCAATAAACATTAGATTATAAACAAGAAGATTATAAACATTGATGTTCCCAACATAGGAGCTCCCAAATACATAAGGAAAATCTTAGAAGACTTCATGAAAGATATGGACAGCAACACATTTGTACTAGGGAATTTAGCACCCCATTGGCAACAATGGATAGATCTTCCAAACAAGACATGAACAGGATATTGTGGCATTGACCAATGTCATAGATCAAAGGGACTTAACTGTTACATATAGAACCTTTCATCCTAAAGAAGCAAAACACACATTTTTTTTTCAAATGCACACGGAACAATTTCAAAGATAGACCAACGAGAGGAAACAAAACAAGACTCAACGAATTCAAGAAAATTAAAATTTTATAAAGCATTTTCTTGTACCACAGGTGCCTGAAACTAGAAACCAACCTCAAGGAAAAAACTCAAAGACACTCAAAATCATGGGTTATTGAGTAGTATGCTATTAAACAATGAATGGTTTAATAATGAGATCAAGGAAGAAATCAAGAACTTTTTTGAAAATAAATGAATATGAACATACAACAGTCCAAGATGTTTGGGACACAGTGAAGGCAGTCCTGAGAGAGAAGTTCATAGCAATGCAGGCCTACCTAAAAAAGATAGAAACATTTGCAATAAACAACCTAACCTTACATCTACAAGAACTGGAGTAACAACAATAAACAAAGCTCAGATTGAATAGAAGGAAGGACATAATCAAGATCAGACCAGAAGTAAATGACATAGAGACTAAAAGAACAATTCAAAGGATCAATATATCCAGGAGCTGGTTCTTT
Source organism: Desmodus rotundus (assembly GCF_022682495.2). Taxonomy (NCBI): domain Eukaryota; kingdom Metazoa; phylum Chordata; class Mammalia; order Chiroptera; family Phyllostomidae; genus Desmodus; species Desmodus rotundus. The sequence goes on along the minus strand of NC_071399.1, from coordinate 57,772,519 downwards.
GAAAAGATAAACAAAATTGACAAGCCTTTAACTAGACTTATCAAGGAAAAAAAAAGAAAGGGGACCTAAATAAATAAAATAAAATATAAAAGAGGAGAGATTACAAATGATACTGCAGAAATACAAAGGATTGTAAGAAATTACTACAAAAACTATATGCAGAGAAATTTGAAAACCTGGGCAAAATGGACATATTTCTAGAAAAATATAATCTTCCAAAAGCGAATGAAGAAGAAGCAGAAAGCCTGAAAAGACCAGTAATAGCTGAAGAAAGTGAAGCATTCATCAAAAAAAGTCTCAGCATACAAAAACCCTGGACTGGATGGTTTCACAGGAGAATTTCACAAAACATTTAAGGAATAACTAACCTCTATCCTCAGAGTATTCTAAAAAATCCAGGGAAGAGGGAAGACTCCCAAACTCCTTATAAGAGGCCAGCATCATCCTATCACACTACATAAAGACACAACAAAGAAAGAAAACTTCAGGCCAATATTGTTGATGATCATAGACACTAAAATCCTCAACATAATATTGGCAAACCGCATCTGGCAATACATTAAAAAAATCATACACCATCACCAAGTAGGATTCATCCCAGTAATGTTGTGTGTTACAATATTCACAAATCAATAAATGTGATGAATCATGTAAACAAAAGGAAAGACAAAAATAACTTGATCGTATGAATAGATGTGGAAAAAGCATTTGATAAAATAAAGGACCTATATATGATAAAAACACTCAGCAAAGTGGGAGTAGAAGAAGCATACCTCAGCATAACAAAGGCAAGCCATCCATATATGAGAAACTTACACCCAACATCATACTCAGTGGGCAAAAACTAAAAGCTTTCCCACTAAGATCGGGAACAAAACAAGGATGCCCTCTCTCATCACTTCTACTCAATATAGTATTGAAGTCCTAGCCACAGTGATCTGACAAGAAAAGAAATAAAAGGCATCCAAATTGAAAAGGAGGAAGCAAAACTGTCACTGTTTGCAGATGACATGATAGTGTACATAGAAAATCCTAGACTCCACCAAAAAGCTAATCCACCTAATAAGTGAATTTGGGAAAACAGTGGAGTACAAAGTCAATATTCAGAAATTGAAGACATTTTTGTACAACAAAAATGAAATATCAGAACAGAAATCAGGAAAAAATCCCATTTGATATAGCAACAAGAAAAATAAACTACCTAGGACTAAACCTAACCAAAGAGTTGAAAGACCTGTACTCAGAAAATGACACAACACTGAAGAAAGAAATTAAGGAAGACAAATAAATAGAAGCATATCTCATGTTTATGGATTTGAAGAACTAACATCATCTAAATGTTCATACTACCCAAAGCAGTTTATAGATTCAACACATCCTTATTAAAATACCAATGGTGCCCCTGGCTGGTGTAGCTCAGAGGATTGAGCACAGGCCGTTAACCAAACAGTCACTGGTTCAATTCCCAGTCAGGGCACATGCCTGGGTTGCAGGCCAGGTCCCCAGGATGGGGTGTGCAAGAGGCAACCACACATTGATATTTCTCTCCATCTCTTTCTCCTTCTCTTCCCCTTTCTCTGAAAATGAATAAATAAAATCTTAAAAAGTAAATAAATAAAATGGCAGCTGAGCAACTAACTTTTAAAATATAAAAAAATAAAAATATAATACCAATGACATATTTCACAGATATAGAACAAACATTTCAAAAATTTCTATGGTACCATAAAAGACTCCAAATACCTGCAGCAATTTTAAGAAAAAAAAAAACATAGGAGGGATGATACCTGATATAAAACTATATTATAAGGCCACTGTAATCAAAATAGACTGATACTGGCATAAGAAAAGAGACTTAGATCAATGGAACAGAATAGAGAGCCCAGAAATTAACCCATGCTTCTATGGTCAGTTAATATTAAAAAAAAAGGGGCAAGAGCATAAAATGGAGTAAAAACGGCCTCTTCAACTAATGGTATTGCAACTAATGGTATTGAGAGATCTGTACAGCTACATACAAAACAATGAAATTCAACTACCAACATACACTATAGACAAAAGTAAACTCAAGGTAGATAAAAGACTTAAATATAAGTTGCAAAAGTATGAAAACCCTGAGGAGAACATAGACAGGGAAATCTCAGATATTCCACACAGCAATATTTTCACCAATATGTCCCCTAGAGCAAAGGACATACAGGAAAGAATAAAGAAATGGGACTCCATCAAAATAAAAAGCTTCTGCATGTCTAAAGAAAACATTAGCAAAACGACAAGGGTACCAAACATATGGGAAAGTATATTTGCAAATAATACCTCGGACAAGGATTTGATCTTCAAAATATATAAATAACTTACATGATCCTACTCCAGGAAGACAATCCAATTAAAAAATGTGGAAAGGACCTGAACAGACACTTCTCCAAGGAGGACATAGAAAGGGCCACAGACATATGAAAGGATGCTCAGCATCACTAGCCATCAGAGAGATGCAACTTAAAAATCACAATAAGATACCACTTCACATTGGTCAGAATGGCCATCATAAAACATATTAACGAACAAGTGCTGGTGAGGAGAAAAGGGAACCCTAGTACACTGTATGTGGGAATGCAGACTGGCGCAGCTACTGTGGAAAACAGGAGAGAGTTTCCTCAGAAAACTAAAAATGGAACTGCCTTTTGACCTGGCAATTCCACTGCTGGGGTTCTACCCTAATAACCCTGAAACACCAGTGCAAAAGAACCTATGCACCCCAATGTTCATAGCAGCACAATTTACAATAGCCAAGGTCTCGAAGCACCCTAAGTGTTCATCAGTGGATCAGAAAACTGTGGTACATTTACACGGTGGAATACTATGCAGCAGAAAGAAAGGAGATCCTATCCTTCCCAACAGCATGTATGGAACTGGAGAGTATTATGCTGAGTGAAACAAGCCAGGTGGTAAAAGACAAATACCATATGATGTAACCTATAAGTGGAACCTAGTCAACAAAACAAACAAGCAAGCCCAATACAACTAGATACATTGAAATAAAGAATAAACTGAAAGTAACCAGAGGGGTGAGGGGGAGGGATAACAAGGGAAAGAAGGGAAAGAGTTGTCAAGGAACATATATAAAGGACCTATTAACCAAGCCAAATGGGGGTAGGATTGAGGGTGGGAGGTGGGGGTGGGAGAGGCAGGGGACAGTGGTAGGGGAAAATGGAGACAACTGTGTTTGATAGCAATAAAAGAATGTGTAAGCAATGTCCTTATGCAATAAATTTACCATTTGCTATGACAAACACACACACACACAAAGAAAATAAAATGGGAAAATGAAGACAAAACATAGCCTAAGAGAGAGTGAAATACAAGGCAGATCGCCAGGTCATGGACTAAATAATAGATTAGGAAAAAATTCCAGTTGGGTACTAACCTGAAACTCTACTATTCAAGTGGATTTAATGCCTTTGGAGTTAAAACAGTAGGCTACAATCTTAAATTTTGGTCAGCAAAACTAGAAACAGTGACTCATTAAATGTCTTTGCAATGCTAGGAGTGACTGTTGGATCTGCAGAGGAAATGAGGAAATAAACTGGGGTCTAAACATCCTGAGACTGTACTGCAGTGGACCATAGAATTACCATCCTGGCCAAGGAAATGAGGAGGAAATTTGACCAGGCAACTGAATCGGATTGTCTGTGAGAAGAAAAGTCTTCCAGAAATTAATGTCTTTCCATGAAAATTATTTGAACTGTAAATGCAATTAATTCACTCCTTTTACGTGTATTTGTAATTTATGGAAGAGGTAGCTATAAAAGTAATCCAGATTTGTCCCCCCCCAAAAAAACAAATAAACAAACAATAGTCTTTTCTATATTAAATGTCAGGATCAGTGTCATTAAATCAAATCCTACACTGAGTATCAAAGTGTACTTAAACTGTATACCTAGTATTTACGAAATCGCTTTAAACGTCTCTCTGTGGTAACACAGTGTTCTTTGCAAAAAACTCTCTACCTAAGATGTAGGATTTAGCAAAGATATTTGTACTTCAGTCTTCTTTGTGCAACAGAATTATTATCAGAATAAGTGATGCATTTTGAAACAAATAATCTGTAAGTTTTACTGAAAAATATTTTTTGAATTTATTAAAATTAAACAATTTTAACCAGATTGTCAACTTCACATCAAATTTAAAACATATTTTCAATTAAATGTTTTATTAAGAACCCATGAGCATTGAATTACAATAAGAATTATGTTTCTTTAATTCAAGAATTGTAAGTACTTGAAAACTGGGTCCTATTTTCTAGTCTTCTCTGGGGACTGCGAGGGGAGGCTTGTAAGTATGGAAAACCTTTCCTACTCCCCTTGCTCCAGGGCTCTTCCTCTACCAAAGTGATTAATGTTATACAGTTATTAACTAAGTGTGCCCAATAAAAATTTGTCACACATCTCTGAAATAAAAATGAGTGTTTATTGAATATTAAAGTGACATCTTATATACCATGTGCTTTTGTATGAGGCATAGGTATAAGAAAATGGGTCACTTAAGAATTTTTAAAATTGTATATTCTAGCATTTCAAAGATTATATAAGAATGTCTATAAACATACATTTATAGGATATTTGAGCCACAGATAATACAATATATCACATCCTCCAAAATAACTCAGATAGCCCTAGATGGGTAGCTCAGTTAGTCAGAGCATCATCCTGATACACCAAGGTTGTGGGTTCAATCTCCCATTAGAGCACATACAAGAAGCAACCTATAAATGCGTAAATAAGTGGAACAACAAATTGATGTTTCTCTCTCTCCCTTCCTCTCTCTCTCAAATCAATCAATAAAACATAGGTTCTTCTGTTTAAAAAATAGCTTATATAAATATTTTGAATTTAAGAAAGTTAGGTCAAAGGTATCAAAATATAGTGGGAAACAATAGTTTTTGTGTTAATTGATTTGAAATAAATTTTATAGTTATGCCTTTTTAAAGCAATGTAGCATGCAATAATGTATTTAAATCTTAGTTCATTGTCTTATTAAATGGGAAAGAGTAATTTAAATGCAGGTATTATTATAATTGTTATAATCATGATGTACTACAGTGTCTGGGACCACACATAAGCAGTGGCAGATGACACCTTAGATGACATTTCTAATCCCATTACGGCAAATAGCTGTGCCAGTTCTGGATTTAGGCAGAGCCAGAGCATTCCAGGTGGGGATTACTAATTTCAAGCCACAGAGCTATTCCACTGATGCAAGACTTTAAACCACCTGGAAGAATTATATGAGCATTGGATTTTTACCTATTGGGTGAAAAAAAGAAAAAAGAAACGAAAAGAAAAAGAAATATTCTCCCTATTTCACTAGCAAAGAATCTATAGATCTTTGGTATAATGCCTCTAAAACTGACCAAGCTCTTGTCTGAAAAGACAATGTGGAAACTCCTCAACTGGGATACAATTCCTTTGCAATCTTAATTTTCAGAACTGAGCCAAAGTGGAATTTCTGCTATCATCAGCCCAGCAGGGCTTTGTTCACTGTGTATATTTCAGGAGGTCCAAATATCAGCTTCTGTTTTTCCCATTTGCTGAATATACTAAGATTAAGGAGTGGTTACATCAAAGGGACTTAAGTGCGTCACTACCCACCGTGATTTTGATGCTTGTCATAAGATAAACCCTAACTAAGGCTAGCAGGACAAAGGCAGAATTTGTATGTGGTGACAGCAGTGTTACAGAGTGTCCTCTGCATGTGGTCTATTTGTTTCAGGATGGAACTAAATTTGATTAAAAAGTAAACAATGTAAGACCACATTTAAATGATTTTATCTGAATATATATTAAACAATACAAATTATTTTTCCAAATAATAAATGTTTAGAATTTATGAATTAAAGGATAAAATTAATGAAATTACAATTCTTTATAATTATTACTTATACACTAATGGTCATTAATGCTTACCATTAATATAAGTAATAACATTATTTTAAAATTGTCCAATAATTATGGGAAGGAAACAATGGGTAGCAGATTGGAGTTAATTTTTGTGAAGAGACTGAACAAATATGTAAACAATTACTAGGTAAACATTATCTTTTATTTCCATAATACCAAAAGGCAAAATTTTATTTATCTATGGCTATGTAGCAAACCACTCCAAAATTTAGTGACTTAAAACAATGGTTTATTATTTATTCTGATTCTTTGGATTGCCTGAATGGTTTCTCTGCTGGTCTTGCATGAGCTAACTCGCGCATCTGTTTTCTAGGAGCTGGGCTGGGGTGGCTGGACTTGGTGGGATGGCTGGGCTTTTCCCCCTTGGTCTGTAATTCCAGTCTTTTGCATACCCTGGAAGTCTCAGGATCCTGGAATGTGAGAACTGAAAGTGCTAGGTCTCGTAAGGATGAATCTCAGAAGCCTCATTACATTATCATTGCTGCCGCGAAGCAAGTTGTAAGGTCAAGGGAGAGATTGGGAAATACGCTTCACTTCCTAAAGAAAGTAATACTAAAGGTTTTGTGGCTATATTTAATCAACATGGGAATTTTATAATCAAATGATTTTAAAAATAGTAAAGCCAATGTCCTGTATTGCCATTCATTATGTTGCACCACTTATTACTGACCTCTCCTGTCATTTCCATATCTGTCTGACTCTGAAGACTGATGATCAAGCAGACGTTTCTTACATGATTGGCAGCTAATGTCTGTCACTGAGCTGTGAACGGCAATGAAGTAGATGCTGTCAACTGTAAATAGGCCACATGCAATGAAGAGGAAAATGACAAACACTGTGCTACTTAAAAGCATGAGTAGCATCTCAGGGAAAATTGACTGGGTGCCATCACTCCAGATCTGATATATGTCACTTTCCCTTGTAGTATGTCATTTCAATGACATAGAAAATTATGGAATATACAACAAATTTCTATATAGACAAGTGTTATTACACAGTGATAATTTTTAGGTATGTATGTACATTAGAGAAACTCTTGTACATGGTCACGATGAGACATATAAGAAATTGGTTATTAGAGTATTGTTTGTAGAAAATAAATATTTGGAGATCAATCAACAGAAGAAGGTAAATTGAACAATGACTGTAACTGCTCTAATGGAACATACGCGTGTTGTCTCACATGATTTAACGTCATACCATATATGCAGTCTGTACATATGGCTGAATATGTACTAACAAACTAATTTGAAACACATTTTCCTTCTGCCACTACTTGTTTCAAGTCCACCTAATTTGAGAAAACAAAAGAAAATTGATTGCCATGGATTGAAGTCACAGTGTAGAGTACTGGCTACTTCTCTTTGAGAGTACGTTCAGAAAAAAAAAAAAGTCTAATATGTAAAACAATGAAAGAACCAGGTGCACAGCATGCACTGTTTACATCTAGAAGTTATGTACTAAATATGTTCCAAAAATAGAACACATAAGTTCACAGATCCCCATACACAATAAAGGTTGGCATTGAATGAGTTTTTCAATGTAAATAGTTTGCCACCATACTCTGAGTCCAACTAATGGCATCATATCTAAAATACTTTTTTATGAACACTGAACTCATGGAAATAGAATATATTGATGGTTATGAGGGGCTGGGACTGAGGGAAATGGCGAGATGTTGGTTAAAGGGCACAAACTTTCAGTTATAAGATAAACTTAAGCAATGTTATATGTCAATTATATCTCAATAAAGCTGAAATAAAAGTCATTTTTATGAATAAGAATCACACTCAAATTAGAGCAATAGGGTTAGAAAAGAGTGTTGGGAAAAAGAAAACTGTCACTAGGACTGGACAGAATGTTCCCAGTGAAAATTATTAAATGTAATTGCATTATACAAAATAGTATTCCTAAATATCCGATATATGTGCTTTCCCCCAGTGTTTCCAGTTTTATTGCTATCATAGACAATGCAATCTAGTCATTCTTAATTACAATTAGTGCAGTACCAAAATTAGCTCTGCATTGCAGTTAGACTAATCTGGATTGAAGTTCCAGATTCATAATTTTGTGTGGACCATGGACTTATTATGTTTCCTTAATGATTCATTTCCGAATTTATGAGTTGGCTAAAAATCACAATATGTAAAGTTATTTCTAGGATCAAAATAAAATATATAACAATTCATTGTAGGTTGTGGGATATGTAGGAAAAAGTTAAAACTGTCTCAAAATATTCACATTTTTTTTCTTCTGGCAATAGTACCACCTTTTTAAATTAAAATAATTATGCAGCTACCATGAAGCCATTATTCTCTACTGAAAAAAATGCTGATTGCAGATCAGTAGTTTTGGGTTACAGGCAGCAGATTAATTTTGAGCAATATATTTATTTTTTATATACTAATTTCTTTACATGTAACATAACCTATGTATATGATGATTATTTTTTGTTTAATGGTAATTTTGAAGATCAAAATATTATGTAAATCAAGATTCTCCAGAAAATATACAATTATATTGAATCCAATAAAATAGTTTTTATTGTAATGACCTCATTGCAACCTGGAGATAAAATTGAAATATCCAATATTCAGGAATGATTTATATCTAAAAATAAAAAGTATCTCATTTTTCAAAGAGAAAACAGGCATCGTACCTTACTGAGTTTGATCAAATCATATAGTGTCTTTAATGGTATGAAATAGGTACAAAAGAGCAAGATGTGCTCATAACCTATTCTTACACAGCTATATTGCTATCTAGAATATGCTGTTACATTATGCCATAAGAAAGATAATATAAGAGAGTATTTTGATATATGGCCTTTTCTAAAAGGATATATTAAAACTATTAAAACTTAAAACAGTTTACATATATTCAAGGTAAAAGTATAATTGTCAATGTCTAATTTAAGGAAAGTTTAATCTTTCATCTAAGAATGCCTATTTTTGGTGCGTATAGTAAATGTGCTCATTAGAATTGTTTTTCTTCATTGCTCTTTCCAGAGAGCAAGAAAACAATTTCCACCTTCTCTAGTTTCTTTATAGGAATTTACACTTAATAAGTAAAAATAGGTTTATTTTTTCAAAATTGAATTTGCTCATGGAAGAAAATGCACTGATAAAAATTGTAGCACAATTGTATAAGCCATTCTATTGAGTCAGTTATTAAAAATTGTACTTGCATATTTGCTGGATTCTACTGGTAATTGACCAAATATGGCTACAGAGTTCATTATCTTTTTATAGTGTTTTCAGTTGCTAGGCTCCTGTATTAGATATTTCAAGCATTCATTTTTTTCTTCTAATTGGAGTTTAGGATGTGATGCTGGAGAGTTAGGCATCTACAAGTTGCCTTTCCTATTACCTGCATCTCCTGAAGTTATTTCTGGGAAGTTCTTTTTACCATATCCAAGACACTTTGGTAGCATTAAATGTAGAGTTAAATTTGAACTAATGCCATACTCTAGATTTCAAGTTTTGCCCACCATCATTAAGAGAAACCTCAAAAAGAATCTTAAAGTGAATATTCTCCAATTAAAAAAAAGTTCATTGGTAAGTTTTCACTATATCAACTATTTCATTCTACTCCACGTAATTTTTACTATTTTAACAAAACCTTTTCTCATATGTCACACATATTAGCAAATTAAAATTCTAATCAAGGTAAAACCATGGCTTACACTCTGTACTGCACCTAAGGAAATATTTTTTCATATAATAGAAAGCAATTTTAAAATAATGGTAAAATAAATTTAAGAATGTGTAATCCCAGGAAAATGCTGAACTTGGAGCTATAAAGGGAGACACCTACAAGAAAACTAATTATGTGATTTTAATGAGAATGTACATTTTCCTCACTTAGAAGAATTTCTAAATATAATTGATTAGGTTAATGTCTGGCATAGTTTATGTTATGAACCTAGAGCACAGATTGGGAAGACAAGTGCAAATATTGTTATTTATAAGATGATATAAGAGATATAGAGTGATGACTTAAGAGAATATATTGGGGAAATAAAAGGAATAATAATTATAATAGTGTTACATTTCTTTAAATAGTATTTAAGAAGTGAATTAAGGCAATATCACTTCTTCAAGTATTTGCACTTAGTTTTTCAACTGTATCTAATTTTTTGGAAAGAAAATACCATGTATATTATTTTATTTTACCAGTTTTTTGTGGTGTTGTTTTGTTTAAAGGAAGAAAATACTGTGCAAAATCTTAATATATTATTTTTAAGTAAACTGATGTGTAAATATATACATTTTATTAGCTAACTGAAACATCTTGAAAGTTTTAATTGCAATGAGATGTAACATGTCATGTTTGAAGTAATGTTTGATTTTGTTGAATATTTGTCAGTGATGTATCCATTTCATATATTTATTATAATGTTATTTTAGAATATCCACTTTTGAAAATATGATTTTTATATTAATTTTAAAGTCACTGGGTACTTCTCAGCACACATTATTAAGACAGACCATAAATAAGTTTCTTAGATTTCACAGTTAACAATATATATGGTACATAATTGAAAAGCAGATGTCTGATAATTGACCAAAGGGAGCTGCTCCCTGCTGCATCTGAACATGAACTTGCACACAAAATGAAAACAGACTATGAAGGAAACAAAAGCAATCTATACAATGATCTCTTTGTTAGGAGAAGACCCCCAATTATTAATCTATGCAATGTCACTTTAATTTGAACAAAATGCAAAATACTCAAACATCATAAAGTAAAATAAATAAGACTAGGTTTCAAAAACCACTGTCTAATTTTTGAGAGTATTTTCAAAGTAGTCATGCATTTAGAAAATTAAGTAAAATGTTAACACTTAAAATTTAAAATACAGACTAAGCTATAGAGAACAATGCCATAGCTGTGACTATTAATAATAACCAAAAATATTCAAAATTTTCCATAGGAAGCAGGTTTTGTTTAATGATGATAGCCTTAATAAAAAGCAGCATTTTAGAGAAAAAATTATTAAAATCAGCAAGTTCTCAATATTTTATTCCAAAAGATTCATATTTGGAATAGAAGAATTTATCATGTGAAAAGTTTCCTTTCAAATATGGCCAGTTCTTAAAAATTAATTTTGATAAATGCCTAACAAAGCCAGCCCACTTGTTCTATGTTTTTTTTTATTTGGTAAAAAAAGATGAGGTGATTGTGTATCTGTGCCCATAAGTGGTATAAACTATTGAAAAATAATATTTTGCTGATATTCTTCCATTTTAAATTATGTTTAGAACTTGCATAACACAATATTTAGTCATATATTTTAACATATCCACCATAATTATTGTGTCAGTTTCCACTTTGTCCTTACAAACAAAGAGAATTTGGAATTAACTTGTGTGTGAATGAATAATCTCCAAATTTCTGTAGTATAGACACATAGGAAAATAAATAATTTAAAATTTCAGAAAGTACAGTTAAAAATATATCTTCTTAACTAAGAACAATCTGTTCCTATAACACTTCTAAACAAAAACACATATGTATGTAGTTTAAAACAGTTTAATGATATTATATTATTTCCATTAAGAAAAAGAAAAATATAATAATGGGGATCTGTTTTATGTACTTAATAAAGTACTTTTACTTTATATAAACTGCCCCCAAAATAAAATATAATAAGTACTTCTTGGTAAGTGTGATATTTTTTGACATTACTAATTTATTCCAGTACCATAGAGAAGCACACATTTGAGATTGCATTCATAAATGTTTGAAAAAGTTGATTTTTATATATATTGTCCACAGTACTGATATCCAATTAGTTCAATATAATGACAAATAAAAAATTATAATATTTTCTCAGCACAGTGGTATGAGCTTGTGGGAATTTGAGAGTTCATGTAAGAAGCTTGGATACAACTCAAAATATACTTATTTGTTCAATGCCTGTATCTAGTATGCAAAGCAATTTCAGAATTGTTAAACTCTACACCCATGAGAAACAAACTCATCAACAAATGTGCAATGTTTATCTACAATTTTTCATCCTTATAGCTTTTAGTCATAATGCCATTTCCAAAGTTAGTTAAATCAGTTCCTTTTTAATTCTACCTCATTTAGAGGAGTAATGTCATATATGTATGATAAAGGTAACTAATTTGTCACAGTCTGCATTCCATCCTTAAATTCAATGATATTCTGGTTGAGTTTTACGGAGACCACCCATACAGTAAAGTACAGTTCTATGGGTTTTAATAAATGAATAAAAGTACAAGTGTGCATCCACTGTCTTAGAACCACAGAGGACAGTCCCTTCACTGTAAAATTTCCTCCTACATTCCCTTTATCATCAAGCTGTCCCCTGTCTACTAACCACTGTCAAATACTGATTTGTTTGTTTTTTTTCCTCACTGAGGACATTATTTCTTTGGGTGGAGGAAGAGAGAGGAGAGAGAGAAACATCCATGTGAGACAGAAATATTGATCAGTTGTCTTCCTGTACTTGCCCCAACCAAAGATTGAACCTGCCACCCAGGCACGTGCCCTGACTAAGAGTCAAACCTGAGACATTTTGGTCTATGGGACAATGCTCCAAATAACTGAGCCACACTGGCCAGGGTGTGATCTGTTTTCCATCTCTGTCATTTTCCCTTTTCCAGAAAGACTTGAATAAAATCTAGTAAATCACAATATCCTATCTTCTGCAACCAAGGACATTTAAGAGTAAATGGCTTAAACTTCATCTAATCCAGAGGGTAAATAGGTAATCAGCCTACTCAAGGAGATAGATAACAGAAATCCAATTAGTACCATTTGTTCCAAGCACACAGAAGGACAAAGGATGGATGAAGTCAGGGGAATAAGTCTCATTCTGGTGATTCAGCATAAAGCTGATGAATAATTTATTAAGATCCTCCCCTAAGACCTGCTCTAAACTCCCAGTCTTTAAAACCCTCAAGACATAGTCACATTTGTTTATATCTTTCCTTTGTTTCCCTTACCCAATGAGATATAGCAGCAAAAATATGGCTAAAATAGATGTCTGAGATGATACTGCCTATGGTTTCATCTATGATTTTTATTGTTTCGAGTCGAACATTTAAGTCTTTCATCTATTCTGAGTTTATTCTTGCGTGTGGTGAATGTAGATGGTCTAGTTTCAGGTTTTTGCATGCACCTTCTGAGTTTTTCCAACTCCATGTATTAAAGAGACTGTCTTGACTTCATCGTATGTTGTCTTCTTTGTCAAATATTAATTGACCATAAAAGGGTAGGTTTACTTCTGGGCTCTTGGTTCTGTTTCATTGATCCATATGCCTGTTCTTATGCCAATACCAGGCTGTTGTGATTACAATGAAATTATAGTACATTTTAATGTCAGGTATTGTGATACCTCCAGCTTTGATATTTCTCAAGATTGCTGAGGCTATATCAAACAAAAAAATGCACAACAAATAAGCCATCAACAAAATAAGAAGGAAACTCACTGAATAAGAGAACATATTTGCCAATGATACATGTGATAAAAGGGTAATTTCTAAAACAAGTAAAAAACAACTCAACACTAGGAAGTCATACAATCCAATTAAAAAATGGGCAAAGGACCTGAATAGACATTTCTCCAAAGAGGATATACAGATGGCCAATAGATATATGAGGGAAAAAGTTCAACATCACTAATGGTCAGAGAAATGTGATTTAAAACCACAATGAGATATTGCCTCACACCTGTCAGAATGGTTATCATAAATTAATCAACAAGCTACAAATGCTGGCAAAGATGTGAATAAAAGGGAACCCCAAAACACTATTGCAAGTGCTGCAGACTGGTACATCCACTCTGGAAAACAGTATGCAGTTTCCACCAAAAAATTAAAAATAGAAGTGCCTTTTGATCCTGCAATCCCACATCTGATAATATACTTGAAGAAAGCTGAAACACTAAGTTTTTAAGGATTTTATTTATTTATTTTTAGAGGGGAAAGGAGAGAGAAAGAAAGAGAGATGTGTGTTTGCCTCTTCCACACCCCCAAATGGGGATTCAACCAGGAACCCAAGCATGTGTCCTGACTGGGAATCAAACTGGTGACTCTGTGGTTGGCAGGCTGGCACTCAGTCCACTGATACACACCAGCCAGGGCCCAAAATACTAATTTGAGGGAATGTTTGCACTCCTACGTTCATTGCAGGGTCATTTACAATAGCCAATATCTGGAAACAGCCCAAGTATCCATCAGTAGATGAGTAGATCAAAAAGCTGTGGTATGTTTACACAATGAAATACTACTAGGACTTAAAAAAAAAAGAAAGAAAGAAATTTTACCTTTTGTGACAGCATGGATGGAACTGGAGATCATTGTCCTCAGTGAAATAAGTCAGTTAGAGAAAGATAAATACCATACAACCTCACTTACATGTTGAATCTAACAAACAAAATACTAGTGAACAAAATAGAAACAGAGGCATGGACGTGTGGAACAGGCTGACAGCTGTCAGATGGGAGGGTGGTTGTGGGACTGGATAAAAGAAGTTGAAGGGATTCAGAAAAAGTGTGTATATATATAATCACATAGACATAGATGAAATATGATCACCAGAGGAAAAGGGGGCTGGAGGGTAGGTGGATTGGGCAAAGGGCAAGGAAATGGGGACAGAAAAAGTCTGCTTGGGGCGAGAGGCACACCATGCAGTATGCAGATGGTGCTGTTTTGAGTTGTACACTTGAAACCTGTACGCCAACAAATTCAATTTAAATAAAAAGGAATTAAAAAGTATAATAAATCCCTCAAGACAAAAAAAAAAAAAAGCAACAGTGCCTTTCCTGTCCCCCTTCTCTTCCCTCAGGGGCATTATCTTTGCCTTTCCCCCTCCTAAGCATCATGGGCCTCTTTTGCCTCTGTAACTTGTTTTCTTAGCCCATTTTTTGTGTGGCTCATTTTTCTACCTCTGTACCTTGCTAAGTGAACTTTCTCTTATAATTAAAAAATATGGAATCATACAATAAGTAGCCTATTGAATCTGGCTTCTTTTACTTAACAAATGCATTAAAATGCATACCTGATGTAGTGAGATTCACATAAATACATTTTCTTTTTATCACTGAATAGTATTTCATTGTATAAATGAGCCACGGTCTATTTATATGTTTCTAGCAAAGGATATTATTGTTGCTTCCAGATTTTAGCAATTATAAACAAAACTTCTGTATAAATTCACATATAAGTTTTGTATCAACATAACTTCAATTCACTTGGGTAAAATCCTAAGACTTTGATTACTGAGTCATATGGTTAACTTTATAAAAAAGTGACAGATTGCCTTCCACATGTTGATATTTACATACAAGGAATCCTTTCCTTTAGGGTGGTCCATTTATGTATTGTTATATATTTAGAATTGTGTGTGTGTTTTAGGATTATTTGGCTATTCTATTTTCTTGAATATAGTTTACAGTTTTAAAATCCAGTGCAAAATTTTTTTTGGTGACTTACACATCTGCAATAAAAGACTCTATTTCCATATTTTTTAGATTAATTCCTATGTTGTTTGAAATGTTATCAAAAGTCCATCATTAATATTATTCCACACTGGTGCTTCTTCTTGTTGCTGTTTTATTATTCCTCAAATTGTATTAACTTTCCACCTGATGGTAATAAAAACCATTCCACAATTAGGTAAGAATTTGCTCCATATAATTCTGATAGAAAACCAGCCTCCTAAAGACCCATAATAAGGAAGAAAATAGGAGGAAGGTAAAAAATCTTATGTGGCTCAGGGGAAAAAAAAAAAAAAAAGGACAATCATTAACTTTTGAACTGAGACTTGGCTATTGTAAGGTCACAGTTCAATAAGTTTGACAGTTTTGCTGCTCGTGATTTTATTTTCAAAATGTTATGGTATTTTTTAAACTATTAGAAAATAATTGGATTTTATTAACCCATAGATAAATCTTTCTGGAGATGTAGGTGTGTGTTGTGTACTTTTTTTTCTTTTACCAGTTTATTCTCTTTCAACGGGATCAAGTGCATTTTTCATTTTCTGCACATTTGGCGATGCTTGCAAGAGACTCAAATTTTGAAACTGTTGAAAGTTCTTTGTCTCTGGACTGTGTAAAACAGACCTAAATATCCAATTACCTTTGTTATTTGAGCTTTGATTGCTTTCTCAATAATCTTATTTTTATTTATTTATATATTTTTGCTATAGGTTCAATAAAAAGATGTTTAAAATAGGTTCTTGACATTTGGCCACTGACAAAAGGATACTCTAATTCTGCTCTGTTTCCACTTGGAATTCATGCCAGAATAAGTGAGTTTTCCATGAGGTTACATCTTTCTCAGTCATATCTCCTATTTGTGTTAAGTACATAATATCTTAGGGGAACTGAGACTGGGTGTCTTGATCCTTATTTCTGAGAAGTCTGCAGTCTGTAATGTAGTTTACTGTTACACATGCCAACTTGAGAGTTGACTGTTTTCAGTTAGAACAGGCAAGCAAGTGTGCTGCTGAGATATATACAAAGATGAATCCATTACAATGTCTTAAACCCTAATCAGTCATTATGATGGGAATTTTTAGTACTTCAAACTGATGCAATTAGTCTATTTGTGCTGGAAAATGTTATTATATACTGGAAGGTATTTACAAAATTGACTCAGTGCCAAGTTCTGGTTTTTAGTGAAGCTTCCTTGGTTCTCAGGATACCTAGAGAATGTTAAGCAACATGTTAAAAGGAAAACAAAATAAAACACTCATATTTATTGGGGACCTCGAAAGGAATTGTAATGAATTATGTGTGATATACAAATCTAAAAATGCAAGGTCAATGAGGAATGGATCGCAGGATCATTAGGAATTGTGATTTGCTGCTTCATCAAAGTTGTCTTAACTAACTACTGAGAGTACAAGAATTAAAACAAGTTTAATTACATTTTATACATTAAAATAAACTTATTAAATTATGAATTCTAACAATTTATTTGCAAAATATTTTTAACAAAAATATTTGTAAAGCATAATTCAGGTACACATTGCTTATGAAAGTTATATAGAAAGGTTGATTTGTCATGGATTATAATGAAATTCAGTAAATTATACTTGTTTATAAAAACACTTTCACTAAGTTTAAATTTAAAAATTTATTAAGTTATAACACACACACCCAATAGGTGGTAAGTATTATATATACTTGATATATTTAAAGCATTGTTTTTCAAATGTTCAGCTGTTTTTTCTTACTTTTTTTTACTTAACACCAGGATGTAGTATAGATAATTCAATTAGCAGTGTCTTATATTATACTCAATAATATTATAGTTTCTATTATTGAATCCTTGATAGTTCTTTATTGTTAAATTATGTATTTGACAGACTTCATTTAGTTCCCAACTACAATATTTTGAATATTTCTAGTACAGTAGAAATTGTCCAGACTTCTGGCCAAGAGGGAGGCCTGGGAAGATACAATTTGCCTCCTTGCACAATGAAAAGAAGGACAACAACAAATTTAAAAACAAAAAATAACCAGAACTGCAAGAAAATCGAGCTGTATGGAAGTTCAACAACCAAGGAATTAAAGAAGAAACATTAATTCAGACCTGTAGTAGGGGTGGAGAGAGGTAGTCGGGGTGGAAAGGACCCATGGCAAGGTGATAACTGGAGGACTGGCGCAGGCAAGGTGGCAGCTGGAGGAGCAGGCAGTCCCACATTTGCGTTCAGATAAACCGAGAGGAACAAATTTGGGAGTGAGACAGACTGTGCAACCCAGGGCTCCAATGCAGAAAAATAAAGCCTCAAAACCTCTAACTGAAAAAAAAAAAAACAAAAAAAACCCTCTTAGTATCACAGGAAAGTTCATTGGAAAGACCCACAGAGTCCTAGAACATACACAAAAGCACCCACCCAGGAATCAGCACCACAAGGTCCCAGATTTACTTATGGGTAATGGAGGAAGTTATTGAAAGCCAGCTAAGAGCTGAGCAAGCAGCATTGTTCTTTCTGAGACCTTTCCCCCACATACAGTGCCACAATGCAGTGACACATTGACATGAGCGGCCCCACCCTGACAAATACCTAAGGTTCCACCCCTTAGTGCCTAACAGGCATGCTGAGGGGAGGGAAAAAAAAAAGCCCAAATGAAAGAAAAGGTCAAAACTCTAGGAAAAATACAAGTAAGTGATGGGGAGATAGCTAACATATCATACAGAGTTCAAAACACTGGTAATGAGGATGCTCACAGAAATGGTTGAGTATGGTCCCAAAATAGAGGAAAAATTGAAGGCTATGCAAAGTGAAATAAAGAGAACCAAGAGTAAAGGGAAGGAAACCAGGACTTAAATCAATGGTTTGGAGTGGAAGGAAGAAATAAACATTCAACCAGAACAGAATGAAGAAACAAGAATTTAAAAAACTGAGGAGAAGCTTAGGAACCTCTGGGGCAAATTTAAACATTCCAATATCCGAATCATAGGGGTGCCAGAAGGAGAAGAGGAAGAGCAAGACATTGAAAACTTACTTGAAAAAATAATGAAGGAGAACTTCCCTAATCTGGCAAAGCAAATAGACTTCCAGGAAGTCCAGGAAGCTCAGAGAGTCCTAAAGAAGTTGGACCCAAGCAAGCACACACCAAGGCACATCATAATTATACTACCCAAGATTAAAGATAAGGAGAGAATCTTAAAAGCAGCAACAGAAAAGGAGACAGTCACCTACAAAGGAGTTCCCATAAGACTATCAGCTGGTTTCTCATAGATACCTTGTGGGCAAGAAGGGGCTGGAAAGAAGTATTTGAAGTCATGAAAATCAAGGACTTACATCCAAGATTACTCTGTCCAGCAAAGCTGTCATTTAGAATGGAAGGGTAGATAATGTGCTTCCCAGATAAGGTAAAGTTAAAGGAGTTCATTATCACCAAGCCCTTATTATATGAAATTTTAAAGGGACTTATTTAAGAAGAAGAAGATCAAAAATACAAACAGTAAAATAACAACAAACTCACAATCATCAACAACTGAACCTAAACAAAAACAAAACCAAACTAAGCAAAGAACTAGAACAGGAACAGAATCACAGAAATGGAAACCACATGAAGGGTTATAAGTGGGGAGAGGAAGGTGGAAGAATAGGGGAAAAGTACAAGGAGTAAGATGCATAAATTGTAGGTATAAAATAGACAGGGGAAGGTTAAGAATAGTATGGGAAATGGAGAAGCCAAAGAACTTATATGTATGACCCATGGACAGGAACTAAGGTGGGGGAATAATGGTGGGGAGGGTACAGGGCAGAGGGGAATAAAGGGGAGAAAAAATGGGATAACTGTAATAGCATAATCAATCAAATATATTTTAAAAATTCCATGGTAACTATTATACATATAATATGGACTGAGAGAAACACAATTGAACTAAAGAAACACATATACCATAGTTAAATTATCAATAATAGGCTATGGTAAACTTGTAAAAAATCTTCTTAGACAATAAAACAATTAGAACAATTTTTTAATTATGTGTTTTTAAAGAAGGGAAAGGGAGAGAGAAAAAGAGGGAGGAAAACATTAATGATGTGTTACCTCTCTTGCATCCCCTACTGGGGACCTGGCCCATAACCTAGGCATGTGCCCTGAGTGGGAATCGAACCAGAGACCATTTGGTTCATAGGCCGGCACTCAATCCACTGAGCCACACCAGGCAAGGCTAATTAATGCAATTTTAAAAGGAAATTTTGGGGTTGTGTTTGAAGGCCCACACTTAAGGAATTCTGATATTTGAAATTCCTACCCAACAAAAATACTGAATTAAATGGTCAGAAGTTAATTTATAATTAAACTCTTGTATGTTTTCATTCATTTTTAATTGTTTTACTTATGTTATCCACAGAAAAAGCCTGTCACCTTAGCTAATGTTATGTTGCACTATATTAAATATAATGAAATTTGCTACTATGGACTAATTCAATAAAACAATTTCCATATTTTTCCAATAGTACTATTTATTTTAATTATATCAATTTCCCAATGAATATCTCTTAACTTACTGTGAATATGTAGATTTATAGATGTTATGCATAACTTTCTTTTTATGCATCATTCTAAATTATAGATTACTAGGGACATTTATGTTCAGAAATAATTGAATTATATGAATATATGTTGTACATAAAATTTATTGATATTATAATGAATATTAAAATGAATATATAGTTTCTGATTTGGTAATTTTGTTAAATTTGGTCATATGTGAATTTGGACATATAATTCACATATCTTACAATTCACCTAACGTATACATTTAAATGATATTAGTATATTCACAAAAAGATTTTAGAACATTTCCTTTACTTCAAAAAGAATTCACATTCTACTTTCTGGCTGGTGTAGCTCAGTGGATTGAATGCCGGCCTGCAAAGCAAAGTTTCGCCGGCAAGAGGCAACCACACATTGATGTTGCTCTCCCTCTCTCCTTCCCTTCCCCTCTCTCTAAAAATAAATAAATAAAATATTTTTTTAAAGGAAAGAAATTACATACTAATTATCCTGTCCCACCCACCACTTCCAGTCTTAAACAAACACTAATCTAGTTTTTACCACCCTAGATTCAGCCTAATCTGTACCTCCATATGGATGGGATTATTATCAAACAGCAATTGGTCCTCACTGCCTGCCACAACCCTCTAAAGCAAATTTCCAGAGGCAAAGATTTGGTGATAAAGGAGTCTCTATTCACAGCTTCACAATTTTGGAATAACAGCTTTCCACATGCATTAGTCTCTTAAGTCTATAAAGTAAAGCTAAACTCTTTAACTCTTTAGATACAGCTTTAATCACTTAAGCGTATCAATTAAGACTAAACTCCTTAACACCTGAGTTCTCCACCCATTCCTCCCCTGTTAGTTTTAATTATCTTATTTCTATAGGGTTAGTTTACAAATTAAAAGAACATAAGATACAAAAGATCCACAATTTTGGAAGAATGGCAGGCTTCTGCCTCAGAGGTTATCCTCTCTAGAACACCCAAAGAAGAATAACCCTGCCATCCTCTGCCAGGCCATTCTGATCCTAAGCTGTGCCTGGTATTCCTTCCCATCCAAAATACCATGTGCTGGGAAATGCAGGCAGCTGCAGGCTATCATCCAGGCATCCCCAAGGAAGAAGATAGCCCAAGAGCCCCAGAGAGCCCATAAACTGGGGAGCCTCTGCCCTCTTTTTATTCCAGGGAGCCTTTTGCAGCATTCAATATCTCAGACAATCTTGTCCTAGACTTGAACATTGCCTTGGGCAGGCTCCCCTCACAGCCACTCCCTACTACTTCTCAGTGATCTGATAAGATCCCTCTGTATCAGAATCATTTAGTAGGTGCTTTTTGTGCTGGTCTTCTTTCATTTATCGTGATGCTTTCAAGGTTTACTATATTGCAGCACAGTCTCCTTTCTTCTGGCTATTATGAATAATGCTGTTATGAAATCCAAGATTCTGTGTAGGCATGTACTTGCATTTCTCTTGAGTATATGAAACAGTAGAATTGCTGGGTTATTTGGTCCTCTAAATTCATCATTAAAAAAACTGTCTGACTATGTTCCAAAGCAGCTGCATCAACAGTGATGAAAGTTTCAGTTCTCCACATCTTTGCCAACAGTTGTTATCTATTTAATTATGGTCATCTTAGTGGGTCTGAATGATATCTTATTGTGGTTTTGATTTGTATTTTCCTGGTGTGGAGCATCTTTTTAGATGTCTACTGGCTATTTGCATAACTTCCTTGGAGAAATGTCTGTCCAGGTGCTTCTTGTATTTTTTATTGGATTGTCTTTTTTTTATTGAGATGTAAGAAGATTTTTTAATATTCTAAATGCAAGTCTCCTATCAGACACATAATTTACAAATAATTTCTTCATTTCTTGTTTGATTTTTCCATTCCTTCATGATGATCTTTGAAGCACAAAGTATTTTTTTATTTCAATAAAGTCCTATATATTTAATTTTGATTTTGTTTCTTATGTTTTTGGTGTCATTCCAAATATAACTTGGTAAAATCATTGTGTCAAGGAGACTGTTTTTATTTTGTTTGTTAATTTATTTTATTCACTAGATTCCACACATAAGTGAGATCATATGGTGTTTGTCTTTTACTGACTAGCTTATTTCACTTAGCATAATGCTCTACTGATTTATCCTTGCTGTCACAAAAAGTAAGATTTTATTTTCTTTTGATGGCTGCATAGGATTCTGTGTGCAAATGTACCACAGCTTTTCACCCACTCAACTACTGATTGGCACTTGGGCTGTTTCCACATTTTGGCTATTCACTAATAATAAATTTAAACATTTAATCTGATATCTAATTTCTGAAAGAAAAGCAGCATAAGAGCAGGGATTTGTGTCTTTTTATATTCACTGGCTGATTTCCTAAAGTAATTTCTCAGAAACAGTAGGTATTCAATTAATATTTGCATATATGAATAAAATGATTCCACATGGATTAAGTAAACACAGGCCATATAATAGGTATGATAAATATGGTAGAGAATTTGATTGATCAGAAGGGAAAGATGTCATTAAATCTGTGGGTCACACAAGGCCTTAAACAAATACTGAGGAGAGTGGTGTCATCATCATGGCAAAATATGAGTTTTCTATCCACCCCACCCCAAAGAACAATGATTCATCTGGAGGACAATGTCTTTGTGGAAATCAAGGAATCCAGCTGAGAAGTTCCAGCACAGTGCTGGAGCAAAGAACAAAGTCTGAAATTGGATGCACTGAAGAGGGTAACATGAAGAGCTTCACTTTCCTTGCATCACCCTCTCTCTCCCAAGGCTGCACAGCTCAGTGTCGAGAGACCTCCTCCCACAGGGGGAAGTAACAGAATGGGAGTGTGCAGCCCTTCTGGCCCCACAGAATGCTTCCAGAGATACACGTTTTTTTCTCACCCTGTCCAGAATGCTAAGGTGTGTGGTGCAACTGGCAGGGGGAAGAGGTGGTGAGGAGCAGTTGGGAGGGCAGCAGATAGGGCTCTTGAGGGCATTTAAATGATTATATCCTAGTAAACATTTCAGGGACTCCATGAGAAGAGAAGGAACACGGGACAGAAAGCTTATAAGAGGAATTTGATGAACAAAATAAACTAATGAGCAAACTAGAACCAGAGGCATAGAATCATGGAACAGACTGACAACTTGTAAGTGGAGAGGGGTGGAGGTGGGGACTGATTGAAGAAAAGTGAAGGAATTAGTCAAAGAACATATATGAAGGACCCTTGGACATGCACAATGGTTGGGGGGATTAATTATGGAAGTGGGCGTGTGGGCTGGATAGAGGGGGGTGAAGGGTGAAAAGAGGAACTATAACAGTATAGAAAATAAAAATATCAGAAAAAAATTAAAATGTAGAAATAAAAAAGCTATAGTAAATAAAACAGTAAGTTGCTCTAATAAAAATGGACATGGAACAATGGAACAGAATAAAAAAGTGAAGTAAACCTATGTACATATGGTAACTAATATTTGATAAGGGAGCCAAGAATACTCAGAGAAAGGATAGTGTCATCAACAAATAACAGTGGGAAAAACAGTTATTTACCTGCAAAAGAATGAAACTGGTCCATTTTCCTATACTACTAACAAATATTAACTTCAATTCAATTAAAGAATTAAAGGTAAGACCTGAAACAATAAAGCTTCTATAAAAAATAGCTTAGTGGAAAAGGTATTTTACATTGGTCTTGACAACATTTTTTAAGATATAACAATGAATGTACAAGCAACGAAAGCAAATATAAACAAGTAGAACTAGATCAACCTAAAAAGCTTTTGCACAGCAAAAGGAGCAATCAACAAAATAAAAATGATGACCTACAGAATGAAAAAAATATTTGCAAACAATATATCAAGTATGGGGTTATTATCCAAAATATGTAATAAGTGTATATACCCTAATAGCAATAATTATTAGTGTAATTATTATAATAATCTGATTAAATAATTGGCAGGGGACCTAGATATACAGGTTTCCAAAGAAGACATACAAATTACCAACATGTACATGAGAAGTTGCTCATCATCACTATTTTCAGGTTAATGCTGATCAAAATCCCTGTGAAATACCACCTCATACCTAATAAGATGGCTATAATCAACAAGACAAGAAATAAGAAGCATCAGGTTGGATGTGAAGAAAAAGGGACAATTATGCATATTTGGTGGGGGTATAAATTTATACAACCACTATAGAAAACAATATAAAGGTCCTTCCAAAAATTAAAAATAAACCTACCATGTGATCCAAAAATCCCACTTCTGAGAATATGCCTGAAGGAAATAAATGATAATTTTGAAGAGATATTGGCATTCTCATATTCATTGCAGCATTATTCATAATAGCCAACATATAGAAATAACCTGTGTCCTTCAATAAATTAATAGCTAAAGAAAATCACACACACACACACACGCACACACAAAATCTGTCCAGAAAGTATCCATCCATACACTATGCAAGAGACATTTATTGAAGAAGGTAGAAAATATAAGAAAAATTGTCCTTAGGACCTCACACATTTCTCCCAGTTGCCATCAGCTGCCCCACTGTATTTTTACAGAACCTCATTGACAGTCTAAATTCTATTCCTTTTCAAAGGTGAGTTTAGTTTTGGGAAAGCAAGAAGTTGCGGGGCACCAAAGATGGGCTGTAGTGGGGCTGAATCACATGGGTGATTTGATGTTTCACCAAAAAACTCTGCAGGAGATAATGATGCATGAGCTGGCACGTTGTTGTGATGAGGCTGCCAATCACCAGTCTTCTACAGCCTTCTGAATCATCCAAGTAGTTTCTGCATAGGAATGTTCAAGCTTAAGGCAAAATTTGATTCAGATTCATTGGTCTACTCATGCAGTCATTTTGAATTCAACAGTCACACAGTACACATCCTCACTCAACAGCGTCTACTGAGCCCACTGACTAGTACAGTGAAGTTGTTATTGTCCGCACATGCATATTCCAATCCACTCCCCTTGGCTGTCAGGTTACATGGTTCATCCATGTTGCGTAAACCATTCTCGCTATATTAACAATGTTTGGGTTTTTTCCAGACATAACACACACGCACACACACACAATGGGATATTATTCAGCTATAAAAATAAAATCCTGCCATTGGTGACAGCATGGATTGATTATGAGGGTATTATTCCAAGTGAAATAAGCCAGACAGAGAGAAAAATGCTATATAATCTCACATATATTTAAAAAATAAAATAGCTTAATTGATAAAAACAGGGAGTAGGTAAAATGGTGGTTGCCAGAGGGTAGGGGGTGGGGGAGATGTGCAGATGTTGTTAAAAGGGGTATACTTCTAGTGATAAGGTGTTCTGGTGTAACATAAAGTGTGGTGAGTCAAATTAACGATACTGAATTATGTACTTAAAAGTCACTTAGAGAGTAGACCCTATTCTCACCATGCAAAAATTGGTAACTTTGTAAAGTGATAGAGATATTATCTAGCATTGTAATAATTAATTGGTTCCCAAGATAAATATTTATTTATCAAATCCTCGTATGTATCATACATCTTAAACTTACACAATGTTATATGCCAATTATATCACAATAGAACTGAATACAAATTAAAATGTAGTAGAAAACAATGACACCACACATGTTCAATTAGTATGTGGTATGATAATTACTATAGCAGAAAATGGCCAGAAGTATGGAAGCTGATCAGTGGAGAACGTGGTTCAAATCGACCGAAGGTGATATCAATTTAATCAATTTAATTTCTAAAAAGATTTGGAGGAATCACAGTGCAAGGTCTGTAGACAAAGTTTGTAGACATAATCCCTACACAGAGAGAAACTTGGTCTGTTTGAATAACACTAGGTAATAACCATGTGGTTTGGGGTAAATTAGGCAAAGAAGGAGGGACACAGTTGAAGCTGCAAAGGCCTGTGCTTGCCAGAAGATTCAAGGTCTTTTTGGCCAAGGTAAGAATTTTAGAATTTACCCTGAGAACACACAAAAGGCATTTCAAATATTAACACTAGGATAAGCATCATCAGTTTGGAATATTGACCTGGGTCTGTCTGGAAGTATTTGATATTGAGTAGAAGTGGATGTAATAAAAATAGAGAGAAGGCAGTTAGTTATTCAAAGAAGACATCAGTGTGACTTCTAATAGGGTAAGTCTGTGGAACTGTGAAATGGAGATTTAAAGTTTATTTAGAATATACATTTTTTACAACACCCATCAAGTTTTATTCAAGGTGTTCATAAGGTATATAACTTTTGAAATATACTGACAGATATCTACAATGAATATAAAGAGTAATAACTTAAAATGTACTTGAGGAGTTTTAATAGTTATATGCATTCATTAAATTTACTACCATAATAAAGTTAAAGATTATTGTATTTCTTTCTAAAAATCATTTGTGCCCATAGGCAATTCATTCCCCCTCCTACCATTTCTGATACCAGGCAAATACTGATTGACTTTTGCAGTGTATTTTAGTTATCATTTTAATAGAAATAGAATCATATAGAAGGTACTCTTGTGCCTGTCTTCTTTAATTTAGCATATAGCTTTTGAGACTCTGTTGCATGAATCAGTAGCTTGTTGGATACAATTATACACATGTACATGTATATATACTTTATGAAATATATATAATAGGAATAGGAATTGAGTGTTATATAGGATACATTTCTTTTAAAGGTGACACTAATATAATTTCTCAGAAGCTTATGACTAAACAAAATTAATATATTGTGAATACGACATATACTCATGAACTACATGTTAATAAACTTTCCCAAACTATATATTATTACATAATATATTTCCCATATATTTTCTCCTGTGCTTATGAAGGCAAGTGATCATGGAATTCTTAGAATAGTAACTGTAAAAACAAAACAATAAGTAGAGCCATGGAGTAGGTTTACACAACTTTCGGGAGAGTCAATCAAATCTAAAGACTGTAGTCATTATTTATCCAGTTACTAGAAGCTTCACAAATACACTGCAAAACTTTAACAACTGAGATTTTACTGTGGATGGTTAAATTATTTTTGCAGATACAAGAAATCCAATTATCAGAATTTCATACCTAAAAATTTTTGTAATTGGAAATTTTAAGCATAAGACTAAAGTAAGTGCTATTTTAGAGGAGGTATTCAATCAGAAAATATCACAATCATAAACAGACAAAATATTCTAGCAATTTATCAACAAATATCCTGCACTGACAACTAGATTAAATAAATGAACAAAATATAACAGGTTGGAGACCAGCCATCATGAAAGGAAACTTGCTAACTGAAGTTGAAATAATGCCGCTAAACATGATGCTGCAGAAGATTTTAGATTTAACCAAATAACAAATGAAAGCCCACTGCAGTTGATGTATCAGAAAACGGAGATTAAATGGATAGGGAAAAAAACTCGATGAACAATGAACTTGAAATATATATATATATGTGAATGGAGAATATGGTATGTGTATATATATACACACACATATATATACACACACACATATAAAATACATACTTATATTTCATACAGGCATACATATAAATATGTATAAATATGCACACATTTATATATTTAATAATATTATATGTGCATATATATTTAAATATATGTTTAATGTATAAATATGCACATATTTAACTATACATGTATACATAGTATATAGTAAATAAATAATATATGTTTATACATATATACATATTAAATATATGTTGTATTATATAATTATATATAGTTATACATTTAAATAAGTATTTTTAAATATATACATATTTTTAAATACATATGTATTTGTTTAGATATATATACACACATATATGCATGTGGGGTGTGTGTGTGTATATTTGACCAGAAGATTTTTTCCTCCTGGAGCTATAGCTTCTTAGAATTCTAAAATAAGTAATAAAAAACAAGAAATAATGAAGTTAATGATC
Organism: Desmodus rotundus; assembly: GCF_022682495.2. Taxonomy (NCBI): domain Eukaryota; kingdom Metazoa; phylum Chordata; class Mammalia; order Chiroptera; family Phyllostomidae; genus Desmodus; species Desmodus rotundus. The sequence continues at coordinate 57,744,625 of NC_071399.1, read as the reverse complement.
CTATTAACCCAGTAAGGCCAAAACACTCAATAGGACCATGGGGGAGATATATATATATATATATATATATATATATATATATATCAAATTAGGGAGACTTTTAAAATGGTCTTAGAACAGTAACATTTAAATATTTATTTTGGTCTTTTCTCTATTCCAAATTATCTGATCTCCCACTGACTAACATTTTCCAAACTGACATAGTCACCCATGTGTATGCACACACAGGCATATACACAGCCAGAAAATTGATTGTGAAAGTGTGGAGGGGCTCTGCCCGCAGGGCCCCCCACCTCCTAGTCTTCCACAGATGAGAATAAGTCTACTAAGAGTTGACCTGCTTGGGGAGGAAAGGTGGCCGATCTCTCAAAGGAAAAGGGCCAGGAACCTTGTCATCAGTGGGCTTTTATTGGGTTCAATTTGCACAGGAATACAGGTAAAGCTCATCAATCATCGTCAGGCAGTAAGCATCAAACAATAGATAACAAACAAAGAACTCTGAAGGCTTTTTCTGAGTCAGGGTCAGTTAGCTAAAGGGCTATAAGACTTTGGGAAACAAACTCATTTCAGGCTTGGACCCTTATCATTTAAATTGAGGCTATTAGCAAAGCAGGTTTCACAGGACTTTATGTATTCTTTCTTAGGCCTGATTGCCCCAGGGAACCTGTCCTTTCCTGCACAGGGCTGCACCACCCTCCATCATTGTTTCAGACTTAAGTCAGGCAGGGGAAGTAAGGCAGCCAAGAGATTAGGAGACTTCTTGAAGACAAAATGAAGACTCAGGCTATGTCAAAGCCGAGGGGTGAGGGTCCATCACCCCCTTTCTCCATAGCCCACTAAGTCCTTCCCTGTGGGCCTCTTCATGACCATGCCTGTCTGAGTTCATGATCCCTCCCTTGAGGAATCTTATCCGTCATGTCATTGGCTAACTGGTCATGCACTGGGGGCCAGACAGGGTGAAGTAAAGTGGGCAGAGGCAGTGCTCCTGCCAGGGAGATAAGCCTTGTCTCCTGTGGCTTATGGTCCTAAGGCCTGTCACTCAGCCTTAGCCATGGGGGGTTACAGCTTCTGAAACGAGGCAGGGTGGTTCCCAACATGAAAGACTTTTTGTTTGCCCAAAATTTCCGTGAAAAATAGCACCACCAGTAAATTTTTTCATTTAAAATTTAAGTAAATATTCTAAACTTGGTGGTATGTTCTGTTTAAAATATTTACAGCTGTAATCTTTTGTACATAGAAAAGTGAATATTTCACTAATTTACTTATTCTGCCAAAGCAGCTGAAGCCTACTTCAAGAGAATCATAAGAGTACAAAACGTGGATGAAGACAGATCATGGTGATTAGTTTGGAATAAGGAAACTGCCATATCAACAACAAATCACTGATATATCAACTCATTGGGATGATTTGGGTAGCTAACATTAACTGTAAATTGCTCTGCCATTAATTTATCTTACTTGCAGTGTTAGATATCTAACACTCACTATATCACAGTGAAGCAGGGTGCAGCCAAGAGGAGGGTCCCAAGAAGGGATTTGTAATCGGGTCCAGAGCTCAAGGTGTCCAGGAAATATTAGAAAAATGTATGTAGGATGTCCACACCCCCACAAGCCTGAGCCAGGGGGGAAGGGACACATGGAACAGGGCCATTCAGAGCTGTTTTGGGTAGCAACAGCTTTGCAGCTAACCCCTGGCACAGTCATTTAACATATCTATAACCTTTAACTGGTTTCATAGATATGTTAAATAGCTGTGGCCATGCTTTGAGCCAGGGGGATGGGAGCGAATTCCACCCAAGATGGGACTGGGAAGCAACTCCCCCTGGTTACAGGACCTGCATGAGAGCTTGGAGATGATTGGCTCCATGCCATGGGGACACACCTGCCCGGACTTACAATGGCAGCCCAGTAAAGCTGGAAGAATACGGAGATGCTGGCAGGTGTAACTGACTGTAGGAGGGGTCGGAAATGGGGCTGCAAAGAAAGATGGGCACTGGGATTTAAACCTAGGCACGGCAGCCATAGGAGGAGGACCACGAGGTTCTAAGGGGAAAGGGGAGAACCACGCTGTTCTGAAGCAAGTAGATAGATAGAGGTCCATGTGGTTCTGATGAAGGGAAAGAGAGGACCACAAGGTTTTGGAGGAGAAGGGAGAGGATCAGGCAGCTTTGGTGAAGTGAAGAGAGGACCATGCGGTTCTGAAGGGAAAGGAAGAGGACCACGAGGTTTTGGAGTGCTTCTTTTTGCCACGCAGCTTAGGCAGCAGGAGAGACTTTGCCGGGAAGAAAAGGGGAGGAAGGACTCTTGCTGGTGGGCCATTAAAAGGTGCCGCATGGCTTTGGATTAACTGGAGATTGAAGCAGCCACACAGCTGATGGTGCCAGGAGCCTGAATCACAGACTTCTACTTCTTTTCCTGAGACACGGTATCCAGGACTGGGCACAGGGAGAGGGAAGGACTGTGCATCTGTGGGTATTCTAAAGGACTTTAGTATCTTATTGAAGACATTAAGCCATTACTCTAAGTTTGTGTAACTTTTAAATAAACAATTCCTTTCCTTTTCACCAGTCTCTGTCATGAGAGACGTCTTTCCTCTGGCGGCGGGCATTGCAAACCTAGCAGGTGTGTGTTGGGGGGGGACCTCCAGAGACAGAAAGGGGGGATCCTTTCTGTAATAATTTATCGTGAACCACCCCCCGTTGCTCTGTAACAACAATAGATATGTCTAGTTATGTGAGTCTTACATAATGACACAATCGCACCCCCAAATCCCAGCGTACTGAGCTGCATAAATTGTCCTTCTTTATAGTAATTCTGATAGAAATAAAATTTCAATTACTGAGCACACAAAATATCTACAATGTACTGAATAGACATTTATAGAGAACACAGGGGATACTTGACACTCTTCTCGACAGTGGGAACAGAATAGAAAAGAATGTAAAATCTCTTTCCACATGGTGCTTGTGATTGAAGTAGGGAGACACAAGTAAACGAATGAATAAATTAGTGTATAGTATCTAATGAGTCTGACACTACCTCCTTAGAGAGACCTTTACGGATGAAGCTGACATCAGTGTGATTAAAAGAACATCTTCAGTTTTCAAGTTCTTTGGCGTGCACATTTATCAGAATTTGGCCTCAGCACAGAAGTAAACACACATCTATAAATTCTCTGTAACAACTTCAACAAAAGTTGGTTGAAAGTAAATAAATAGTAGATAAATTTGACCAATGTTACCTATATTACCTTTACTCTACTTGATGCAATTTTACTATGATTTATTGTGATAATATAATGATATTTTATTATATAGTAATATTATCTTCTTCAAGAAAATATGTCCACATTCTGGCATGAATTACTGACTACTTACTAAGATTTGGGGACTTTTTTAGCTATAGAACATTGGGGTCACTATTACATAACTGTTACTAAGAGTTTCTGCAATTAGCCCTCAGCATTTTAGTGCCTGACACCTTTTCTCTGGGTTCTGCTCTCATTTATCCTAGTTAATATTATATCATAAAATTTTATTTCCTATATCCCATCACTGATAATGTTGTCTGAAAATGAAGAAATAAAAGGAAGTAAAAATTATATTACATTTTCTCCCTCAAAAATGTCATTGGGCTCAGACAAATGATGAACTCCACATTTCCTGGCCTTAGATATGCTCTCCAATTTCTTTATAATCACACATTTTTGAATGAGAGAAGAGATATCATATATCAATTAATTCTCTAGTCTTCATCTCTATAAAAATTCAATAATATGACTTCAGTAATTTAGACTCACAAATATTTCTATCATGGTAATTCAGTGATGCCTTTGTGCAATATACTCTTACACAACCTCAAAAATTTTACTTTGATTACCTCCCTCCCTCCCTTTAGCGTTTCTTAAGCAGAATAAGGAGTATCCATGGTAGTAACTGAGAGGTAACTGTAGCTTGTTTGTCCCATGTATGTGTGTATGTGCATATATGGCCTGTCCAGAAGGTATCCAGACATGTAATATGAAAAATAGAGACATTTATTGAAGAAGATACAAGATACAAAAATAATTGTACATTGGACAATGACACCACAGTTCCTTACAAAGTAGGCTCCTTGGGGACCTCACACAGTTCTCTCTATTGCCATCAGCTACCCCGTTGTATTTTCCTGAACCTCATCGATGGTCTCATATCTCTTCCCTTTCAAAGGTGATTTTAGTTTTGGTAAAAGCCAGAAGTCACAGTGTGCCAAATGTGGGCTGTAGGGGGACTGAGTCACATGGGTGATTTGATGTTTCACCAAAAAACTCTGCACGAGATAATGAGGTGTGAGCAGGTGCATTGTTGTGATGAAGCTACCAATCCCTACTAGTTGCCCATAGCTGTGGCTGTCTTAATCACCTGAATAGTTTTTGTGGAGGAATGTTCAAACTTAACACTCAGCCATTTTGAATGTGATGGCCACAGAGTACACACATTCACTCAAGTGCACCTACCGCCCCCATCTATTAGTACAGTGAAGTTGTCATTGTTCACGCATGTGCATTCCACTCCACTCACCTTAGCTGCCAGGGTACATTGATTTCACGCAAACCATTTCTGTTATATTAACAATGACTAGACTTTTTCTGGACAGTATATATGCACACACACACACACATACACATATATAAATGAACTTCTAGAAGTCACAAAACAACATGACCGTACTTTCCCAGATGCATTTATTGAGGACACTTTCTTTTCCTCATTGTATGCTTTAGACTCCATTGTCAAAAATTAGTTGTCCATATACATGTGGGTTTATTGAATTCTAAATTCTATTCTATTAGTCTGTGTGTCTATTTTTCTGACAATACTACATTGTTTTGATTACTGTAACTTTGCAGTATAACTTGAAGTCGAGGGAGTATGTTGCCTAAAACAATCTTTTTTTCTCATGATTGCTTTGCCTATTTTGGGTCTTTTATAATTCCACACAAATTTGATAACATTTTCTCTTTCATCTAAAAATGCCACTAGGATTTTGATGGGGATTGTATTAAATCTGTATATTACTTTAGGTAGTATAATTATTTTAACTGTATTGATTTTTCCAATTCATGAACATTAAATATCTGTTCATTTCTTTGTGTCTTGCTCAATTTCCTTCAATAATACCTTGTAGTTTTCAGTGTATAGGTCCTTCACATCATTTGTTAAACTTATTCCTATGTATTTTATTTTTATTGTCACAATTACAAATGGATTTTTTTCATTTCTTTTTTTTCTGAAATGTCTTTGTTAATATACAGGAATGCAGTGGATTTTTGTACCTTGCAGTTGCTGTTTCTGGGCACCAGAAAAGAGACTAGAGTCAAGAAAACATAGGCACTGTTCTGCTTTTGAGAGTTCTGTGCAAAGCTGGAGATTGGGGTGGCAGGGTAAGTCAGAAGGTCTTGCAAAGAGATGAGATGCTGGAGAACAAAGACTTAAGATGCCAGAAGGCCCTTCAGTGCCAGGGAGAGTTCAGAGCAGAAACAGGATGTGCCAGAGCAGGCAGCAGGCAGGGATGCGAGAGCAGCCGGGGTCCCTGGGTTGGTCTTACCTGACAGTAAAACCAAACAAAAGTGTCCTCTCTTCACATCCTTGCCAACAGTTGTTATTTGTTAGTTTATTTATGAAAGCAATTATGACAGCTTTCAGGTAATATCTCATTGAGGTTTTAATTTTCATTTCTCTGGTGATTAGTGTGACATTGAGCATCTTTTCATGTCTCTGGGCCCTCTGTATGTCCTCCTTGGAGAAGTGTCTTATTAAGGTCTTTTGACCATTTCTTAATTGGGTTTGTCTTCATGGTGTTGAGTTGTATTTGTTCTTTGTATATTTTGGAGATAAATCTTATCAGATGTATCATTTGCAAGAATGTTCTCCCATACAGTGGTTTTTCTGTTTGTCTTGCTGATGGTTTCTTTAGCTGTGTTAATGCTTTTTAATTTTTTAAACAAAATGTGTTATATACAAACAATGGAATATTATTCAGGCTTTATTTATTTATTTTTATTGTTGTTCCATTAGAGTTGCTCTTATTTTTGCCCCATTATTCTTCCCTGTCCTGCCCAACCCCCACCGTCCACACCCAATTCTTCCCCCTCCCCCTGTTGTCTTTGTCCATGGATCCTTTATACATGTTCCTTGACTTCACCCTTCCCCTTCTCTCCCCCATTATCCCCCTCCACACTCACCTCTGGTTACTTTGTTCTTTATTTCCATGTCTCTGATTCTATTTTGCTTGTTCGCTTTGTTGATTAGGTTACACTTATAGGTGAGATCATATGATATTTGTCTTTCACTGTCTGGCTTATAACACCAATTCAAAAGAATCTATGTACCTCAATGTTCATAGCAGCACAATTTGCAATAGCCAAGTGCAAGGAACAGCCTAGATGCCCATCAGTAAATGAGTGGATCAAAAAACTGTGGTGCATTTACACAATGGAATAATATGAAGCTTTTTAGTTTGATGCAGTCCCATTTGTTAATTTTCTTTTTTGTTTCCAATGCCTCAGGAGATATATCGGCAAAATATTGCTACGTAAGATACCTGAGATTTTACTGCTTATGTTTTCTTTTAAGATTTTTGTGGCTTTGCAACTTACATTTAATTCTTTTTATCCATTTTGAGTTTATTTTTATGTATAGTGTAAGTTGTTAGTCTAGTTCCTTTTTTGCATGTACCAGTCCAGTCTCCCCAACACTATTTATTGAAGAGACTGTCTTTGGTCCCTTGTGTGCTCTTGCCACCTATGTCACATATCAGTTGTGGCCACTGAGGAAAGCATTGTGGAGTTAACCACAAAAAATTAAAGATGAAACTGCCTCATTACCCAGTGATTCCACTTCTGGAACTTATCCAAAGAAACCTGAAACAACAATGCGAAAGAACACAAGCACCCCTGTGTTCATTTGCAGTGCTGTTTACAATAGCCAAGATTTAGAATCAGCCTAAGTGCCCATGAGTAGGTGAGTAGATGAAAAAGCTGTGGTACTTTGACACCATGGAATTCTACAGGGGTGAGAAAGCAGATGGGGTCCGTGGGCTGGTCCTGACAATAAAACTAAACAAAAGTATTCTCTCTTCACAGCCTCGCCAACAGTTGTTCTTTGTTGGTTTATTGATGAAAGTCATACTACACAGCAGTAAGAAAGAAGAAACTCTTACATTTTGCAACGGCGTGGATATAACTGGAGAATATTATGCTAAGTAAATTAAGCCAGTCAGTGAAAGACAAATACCACATGGTTTCACTTACATGTGGAATCTAATGAACAAAATATCATTATTAACAGAAGTTTAGATACAAGAAACAGGCTGACAGCTGCCAGAAAGTAGGAGGGGGACAGGATGAAAGATGGTGAAGGGGTTAACCAAAAATCATTTATGCACAACCCATAAACAGGGACGATAATCTGGGGATTGAATTAGGGAGAGGAGAGGGTAGGGCTGGGTGGTAGAGGGGAAATAGAGAAAAGGAGGGAACTGTAATAGAATAAACAATAAAATCAAATTAATTAAAAAATAAACCCCCAAAAACAAACAAATGAGAGAATATATTTGCAAATAATACCTCTGATAAGGTATTGATATCCAAAATATAAAAAGAACTCATGCAATTCAATATCAAAAATCAAAATATCTAATTAAAAATGGGGTAGAGGACTTGAATAGATACTTCTCCCAAGAAGACATACAAATGACCAACAAATATATGAAATGATGCTCAACTTCACTAGCTATTAGGAAAATGATAATCAAAATTACAAGATACCACCTTATACCTGTCAGAGTGGCTATTATCAACAAGACAGACAATTACAAGAGTGGGAGAGGATCTGGAGCAAATGGAACCCTGCTACCCTGCTAAGGGGTATGTAAACTGGTACAGCCTGTATGGAAAACAGTATGGAGGTTTCTCAAAATAATAAAAATTAGAGTTGCCATATGACCCAGCAATCCCTCTTCAGGTTATCTACTCTCCAATTTTGAAAACTTTTCTTCATAAAGATATATGTTCCCCTATGTTCACTGCAGCATTATTCACAGTGGCTAAGACATAGTTTGATGGATGATTGGATAATGAAAATGTGGTACATTGTGTAATAAAATACTACTTAGCAAAAGAGGAAATGTTGCAATTTGTGCCAACATGGTTGAATCTTGAGAGTATCGTGTTAGGTGAAATAAGTCAGATAGGAAGGACAAGAATGATTTCATTCATATGTGGGATATAAACTAAAAAGCAACACATATGTAAAGCAAACAAACAAACCTAACTGACCCAGATGATAGTGTGGTGGTTACCAGCGGGAAGGGAGATGGGAGGATGTAAAAAAAGGTAAAGGAGGTCAAATACATGGTGATGGGAGGAGACTTGACTTTTGGATGATGAGCACACAATGCAATATACAGATGATAAATATAGAATTATATACTTATATTATTAATCAGTGACACCTCAATAAATTTAATAAAAATAAAATATAGTAAAATGATTATATAAAGTAGAAGTTTATATTATAGATATATTGGAATTGCTTTAAAATAACTTTTAAAGTATATTAAAATTATCATCCAAAATGTTAAGAGCCAGAACATTTTTCGAATGCATGCCTAACAATCAAATCCAACTTCATTGTTTAGATATGCATACTTATTAAAATACAAAATTAAAGCAAGATATTCTAGAAGACTTAGGAAAAGTGTGAAGTTCAGGTTATTTTTTTTTCCCCTTGGGCTATAAAATTTTATTGACAGGTCAGAGGAGGAGCAGAAGTAAAGGTCCCGCCCCTTCATTTGCCTATCCATGAGCATCCATCCCTCTGCTAGAAGCAGGAAGCCAGGGAGACTGCTGGACTCAGGCGGTCTGGGTAGTGAGCAGGTTGTTGTAATAGGCATCCTGGCTCTCCAGCAGGCTGCGGTAGGTGGCGATCTCCTGCTCCAGCCACATCTTGGTGTCCATGAGCTGCTGGTACTCCAGGTTCTGCTGCTCGATGTCCGCAGGCACATCACTCAGCTGGGCTTCGATACTGCTAATCAGCATCTGGATCTATGCCAGCTGGGCTCCAAAGCGGGACTCTGTTTCCACCAGTGTGCCCTCCAGGGTGGCTTTCATACAGAGCTGAGACTGCAGTTCAATCTCCAGACCCTGGAGGGTGCAGCGCCGGTCAGTGACCTCCGTCTTGCTAGCTCCGTGTGGCCAGCGACCTCCTGGTTCAGTTTCTCAGTCTGGATGACGTGGGCTTCAGCATCCTTCAGGTTCTTCTCAGCCATGACCTCATACTGGCTTCTCATGTCACTCAGGATCTTGGCTAGGTCAATGCCAGGAGTGGAATCCACCTCCACACTCACTTGGCCACCCACCTGGCTCCTCAGGACACTGATTTCCTCCTCACAGTTCTTCTTCAGGTAGGCCAGCTCTTCCTTCAGGCCTTCAATCTGCATCTCCAGGTTGGCTCTGGCCAGGGTCAGCTCATCCAGCACCTTGCGCAGGCCATTGATGTCGGCCTCCATGCTGATGCGCAGGGCCTGCTCCGTCTCAAACTTGGTTCGGAAGTCATCCGCAGCCAGGCGGGCATTGTCGATCTGCAGGACAATCTTGGAATTCTCAATGGTGGCACCAATAATCTTGTTCCGCAGCTCCCCGATGGTCTCGTAGTAGTGGCTGTAGTTGCGGGCGGGCCCTGGCCCTTGCTTCTGGTACTAGTCACGGATCTTCACCTCCAGGTCGCCGTTGGCCGCCTCCAGGGTGCGCACCTTGTCCAGGTACAAGGCCAGGCAGTCATTAAGGTTCTGCATGGTCAACTTCTCGTTGCCCACCAGAAGCCCATCAGACCCGACCATGGTGCCCATATAGCCGCTGCCGTAGTCCCCAGAGGAGGACGAGGACACGAAGCGGGCAGACGACACTGAGACGCCACTGCTGCCCGAGCCTCCCTGGATGCTGGGCGCGCTAGGTGACTCCCCCTCCGAAGAGCACAGTGCCGCCACCCATGCCCCCAAAGGACGAGGAGGCTGACGACTGGCGACAGCTGTAGGAAGTCTCAGCGAAAGAGGAAACAGAGACACCAGCCAGAGGAGCTGTGGTCACTGGAGGAGTCCAGGTTAATTTTTTTAAAACTTTATTTATTTATTTTTAGAGAGAAGGTGAGGGAGGGAGAAAGAGATGGAGAGAAACATCAATCAGTTGCCTCTTGCACCCATCTTGACTGGGACATAACCCACAACCTCGGCATCAGCCCTGACTGGGAATCGAACCAGCAACCTTTTCCTTTGTGGGACGATACCCAACTAACTGAGCCACACTGGTCAGGACAAAGTTATGTTATTTTAAAAGGACACATAACATTGTTCTAAGAGATTCTTCTTCCAACAATGCTGAAATAGTTTGTTTAAAGTTAATACTCAGCAGAAAACAGTGAAAAAAATATATTAAAGTCACCACAACATATATTTTTGAGTCTAAATTATTCAAGAGCCTGAAGAATTGAATGTAACATATAAAAATCTTTCCTCACTTACAAATTTTGTGATTAGAAAAAAGCAGGAGAATGGGCAGATAAGAGGACGTAGAGCTGACCAGAGCTTTCCTTACCTGCGACTTTGGATAAATATCCAGTTTAGGCCTGAAAAGGCAGAGGGGCCTTATTAAATATCTAAGGCTTTCAGAGAGGTGCTCAAAGGGCTTTACCTCAGAAGTGAAGTACATCAAAATAGAATAAAGACAGATCAACCACCATAAATACCTACGCTCAGTTTTAGATCATTAATCCCTAACTGTATTAAGAAATTGCTTCCTATCAGAATTGCTTTCTAGAAGAAAAGTAAATCTCTGGAGGAAAACCTACATAACCTGCTCTAACTCTAGATTTTGAAATTGCCTTCTAAAGGAGTTTTACGGCCTTGCTGGCCCAGGGACCCAGTGAGATGCTTTCCCATTTACACCCCCAGAATTCCTGAAATGGCCTTATACTTGGTTTCAGCCAATTGCAGCCATAGAGTATGAGCAGTCCTGCCAGTTCGTGTCCCACCAGGAGACGTAGCCATTAGTGCCCTCACAAGTAGGCCAGCCAATCTTCGTCTGATGGAAGATCCTGAAAAACATCCTGTAACTTAGCTCCAGCCCTTCTCAGCCACAGTTAGGAAGCAGTCCTGTCTACCCAGGAAACTGGAAGGAGAACATGCCTATTGGTTCTACCAGAACTAGATATGCAGACCTCAATCTGGGCAGTGGACCCTGAAGCAGTTCTTAAATTCAGTTCCAGCTTCCCTCAGCCATGGTCAAGGGCCAGCTGTGCCCTTCCAGGGACCCACTCAGCAGCCACACACATCCGCACAGCTGATGGCAGATCTCTATCTGCAGACTCAACAGCGGGCCCTAGGGCAGACTCTTGTCCATGAGGTATTATTAGTATTTATTATGTTATGGAAGCAGTAGCATTCACTCAGGGACCACACAGGATTTACTCTCACACCCCTGGTAACAGGGCCACCAACCATGAACACCACTGTGATCCCAGCAATAGACTCCAGTGTTGCTGTCACCCAGCTTCTGTGACCTAGCTTCTGTTACCCAGTTCCAACCCATCATGACTAGGATTCTGGGGGTAATCTCATCAGCCCAGAAAACTGAAAGGAGAAAAATCTGAAACCAGACTATAAAGACTCAAATGGGATTTGCTCCTTCAAACACACCAACACAAATGGAAGCCTACATGGCTCATAAAGAATCAGACAAATATGATACCACTGAAAGAAACTAACAAAGCCCCAGTAACTGACCCCAAAGAAATGGAAATCGATGAATTTTCTGACAAAGAATTAAAAATAATTGGTTTTTCTTGTTATATATGAAAAAATAGTCAAAGCTCACCATGCATGTCTTGTCTCCCTCAAATAATTATAGTATTAAGAATCATCAATTAGAATAATAAATGTAACTATTAGGCTTCAAAACCTGTGTCATTGGATAATCTTAATGACTTCCATGTCTGTAGACATATTACCATAACAGGAATTATAGAAATTGTGAGTAGAATTGCAACAATGTTAGAAAAACTTGTATTTGCTGACAGACTAGCAAATAACTAGAGGATCTCACTAATCTGGGTGGCCACAGCTCATTTCCTAAACTGAAACTGTTAGTTTTAAGTATTTTATTGATTATGCTGTTACTGTTGTCCCATTTTTTCTCCCCTTTATTTCCCTCCACTCTGCACCCTCTGATCCTTCTGCATTCCTCCCCTTAGTTCATGTGCATGGGTTGTACATATAAGGTCTTTGGCTTCTCCATTTCCTGTACTATTCTTAACATCCCCCTGTCTATTTTGTGCCTACCAAGTATGCTTCTTATCCCCTGTACCTTTTCCCCCATTCTCCCCACTCCCCCTCCTCACTGATAACCCTCCATGTGACCCCCATTTCTGTGATTCTGTTCCTATTTTAGTTTTTTGCTTAGCTTTTGTTTTTCAGGTTCAGTTGTTGATAGTTGTGAGTTTTTTGTCATTTTACTGTTCATAGTTTTTGATCTTCTTTTTTTTTTTCTTATATAAGTCCCTTTAACATTTCATACAATAAGGGCTTCCTGATGATGAATTCCTTTAACTTGACCTTATCTGGGAAACACTTTATCGGCCCTTCCATTCTAAATGATAGCTTTGCTGGATAGAGTAATCTTGGATGTGGGTGCTTGCCTTTCATGACCTGGAATACTTCTTCCCAGCTCCTTCTTGCCTGTAAGGTTTCTTTTGAGAAATCAGCTGACAGTCTTATGGGCACTCCTTTGTTAGATTTCATCAGTAGGAAAACCCAGCACTATAGGAAGAGAGGTCAACACAAGTAATGGTCGTAAGGCCCGCGGAAGAATGTGGTGAAAACGTGGAGAATGTTGAGATAACACTGACAAGGTAATTAAACCCAATCGAAGGACATTGAAGTCTGCATTATGGACTTAAAAGTTTTTAATTTTGGTTTAATAAAAAGTAGTTGAAATGTTTAAACAAAAAATCACTTGAAAATGTAGTACTTTATGTTATGTTGATACTTTTTATAACTAATATTATTTATCATTTTGAGAAATATTATTCTATATTTACTCAGAATTCAATGATTCATGCATGATGACTATAATCAAGATATTTTTAATATCTCCTAGTACTATCAATGATTTTTATTTAATTGATGTTATGGTATACTATATAAATACATGTCTTAATATTAATCAGTTATCACAGTTCCAGAAAATACCTGCTTCATAATAAAATAGCTTTATTTTTAATGTATTATTACACTCCACTGTTGTTAGTTTATTTTGGATTTGAGCATCTGATGTTTTTATGGCTAAAATTATTCCATGGTTTTAATTATATTAGTCTCTTTCTGTTAACAAGTTCAGTCAAGTTTTAAACAGTGAATTATCTTGTTTCATCTTATTTTCCCCATTCTATGATTTTTAAGAAGTGTGCCTTCTAAGTCAAATACAAATCAAGTCCTGGTTCTCAAACATCCCCTCTCTCGAACAGTTAGGTTCTTGAGCAAGTTGTACACGGAAAGGAAGTCTCAGTTGTCAAACAAAACTTCGGTTCTTAACCTGACAACCCTTTCATGATGATACACTCAAGCTTTGGTTCTCGAACTTCTCCCCTGTCAAACAATTCCACTCTCAAACAGGCTTCTGGAAATTTAATTCACTCCAGAATGCTGTTAGAGAAACAATTTGTTCCCAAACTGAATCATACTGATACTCGTGCACTCTCTCATTGGTTGCCTGAGAGAGATGCATGATTGATCTTATGATCATACAGGTATCAGTATGAAACGATTGTCAAATTGAGAACTGAAGTTTTGTTCAATGACTGAGACATATTTTTTTCCCCATAAACAACTGGGCTGAAAACTGAATTGTTCAAGAGGGGAGACATTTGAGAACTGATGTTTGACTGTATACCCGTAAGAAAGTGAGCCTAAGAGATTAAGTAATTTTTTCAAATACATACTACAGTTAGTAAATGATAGAGAAAGGATTTGGAGAGAGATTCCAATGTCTGTGCTCTTAACGTATATATGTTGCCTCAGTTAAAAGTAGAATATTTTAGTAATTGCATTCTGTTAGCAGAGAGAGACCCAAGTCAAGGGGCTTCCCTCACTGAGCTCCTTCAGTTGTTGTCTTGCTCTCAAGAGACCAATTTAATCGAGAGACAAACCCATGTAGTGGAAATGAGAAAGCAAGTTTATTTATAAAACACACACAAACACAAAACTACAGGTAGGCACCTAGCTAGTCCAAATGCAGTACCTAGAGAGGAAATAAAATTGTTAATACATTTGTCAGTAAGTTTGTTCTATACACGAGCTGAGGCTACAAGCTAGAGATTAGCTGAGTGCACTGACTGTTAGTGTTCAGGGGTTACATACATCCGTCAGCTTTTAGGTTCCCTGTCTTCCCCTTCTAAACCTCGGGAATATTGTACAGCTACAAAGGCTTTCTTTCTCAGCTAGTAAAGGTTCTTTGTCTTAGTGAAATTGGTACAGAGGCTCCCTGTCCCAGCACAGAGTCTCAAGGACGGCCCTCCTCATGCACTATCCCTGTGTGTGATGTGGTTGGAATACCTGATAATCTCATCTGAACAGGTTCAGAACTGCTGAGTTAATTGGAGAAGCATGACTTCCTTCCCTTTGTTTCTAGCCTCCTGTTTTAAGTTCTTTGTTAGATTGTAATGGTGAGGGCCCTGCATTATTTTCCTTCTGGTCACTCATTCCTAGCTGCTACCTACAGTAACAATTCCATTCCTGATTTTAAAAATCTAATTATTTTTTAATGTGCAGCAGAATATAAATTAAACATAAAATCTTAAACGAAAATTCAGTGTCATTTTTTCAAATCAATGTATCTGTATCTTATTGGAATGTAAAGACACAGAGACCACAGCCTGTGCAGTGAACTCTGTTGATGAGGTGTTCAGGCTGCAGTGTTGGTATTAGCATGCGCAACCCAACCCTGAGCGTGCAGGGACTCTCGGTATCCACTCAGTTCATGGGATGACCTCATTTCACAAAGTCAAGATGAAAATTTACAATAGACAAATGGCATTATATCATAAAACAGTGGTGCTTATAGTAAGTCATCATTTCAACCAGGTAATAGGGAGATATCAACATAATATTTAAAAATATGCTAGAATGATTAAGGCAAATTCTATATACATTTACTATTTGTTGGAAAAATATGAAACAAAGCTAATGTACAAGTTTATTAATATGGCAATATTAAAATATTATTTGATATAAAGTATGGTAAAAGGAAATCCTTGGTAGCTATTGACCTCAGAAATTATATATTTCTAAAGGCTTGGTGCAAAAAGTCCTTCTAAGTAATCATCTAAGAACACCTGCGTAATTAAGAGTAGACCCAATTATTAGATTATTGACACTTTCAGGTTATCCTCTTATGAGATCACTGCTTTCTTACAGTATGTACCATTTTATTTTTAGTTAGGCAATTAATTATACTGATTGTTTTTTATTATTTTAAAACAGCTATGTAGTTCATAAAGCATGTTTAAGATGCTTAAATAGAGCTTGTAACAATAATAAAATGAATTATTTTTATGGCTTGTAAAATACAATTTGTATGAGATTTTTATTTGAATTTGCACACAGAAATTAATATTTGCATCCCTCTGGAAACAATGACAACTGAAATGATTACATAGTATAATATACCAAGACCCGTCTTTTATTTTTTTATATCCAAATTGATACATCCATGAAGTAAATAGTTATTTTGTTATGCCTCTTTCCAGCCAAATATATTGCCTATTAATTCTAATTCAGCAGTGTATAAGCAGCCATTGTGAAAGAATGTCTCTTAGTACAGACAATTTTGTTTCAATATAATGGGAGTTTCAATTGTTCTTGAATCACAGGCATTGAGGATTTATCAAAACAAACTGACAGTAACCAGAGCAGAGGGAGGAGAGGGGGGGGATAATGAGGGGAAATAGGGGAAGGGTCATCAAGAAATATTTATAAAAGACACATGGACAAAGACAAAGGGGGCAGGTTCCAGAGTGGGAGGTGGGGATGGGTGGGGGGGGGGTGGAGTGAAAATGGAGACAACTGTACTTGAACAATAATAAAAAATAAATATAAAGAAATGATTCATACAAGAAAAATCCAAACTAATTATACAATTATGAATTCTGATTTTCTCTTTCTATTTTGATTTTCATGCACAAATATACATGGTTTTAAGTTGAAGAAAGCTGACTCATTTTTGACTGGACATTCTGTTTACATAGCACAAAACAATTTAGAAACCAAGTAAACAGTGGTTTTACAAAAGATACATGGTTAAAATGGGAAACAGCTTTGGACCAAAATAAAAACAGCCCACACTCGATATCATTATTTAGTCACTAGAAGTTAAAAGATCCACTACATTAAACTAAGTATTTTATTTCCCCTTGAGTTTATTTCAACTGAAATAAGTAGGAAAATGGGTCAAATAAATATATTAAAGTTGATTAATATTCATTACTGCTTTTCAACAGTAAATTAAGATTATTAATAAAACATCTGATTGTTTTTATAATAATTTTAGGAGAAATAACATTATTCTTACATGAGCAGTGAAAGACACACAATAAATAGCAAAACTTCAATTATTGTAAAAATTTATGAAACCGAAACTAAGTATCCTTTTGATTTTCAACAAGTTCAGTCTTTTAGTTACATCTTACATATAGCTAGCAAATAGTTTATATATATACTTAAAATTATATATACAAATTTTATACACTTGAACATTTAAATTATGCTTTTACTTGTGGAAGGGAGCTATTATTGAACAGGTTAGTGCATTGAAGGTCACTAACAGGAAGGAGAATTTTGAAATATTTTTGCATATTTTAAATCAGGCTGTATTTATAAGGGTATTCTATCAATTTAAGCATGTGGATACCATCTTACCTTAATGCCAATAATTACTTTTTATAAGTATTATACATTAAAAATTTAAATGTATTTAAATTTTATATCTCATATCTCATATAGTCTCTATATAGAAAAATCATTGGGTTATATAAATAGGTGGTAGATAGATTTTAAGTTAAAATATTAATTGAATATAAGCTGCTGTTATAGAATATAAAATGTATTATGTATAGAATATATTGTTCTACATATTATATTTATGGCTTATGAAATCCATGAGCAGAATGTAGAAGTTGAGTTCCCAAATCAATAATATAAGCAATTATAACTTAATATGTCTTCTTTAGAATGTGAAGTTTCACACTGTAATTACTGGATTTCTTGACTGAAGCCAAAATAAATTGTGAAATTAATTATTTTGATAATGGAATGATCTTTTTGCCTTCCTTATTCTGTGCAATTTCACCAAAAAAATGTGAAAATGTAGTTCAAGGAACACCAGAATGATACCAGAATATTAAGTATTTACTATTAAGTTTAGGTTTTAAACATCTTTTTCTGCTTGTTTGCTATTATGGATAACTATGTACCCAAAATAAATTAGCAATGTTATTATGTGTTTTTAAGTACCAATTAAAACAAAAACTCTATAGATATTAAGTAAAAATTTTACTTTTAATTTTTTTCAGAAGTCACACATGGTGCTTTTATAGTATTATCATAAGCCATTTTCAAAAGTTACAAGATAACTAAAATACAGATCAAATAATATTCCATTGAAATTAAAAATAAAATTCCTACATGTACAATACCCCAATAGCCTTAGAACTTGCCTCTGCAGAGGTTGTTGTTATGAACCTGTAAATGCACTCCTGGGGCACTCACTACACAGTGATAGATCTGGAGTCTACTGGTAACCATTGTTAGTATCTTTCAAGGAAGTCTCATCAAATAAACATTTAAAGTAGATTCCTTTTGTTTCAGCTAAATAGTATGAACTTGAATAAATAATCTCCCCCCTCAAGTAAAATCACACCACAAAAATACTATCAACCTCTTGAAATGAAAAAAAAAATGTTGGTTTTGGTTCTTGTTGTCGAGTAAACAGCTGTTGATTTAATTTGGTGACTCACTCTAATACAGACCTCCACTGAAATACCTTTTCTCTCTCTGTACTTATCAAAGAACCGTGGTTTCTATTATTTGCAAGCATTTTCTTAATTAATTCTGTCAATGTGGCACATTTTTGGGCAACTGTTGTGAATTCATCCCTCACTTAAAAAAGTGAAAAAATTACAGTAATAAATTACATTTACATTTAAATAGTTTACATTTTAATAAGTTTATATAAACAGTAGTGTTTGAGTTAGAAATATGCATATGATCATACTAATAGATGCAGAAAAAGCATTTGTTAAAGTCAACACAAATTTATGATAAAAACACTTAGCAAAGTGGGAATAGAAGAATCATACCTCAACATAGTAAAGGCCATATATGAAAAACTCACAGCTAATATCATACTCAGTGGGAAAAACTAAAAGTGTTCCCCTTAAGATCAAGATGAAAACAGGGATGTCCACTTTAACCACTATTATTTAACATAGTACTAGAAATACTAGCCACAGTGATCAGAAAAAAAGAATAAATAAAAGTCATCCAAATTGGAAAGGAGGAGATAAAATTGTCAGTATTCACAGGTGACATGATATTGTATATGGAAAACCCTAAAGACTTCACCAAAAAACTCCTAGATCTAATAAGTGAACTTGGCAAAGTAGAAGGATACAAAATTAATATTTGGGAATTGATGGCATTTTTGTACATCAGTAATGAACTAGTAATCAGTAATGAGAAAGATAAATTACAAAACAATCTCAATTATTATTGTAACAACAACAACAACAACAAATAAAGTACCTAAGAATACATTTAATCACAGAGGTAAAAGACCTGTACTGAGAAAATTATAAGATACTAAAGAAAGAAATTAAGGAAGATAAAAATAAGTGCAAGCATATACCATGTTCATGGATAGGAAACATTGACATAGTTAAAATGTCCTTACTACCAAAAGTAATTTACAGTTTCAACACAATTTCTATTAAATTACCAATGGCATATCTCACGGATCTAGGAAAAATATTCCAAAATTTTTATGGAACGAAAAAAACCCCTTTGGGTAATGCCTGCACAACGCAGTGTGCAGATATTGTTTTATTGAGCTGTATACTTAAAACTTCTATGGTTTTGTGAACCAATGTCTCTCAATAAAATCAATTAAAAAGAAGAAATGCTAGGATAATAATTGTGTTCTGGCTAAGGAATATTCTTATTTCTTCTGGGTCATGTGAGCAAACATTGACATTGTCCTGCCCTTCTTCATTTAATTGCCAAACTTCCTGATTTATATTATGGTAAAATTCTCAGGTACACACTTTAAAACTCCAAAATATTTAACATTTTTGTGTTAAATTGTTATATGTAGTTAAATGTGTAGGATGGTTAAGGAAAATTTTTGCTAAGCTACCATACAATCCTAGTTTTTTAAACATAACTCTAATATAAAATATGTAAGATTAAAATAATCATTAATATCACTTTTACGTGAAATATAATTGTTATTACTCATACCCACATAAACTGTTAATTATGCCATACTCACAAAGCTTGACCAAGTATATGTAAATATCCTTCAAAATCAGGAGCTATATACTTCATAAATAGATATCTGAAAATCAGAGAAGTTATTTTTCCCTAAAATTCATTTTAAACACTTACCAGACTCTTTTCTTAATAAATTAGATTGATAAAGATTAGGTGCCAAAATAAAATCAGCCTGCAATAACTTTTCTGACAAAGCAGCAATGGCTTTAAAATAGAAGAAATATTAATTAGATTCCACATATGAGTGAAATCATATGGTGTTTGTCTTTCTCTGACTGGCTTATTTCACTTAGTATAATGCTCTCTAGGTCCTACACTAACAAGGAAAATAAAGACAGACTCATAGATATAGAGCAACATGACACCTATGTGGTGAGGGAGGGGGGAGTTGTTTGGTGTGGAGGAAAAAGGACTCAGGGACATGGACAACAGTGTGGTGATTGTGGGTGGGGAGGGGCTATAAGGGAGATAGATGGTAATGGGAAAAATACAATAAAAATAATAAAATAGAAGAAAAAATAAAATAGAAGAAAGGAATGTAGACTAATAAATTCCATGCATGAGTCTTTCTTCTTTTTGAAAATGAAAATCACAATAATGCCCTCATTACAATTTTTCTACTAGTAAAGCACTTAGATTCATGTCTGGGTTACATTAATATACTTTGCAATTATTGGCATATATTTTTATATCAAATGTTTTGAAGAAATTAAATAAATGAAGGCAGATGTACTGGGTAATTATTGACAAATTTGGTCAAATTAAACTGCAATTGTAGAATATTAATGTTGTTGAGTCTGGTATATTTCCCATCTCACATAGAGCTGGCTTAGGTCCTATACCATGGTTAACATCATTGATTACTCATTAACTTGCTCAATAATTCTTGTGCCATTGATTTCTTAGTAACCCACATCAATCTATATAGGAACTGACCTTATCAAATCTAGTCATTTTAGATTTGAGCTAAGACACAATTCAAGTGACTCAATTATTCTTCTATTATATAACCAAAGAGTGTCTTTATCCACCTGTCATTTTCTTGAGACTCAATAAGGTCAAGCAATTTGGCTATGTTTAATGCAGTCAAGATGTGCCATTTATTTACTTGCTGGCACATTAAATGAGCATCACTAAAAAACTATTTGGAGAACATTCAACTAATAAGCTATGTTATTTACACTAGTGAACATCAGTCTCATTCTTTGCTGGCTAGAGACCCCACAGAAGAAGCATGATGAAAACTGAGAAAATGCACAGAAATTTATAATATGTTTATTATTTTGTTTAAAATGAACTCTAAATCTTAAAAATTCTGAGATGGATATTTGATTTTATATAAATATTTCTTGCAGTTTAAACAACCTTATGAGAGGTGATTTTTGTACAACTCCTTTCAAAGTTAACTAAAAAAATATTTAAACCTTACTTGTATGATAAATAAGAATAACTGAAAAAACAAATTTGAAAATTCTGTTTTAATACTTCCTCTGTTCTTATCACCATTTCACCACACACCCTGAAATATTTTCTCTGATATATAGATGAATGTATATCTCACATACATTATTTTTTCCTAAAAGAGTAAACAATAGTGGTGTTGGGCATAATTTTTATTAAAAGTTAAATATATCTAACACTCCATTAAACAGATGTCTTCTTATATTAAATTTACATGTGTACTGGGAATATTGGCTGGCCACTGTGTTTCTGAACAGTCAGCCAAGTGGCCAAACATACATGCGCTGGAGCTAGAGCCCTGCATTAACCACCACAATCCATACTAATTACACAAACTTGAGTTACTAACTCTATTTTTATAATTCACTTTTCATTTAAAATCCATTGGGTAACTTAGTGTTTTAATATAAATTAGAAATAAGAAGCAAAAGCAAAAGGAGAGGAGGAGGAAGTGTATCATTGGTTATTTTAAGATATAAATTCATTAAAAATATAACACTTATGTGGAGAAATAAATCAGTCAATGTGAGTTATCATACCTTATTTAACAGTGGGAATTAAGTTATTAATCATGATTCAACAACAAAAGTATCTCTACTCCCAGGTTACATCGTCATGCTAGACTCATTTTTTGTGTTTGTTTTAATAATCTATTCAACACTCTGATTTTGTGTTTTTAATATGGGAGTTAAGATAATGAGTTTTATCAAAGGACTAGCACAAAACAAACCTTTCTAGATATGTCCTGTGAGCATCACATCCTACAACTAGAATGAAAATTCATTCAATAAGACCCAAATTAATATATAAAAAACTGTGTATTTATTCTTACATGTTTAAACTTCAGTCACCTTTAAAGTACACTTGATTTGATGCAATATGCCTATCAAGACATTTTTTTTCACTGCTCAAAACAGTTTAACTCATTGATTTTGATGTCTTTTAGTTCTTCTGTCATTTTGTTGTTGTTGTTTCATCTCTCTCACATTGGCAAAATGTTTCCCTTGGAGGACTTTTTCACTCACAGAAACAAATAAACAAAAAGTTGCCTAGGTTGAGATCAGGTGAATAGGGAAGGTGGTGCATAGGGTCATGCCATTTTTGGCCAAAAACTTCTGAACACTCAGCGTGGTGTGGGCAAGTGCACTTGTAAATCATCCATCATGAAATGGGCAAATGGGTTGAAAGAGTCTTCAAAAAAATTTCACTAAACCCAAACACAGCCTCTCATAACAATACCAGCTAGTACATTGATACAGGTGGGTTCCTAGAACTCTCACTTAGTGGGGGAATCCTGTACTCCAAGGGGTCCACCCTCCAGAAAAACATGATTCCTGTTTGTTTTTTTTGATCCCCCCTTGTATGTGTACCAATATATATTTCTTTATATCCCTATACTATTCATATTCAATTTCTCTCATTAGATGTCATATTAATGTATTTAGTAAGTATTTTATTTCAAATTAGCCAGTAATTTTAAGTAATTTCCCATAAGAGAAACTGATCAAAATAAAATTTGAAATATTTCATTTTAATGTGAAACTATGTTACATTGATAATATTTATTCATAAATTTGAGAAACTAAAGTTTTCTTTATTTCATTAAATTCACTGGGGTGGCATTGGTTAATAAGATTATGTAGGTTTCAAATGCACACATCTGTAACATGCTAACTGTATATTGCATTGTGTGCTCACCATCCAAAGCCAAATCTTCTGTCACCATATATTGACCGCCTTTACCCTTTCCTAAACCTCCACCTCCCTTCACTCTGGCATCTGCCGTAGTGTTGTCTGTGTCTATGTACATGCAGGTGAACAGATTGAGCCAAAGCTTACCATATTTGAAAAAACTGGAATTAATCCTCACACCCATACATTTGAAAACTTCTTAAATACATTTTAATATAGGGTAAGTATGAAATACCATGAAATTGTTAAAACAAAACTTATTTACATCTACAAATGTGGAAAGTAGAATATGATGTGTTATCAAATAAAATAAGCATATTACAAAACAGCATGATGCCATTTTTTGTTATGGATGTGTTTGTGTATATGTGCAGAGATATATATAAAATCTGTTGATAATAGTGCTTACTCTTGAGGGGGTGTTACAGGTTATTTTTGCTTTGTCTGTATATGTTTCACTACTCTCTGGGATTTTAAAACAGTTATTAATATTAAACAGTTATATATTAAATATTAATATATTTCTCTTTGTAATATTTTTCTGATATATTGTATAAGGTAAGGGAAACAAACAAACAAAAAACAAATGGGACTACATTAAACTAAAAAGTTACTAAAAAACAAAGGAAATGATTAATAAAATGAAAAGACAGCCCACCAAATGAAAGAACACATTCACCAATGACACATCCAATAAGGGGTTAATATCCAAACTTTATACAGAATTTATAAGCACTGCTTGGTGTAGCTCAGTGGATTGAGTGAGTGTAGGCTGTGAACCAAAGGGTCACCAGTTCGATTCCCAGTCAGGGCACATGCCTGGGTTGCAGGCCTGGTCCTTGGTGGGGGCCATGAGAGGCAACCACACATTGATGTTTCTCTCCCTCTCTTTCTCCCTCCCTTCCCCTCTTTCCAAAAATAAATAAAATCTTAAAGAAAAAGAATTTATAAAACTCAACACCATAAAACATCCAATAAAAATGGGAAAAGGACTGAGCAGACACTTCTCCAAAGATGATCAGCATTACTAATCATCAGAGAAATGAAAATTAAAACCACAATGACATATCACCACATATCTGTCAGAATGGCTTTCCTCAATAAATCCACAAACAACAAGTGTTGGTGAGGATGTGGAGAAAAGAGAACCTTCTTGCACTGTTGGTGAGAATGCAGATGGGTGAAGCCACTGTGGAAAGAAGGGGGTTTCTTTAAAAAAAACTACAAAAGGAATTTGCCTTATGACCTACCTAGCATTTCTATTTCTGTGAATATTTGTATATCTGAAGACACTGAAACACTAATTCAAAAGAACATAAGCACGCTTATGTTCACTGCTGTGATATTAACAACCAAGATTTGGAAGTAGCCACAGTGTCTAATATTAGATGAGTGGATAAAAAGGCTGTTTTACATTTACACAATGGAATATTACTTGGCCATAAAAAGAAGGTTTTACCTTTTGCAACAGCATAGATTGACTGGAAAGAATTATGCTAACTAAAAGAATCCCATCAGAGAAAGTCAAGTAGCATATGATTTCATTCATATGTGGAATGTAATGAATAAAATGAAATGACAAACAACCTAGAAACAGATTTACAGATAGAGGACGGACTGATAGCTGTCAGAGGGGAAAGGATTGTGGGGTTGGGTGAAAAATGTGAAGGGATTAAAAAAAAAGCAAAACTCACAGACACAGATAACAGTATGGGGATTACTAGAGGGTAACTGGGGTGGGAGGAGGTAGAAGGAGGTAGAAGGGGGATAAATAATGGTGAAGGGAGACTTAACTTGGAGAGGTGAATATACAATACATGTATTATAGAATTGTACACATGGAACCTATTTCATTTTTACTAATGTCATCTTAATATATTTTATATACCTTCACAATCTGAAAATGTTCTGTAAAACTCTTTGGAAGAATTTTAAAAATTGTTTAATGTTGAAGCCAGCAAAGAAGATCAACCTGGTCGATGGTTTAATTCAGGTATTTCTTAACTAGTAGTATATTCTGATAAATTGAGGCAAGGACGACTCTGTACCTGACAAGATTTATTTTCTTTAATGTTTCCTAAAGCTCTGGATGAAAGAAAAGCATGTCTACCAATAGTGTAATAATATAAATCATGGGTATTTGTTAGTTCTCAACATTAATTATTATGCCTCTGTGCCATCTACATATGATTCTTCTCTAGATAATGGGGCAAGTGAAAGTTCAATGTTGAAATGTTCTTACAATAACATTTCAATTTTATTGCCATTAATTCAAAAGTATATAATAGATGCACATCATATATTTGAGTAACTTAACAATGAATGCATTCTTCTGGAACAATTTTAAGATAATATTAAGATAAAAAAGAAAACCTCTGTCTAATCAAAACAGATGTGCAATTCCCCAATCCAGCTATTAAATTTTAATTATATTCCATAACATTAAAGCATCTGTTCCATATAATAATTCCGGTAGAATGAGTTTTATTGTCACAATGTTTACAATACACCGTATTTATTACATTTATAGCATCTTTATTTTAAAGGATGCATTTAAACATATACTATTGGACTGAAGTTGAAAGGAGACCTTCTCAACTCCCAGGGCATTTTTAAATGTAATATACTGTATCTTACAATATGCCATCAACAAAAAGGGAGGCAAAAAAAGGACAAGAAAAGAAAAATAGATTTAAACCTTTCCCTGAACTTGAATATTTTCTTGGATAATAGCCTACTTAGAGAATAAAAGGTTTTAGTGTATATACTCACAGTGAAACACTTTAGTTTTTCTGATAAAATATTGATTCATGATGATGAATGTATCATTGCATTGCATATGTAATCATTTTAATTTATATTTTATATTCTTTGTGAAACAGTTCTATATTTTTCCACATATCCTTCCTGTTAAAATAATATTACATGAAAATAGAAAGGAAATCATATCTAACATTTAACACTGTACTTAAGAATCAGTTACTATTAATAAGCTGTTAAAATGTAGGAAACATAGGCAATAATATTGTAATAACTATGTATGGGGTCAGATGGTACTAGACTCATTGGGCTGGTTGCTTCAAAAGTTATATGTTTAATCATGACGTTGTACACCTCAAACAAATAAAATATTCCATGTCAACTATATTTGAAAAATATATTTTAAAAATAAAAATAAACAAATTGATTAATGTTCAAAAAACAAAAAATAGAGTGTGGCATAGTATATTAAAACAATAAGTATAAAATATAATTAAGATGACAATTTATTTTTTAAACCCAGGGTTTTACTGAAAGAATAAACAATAATAGGGAGACTAACAAAGACTGTAGTTCTAATCCACTCATGATCACTTACTTTCATAAAACTTCTAATTCTGTTGTTTGGTTGTTTGCTTTACTGGAAAAAGAGAAATATTGTTAGATCACAATACAAATATACTAATTTATTGTTCATAGGGATATATGTTATAGATGAAGAAATCATTTCCTTTATTGTCATCCTCTTTAAATCTAATGTTTATTAGGAATTGAATGATCATTAAATGACTTCCATCACAAAATATGTATTTATTATTATGGCTTTTATTGCTGAAATTTTAAACTCAATTTATATAGTCCATATATTTTTTAAAAATTGTGTTCTTAGGGTTAGTGTTTCTTTTTCATCTTCACAAGTTTAGAGATTGTCTGATTTCCAATTCAGAAGAACATATGCCTTAGAAAGGGGAAAAAATCACTTTTCTCTTTCAGTTTGAGAACCAGTAATAAAGATTTTTACATAGTTTTCTTAGTTATTTGGTATCGGTAAATATTTTTCTTAGTTATTTTGTGCAATCAAAATAATAAAATATGATTAGCATTCTATTTTAGCACATATGCATTCTCTAAAGAAATGGAATTTCTTTTTTAATGTTGACACTATTACAAATGTCCCCCATTCACCCCTATTCACGTGACAATGTATATAATATTAACTGGATCATGTACATTTTTTAGAATGAAGCTACTTTTGAATTTGCATAATATTTATTATTTATTTTTATATTATTAACTAATAATCACAACATTTAAACAGTAAGCTCTATTAATATTAAAGTATATATTATGTGTAATAAATAGTGTATCTGCATAACATATTTCTTTTATATCTATAGTTAGGTATGTGGATAGAAATTTGAGTATAATTATATTTCAGATTCCATTAAAATGGAGTGTGCTAGACCACAGTGATTATAAAATAGTTTTGCTTTTCTTGCTTAGTTTTCTACATTTTAAAGGTTTTCTTTCTTTTTCTTGTTCAATTACAGTTGTCCCCATTTTCCTCCATTACTCTCTCCCAGCCTAACTACCCCCACCTCCCACATTCAATCACCCCCCAATTGTCTTTGTCCATGGGTCTTTTATTCATGTTCCTTGATCGTTCTTCCCCTTCTTTCCCCCGTTATTACCCCCTCCTCTTCTTTCTGATCAGTGTCAGTTTGTTCTTTATTTCCATGTCTCTAGTTCTACTTTGCTCTCATGTTTGCTTTATTGATTAAGTTTCACTTACTGGTGAGATCATATGGTATTTGTCTTTCACTACCTGGCTTATTTCACTTAGCACAATACTCTCCAGTGCCATCCATGCACTAGTGAAGGGTAGGAGCTCCTTCTTTTTTTCTGTTGTGTAGCATTCCATTGTGTGAATGTACCACAGGTTTTTGATCCATGCATTTACTGATGGGCACTTAGGCTATTTGAAGCATGCGACTATTGTAAATTGTGCTGCTATGAACATTGGGGTGCATAGGTTCTTTTGAATTTCAGTATCCTTAGGGTATAATCCCAGCAGTGGAATTGCCAGGTCAAAAGACAGTTCTGTTTGTAGTTTTCTAAGGAAATTCCATACTGTTTTGCACAGTGGCTGCACCAGTCTGCATTCCCACCAATATTGTCGTCCTAGGATCGCTTTTTCTCTGCATCTTCTCCAGCACTTGTTGTTTGTTGATTTGTGTATGATGGCCATTTTGACTAGAGTGAAGTTATATCTCACTGTGGTTTTTATTTGCATTTCTCTGATGGCTACTGATGCTGAGCATTCTATCATATGTCTCTGTGCCCTTGGTATGTCCTCCTTGGATAAATGTCTATTCAGGTTTTTTGCCCATTTTTTAATTGGATTGTTTGTCTTCCTGGTGTGGAGTCATGTGAGTTCTTTATATATTTTGGAGATCAAACCTTTGTTCAAAGTATCATTGGCAAATATATTTTCCCATACACTTGGTTCCCTTTTCATTCTGCTGGTGTTTTCTTTAGCCGTGCAGAAGCATTTTATTTTGATGAAGTCCAGTTTGTTTATTCTTTCCTTTATGTCCCTTGCTCTATGGAACATATTAGTGAAAACATTGCTGCATGGAATATCTGAGATTTTCCTGCCTATGATCTCCTGAAGGACTTCTATAGTATCACAACTTATATTTAAATCTTTTATCCATCTTGAGGGGTTTTTTTGGTATATGGTATAGGTTGGTGGTCAAGTGTCATTTTTTTGCTTGTGGCTTTCCAGATCTCCCAACACCATTTGTTGAAGAGCCTCTTTTTACTCCATTTTATTCTTCTGCTCCTTTTGTTAATTATTAATTGACCATAGAGACTTGGCTTTATTTCTCAGCTCTCTATTCTGTTCCATTGATCTATGTGTCGGTTCTTATGCTTGTTCCAGACTGTTTTGATTATTGTGGCTTTGTAATATAGTTTGATGTCAGGTATGGTGATTCCTCCTACTTTTTTCTTCTTTCTCAAAATTGCTGAGTCTATTAGGGGTCTTTTTTTGGTTCCATATAAATTTTTGAAATGTTTGTTCTGTATCTGTGAAATATGTTGTTGGTATTTTAATAAGGATTGTGTTGAATCTATAAATTGCTTTGGGTGGTGTGGACATGTTGATGATGTTAATTTTTCCAGTCCATTAACACAGTATATGCTGCCATTTGTTTGTGTCTTCCATAATTTCTTCAGTGTTGTGTAATTTTCTGAGTACAGGTATTTTACCTAATTGGTTAGGATCATTCCTGGGTACTTTATTTTTCTTGTTGCTATAGCAAATAGGACTTTTTTTTTCCTGATTTCTGTTTCTGATATTTCATTGTTCATGTACAAAAATGCCCTTGATGTCTGAATATTGACTTTGCATCCCCCTGTTTTGACAAATTCATTTGTTAGGTCAAGTAGTTTTTTGGTGGAGTCTATAAGGTTTTTTATGTACACTATCATATCATCTACAAACCATGACAATTTTGCTTCCTCCTTTCCAACTTGTGTGGCTTTTATTTCTTCTTCTTGTCTGATTGTTGAGGCTAGGACTTCCAATTGTGGTGGAAGTGGTGAAAGAGAACATCCTTGTCTTGTTCCCTGATTTCATTGGGAAAGTGTTTAGATTTTGCCTTTTGTGTATGATGCTCATTGTAGGTTTCTCATATAAGGCCTTTATTATGTTCAGGTATGCTTACTTTAATACCACTTTGCTGAGTGTCTTTATCATAAATGGGTGTTGTACCTTATCAAATGCTTTTTCCACATCTATTGATATGATCATGTGATTTTATCTTTCCTTTTGTTTATGTGATGTATTACATGTATTGATTTGCAAACATTGTACCATCCTTGCATCCCTGGTATTAATCCCACCTGATCGTGGTGCATGATCTTTTTAATGTATTGCTAAATATGGATTGACAATATATTTTTTTGAGGATTTTAGCATCTGTGTTCATCAGTAATATTTGCCTGTAGTTTTCTTTCTATGTTGTTGTATTTATCTGGTTTAGGATTAAGATGATTTTGGATTCATAAAAAGAGTTTAGGAGCCTCCCTTCTTCTTGGATATTTTGGAATAGTCTGAGAAGTATAAGGGGTTAGATCTTTCATAAATGTTTTGTAAAATTTTCCTGTGAAACCATCCGGTCCAGGGCTTTTGTGTGCTGGGACTTTTTTGATTACCAATCAATTTTACCGCCTGTTATCAGTCTGTTCAGGCTTTCTGCTTCTTCTTGATTCAGTTTTGGAAGATTTTATTTTTCTAGAAATTTGTCCATTTCACCCAGGTTTTCAAATTTGTTGGCATACAATTCTTCATAGTAATTTCTTAAAATCCTTTGTATTTCTGTGGTATCAGTTGTAATCTCTCCTCTTCCACTTCTGATTTTGTTTATTTGGGTCCTTTCTCTTTTTTTCTTGATGAGTCTGCTAACGGCTTGTCGATTTTATTTAACTTTTCAAAGAACCAGCTCCCGGATTTATTGATCCTTTGAATTGTTCTTTTAGTGTTTATCTCTTTTAATTCTGCTCTGATCTTGGTTACTTTCTTCCTTCTACTTGCTCTGGGCTTTGTTTGTTGTTGTTTCTCCAGTTCTTGTAGGTGTAGGGTTAGGTCGTTTATTTGAAATGTTTCTATCTTTCTTAGGTAGACCTGTATTGCTATGAACTTCCCTCTCAGGACTGCCTTTGCTGTGTCCCATAAGTTTTGGACTGTTTTGTGTTAATTTTCATTTGTTTCCAGAAGTATTTTTATTTCTTCCTTGATCTCACTATTAACCCATTTATTGTTTAATAGCATGATATTCAACATCTGTGAATTGGAGTGGTTTTTTTTTTTAGTTTTTTCTTTGTGTTTGGTTTCTAGAAACTGCTGGGTTTTCAAGAAACTCAATTTAAAGGGCCCATACAGTCTTAAAACATACACAAACCCATCCACTCTGGAATTCAACACCAGAGCAACAACTGGAAGGACACCAGTCTCATTCAGGGAATGGGCGAAATAACTGGAAATGGGATGAGTGCCGGGCAAACCCCCAGAAGCCAGGTAGTGGTAGAGTCCCCTTTCAGAGACCTCCCCTCATACAGCCACAAAGTGGTAAAGCCATTTGCCCCACCCTGGTGATTACCTGAGGCTGTGCCCAAACAACTTGTAGGTGGCTTTTACAGAGAGTCAAAGCAGCTCTACCTAGTACATAGAAACAAACACAGGGAGACTGGCATATTGATGGGACAAAGATATACATCCCAAATCAGAGAGCAGAACAAAACACCAGAAAAAGAACTAAATAAAATGGAGATAGATATTGTATCAAAACACTGGTGATCAGGGTGCTCAAAGAACTTATTGAGTACAGTGACTACATAAAGAAAGACATAAAGATTACATACAATATGTGAAATAAAATATCTACGGGCAACCAACAGTGAGGAAAGGAAGCCAGGATTCAAATCAATGATTTGGAACATAAGAAAAAAATAAACATTCAACCAAAGCAGAAGGAAGAAACAAGAACCAAAAAACAAGGTTAGTATAAGAAGAATCTGGGACACTTACAAATGTGCCAAAATCTGAACAATAGGGGTGCCAGAAGGAAAAGAGAAAGAGCAAGAAATTGAAAACTTATTTGAAAAATAATGAAAGAAAACTTCCCTAATTTGGTAAAGGAAATAGACATATAAATCCAGGAAGCACAGTGAATCCAATCCCAAACAAACTGAACCCAAAGAGGACCATACCAAGACACATCATAATTAAAATGCCAAAGGTTAAAGATAAAGAAAGACTCTTAAAGGCAGCAAGAGAAAAGCAGAGATGACCTACAAAGGAGTTCTCATAAGACTGTAGCTGATTTCTCAAAAGAAACCTTACAGACAAGAAGGGGCTGGAAAGCAGTATTTGAAGTCATGAAAGGCAAGTACTTACATCTAAGATTACTCTATTCAACAAAGCTATCATTTAGAATGGAAGGGCCGATAAAATGCTTCCCAGACAAGGTAAAGCTAAAGCAGTTCATAATCACCAAGCCATTATTACATGAAATGTTACAGGGACTTATTTAAGAAAAAGAAGATCAAAACTATGAACATTAAAATGGCAACAAATTCACAACTATCAACAACTGAGTCTAAAAAATATAAAATAAAATATACAAACTAGGCAAACAACCAGAACAAGAACAGAATCATAGGTATGGAGATCATTTGGAGGGTTAACAGCTGGGAGGAGGAAGAAGGAGAATGAGGGAAAAGGCTCGGGGACTAAAAAGCATAATTGGTAGGTACAAAATAGAGACGGGGATGTTAAGAATAGTATAGGAAATGAAGAAGCCAAAGAACTTTTATATGCAAGACCTGTGGACATGAGCTAAGGGACGTTGATTGCTGGATGGGAGGGGTTTACCAGGTGGACCAGAGAAAAATGGGAAAAATTGGGGCAACTCTAATAACATAACCAATAAAATCTACTTAAAAATAAAAAGGTGCATTTTGTTATTTTTAATTATTTCAAGGCCATTATTTATCACTATTGAGAAATAAAGAAAATGTCCTAATGCTGCAATATATGCTGTTTTTCTCTGAAATATGTAGATATTTTATATTAACAAAGAATAAAATTATTCTATTAAAATAAGCTGTACAGTGTCAAAAAATCAAATAGTTATTTGATTTAATTTGACATATTTTTCCCAGAAAATTCCTTCCCAAATATCAAGCTTATCTAGTAAGAGATTTTCATAATGTCTTTCCCAAAATAATAATTGTTGCTAGAAAGTTTGCACAAACATTTCCTTAAAACTGTGGAATTAGTCCTGGTTGTTTTGTCTTAGTGGACTGAGTGCTGGCCTGCCAAGCTAAGGGTCACCGGTTTGATTCCCATTCAGGGCACGTGCCTGGGTTGCAGGCAAGGTCCCCAGTAGGGGTTGCATGAGAGGCAACCACACATTGATGTCTGTCTTTCTCTTCCTACCTCCCTTCCCTTCTCTCTAAAAATAAATAAAATCTTTTTTAAAAAGTGTGGATTTACTGTTTTATGTCTTTTAAAGAAGCTGGTTAAATTCTATTATAAATGCAATATATCAAGTATAGTATTATATTTTCTATATTTTGAACTTTCCAGTTTTACCTTCTGGTAAAATATTCTAGTTATTCTCAATTTTTCAGGAAGAATTAAACACACTTATTTATCACAAATTTCAAATGCATCTCTTTAGTCTTGACAAGTAACAAGGAGCTAGATTAATTCTATGTCTTTCAGAAATATAAGCCAGGCGGTGAAAGACAAATACCATATGATCTCACCTTTAAGTGGAGTCTAATCAACAAAACGAACAAGCAAGCAAAATATAAACAGACATATTGAAATTAAGAACCAACTGACAGTAACCAGAGGGGACGTGGGAGGGGAAAATGGGGAGAAAAGGGAGAAGGGTTTTCAGGGACATATATAGAGTACACATGGACAAAACCAAAGAGGGGTAGGATCAAGGGTGGGGAGTGGGGATGGCTGTGGTGGGGGAATGGAGACAGCTATACTTGAACAACAATAAAGAATATTTAAAAAAAGAGATAATTTCATTTCTAGTATTCCAAGATTTATTAAATGTTAATAATTCACAACCAGTGCAGGGACCAATTTTCTTTATTACAATATTGACAATACACCAGTAAAATATCCTGTAGTAAAGAAACTTGGTAACTGACTCACTGGTGTAACACTTTGACAAGGGAAATGCAAGCGCCTCTGTATGAAAGGAATCATTGATTATGCATTCCCTCTCCTGTTTTATTGCATACCCTTTAAGTTTTACTTATGTTTATAAAGTAAAATCCAGGATTACCCTAGGGAAACTGATCTGGAAGATCTAAAATATTTACTACTTTTATAGACTAACACAAGCATTGAGAAGGTAGACATAAAGTCAATTCAGATCCTCTAAGGAAAGGATAACTCTGTAAATATTTACCGAATGGCTATTGTATGTCAGTAGCTGTTCCAGGCTATAGGGATTCAAAGCCCAGACCTCAAAGAGTTCAAGGAAGAGTAGCATAGACAGGCAGGTAAACAGATAATTCCTGTTGCTAACAACATCATGGCATTTTTTTCATTCTTAATACAAAACTTTTTCTATTTCCCTTTAAAATATTCTAGAGAAAACAAATGAATCAAAGTCTGGCAACAGCCATAAATGTTTGCTATTGCCTGGAGAAATTTTCCACTAAATGAATGATAGAAAAGATTGAATTTAGAATACAGACTTGATTACTCCTTGCATGCCAGATGTTAGCCAGAATAGGCAGACAGTACCAAGGGAAGATTGACAAAATTGATTGCACAATTATCTATGCATAAATCCATGGTACAGAGGCTGCAATAATAAAAATAAAAACAAAATAATTTTCTTCCAAGAAATGCATGGCAAAGAAAAGCAACAGGTGGGTTTGCTCCTAAAATAATAGAAAAAAATACTTTAATTCAGAGAAAGAATTGTGTACTTATTCTTTGTTAGCCCCCACTGTGGTAAAAATATTAAAAGAAAACAGTTCTTTACATTTAAAACTGTAAACAGTAGAGAGCAAGAGGATAAAAAATGAAAGAGAAAGGAAGGGTTTGCTTCAGGTAGTAGGCTTCTTATATCAGGCTTTGAGGCACAGTTTAGAACTTCTACTATAAAATAATATTTTTTATATTATAACAAACAAGGCTATTAATAAGAAGGAGCAAAATACCAAGAGATAAAAAATGTATACATGCCACTATAAAGACTTTGTATTTCATCCTGACAGAAACATACTGAGAAATAGAAACACAGAAATGTAAAGTAACTGCCCAAGGTTACCTTCATAATAAGGGTAGAAGATTTTGATCATATCTGACCTTAAATCCTAATCATAGACATTTGTGATGACGGTAGATGAATTCCCAAATAAGTCCTGTAGTCTGGTCAAATACAATATATGTTTTAATTATTGGGAACTAAAGTCTGTATATACCAACTGGCTTTAGTTTTAAATCTGAGTCAAAAATCCCAGTGACCTAGTGAGTAGCAAGGATGCTTAAAGACCTCTTATCTATCTACTTATCTATTATTTAAAGCTAGATCTAGATAGCCTTATTATTTGGCACAAATACATTAATAGCAAATTATTTAATGGCATTGAGAATATATTTTTAAATAACTAACTTTTCTTCAGACATAGAAAATAATTATTAGAAAATGCTTATTTTCTGGAAAGATCTATAAATGGAAACACACAAATAAAGAAGCCAGATACAAAAGATTCATATTGTATAATTCCATGTATGTGAAATTTTGAAACAGGGAAAACTGTAGTAACCAAAAAGAGATGAGAAGTGTCTGGGAACTTGGCATGAGGTGAATTGGGGGGAGTGGTGAGAGTGCTCTACATTATAATTGTGATAGCCATTCCACAGCAAGACAGAGTAACTTTCTCCATCTATGAGTCTGTCTTTGTTTTGCTTGTTGACAGTTAAGTTTGTGTGGGGGGAGTTTGGGAGTGGGAGGAATTGAGGAAAAAGGACTCATGGACTTGGACAACAGTGTGGCGATTGCTGGGGGGAGAGGGCATAAGGGGACTAAATGGTAATGGAAAAAATATAAAAATGATTACATTAAAATAAAAAGATGGAGTTATTTTGTAATGAACAAACTGAACTAAAAAGCAAAATAGAGACAGACTAAGAAAGAAAGATGACAACTATGGGAGGGGTGGTTAGGGGGTGGAGGGATAGAAGAAAAGGAAAAAGGACTCATGGACATGGACAACAGTGTCATGATGGCCAGAGGGAGTGGGGTATAAAGAGGATCAATGGTATAGAATAAAATACAATACGATTAAATTAAATTAAAAAATAAATACTTTAGAAAAGCCTTCCAATCACTTCTTATACAATTAAAGTCCAAATTATTTCTATATCATTTAAAGAACTCCACAGTCTAGGCTTTGCCTATATGCCCAACCTCATGTCTTACCCTCTACCTTCGTTGTTTTGCTACTCCTGCTGTGTGTGCTCTGTGTTCCATTAAAGTCCTAACTGCATTAGGACCTAGAGCAAACTGCTATCAAGATTTCATAGGGATATGCCTTTCCTATCCTTCCATTCTGATGCAACATGGCATTTCTTCATAGAGGCCAGTTGAACACTTCCCAACTAATCATAGTTATTTATTTCTTCCCCGTCTAGATCACTTGTTGTTTATTTATTTTATTAACTTTATTTATGAATAAAAACAGAAAGTTTTTCAAATAAGTGTACTGATAACACAAAATAGTTTTAATTAAAGAAAATAACAAAAATAATGCCTTTGGTGAATTGTGATTCCCTCACTTACTTTTGTTTATCCCAATAGGTCTCGTCTGTGTATCAGAAAAAGAATCTGAACTTCATAAGAAAGTATCTTTATCTGTTAAGGGTATTATGATGTACTTTATATATATATATATTTATCATATATTCTATTACTGTAGATCATATTTATTGCATGATATGCATTATATATCACATATATGCTATACATTATGCAATCATATAATTCATATGTTGTATAGTGTATAACACAAACACTATATATCACTATGTCTTTATTATGTATTTTATATTATATATTTTGTAAGCTAAATTTAGTATTTTCTTATTCATCAAATTATAATTTTTATATTCTATATTCTGTAGTAGAAATTGTCATTTTAGAAAAATCTGGCCTGTCTGCAGTTTTTTTAATACATTCTTATTGGAACACAGTCACACTCACTCATTTACATGTAGTCTGTTTGTGTTAATTAGGTACAAAGAGATCATATGACTCCTAGACTTCAAATATTTATTATACAGTCTTTTACAGAAAGACTCCTGTGCTAGAGTATGAATATGTATTACATATTTCTCTCTCTCTCTCTCTCTCTCTCAATATCTCCACCACCCATCCATCCATCCATCCATCCACTGCATATTGTATAATTTCTAATATTATGGTGAACCATGTTTATAATTGCTTTTTATAGGTATAACAAGTAATTAATATAGGTATTTTTCTTTAGTTATGACACTATTTTTTTATTATTATTTCTCAAATGGGTTATTACACAAAAATGAAAAGAAACAGACAACAAAAACCTCCTCTTTGACATCCTTATGTCTACTTTTATCTTCAAAATTCCAGGTTCCAAAGTAAAGAAAGAAATCATATCAATCAACTACTTGAAATCTTCCAAATGTTTCCCTTCACATTTAGGATAAATTAATATCCTTTATTTTGATGATAGTCCTTTACAATCTGGCTTCCACAGTGCTAACCCCAAACTAAACTTTCTCCTCAGACTCCATTCCTCACTCATGCCAAATTTTTTTCTCTTCCTGGAATACTATGCACAACCTTTCCAAGGCCAAATTTTTTTGTCATTTAAATCTTAGCATAAAATTTATTTTCTGTGAACTATGTTCTTATTTATATGTTTAGTTCCTTTCATTTATCCCAGCATTGAAGTAAAAGTCTCATATAATTAAATATTTTTACTCTCTTGTTCTCTGCTATATCACCAATAGCATATTAGTGACTAGTACTTACAGTATTAAGACTTTATTTTGTAGAAGCATAAATGGTAGGTACAAAATAGACAGGGGGAAATTAAGAATAGTATGTGAAATGGAGAAGCCAAAGAACATATATGTATAACCCATGGACATAAACTAAGGTGGGGGAATGCTGGTGGGAGGGGGGTACTGAACGGAGGGGAATAAAAGCAAGAAAAATATGTAATAGCATAATCAATAAAATGTATTAAAATGTACAATTTACTGTCATACATTGATATGTCTTTACATATAACTAATTATTCAATAATTATTGATAACATAGTAATTTAATAATAAATAACTATAAAATAATTTAAGATGACTTGTTAAACATTTTTGATATTTCAAAAATTCATCTATTCAACTTTTCAAAATATGAGTTCTATAGTTTGATTTATGTTTCATGTCTAAAAATGTTATTTGGATTTTTTTCCTAAAAGTTAAACACCCAGTATTTTTTGATACTTAAAATATGCTACATTTTTTTATAGTCATAATGAATAGCAATCAGAAAAGTTATTGAGTAAGTGTTTTTGTAGTAGTGACAGTATATTCTTTAAAGGTGGGATCAAATTTGTTTTCTGCTTATATATTCAATGTTATAGCTTTTACCTTCAAATGAGTGAGTTTCTGTAACTTGTCTTTTTATTTGTTATTAAGAACTTGCATTCTGAAACCTTAATTCCTATTAAGTCTCAGTAAAATTTTATGTTGACTGTACTATTAGTGATTTCTGCACTTAAGCCCCATGAGGATAAGTAGCACATCTGATATGTCCCTTTTAATTCCTGGTGTTCAGCTATTGGTCTGTACACTGTAGGTTCTTAATAAACGTATTTTGTATGAATAAAAATGTCCTCTCTAATTTTCTCTTACTTTTTATATTTTTATCTTCTTCTATGTTCTTCATAATTTTCACAATAATCAATTATATCATGTTTGATGTTTAATTTTATATGTCAACTTAATTGGGCCACAAGGTGCCCAGATATTTGGTTAAACATTGCTCTGTTTTTATGACAGTATTATGAATGAGTAACATTTGAATTAGATTGCCTTCACCAATGTAGGTTGGTCTCATGCATCTGGTGAAGGACTGAATAGAACAAATAAGGTTGAGTAAGAGAGAATTCTTTCTTTATGCCTTAGGGTTTTGGAGCTGGGGTATTTGTTTACTCCTACCTTCAGATTAAGAATAGGAGTGGGACACACACATCAATTCTCCTGATTCTCAGACTTTGAACTTGGATGGAACTCTACCATTGACTCTCCTGAGTTTCTAGCTTGCCTAGCACAGATCCTGAGACTCCTCAATATCCATACTTACTGGTTCTCTTTCTCTGGAGAATCATGTCTAATGCATCACTAATGCAAATGTCACTTATACCAAACTGATGCTTACTGACAGCTTACCTTTATCACAGCTCTTTTGGTTTCCCAATTATCTTCCCTTCTCTTACATAATTAAAGTCCTTTCTTTTCATATAACCAACTTAGCCTTTCATCTATTTTTCCTTGATGATGCTTTATTGCTGTGTTATACATGTAAAGACTTCTTATATTATTCTAACTATTGCAAGGTAGAAATTTATGAAATATTTGTCTATATATTATATCAAGTCAATTGACTATTTTTCTCCTTTGATTCATTAAGGAACACCCTTATTTGTACTGGAACATATTTCATAATTATCTGAAATTATATATTCATCATGTAGGTATAGAGCATCTCTCTAGACCAATCACCTATCACCATCAAGCAGTTTATTTATTCTCAGTGTTGAGTCAGTTCAATTGGAGTACTTTCTGAAACAAAGAGAACAAGTTTTGTGGTTATTTTTCCTATACCAGTCCTATTGCAATCACAGCAAGAATAAATATTATGAAGATTATAATTTTTATTTTTTAGATAAACATAAAAAAGTAAAAACTCCTGATCCTTGAAATGATATTTTTGTCCTGGTAACTTCCCCTTCTGACCTCTCAACAAGATCTTTTTCACACTCTGTTTACAGTGAGTTCAAATTTATTGAAAAGATGGAGAAACCTTTTACTTTGTTAAACAGCACCCTAGAAGTCTTATGTCTGACAAGTCTTTTTAGTATTAGATTTTGGGGCAAGGTCAGAACCTAAATGAAGGCAATTACAGCCAAGTGTAAAATAAAATATTGCCATTTACCAAAATTTATTTAAAATCAGTATGCTAATTAAAATATATATCTTAAATTAGTAAAATAACTATTATTCAGTTTATATTCTTCTTATGAAATTTTGTCCATTAAAACTAAGAAAAATCCAGGCATGAATATAAGTACTATTTAATCATGGAAAAACTGGGGTAAATATAACCTTTTAATCATTATAAACTGATGCAGACCCTGGCTGGCAGGGTCTGTGTGTTGTGGCTGCAATAAACAAATTCACACAGACTACAGAAGTCCTGTGGAGAAAAAGGAATGGCATGGCCACTCTCTAAGTGAGAGAGAGGGTGAGAGGGCCCCACCCCCTGCCTGGACAGGCTTTTATTGCTTTTCTGGGTACATTACATTTAGGATAGTCCTCATTTACTATGCACAGGTTCGCTGTAGGTGATTACCTTTTACAGACAACAAAGGAAAGAATGTTGCTACTTACTTCAAAGAAAAGGATATCACAGATCAAGGGGGAAAGTGGTTGAACTGGTTACACTCCATACTTGGGAGGTTTAGCACAGATTTTAGGAAGTTACTTTAGAGATACGCAATAAACATTTGCTGCCTCAATCCATGGTGAGGGAGTTTTAGCAAAAGCAAGTCTCATAGCAGCCTAGGTACAATGCCAGTCTGATTCCCCACAGGAAAGCCTATGTATGAGGATGGGTCCTGTGTGCTGGACCTCGCTCCCCACTGGCCTTTCCAAGTTGGGGCTGGGCTACATTTATCATACCACACAGATAGGTTTCCTATCATAAAGATTTAAAATCATAGAATACTTTCATCCAGACTTTCAATCTCCATAGTAGGTGCCTTTCCAATTAAATCATACTATCTATATATTTCCTTTTATTTTATATATTTTGAGGTGGATTATAGAAGAAAATTAATATTTTGTATATATTAAAATGACTTATTAAATCCCTCCCCATTGAATAATGCAAAGATTTTTTTAACTATCACATGTAAATTCAGAATGCATAGTCTAACTTCAACATTACTTCCACATTTAGATATCTTATGAATTTGTCTTTTTATTCCTATTATGTAATAGAATATATATATATATATATATATATATATATATACACAAAAAAGTTTTTAAATAAGTACACCATTTTGTATTTGTATTTTTGTAATTTTATTAGGGACCCTTCCCACTTTTTATATCTTTAATTTACACTAAAATACAGCAACTATAGAAAAGATCAGTCTATAGATGCTTCATAGCTGCAAAGAGAATTATATTACTTGCTTCTTGGACAATATATTTCTTGCTAGCTTTATATACAAGTTAAACCTTTTTTAGGAGGGGGTAATTTCTCAAATATCATCACTTTTGTTCCTGATAAGTACTTTCCATATAGAACTGCCTTTAATCATGAATTTCAGCCCTGGCTGGTGTGTCTCAGTGGACTGAGTAGCCTCCTGTGAACCAAAGGGTTGTGGGCCAGGTCCTCAGTAGGGGATGCATGAGAGGAAACCACACATTGATGTTTCTCTCCCTCTCTTTCTTTCCTCCTTCCCTTCTCTCTAAAAATAAATAAATAATATTTTTTAAAAAATCATTAATTTTAGGTTTTATTTTAAGTTCAGGAGAGGACATATAATGTGAATTAAAGTTGATGATATCCTTAAATACTACACTAAGCTTCGGGGGGTATGGTTTACATGAATTACCTCAAAAGGCAAAATTAAACATACAATGATATTTGAATATAAAATTATGAAACTACATGCTGCACAAAACTATATAATAAAAGATAAATAATGCTTCTCTGAAAATTAAGTTATTCAATTATCAGATGATAGAAATAAACCAGAGAAAACATAAAGCAAAGTTTTATTTCTTTTGCAGTTAGATTTGAATGCAATCATATAAGGGCATATTCACCTATCTAAATCAAATCTCTCAGTTAATGAGAAAAGGAGTATGGTTAAGTATTTATTAGTCAATAAATGATTTTTAAAAAGTTATAAAAACAAGAAAAGGAAATATTCAACCAAGTACTGTACAGAAAACAGGCCAACATAGAATCCATTATTGTAGATTTATAAACATATTATCTTGGTTTCTTACCATTACATATTCATTAATACATCTTTCTTTTTTCTGATTCTATGTTCACAGAGCAAATTGATATAATCAATTGTCTGGTTTTACATTGATGTAGCATAAAAAGAAAAGAGATATAATATGATGTTAAAAACAGTCAGTGAAAGACAAACTAATGAACACAGAAATGTCAAATTGTCTGAACATGGAGATGTGTGTGTGTATGTAGATGTCTCAGTATAATGACCAGCAGTTTACCCTATAAACAGCATCTAAAGAAGGTAAAATGTAGCAAGATACTAATAATTGACTTGATATAAGAAGTATTTTTAATCCCATGATTAATTAGTGTATTTTTAATGTAATATTCCAACTAATTTAATATTAAAATTGATATTCATAAGTCCCTTGTGAATCATTAAAGAAAAAATCTGGTGACTGGTATATTAATAGAAGAAATTATTTTCTTCAGTAATAACTATGTATAGCTTGTGAGTGACACTGATAATATAACAAACCCTTTCTTAACTTTAGTTCTTAATTGTGATAAAGTTACATAGAAAGAATATCCCAAAGCCTTTTTAAAAGCAAAGAAATTCTGGAGTCACTTTGCCATGGGCAGTAATAAACATCCCCTCTAATCATTTTTTAAAAACTTGTAGACCAATTTCAGCTGGAGAGGATCACCATTTCTTTGGAATTGATTGACAATTCTGGCAATGTAAATTTTCTAGAGCTTCGATTGGAAATAGAATTGAAAACTCCATTAGTATGGTTTTTCACTATTAGCAATATTAGAATAGTCACTCCTATCATCTTCCACTTATGGACACAAAAAGAAAATAACACTAACTCACATTTTAGAAACCACATAACTCACATTTAAGCAAATTCCAGAAAGTACGTTAACTATTAAAATATAAAGGACCTGAGGAGACACTTGTCCCAGAAGGACATACAAATGCTCAACAGATATATGAAAAGATGTCTAATTTCTCTAGTTATCATAGAAATGCAAACCAAAACTACAATTAGATACCATCTCACACCTGGTAGAAGGGATATTATCAACAAGACAAGTTGTACTGAATGTTGAAGAGGTTGTGGAGAGAAAAGGGACACACATCCACTAACAGTGGGAATGTAAACTGGTACAGCCACTTTGGAAAACAGTGTGGAAGCTCCTCAAAAAATTAAAAATAAAATTAGCGTATGACCCAGTAACTCTTCTTTTGGGTCCCTCCTGAAAATGTGAAAACATTTCTTTACAAAGTTACATGCACCCTTATATTCATTGCAGCGTTATTCGTGACGGCCAAGGCGTGGAAACAACTGAAGTGTCCCTAAACAGGCGATTGGATGAAGAAGATGTGGGCCATATATTCAGTAGAATACTACTTAGCCATAAGGAAAGATGAGAAACTGCCATATGCGACAACATGGATGGATCATGAGAATATCACGCTAAACAAAATACCAGAGTAAAAAATCATATAATTGCACTAATATGTTGGATATAAAACTGAAAACAATAAATGAGCAAGAAGAAAAACAAAAACTCATAGCACAGACAACAGCATGGTGTTTACCAAATGGTAAAGGGAGTCAAATACATAGTGACAGAAGAA
This sequence comes from Desmodus rotundus, assembly GCF_022682495.2. Taxonomy (NCBI): domain Eukaryota; kingdom Metazoa; phylum Chordata; class Mammalia; order Chiroptera; family Phyllostomidae; genus Desmodus; species Desmodus rotundus. The sequence goes on along the minus strand of NC_071399.1, from coordinate 57,701,569 downwards.
GACTCAGCTGGGCTGGTGGGCACACAACACAACGTACAGATGATGCATCATAGACTTGTACACTTGAAACCTATACAATATTTTTATCCAATGTCACCCCAACACATTTTTTTAAATGTGAAGAAGTAGAAAAGAAGTCCAAACAGAGACTGTCCCAGATGTGCAATAAACAGTTAGAAGGCAACGTTTTAAAAAGCTATAGGGTCCTCATCTCCCTCTTCTCATTGCTTTCATCAGCTAGTCTAAAGACACATCAAGTGTAAATCAGTATGAAAGCCTCTTATCTCGAAATGATACAGCTGAATGTAGTAGAAAATACATGAAATGAATGAGTGCGTCCAAAGAGAATATAAAGTGCTTGCTAAAGGCATTTCTGGAAGCCTAGACATTAATAAATTAGAATATAACTAATAAAATTAAAATGTCTTTTTGGACCTCCATTTGATTTGGTGAAATAAAGCATATTAGAAGCACTAAAAAGTACATTTCCCTACTTCAAAGCTACCACATAGAACAAAGATTCATAAAAGTTGGCAGAGAGTGGGAGAAAAATAAAAAAGTGAATAGTGTTAGTGTAGGCAGCTAGATATTAATAAAATAAGGGAGCAAAGGGAACAGACATTAACCTAGGGAGCTAAATCAAATACTAAGCCTAATAAACTGGGAAGCTGAATCAGATATTAGGGCAGCATTCCATTAAGTTTACTAGAAAGCTATAGCATTTACAGATGCATGCATACACTCCGGGGGATATGGCAGAGGAGATTTAATCCTCTAACGAGGCAGGAGAGCCTCTCCAGTATTGTTGCAAGCCTAGTACCCAGTTATTGGAGGGATGAGGAGGGACAAATTCCTCTGCTGAGAATATCCACGGCAGAAACCAGATGAGGTACAGAGCTTTTGGACAGACATTCAGAGCTTTTGGACAAGAGAAGTCAAGATGGCAGCAGGGAGGTGCTTCTATGAGGCATTCAGTAGAAAACAATTGAGCAACCATAGAGGACTCTCGGTCTAGCCTGAGGAAAGAATGGATTGGCTAGAAGGCAGGCCCAGCACAAACTAGCAAAAGCTTCCAATGTCGATTGGTTATTTAAAAAAAGCTCCTGGTCCTCCCAAGCCAGAGATAATATAATTTCAAAGTACAAAGATTTTCTCTCTGCAGGGAAAATGGAGTCAGTCAGGCTCCCTCACTGGGATGTCCAGGTGACTGTGGCTTGGCAAAGCTCATGTGGCCTTGAACAGGGCCTACTCTGCAGAACGAAGCTCTGTTATATAACCGAAGGTCAGTATTGGCACCCTACTGGTTTTGTGTGCATGTAGTATATAAGGGAGTCAGGACTTCCCCCACGGGGATCCGTGGTACCACACACAGTTTCCCGTGTGTGTAGATCACCCCGCCCCGCCTCAGAATAAAGGCATGTCAGGTATCCCCAAGGATTCATGAATTTTCTTCCGTCTGTCCAAATCCCGAGTGATTCTGCCTGGCCTTGATCTACGGTAAGACAATTGGCGTAGTCAGCAGGATTCGTTGCAGAATGGCATGGAGTCGGCATCCCCGGAGTGGGGGGTTGGTGAGATGGATGGCCACCCGCATGTAGTACTCCGTGTCAGGGCTCCTGGAGGCTTGGGCTCCCCTGCAGGACTGGCCCAGTGTTAGTCGTGCACCCAGCGTAGTAGAGAAGGCCCTGAAGGTGGTAGGGGAGACCCTGGAGAAGCAGAGTTCCCTGGGCAGCTGCGGGGGCCATGGCTGGGTGTATCTTACAGCTCTGTGATCTATGATGGGGGCGGGGTGTGGGGTGGCGGGAGGGAGGACTGTACTTCCAAAGGCGGAGCAGCTAGGAGAGCTCCGTTGGGGAGCAGAAGACTTGGGGGCTAACGGAGAGGAGTCTGCGCTTTGTGACACGGCGAAGGTCTGTGAACTCTGAGGCCAACAGGAAGCCTTGGAGGCCAGAACCTGTGCTCTGGAGGAAGACCTCCGAACAGTAGAGCAGTGGTGAACCTCCTCACCCATCATAGGGAACGATTCCCGGGAAGGGAAGAGGGAAGGATCTGAGTTCCCTGCGGGCTTGCCTAGTAGGGATACAAAGGATGAAACTGCAGCCACCTATGGTGGCTGGGGGGAGTCTGTATCTGGGCAACGCATAGCCCCCTTCCCCGCCCCTGCACAGACATGGAATAAAGTTGCTGAGAGTGACAGCTGGAAGATTGCTGCCCAGGTCAGGTGTTCTGCTGGCATCGGTGCTGGTGCCTGGAAAGTTCTGCTCCAGGCTCACTTATGAGGGGAGGTGGGGACAGCAGAGCGGGCCACGATAGCTGAGCATGTGGCTGCAGCTGGAGCCACAGAGGCAGTGGTGGTGGCAGCAGGGCAACCAAAGGGGATGAAGTAGCAGGAGAAAGGGATGGTGTCTTAAGCCCCCTCCGTCCCTCAGCCAAAAAGTGAACTCATGTGGGTGACTATGACCCAAAAGAAGAAAAAGGTGATGCGGAAACCTGGGGATGTACCTGGAGAGGCCCACCCTGTGCATCTGCAGGACTATGTGGCTGTGCCAACCTCCTGAAAAGAGGGAAGAGCTATCTTTGGCTCTTTGAATTGGAGAAGGGCCAAGGAACCCATGCATAGGGGACAGATGGGGATGGGAGGCCGCATGTAGAATTGGTTATCCATTGGTCCCTTGCAAATGTCCAGCGGGTCCTGCCTTTAGTAGACACAAGGGCAAAATGTACTTTCCTGTATGGAAACCCAGACAAGTTTTCTAGGCCTGAGGCTTGTTTTGCTAATCATGGGGGCTACGGGGGCTACGGTGTAAAGGTGAGGGCCATGTGGCTTGCCCTAAGTATTGGGCATTTGCCGCCCCCCACCATGAATATACTGCTTAGGTGTCCCCCATTCCTGAATGTATCCTGGGACCCTTTTGGGGGCCCGTTGAGGCTCCTTGCCAGAGTATGTGGAGAATCTCCCCATTCAGTTGTCGTCCCCAGGAAGAGTGATGGCAGTTAAACAGACAAAATCTGGCTTAATTCTGAAGTAGGTCAGTGTAGCCAGTGGGCAGAACTGCGAGCTCATGGCTGCAAATGAAGTTCTGCCCCTATTTGTGCAGATAGTTGGGCAGTGTATGGGGGGCTAGCATTATGGATCTCTACATGGCATGCAAAGAAATAGAGGGTTATGCATAGGATATTATGGGGGCAGGAATTATGGTAAGACCTATGGGAATTAGGCCACCAGAAGCAAATCACTGTATATCATGTGACTAGGATGCACCTCTGACTTCCCCTGGGAATGATGAGGCTGACACACTAGCAAAGGTTCGATGGATGGAAATAGTACCTGCCAGCACGGCAGGAAACAAAGTAGCCCAACGGCTACACCGTTGCCTCTTACACACTGGCTAGAAGACCATGTGGTCTACTATTAAAGTCTGGGGTTACCTGTCATCTTAAGGAAGGTACAGGAATCTTGTAAGACCTGTGTTGTCTGCTCATGAGACCATCCCTGGAGGCCTGTGGGGGACACGGGATAGGTGGTTCGAGGACAAGTACTGCTGACTCAATGGTGGGTTGGAGTGATCAGGCCCCTGCCTAACTCAAAGGGGTATAAGTATGCGGTCATGTGTGTGGGTGCATGCCACCCAGATCAAAGGTTGGGGGTAGCTGTGCTGGAGCACCTGAGCGTTGCCTATGGGAAACCCTTAGTCACTGAAAGTGGTCACAGGACACACTTTGCTGAAAGCAGGCATAGGAAAACAAGGGAATATTCTCTTGCCTGCACCTGAGAACCCGGAGTGAGGGTAGACGGCCACTTGAATATGGCTTTGGGATATAAAAGCCCCCTACATGTGTTGGGTGACCCTGTTGCTCCTTGGGGCAAGGGGTGGAAAGAAACTTGCAAATAGTGCCCCGGGTAATTGGGTATTCATGCCCAAGAAGGCCCCTTCTGCCAGCCACCATCGTGTCGCCTAATTGACAGACCAGAAACGTGTTGTATATTGCCTGAGTGTCATAATTTGCCATTGTTGGTGCCTATAACCCCTTTGTCTTTTTGCCCCTAGGGTGCAAATAACACTGTAGTGGACTGGTACATACCTATTCCTCAGTGGCTAACCAAGCAGCATGCTGGGTCTGCACTGAAATCCCCCTGAGCACGCTGGCTGGCCTCCAGTGGAGCGTCTCTCCTGCTTCTGTCTCAAATTGGACTTGGTTGTAGAACCAGTGGAACAGTGTGCATGCACTATGGAATGTGACCTGGACCGGCATCTACACTGGGGAAAAGCAGCAGTATGACCAGCCCAGGCCAGTAGTCGGCTATTCCATATAGGATGCCTAGGGGTGGCTCACAGCTGAACTGTGGAGTTGGCTGGACCAGACCCCCTCTGTGTTGAAAGCTTCAAGGAACAGGCCCAGGTGGACTAAACTCCTGTGAATCTGTGTCAGAGGCATGCGTTTAAGCACTGCTGGGAGGCGTGGAATGGTGTGTGGGCTGCGATTCCCACAGGGGTCCTCTGGGTGTGTGGCTCACATGGGGGCCTTTCTTGTCTGGGAATTGGACTGGCTGCTGTACCTAGGGGTGGCCTTATTTGTTGCTTGCTGCTGCAACTTGTATTGCTGCTGCAGCAGCTGGGTGTAGGACTCTGCCTTCCTCACCAAGGGACCTTCGAGGAAGACACCCTTGCATAGATTGTATGGTGAGGAATCCTGACAAGACAGATTATAGGGAAAATGGAGTCAATCAGTCTCCCTCACCCAGGTGTCTGGGTGACTGTGGCTTGGCAGTGTTCATGTGGCCTTGAGTTGGGACCCAAATGCACAGAATGAAGCTCTGTTATATAACCTGAAGGTCTGTATTGGCACTCTGCCCACTTTGTGTGCACTAAGCATATAAAGGAGTCAGGACTTCCTCATTGGGGGACAGGCGGTGCAACATGCAGCTTACAGCATGCATGGATTGCCCCACCTCAGAATAAAGGCGTGTCAGATATCCCGACAGCTCCATGAGTTTTCTTCCACCTGCCTGAATCCCGTGTAAATCTGCCCAGCCTTGAATGGTTGCAAGATACTCTCTCACCCAGTAATGCACTTATCCCCGTGCATTCTTGTGTTCTCTGCTTAGCAGCCGTGTGAGTCTAGCAGCCCCATGGACTCCAGCCACGGGTTTCAGGAGGAAGCCTGAGTACCCTCCTGAACAGCAAGGGATTGTAGCTGGGAATGACACTAAGCTACTTGGACAAAGATTGAGACCACTTAGTGGCCACTTGCAGGCTCCAAAGGACTAAGTTTTAATATCACACAGAATCTCTGGACAATGGCCCTATTTCTGGCCTTGATGTTTTCACGGTGATACAGACAGAGAAGGGCATGGGAACCCAGAGGGACACTTTTTAAATTTTGCGTCTGACTTTACAGATAAACCTCATCACCAGACTTCATCCTCCCTTGTGGATCTCCCCTGGAATGCTTTTCTTGAAACACAAGAACCCCACTTCCACCAGCGACAATAGCAGAAAAAAAAAGGAAAAAATCAGTTTCAGAAGAATTACTGAGAAATTATGTGAAATCTGAACTCAACGGAGAGGTTGAAACTCTCACATTGAGTTAACATAAGTAAGGTTGTCTCACTGAAATGACGACATACAGTGTAGTTATGGTAGCAGATCGGTCTGCCTTGGTTATCATGTTCACAAGCTGTGCAATTACCTAGTACCAGCTTCACAATGAGCATTAAAATTGCTGTGATACATTAGTCACTCTACAGCTAGTCCAGGGCAATCCAGATCTGTTTGTGCTCCAACTTTCCATAGATTTTCAAAAAAAAAAAATTCAAGTTTTGAGTCAATGAAAGAATGGAGAAGTTTCCACTCTCAGGGTAGATCTTCCCAAAGTCCATCCTTCACCTTTTGCAGCAGGATAGTTCTTATAGTACATTAAATGTCTGTTTATTAAATTGTATAGCCACCTGGGGACCCACCCTCAGTTTAAATAATCCTTTTCATTCAACAGTATCTAGAATTAGCAATATGATCTCCTACTTGTTATTACTAAAATCATATCAATAATGACTCAACAGATTTTGCTACCATTTCTCCATAAAATGTCTTAAATATAGGAAGATACTCTGCATTTTGTAGCCATGTGGCCATGGCTTCCACCTATATATTTTTATGAGTTTCAATTTATTTTAAATAGTTTCAATTGAGTTACTTTGTGAGTAAGGTAAGATCTGCCCAAATAGTGAATACTTAAGGAGAAGTACAGAGAGAACATTTTTCTGGAACTACTTAACCTTTTCTTTTAGAAGTCTGTCTTTTTACCAGGACTCTTAACAAATATTAGGGACTAGAATGTTTTCTTTACTATTTACCTTGTGTTTTATTTCTTACAACTCTCTTGTCAAAGACTTATTATCTATAATCTGCATTAAGTCATTGACATTTTGTATAGGGAATGAGTAAAGAGTCATTCTGCAGTCAAGCCTTCATTATGTTTCTTCAATTTTGCCAGAAAGTAATTAAGGCATTATGTTTGATGTGTCTGAGCTATGGTCTGAATGTTTCCCCCTAAAAATCATGTTTAAACCACACACCCCCAGGTGATGGTATTAGGAGGTTGGGACTTTGGATGCTGATTAGGTCACGGTGGTAGACCCCTATTCAATGGGTTTAGTGCCCCCATTCACCATGTGAGGACACGCACCATCTATAACCAGGAAGTGGGTCCATAAGAGCCTTCACTCTGAATCTGCCAGTGTCAGTGTCACAGCCTGAGCCTTTCCAGCCTCCAGAACCGTGAGAAGTAAACGTTTATTGTCTATAGGCCCCAGAGTTTGTTATTCTGTTACAGCAACTAAAAGGGACTGAGGCAGTCTGAAAGACAATATTGCTAACAAAATAAATGTGACATGGCACAAGGAGCAGACGATCACTCCAGATTGGAGAAAAATGACAAGCAAAATACATAATAATCAGAATTCTCTAACTTTCTTTGAAAATGGGGTAATTTATTATTTAAATAATGTAATATATTCTTTTTTTTTAATATATTTATTGATTATGCTATTACAGTTGTCCCATTTCCCCCCCCACTCCACTCCATCCTGCCCACCCCTCTCCCTCCCACATTCCCCCCCCCATAGTTCATGTCCATGGGTCATACTTATAAGTTCTTTGGCTTCTACATTTCCTACACTATTTTTACCCTCCCCCTGTCTATTTTCCACCTATCATCTATGCTACTTATTCTCTGTACCTTTACCCCCCTCTCCCCCTCCCACTCCCTTATTGACAACCCTCATGTTCTAGTTGTTTGCCTAGTTTGCTCTCGTTTTTGTTTTATGTGTGGTCGTTAATAACTGTGAGTTTGCTGTCATTTTTACTGTTCCTATTTTTGATCTTCTTTTTCTTAGGTAACTCCCTTTAACATTTCATATAATAAGGGCTTGGTGATGATGAGCTTCTTTAACTTGACCTTATCTGAGAAGCACTTTATCTTCCCTTCCATTCTAAATGATAGCTTTGCTGGATACAGTAATCTTGGATGTAGGTCCTTGCGTTTAATCTTGGGTAATGTAATTATGATGTGCCTTGTTGTGTTCCTCCTTGGGTCCAGCTTCTTTGGGACTCTCTGAGCTTCCTGGACTTCCTGGAAGTCTATTTCCTTTGCCAGATTGGGGAAGTTCTCCATTATTTGTTCAAATAAGTTTTCGATTTTTTGTTCTTCCTCTTCTCCTTCTGGCACCCCTATAATTCGGATGTTGGAACGTTTCAAGGTGTCCTGGAGGTTCATAAGCCTCTCCTCATTTTTCCAAGTTCTTGTTTCTTCATTCTTTTCTGGTTGGATGTTTGTTTCTTCCTTCTGGTCCATACCATTGATTTGAGTCCCAGTTTCCTTCTCATCACTATTGGTTCCCTGTACATTTTCCTTTGTTTCTCTTAGCATAGGCTTCATTTTTTCATCTGTTTTTCGAATAGATTCAACCAAGTCTGTGAGCATATTGATAACCAGTGCTTTGAACTGTGCATCCGATAGGTTGGCTATCTCTTCGTCGCTTAGTTGTATTTTTTCAGGAGCTTTGAAGTGTTCTGTCATTTGGGCCATTTTTTTTTTTGTTTGTCTTGGTGCATCTGTTACTTTAAGGGGTGGAGCCTTAGGTGTTCACCGGGGCGGGGTAATGCTGGTCGCTGCACTGTGACGCTGTACGTGGGGGAGGGGCCAAGTGGGAGCAATGGCGCCCGCCTCACTCTCCTCCGGATTTCAATCTTCCACTCTGATACCCACAATCAAACTGGGCCACTCTGGTGCTGGTTCCCGAGTAAGTGGGCCTGTGCACACTCTAGGCCCCTGTGGGTCTCTCCAACAACCTCTCCTGTGAGGCTGGGAGTCTCTCCTGCGGCTGCCCCAACCCCCAGGGGCACTTTCAATCAGAGGTTTGAGGCTTTATTTCCCCGAGCTGGAGCCCTGGGTTGTGCAGCGGTCTGCTTCGCTGCCCGCCGTCCGTCCGGATTATCTGTGGGCGAATGTGGTGCCGCAGGGTGCTACCCGCTGCTCTGCCTGCCCCGCTCTCCGCCACTCTGAGTCCGGCCCTCTGGGTTTATCTGTGCAAATGTGGGACCGCAGGGTCTGCTAGTGCTCGGACTGCCTGCGCCATTTGTCCCACACTCCGCCAGTCTCAGTCCCGCCACAGCCACGCGAGTCCTCTCCACCCCGGTGCCCGTCTCCGCCCCTCCTACCAGTCTGGATGAATGATTATTTTCTGTTTCCTTGGTGTCAGTCCCCCTTGCTGTTCGATTCTCTGTCAGTTCTGGTTGTGCGAGGAGGCGCAGTGTGTCTACCTACGCCGCCATCTTGGTTCCTCCGAGAGCAATGTAATATATTCTTAATTTGCAAATGTAGATTCTTGAGATTTAAATAAGAGGACAAAATACATTAAAATGATTATCCAAATAAATGTTCAAATTATTTATCCAAAAAGGCTGTGCCTTTTAGTAAACATAGAAACAAAATAGAGATGCTTTTAAAAAAAATAATCAAAAAATAAAATTTCCCCCCTCTTTAGATATAATTTTAATTTAAAAAACAATGGTAAATAATAAGTGTTAAATATATTTACTACCAAATACATTATTATTAATACTGCTTACCTTGTAAAAGTGCTTGGTATGCACCAAGTATTGTGTTAAGATCACTGTTTCTCCATCTCTATTTCTCTGTGTATCTATCTCCCTGTCTCTGCCTCTCTAAATACAAGGTTCAGCATAAATAATGCCCCTTTTGTATTACAAAAATATTTTATTACAAAATCATAAGCATGTAATTCCTTAACATAACAATATCACACTCAAGCACACCATATGACATTTCAGGTGAAATATTTAAATTAAAACTGTAAATGTTTACATCCATATCATTACCCCGCCAATCACACTCCAGCAGACATTACTTCCACTGGACCCTGTATAATGTATATATAATTTAGCACATATTTTTATTCAACATAAAATAAATATTTGAAGACATAATCTTCCAAAGGTAAAAGATCTTGCTTTCAGCCACGGCCAGTAAGTGACAGCACGGAACCTGAAACCAGATCTTACTCTAAAGCAAAGCTCTCAATTCTTTCCTTCAGCCCACTAACAGGATATGAGACAGAATCAAATTTATGTTAGGTCTCAACAAATTTGGAAGTAACATTTTTACTTATTATTCCTTGGATGACTTTAAATAGAATTGAACTAAGGATAAAATTAAATATTTAGAAGAATTCTCCGATGACACCAACAGCAGGATGAGACTGGTATATCTTTGTCAAATGGTTTTTAATATATGACTCAATTTTTGTTCTAGATATACTACTGAAACTACCTCTTTGTATTTTAACTTTCTATGTCCATTATATTTGGTAAATTTTATATTTTGAGGAGTATGTCCATTAACCAGAATTGTCAAATTTTTTAGTATAATTTCAATTTCTACAAAATCAGTGGTGATAGACTACAAAAACAACCATATTTTATATTTTGGAAAATTATTATACTATTCAAATGAGAATTTGAAATTTAACGAATGTTTTAATCACAGGAAGATTTATAGCGGCCCTGGCTGGTGTGGCTCAAGGGGTTTCATGCTGGCCTGCAAACTTAAAGACCGTGGATTCAATTCCCAGTCAGGACACAAAACTGGGTTGTGGTTCCAGTTGGGGGCATGTAAGAGGCAATTCACATAAGGATATTTCTCTTGCTTCCTCCCTTTCCCTCTCTCTAAAAATATAAAAATAAAATCGTTTAAAAATTTTCTAGCATTTTTAATAGCTAGAGCAGTAAGAATAGCCTCTTCATCATATGACCCATGTTTTTAAATACTAATAAAATTGCCAATTATAAAAGGTATATCTACAAGTAAACAATAAGCTTTTTTTATTCATAACTGGCAACTTTGCTTGGAATAAAAACAATTTAAACCATAATTTAGTATATAAAGTAACTGGAACCCTCAATGCATTGCTGGTGAGAAAGTAAAATGGTGAATAGCCTCTATGAAACAGTTTGGTAGTTAGTTTCTTACGAAGTTAAATATACACTTACAAAATAACCCAACCATTCTATTTCAGGGTACTTACCCTACAAAAATAAAAAAAAACTTGGGTATACATAAAAATATAGACTTAAATATTTATATCAGCACTATTCATAATTGCCAAAACTGGGTCCAACTCACATGTTTACAATGGCTGAAAATATAAACAAACTGTGATACATTCAAGCAATAGCATATTACTCATTGATAATAAGAAATAAACTATTTACATATGCAAAAATTGGGATCAATCTCAAAGAATTATATTGAATGAAAGGGACCAGTCAAGTGGCTTCAGATTTTATGGCGTTCCTTATTGAAAAGAAAAGAAAAAGCTATAGTGTATAAAAGTACATAGTGCTGGACATCAGCAATTGCCAACTGTTAGGTCTGAGGACAGGGTATCACTTAAAAAAAATAGCACAAGAAAGTTTGGTGGGGTAATGGAACTCTTCTACATCTGATTATGGTTGCACTTAAAACAATTAATGTGTGTCAAATTTTATAAAGCTACTTTTTATCAAAATAGAAAGGCAATTTTATTGTATAATATTTTTAAAACAAATCATAATTTTAAATATAGTGTTTTAAAATAATAAGAAAAAGGTTCAAATTATTAATTTTATTTTACTATAGATATTACAACTAGAAATTTTTAGTGTTTCTACTCTTTACAGAATAATTTCCCCTATAGGGTTTGTTGGTAGAAAGATAAATGTCATAGATTTCACAATTTCATTGGGAAGTAATATGTGATTAGGTTTTAGCTTATTATGGTAAAATTGAGGTATAATTTACAAATAAAATTGTAAGACATTAAAGTGCACAACATGATGATTTAATACATGTTTGCATCATGAAAGGACTCCTCTGGGGTTAATGAACACATCCATCATCTCGCATATTTACCTTTTTACTGGGGAGTACAATTAAGTTCTATTCTTGGAAAATTTAAGTTACACAATACAGTATTATCAACTACAGTCACCATGCTATATATTATATCTTCAGACCTTATTTATCTTATAACTGAAGGTTTATATGGTGAACTAATTTCTCTTTATTTTGCTTACCCCACAGCCCCCTGTAATTACTTTTCTACTGTTTTTACAAGTTTGATATATATTTTTTAAATTGTATTGCTATTCAATTACAGTTGTCTGCATTTTCTCCCCATCCCTCGACCCCACCCCAGCTGAACCCACCTCCCTTCCCCCCCCCGCCTCCACCCTTCCCCTTGATTTTGTCCATGTGTCCTTTATAGTAGTTCCTGTAAACCCCTCTCCCCACTGTCCCCTCCCCACTCCCCTCTGGCTATTGTTAGATTGTTCTTAACTTCAATGTCTCTGGCTATATTTTGTTTGCTTTTTTCTTTTATTGATTATGTTCCAGTTAAAGGTGAGATCATATAGGATTTGTCCCTCACCGCCTGGCTTATTTCACTTAGCATTATCTATGCAACAAGTTTGATATTTTCAATTCTACATGTAAGTGATATGCATTTGCCTTTCTCTGTCTGGCATATCTCACTTAGAATATTGCCTCCAGTTTCATTCATGTTGTCACAAATGATAGGATTTCTTTCTTTTTTAAGACTAGATAATATTCCATTATATATAGATCACATTTTCTTCATTCATCCATCTACACACATGTGGATGGTTTCTACACCTTGGCTACTATGAATAAAGCTGCAGTAAACATGGGAGTGCAGGTACCTCTTTGAAATAATGGTTCCCTTGCCTGTGGGAATACACCCACAGGCTAGATAGCAGGATCACCTGGTAGTTCTACTTTTAGGTTCTTGGGAACCTCCATACTGTCTTCCATAGCTGCTATACTAGTTGACATTCCCATCAACTATGTGTGAAAAAGGTTCTCTTTTCTCCACATTCTCACCAGCAATTGTTATCTCTTGTCATTTTGATAATAAACATCCTAATGGGTGCAAGATTATATCTCAAAGTTATGTCATCAAAACTGTCAGTATGGACATAAAAAGAAACAAATAGGTCATTGGAACAGAATAGAGAGCCCAGAAATAAGCCTGTGCATATATTAACAATTATTTTATTTCAGAAAAGCCAATAATATTCAGCTGAGAAAGGATAGTCTCATCAAAGTATAGTGTTGGGAAGACTGACAGCCACATCCAAACACTGAAGCTGGACCCTGTCATATCCCCCACGCAAAGATCAAGTCAAAGTGGACTCAAGACTTGAACAAAACATCTGAAACCATAAAATCCTAGAAGACAACATAAAAGGTAAGTTCCTTGCCACTGGTCTTGACAGTCATTTTTTGGACTTGACATTAAATCAAAGCAAAAGTAAACAAATGGAATTACCTCAAACTTAAAATCTTCTGCACACCAAAGTTAATCATCAACAAAATAAAAAGGCAACCTCTGAAATGGTAGAACATTCTCAAATCACACATCCAATATATCCAATTAATACACAGAATACATAAAGGACTCATATAATCCAATAGCAAAGAGACAAATGAGTAATTGAAAAAAATGGGCCAAAGACCTGAATAGATATTTTTCCAAAGAATATATACAATAGGCCAATAGGTATAGAAAAAGGTGCTGAACATCACTAATCATCAGAGAAATGCAAATAAAATATATTTACTTTATTTTAGTATTTTTAGCATTATTAAAATATGGGTATCAAAGATATCCATATTGAAATAAGAATAAAAATACTATATAACAAAAATAATAAATTATTTAATAATAACAAACACAACATTAACACATGCAAAATGTAATTGAATACAGCAAAAACATGATAGGTATAGTTATTCTTTAATATGCAGTTGTTTTAAATTTTTGTTTACTCTTTATTATTATATCCTACTTACAGTAAAGTTTAATAAAACCCTTAACTTACTCAAAGCAATCAGAAAAAGTTTATGTAGCTAAAATTGTATTTTCCTAGCAACAAATTAAAACATATTTACATACAGTCAATAACAGATCAATATGCAAAACAGAAACACGTCAATAATTTTATTGTATTAAGAAACACTCCAGACATTATATGACAGTATGTCATTCTGAAGATTGGGTGAGATTTTCACTCAGAGAAGTCTGAACATTGCATTTCTTTAGATCTAAAGCTAGGTTGATGATAGGCTTTAGATATGAAGGATTAATGGGACAATATATGCCTACAAACCAGGGGACCCTTCCAAAAACTAGAATTATCTTCGAGAGGGTGGGTCCCATATAATGCAGGCTTCTCCCGCTAGGTGAGTATTCTGCAATTAGTAAGTGATGGACATCATTGTTATCATAATAATTAGAACATTATTATTGTTATTATCACTATATGTGGTATCATGTATATAGATAGTATCAAATGCTATATATTCTGTTTCATAATTTCCTTTAATATTATCAATTAATAAAATTACTCTCAGATTAAGAAGTTTTCTGTAGCCAGTTTGCCCTTTCAAGTACATGAGTATAAAGAAGCTGGCAGAATATATATTCTTAGGAGATATTCTTTCCTCAATCTGCAAGATAGTGTCTAATTCCCTTTTCCTGGCTATCTGACTTTAAACTACAAATTTCTCATTGATACTGTTTGAGATATGAGAGAAATGCAAGTACATGATTTTCTAATGTATTTCACTGAGCTCCTTTCACTAATAATAGCACCTCCCTGCATTGCTTACCACTAAAACACATTTCAATGTCAGAATTTTCCTATTCTTCCCCAGTGAGAATTAACCCAGTGAACATACAATGTACTTCGAAACAAATTAACAAAAAAAGCCATAAACCCAAATAAAGACATAAAGCAATCTGTCAAGCTTTTCTTTTAGAAACTGCATCCATGTTTTCCATATGTGTGCAAACTCTATCCTAACTGCCAAAGCTCTTAAAGTTTTTAAAAGACAATCTTACAGGTGGGCATAGCATAAAAATAGGTATGCCAAAGAAAAATTTCAAAGGGCACTTGTAAAAAAAGGGTAAGACCTATTCTATTCAGAATACCGTAGTGGGGGAGCAAAGCTTCCATATAGATCAGAACTCAAAACTAAAACAGAAGATGGGAGGTTTTTCAAGAGTCTGAGTAAAATAGTGGAAAAGTATCAGAGGACATTGGAGGGAAAGTTGGTTAATTTAATTAGACCATCTGTGTTTGCTAAATGATACTTATCAAAATTAGTCTCCTATCTTCCCATGGAAACTGGGCAATAGGGGCTCTGTCTTTCTTGATGATTACATTTCAAAGGAATGCTTCCCAGGCCCTTGAAAAAGATATTCCTGGGTTGTAAAACCAGTAAGAGGCTGGGAGATTTAGATCTCAAGGTCCAGAAAAAGATTTTCCAATTGCAAATTTTCTAAATATACATTGTAACAAAGGAAGGTCGTGGGCCTACAGTTAGCAACTGTCCACATTTTAGTCAAGTTAAAGGGAACACTAAAGCCATCTTGGTCAGCACCTTAGGACAAAGGATGAGTAGACACCAGAAAGAGTCTGTGTTAGTAATATCACGAAAGGCAACATATGAACGACACTGGGCTCCCTGGGCTTGGTTATGGAATTTGAAGTGGTACTGCATCCAAGCTGAGCACTGCTCAGCATTTTGTGATAATGATAATGACAAAAATAATAATTTGAGCATGGAATACAAGCTATAAGAGGAAAACTTAAGATTCCTGATAATCTTCAATATTGCAGCTTTTCAATAAATACGGGTTTGTCAAAATACAAGGTCCAGCATAAATAATGCCACTTTTTATTATAAAATCTTTTATTACAAAATCATAATCACATAATTCTATAACACAACAATATCACACTAAAGCACATTATATGACATTTTAGGTGAAATGTTCAAATTGAAACTGTAAATTATTACACCCATATTATTACCCTACCAGCCATTACTGCTGCCAGACTCTGCATAAAACGTACTGAATTTATACCCTGATACTGCAAGGGAGGGTCAAATCAGTTGGACTGCATTTTTCAAAATTTATAATTATAATTTATAGTAAGTTATTTATAATTTATCAGATGCATTTTTTCATCAAGGGATATTCTTTTGATGAAACTTTACCTTGTATCTATAACAACAGCATCAACTATATATATATATAAATAATACATGTGTATATATATACTCATATATATGACATATAATTTTTTAATGGAAGGTATAGTGCTATTTCCAATGAGAATTAACTTTACTGTTTGTCTCAAAATTTAAGTCATTAGGTAGAAGATAAATTTGATTAAACCTCAATTATTTTCTTTCTTGAGGTTCCATAAAGGAATGTTGATATATACTTCTTGTTTGTAAAGCAAGTTTGACTGAAGTTTGCTAATAACAATTTATTAGGCAGTTTTCTCTGAGGAATACTAATTTATTTTCTCTATGGGACTATTAAAAATAAAATATACAAAGAACATTAATCCAAGCCAATTTTGAAATTAGAGATTTTTTTTTTGCTCTATCTGAATATTTACTTGGTTCAAGAAACTAAAGGGTCAATTAAAAGACAGACAAGGTAGAGAAATACAGAAACTCTCTTCTGAGGACTTAAGGCTTCTTTGCAAAAATGCTTAAGGTCTCTGAAGTAATCACCTGTGACTGGTTTAATATTTTAATGCATGGAGAGTGAAAGGATTTATCATGTCCCACAAACTTGAACCCAATGCTTCATGATATTTAGTGATGATCTCCTATGATAGCTGTGACTACTTTTGCACTCAATAAACTATATTTCAAACCTAAACATGGCACAAATTATTTTCAGGGCACATATCTGTTGTATGCCAGATGCCTCAATGCTATAGATCTTTTCTTCATTGTTTATAGACATATTTTTTTTCCTGAAAAATCTATTTAGCTTATTGTTGGGGACCGCTCTGTGTGGTTTCTGAGAATATTGCCCCATGAGAGCAAGCTCTGAAAGAGGCTAGTAAGTCTCCCTGGAAAACCAGGTAAAAACACAGGTGGCAAGCATGACTCAACTGTAACACCGAGGGTATCCCATGGGAATCAGGTCTCATAAATATATTGATCCTCTGAAGCTTGCTCTGCTTTGTTTTGCATAGCCCTGGTGATATAAACCGGATGTTTAAGTTCAAGGCATAAGGAGTGAACTCCTTATCTCATGAAACAGTTCTTAAAGACCCTCTGTCATCAGCATGACTAACAGACTCTGAGCTACGACAGATCTCTGTGTTCCTTCAATTGTTATCTATAGATAATACCTGTTTTTGTATGACTATAGCCTTTTGACATTGATTAATGAGCTACCCACGTGTACACTTATCCATACCATTCCCAATAAAAGCCATTTGGGACAATGGCTTGGGACATTCTCCACTAGAGGAAATTGCCACCCCCTTTCCCACCAGAATAGCAAGATTGTGTTTGGGATGACTTATTTACCATCCACGGCAGACAGGAAGATTATGCAGGCCAGATTCCTTTCCACAGCTTATATATTTTACTCTTAATTCATTGAAGTAGTGTTTGTGCTTGGAAACAAATTGAGTAAACTTCTTGACTATCAAAGACAATTGTAGCTTAAATATTAAAATATAAAATGTGACCCACATGATTATTTTAAAAATAGTGTATATGTTAAAAATACATAGATTTTTGTTTTGAATCACCTAATCATCCATGATTTCAAGTAAAGCAAAATCAAATTACTATATATATATATATAATTTTATGTACATAGATTAGAACTGCATATATAATTTATAGATTTTATAATATTCACTATCTTATCATTTTTGGTCAAGAGACTAAAATTATAATAATAGAATTATGACATTTTGCACTAGGAATACAATTTAATAAGAAACAATACAATTTTATCATATATCCTATTTTATTGTGGTGTATGAACAATGAGTGACTCATATTTTTGCTTCAATTAATAATAGATAAAACTATTATATAATGCTAAAATGATATGATTAGAGATCTTAAATTACAAGACTGCAATGTTCTGTTCAAGTCAATCACTCATGCACTGTCATAATTACAACTTTAGAGAAGTCTGTCTCCCTATGTTCTGCTCCCAACTCCCTCCCTTAGTGGTACAAAGAGGTAATGTGAAGGATTTTGGATTCTCTGGCCTAAAGATAATGATGCAATATAATGCTTATGCTTTATTACTTTTTTTTTACTTATTATTTTTTAGCTCTAGTAGTTCCTCTTTCTTTGGCTTTTGACTCAATGAATCCTGCCCATTGAGTTGATAATGAAACAAATTAAGTAGGCCAAGTATTTAGTTACTGATAAATTAAATCTGCCAGTTCAGTTTCATTTCCTCTGAGCCATAGATTCAGGTGATTGTCATCTTGTGTTATTTTCATGTTTGTTATATAAAGCTGTACCATGTTTATTATATAAAGATAGACAAAATTTTCTCCTTGATTAAATAAATCAGAGGCTTATTTCCTGTCTTCCTCCTTCCCACCTTTCTTCTCTCCTCTCCCTCTTTCATTTTTTTTGCTAATGTTTTTATTAATTCCTTTACTTCTTCAACAAAATTACAGGGCCCTTTGGCTTCTGTTTTAATTTAAAATAATGTAAGATAAAGAGAGCAAGACATTATTTGCAGCATTTCTTTCACTTTTAAGTTTATTTGACTTGCCATGTATATTTATAGTTTTTTCAATAAAATCTGTTTTTTGTTAAAGGTTATGTGGCATTTTTATGAATTTAATAAAAATAAACTTAAAGGTTCTAGTCAAGATGGCAGCATAAGTTAATGCATACTCGAATCTTCCCATAACCATATCAAAATTACAACTACAGAACAACCATCATTCAGAACCACCTGAAATCTAGCAGAACAAAAGTCCTACAAATAAGGAAATGAAGAAGCCACACTGAGACTGGTAGGAGTGGGGGAAATGAAGAATGGGTGGGTCCCACACACATGTGGCAGATAAAAATGGAGGGAGGACATCTTGGCTGTGGAGGTCACGCCTTGAGGAGCAAAAAGCCCCAGCCCCATACCAGGCCCCCCAGCCCAGGATTCCAGTGCCAACAAAGAAGTCACCACAACCAGCTCAGATTATGTCTGAGTGAGATGAAGTATGGGTGGAGGCCCAGGCATGCCTCTTAAGGGGCCCACACAGACTTACTTGGATTCGCATACTCTGAGTTACAGTGCAGGGGCACCAGAGACATACAGAGAGGAACTGAGTTGTCTGGCATTGGGGCAAGAGCTGGAGGGGTAGCTTTCTCTCAGACGGAAGTGCTTTTCTGGGCCCACCCATACATAGCCTCACCTAACTTAGAGCACAACCCAAGCCATTTTCAGTGGCTTTTCCATACAAACAGCCTGTCTGGGCTCATGCTTCTGATTTTCCTAAAAATCCCTCAGCCAAGCAGCACCTTATTAAGTGGTCCCAGGCTCAGCAAAGAGGCAGTTGGTCTTCATTTGCTGATTGGTCTCTCCTGGGTAAACCCAAGTTCATCAGAAGTAGTAGTCATCTGCAGATTGCTTTGTAGTTCATGCCATGAGGCCCCGGGCAGGGCATAGGTGTTGGACAACCTTAGCCAATACCTCCCAGGAGGCCCCAGCACCAGTGCACCTATTAGAAAATTTCAAATCACATCAAAGTACCACTTAACCTCCTCCACAAGGGACACATTTAAAGGGTGAATATAGCAGGCACCAAAGCTCTGCTGAAGTAAGTCTTGCTCTGTGGGGTCAGCCCTGTACCGTTCATCTCCTGTCGGGGGACTTTAACGCAGCCCCCCAGGTTCCGCCACGGCCGAAGAAAAAGACTACCAAGACATTGATCTGCTTGGGGAGGAAAGGTGGCCGTTTCTCTCAGGGGGAGAAGGGCCCAGAGCCTCTCTCTCCAGGGGCTTTTATTGGATTCATTCGCATAGGAATACGGATAAAGCTCATCAATCATTGTCAGCCAGTAAGGGTTAAACAATACATGATTTACAGAGAACTCTGAGGGCTTATTCTGAGTTACAGCCAATTAGTTAGAGGGCCATAAAACTTTAGGCGCCAGACTCATCTCAGGTCTGGACACTTATCTCTTAAACTGAGGGTACAAATTAAGTAGGTTTCACAGGAATGTATGTATTTTTGTTAGGCCTGATTCCCCAGGGAATCCGCCCCTCCCAGCACAGGACTGCACTGCCCTCTGTTATTGCTTCAGGCTTAAGTCAGGCAAGGGAAGTAAGGCAGCCAAGAGATTAGGAGACTTCTTGCAGACAGAATGAGGACTCAGGCTCTTTCAAAGCTGAGGGGCGAGGGTCCATCACCCTCTTTTTCCACAGCCCCCACGAGTCCTTCCCTGCGGGCCTCTTTCGTGACCAGAGCCTGTCTTAGGTTGATCCTCCCTTGAGGATTCTTACCTGTCATTGGCTAACTGGCCAAGCTCAGGGCCAAGCAGGGTGAAGTGGGCAGAGGTGGTACACCTGCCAGGGAGACAAGCTTTGTCTCCTTAGTGGCTTATGGTCCCAACTCTGACTCAGCCTTAACCATGAGGGGTTACAGCCTCTGAAACCAGGCAGGGCGGTTCCCTACAATCTCCCACTGTGGCCACAGCCAGTTCTCAAAGCTAATTGGCCTTGGGGTATACCTCATCTATTGAAGTGACAATAGCATTCAAGACTCCACTGCAACAGAAGAGTGTACACAGCCCAGGTGGGGCATGCCTGGAGTGCTCAGCTCAGGTGATGGGGGAGGCTGTATCACTGGACCCTATAGGACACTTACTATAAAAGTCCATTTTACCAAGCTGGGAGGTCTAGCAGTTCTACCCAATACATAGAAACAAACACAGGGAGGGTGACAAAATGAGGAGAAGAAACATGACCCAAAGGAAAGAACAGATAACAAACAAACAAACAAACAAACAAAAAAACTCCAGAAAAAGAACTAAACAAAATGGAGACAAGAATGCATTAAAATAAATAATACATTACAGGGAATAAATAGTAGAGTAGAAGAAACAGAGTATCAAGTCAGAGATTTGGAAGATAAGGAAGCAGAAAACACCCAATCAGAACAGCAAAAAGAAAAAAAAATAATCCAAAAAAAATGAAGGTAGTATAAGGAGCCTCTGGGACAACTTCAAGCATACCAACATAGCATCTTGGGGATGCCAGAGGGAAAAGAGAAAGATCAAGGAATTGAAAACCTGTGTATAAAAATAATGATGAATAACTTCCTAACCTATTAAAGAAAATAGACATACAAATTTAGGAAGCACAGAGTCCCAAATGAATGCAAAGAGGGCTGTACCAAAATACATCATAATTAAAATGCCAAATGCTAGAGACAGAGAATCTTAAAAGCAACAAAGGAAAAGCAGTTACCTACAAGGAAGTTTCAGTAACACTGCCAGGTGATGATGTCTCAACAGAAACTTTGCAGTCCAGAAGGGATTGGCAAGAAATATTCAAAACAATGAAAAGCAAGGATACAACCAAGATTACTCTACCCAGAAAAGCTATCATTCACAATTAATTATAAATGAAGATATTCCCAGACAAGGAAAAGCTAAAGGAGTTCATCACCAACAAACTAGTATTACAAGAAATGTTAAAGGGTCTCCTGTAAAATGAGAGGGGAGTTGGAAGAATGGGGAAAAAAGTGAAGGAAATAAAAAGTATAAATGGTAGTTACAGAATAGTCATGGAGGTGAAAAAGACAGCATAGAGAATATAGTAAAAAATATTGTCTTAAATATGTATGATGTTAGATGGGTCCTCAATTTATCAGGATGATCATTTAGCTAAGTCATAAATGTCTAATCACTGTGTTGTACACATGAACCTAACATAATATTATATGTCAACAAAAATTTTAAAAAATATTTAAAGGGAAAGAAAAATAACTTTACCATATGTATCTTATTGGTTCAGTTCATATTTTTTTAATTTTTGTGTATTTATTTATTTATTTATATTTTTTTATTGCTGTTCAATTACAGTTGTCTGCATTTTCTCCCCACCCCTCCACGCCCCCGAAAAACCCACCTCCCTCCCCCACCTCCACCCTCCCCTGTCGGGGAGCTTTAGCGCAGCCCTTGTCTGCCTGGATGAAGAATAAGTCTACGAAGACACGATCTGCTTGGGGAGGAGAGGTGGCCGATCTCTCAAAGCAGAAGGGCCCAGAGCCTTTTCCCCCATGGGCTTTTATTAGGTTCATTCGCACAGGAATACAGATAAAGCTCATCAATCATTGTCAGCCAGTAAGGGTTAAACAATACATAATTTATAGAGAACTTTGAGGGCTTATTCTGAGTTACAGCCAATTAGTTAGAGGGCCATAAATCTTTAGGCTCCAGACTCATCTCAGGTCTGGACACTTATCTTTTAAGCTGAGGGTACAAATTAAGTAGGTTTCACAGGAATGTATGTATTTTTTCTTAGGCCTGATTCCCCAGGGAATCCGCCCCTCCCAGCACAGGACTGCACTGCCCTCTGTCATTGCTTCAGGCTTAAGTCAGGCAAGGGAAGTAAGGCAGCCAAGAGATTAGGAGACTTCTTGCAGACAGAATGAGGACTCAAGCTATTTCAAAGTCGAGGGGCGAGGGTCCATCACCCCCTTTTTCCACAGCCCCTCAAGTCCTTCCCTGTGGGCCTCTTCCGTGACCATGCCTGTCTTAGGTTGATCCTCCCTTGAGGATTCTTACCCATCATTGGCTAACTGCGCAAGCTCAGGCCCAAGCAGGGTGAAGTGGGCAGAGGTGGTACACCTGCCAGGGAGATAAGCTTTGTTTCCTTAGTGGTTTATGGTCCCAATTCTGACTCAGCCTTAACCACGGGGGGTTACAGCTTCTGAAACCAGGCAGGGCGGTTCCCAACACTCCCCCTTGGTTTTGTCCATGTGTCCTTTATAGTAGTTCCTGAAAACCTCTCTCCCCACTATCCCCTCCCCACTCCCCTCTGGCTATTGTTAGATTGCTCTTAACTTCAATGTCTCTGGTTATATTTTGTTTGTTTTTTCTTTTGTTGATTAGGTTCCAGTTAAAGGTAAGATCATATGGTATTTGTCCCTCACCACCTGGCTTATTTCACTTAACATAATGCTCTCCATTTCCATCCATTGCAAAGGGTATAAGCTCCTTCTTTCTCTCTGCTGCATAGAATTCCATTGTGTAAATGTACCATAGTTTTTGGATCCACTCATTTGCTGACGGGCACTTAGGTTGCTTCCAGTACTTGTCTATTGTAAATTGTGCTGCTATGAACATTGGGGTGCACAGGTTCTTTTGGATTGGTGATTTAGGGTTCTTAGGGTATAATCCCAGCAGTGGAATTGCTGGGTCAAAGGGCAGTTCCAGTTTTAGTTTTCTGAGGAAATTCCATACTGTTTTCCACAGTCGCCTCACCAGTCTGCATTCCCACCAACAGTGCACTAAAGTTCCCTCTTCTGCGCATCCTCTCCAACATTTATTTGTTGATTTATTTATGTTGGCCACTCTGACTGGTGTGAGATGATACCTCATTGTGGTTTTAATTTGCATCTCTCCAATGGCTAGTGATGCTGAGCATCTTTTCATATGTCTCTGGGCCCTCTGTATGTCTTCCTTGGAGAAGTGTCTGTTCAAGTCCTTTGCCCATTTTTTAATTCGGTTGTTTTTCTTCCTGGAGTGGAGTCATGTGAGTTCTTTATATATTTTGGAGATCAGGCCCTTGTCTGAGGTATCATTGGCAAATATGTTTTCCCATACTGTTGGTTCTCTTTGTATTTTAATGCTGTTTTCTTTAGCCATGCAGAAGCTTTTTATTTTGATGAGGTCCCATTTGTTTATTCTTTCCTTTATGTCCCTTGCTTTAGGGGATGTGTCTATGAGGATGTTGCTGCATGGAATGTCTGAGATTTTCCTGCCAATGTTTTCCTCTAGGACTTTTATGGTGATATGACTTATATTTAAGTCTTTTATCCACCTTGAATTTATTTTTATGTATGGTGTAAGTTGGTGATCGAGTTTCATTTTTTTTCACGTAGCTGTCCAGATCTCCCAACACCATTTGTTGAAGAGGCTATTTTTGCTCCATTTTATGCTCCTGACTCCTTTGTCAAATATTAATTGACTGTAAAGACTTGGGTTCATTTCTGGGCTCTCTGTTCTGTTCCATTGGTCTATGCGCCTCTTTTTGTGCCAGTACCAGGCTGTTTTGATTACAGTGGCTTTGTAATATAGTTTGATATCAGGTGTTGTGATACCTCCTGCTTTTTTCTTCTTTCTCAAATTGTTGCAGCTTTTTGGGGTTGTTTACAGTTCCATATAAATTTCTCAAGTGTTTGTTCTATATCTGTGAAATACGTCAAGGGTACTTTAATAGGGATTAGACTGAATCCACTTATTTATGGAAAAGTATGTGAGAGGCAGTGAACTGAGCACTTTAGATGGATTATCTCAGTTAAGATCATTACACAGATTGTAAATGAAGCTTAGAGATGTTATGTGATTTGAGCAGTCACCCAATCAGTGAAGAATAAATATTAGTAATAACCATTGTCAGGCATTTGCCAGATGCTCTATTTTAACTCTTATTTACTTAAAAAAATAAATTATGTTATCAGGGTCTCCAGATATATTTCCACACATATTGTTTTAAACACTGATTTTATTTTCCCTTAAAGGTATAGTATGAGGTCCTCATTAAAGTGAAGTAAAATCTGTTCATTTTATTTATTTTTTATCTACCTATCTATTTATCTATTTTCCTAATCCTCACCCAAGGGTATGTTTATTGATTTGAGAGAGAGACAGATATCGATGTGAGAGAGAAACATCAATCTGTTTTCTCCTTTCTTTGGCTCAATTGGGGTGGAACTCATAATCTAGGTATATGCCCTAACTGGGAATCATCACCCACAAACTTCTGGTGCATGGGGCAATGCTCCAATCATCAGAGCCACTTGAACAGGGCAAATCTGTTTATTTTAATTTCAAGAGCTGTACATAGAAAATGAGTGGGCATTGGAAATGCTGGGCCTTGGCTTCAAACAGTTTAAGAGACATCTTCCGGCTAATTATATGAGAGAACAAAACTGAATATGTGGACTGTGTATAATTGAATCAATAAGACTCTACATAACCTGTGATCTTCATATAAAAATGGCATACTGGCAGGCATAGGTAGAGATATATGATCTCAAAATAGGGCAAAAGCAAAAAGCTTTTTAGTAGAAAGATATCCACCCATATGAGATTCAAATAAATTAGGAATAGAGATAAGGATAAGGGTTAATTAATTTTGTTTTGTTTCAATTTTTTTCCTAGAAGCTTTTAACTCATTTACTTATACTTTGAAATATTCCTATAACAATAAACAGGCAATATTCTACCTGACCCTGTATGTGCAAATGAATGTTTACTTATCCACATAATCTTTAGAAAGTGCATATGAAACATAAAACTCTATACTCTGTTTATATTAACAAATATTTGATTATTTCCTTCATTGAAATGCAATTCTTAGTTTTAAATGTAACTATACGCATATGATTTTTTGTTTTTACTTACACTTTTCAATATAATGTGAAGTAATATAGTTATATAATTATAATTCTATGTACAACAGCTACATTTCTTTAGCTATTCTTTTCCAAATATTTTTTTTTATTTCTGCATGCACACACTGATATAAATTAACAGACTCCTCACATTTCTCCATCCCAGTTTAAATAAAGCTAAAAATTTATTTATACCCACTTCAATGTAGTAAAACATTAATTACATTTTCTAGAGGATGTTTGTTCTGCATGTTTCTTTAAAAGTGTTCTGAGAAGTGATTGACTGCTTAAGGTGACTTTAAATACAACTTAGAATGTAGAACTATAAAAAAGTGTAATAACTACCCCCAAAATTGCTACAGCTGAAAGTTAAGTTTTTCAATTAACAATTTAATTTTCAACATTTTACTAACAATTTTACTTTGATATTTAATATTTCGGAATTAATTTTATGACATCGATTTTAAAACTGTCAAAAGCATAAGTAAACTTTTCTTGAAAAAAATTTTATGAAATATTTAAGAACTTAAAACAAGGTTATTCATGATAATATTAAAAACTAAAATTTTATAATGATGTCAAACAATAAAAAACACTAATATTAATAGTCATATGTGAAAGATAATTTTGAAACATAAAGAAAGTCAATTAAAAAGCTTTTGTACATAAATATATGGGAATTTTTTCTAAATATGAAATGCAGTACACATGAACCTAAACAATACTTTTGGAATATTTGACTGGCATTAAATATATAAATTCCCTTTATTATAAGACTGACATGCTGTTATTATTTCCTCTCAAATAAAGGTTGTCTCTTATTAATTTATGTTCATTAAATTATCTCATAAAATTTCACTTAAATTCTATAATGAATTACATGTTATATGCCCAGTCTCAAATAGTAATCACTCATTGATTTTTACATCCCATTAGTATAATTTTTTAAATTCATAATGCTATATATAGTTTTACTGTTAATATAGAACAGAACTGTAAATAAAATTGATTTGAATGAATATTTGTTGACCTAAATTTGTATTAATATAATTTAAAAATATAGAATTTTAGTGATGAGAAGGAATGGATATATAAATCTAATATTCAAGGTGAACCAATAATTAGGATTTTAAAAAGCATTTGTGTTTTATATATTATCATAGCTAATTATAGTTTTAATAGCTCATTCTACACTTAATCATTTTATACTATTAGAAACAGTGACTGGAAAGTGCCCTATGAAGTCTAAAACATAAAACATGCTCAGTAAATATTTAATAACCAATTGATATCAATGGATAAATATCATATTCCAACATTTTATAAAAAGAAATAGTACTTAAAGCCACTGAATGTCATTTTACTATAATAATATGGCCAACTAAAATGAAAACTACATAATTCTATAAAGCAGATCACATTGCTCCTATATATTGAAAGACAGAATGTTAAAGTATGCTATTAATTATGAACATTCAAATAAGAGCATCTTAGTTTAGATGCAATTCTTTCAGAAAATATCATTCATCAATAGCTTATCCTTAGTTATAGGGATTATAAAAGGAAAACAAGAGTGAGATGTCAATTATTCTCATAGTGTTTGTGAACTAGCAGAGGAGAACAAATTTAGGCTAGCAAAAAGGGAGTGGGAGTAAAGCTTGCTGCTCTAAGAGGGAAAACCCTCCTTTTAGAAGAAAGATCTGGAAGCCACAGAAAGAATGAAAACGTCTAGAGAGTAGAATAAGTTTGGTTTGGCTGTTGTGTAGAGACTGAAAAGGGAAAAGATCATAAGAAGTATCTGAGAAGAGGGCAGAGCTTTGATTTAAATAAAATGTTCATCAATTATAATATTAAATTTTAATACAAATGAAATTTTACAAGAAACTTATTTTAATGTTCTTTACAAATTAATGCAATGCACATGTCCAATGCCAATGTGTCAATACCCCTATTATTCATAGTTCTAATTTGCGTATACATGATGACATTTTCTAAATTTCTTCATAAATTTCACTGAATTAGGGTAAAGTTTAAAGGGATGAACATCTTCCCTTGCACTCAAATTTTTTGAATTAGTCATGGCACCTAAAGTCATGGAAAAGAAATCAAATTATTTTTTTCTTATCATGGAACATTAATACTGAAGATAATTTATTCTTGTCTTTTTCCCCAAGATTTCCATTTTTAGTGGCTTCTTTTTTTCTTTCATACTCCACCTGATTTTGTTTCTTAGCCATTATATATGCTCCATTCTATCTATTTTATCACCACATTGACTTCCACATACTCAATTCTCCCTTTCAATTCCATGTTTATATATTGATTATGAAATTGGGAAAATAAAGTAGTTCCCTATTAACTAATGGCATTAAGTCTACCATTCAAATTAATTTAAACAAAATATTGTCTATTAACATCTTGTTTATTTTTTTATTTTATATATTACATATTTTATACTATATTTACATTTACTTTTACATTATTTTTTTACTATTATTCTATTACAGTTGTCTCAATGTTTTCCTCCTTTTTCCTCCTCTGCCCATCCCATCCCCTGTACCACAGTCGATTCCCACATGGTTGTCTATGTCTGTGGGTCATTCATACATGTTCTGTGTCTATTCCCTTTCCCTTTTTTCCACCATTGTCCTCTTAGCTCTCTTCTGGTCACTTAAGTAGGCCCCATGTTTCCATGCCTGTAGTTCTATTTTGTTCATTAGTTTATTTTGTTCATTAGATTCTAGTTATAGATGAGGTCATATAGTATTTGCCTTTCACCAACTGGCTTATTTCACGTGGCGTAATATTCTCCAGTTCCATGCATGCTGTCCCAAAAGGTAGGAGTTCTTTCTTTCTTTCTGCAAAGTATGTTATTATGTAAATGTACCACAGTTTTCTGATCCACTCATTTACTGATGGGCATTTAGGCTGTTTCCAGCTCCTGGCTATTGTAAATATCACTGCTATGAACATAGGGGTGCATAAGTTCTTTTGAATTGGTGAAACAGGATTCTTAGGGCATATTCTAAGCAGGGGAATACCTGGGTCAAAAGGAAGGTCCATTTTTAGTTTTTTAAGAAAATTCCGTATTGTTTTCCACAGTGGCTGCATGATTCTGTATTTCCACCAAGAGTGTATTCGAGTTCCCTTTCTCTGCATCCTCACCTCAAGTGCTTTGTTGTTTGTTAATTTATTAATGATGACATTCAGACAGGTGTGAGGTGATATTTTAATGTGCTTTTAATTTGCATCTCTCTGATAGATAGTGATGTTGAGCATTTTTCCATATGTCCATGGGCCTTCTGTATGTCCTTTTGAAAAAGTGTCTATTCAGATCTTTTGCCCAATTTTTAATTGGATTGTTCGTCTCTCTGGTGTTGAGTCCTATAATTTCTTTAAAATTTTGGAGGTCAAAACCTTGTCTGATATATCGTTGGCTAATATGTTCTCCCATATAGTCAGTTTCCTTTTCATTATGGTGATGGTTCTTTAAAGTGTAGAAGCTTTTTAGTTTGATGTCATCCTATGGTTTAATAATTTTTTTTTATGTTGCCCTAAAAGATATATCTGAAAAATATTGCTATGAGGGATATCTGAAATTTTCCTGTTTATGTTTTCTTCTAGGACTTTAATGGCGTCACAAATTATATTTAAGTCTTTTATCCACTTGAGTTTATTTGGGTGTATAGTGTAAGTTGGTGGTCTAGTTTCATTTTTTTTCATGACCAGTCAGTTTCTCAGAACACTATTTATTGAAGAGGCTATCTTTATTCCATTGTATGTTCACTCATCCATTGTCAAATATTAATTGACCTTAGTGACATGGGTAAATTTCTGGGCTATTTGATCCATTGATCTATGTGTCTGTTCCTATGCCAGTACCAGGCTGTTTTGATTACACTGGCCTTGTACTATAGTTTGAAATAGGGTATTGTGATCCCTTCTACTTTGTTCTTCTTTCTTAAGATTGCTGAGGCTATTTGCTGTCTTCTTTGGTTATATATATATATATATATATATTTATTTATTTATATATTTGTTCTACATCTGTGAAATATACCATTGGCATTTTAATAGGATTGGTATGAATCTACAGATGGCGTTGTGTAGTATGGATATATTAATGATGTTAATGCTTCCAATCCAGGAACACAGTATATGCTTCCATTTGTTTGTATCTTCCTCAATTTCTCTAGTCAGTGTTCTGTAATTTTCTGAGTACAGGTCTTCCTTGGTTAAATTTACTCCCAGTACCTTATTTTTCTTGTTATAGTAAATGGGAATTTTTCCCAGTTTCTCTTTCTGATATTTCATTGTTGGTGTACAAAATGCCATTGTTTTTTGAATATTAACTTTGTATCCTGCTGCTTTGCCAAATTCACTTATTAAGTCAAATAGTCTTTGTGGAGATTATAGGGCTTTCTATGTACACTATCATGTTGTCTGCAAATAATGACAATTTTTGTTTCTTCTTTCCAATTTGGATGCCTTTATTTCTTTTTCTTGTCTGATTGCTGTGTCCAGACCTTCCAGGACTATGTTGAATAA
The DNA here is from genome assembly GCF_022682495.2 of Desmodus rotundus. NCBI lineage: Eukaryota > Metazoa > Chordata > Mammalia > Chiroptera > Phyllostomidae > Desmodus > Desmodus rotundus. The sequence goes on along the minus strand of NC_071399.1, from coordinate 57,671,955 downwards.
GGGTGGTGAGAGCAGGCACCCTTGTCTTACTCCTGATCTTAAGGGGAAAGCTTTTAGTTTTTTCCTGTTGACTATAGTGTGGGCAGTAGGTTTCTCGTACACAGCCACTTTTATGTTGATGTATGCTGCTTCTGTTCCCACTTTGCTAATTGTTTTGATCATGAATGGGTGCTGGATTTTATCAAATGCATTGTCATAGTCTATTGATATGATCATGTGGTTTTTGCCTCTCATTTTGTTTCCCTGGTGTATTACATTTAATGATTTGTGAATATTGTACCATCCTTGTATCCTGGGGGTGAATCTGACTTGAACATGGTGTTTAAATATCTGAAATGAAAAACATACTAGAAGGAATTAAAGCAGGCTAGATGAAGCAGAGGACTGAATCAGCAAAGTGGAAGATAAGGTAGAAAGAAATACCTTGTCAGAGTAACAAAATGAAAAAAAAAAGCTAAAAAGAATAAGGACAGATTAAGGGAGATTCAGACCAACATGAACTGTAACAACATTTGCACCATAGGGATATCAGAAGGAGAAGAATAGGAGCAAGTGGTAGAAACCTGTCTGAAAGAATAATGCCAGAAAACTTCTTTAACTAGGTGAGGGAAAAAGTCAAGGAAGTTCAGGAAGCACAGAGGGTGTCAATCAAGATGAACCCAAAGAAGGAGCTCCAATAAATCTATCAGCTAAATTCTCAGCAGAAACACTACAAGCTAGAAGGAATTGGAATGAAATACTCCAGGCAATGAAAAGCAAGGACCTACAACCAAGATTACTCTATCCTGCAAGGAGGTAATTTAAAATGGATGGGGAAATAAAGAGATTCCCAGAAAAAAGAAGGCTAAAAGAGTACATCTCCACCAAGCCAGCACTGTAAGAGATTCTAAGTGGACTGCTATAAAAATTAGAAGAAAGAGAGAGAGATGGAGAGAGATGCAGAGAGAGAGAGGACGAGAAACACAGGTACAATAGAATGGCGATGAAAAAGTACCTATCAATAATATCCTTAAACGTGAATATATTAAGTTCTCCAATCAAAAGACATAAAGTAGCTGAAAGAATAAGAAAGCAGAGCTCACATATGTGCTGTCTACCAGAGACCCACCTCAGAAAAAAAGACCTACACAGGCAGACAGTGACGGGATACAAAAAATATTCCAAGCAAACAGACACAAAAAGAAAGTTGGGGGAGCAATACTCATATCAGACAAAATAGACTTCAAAACAAAAGCCATAAAGAGAGACAAAGAAGGTCACTACCTAATATTTAAAGGAACAATCAATCCAACAGCAGGACATAACCATTGTAAACATTTACATACAACATAGAAGTGTCTAAATATATAAGGGAATTCTTGGAGGACTTCAAGAAAGATAATGACAGCAACACAGTCATAGTATGGGATTCCAACACCACCCCACTGACAACAAAGTAAAGATCCTCCAAACAAAGAATCAACAAGGCTATTTTGGGACTGAATGACACTCTAGATCAAATGGGCTTAATTGATACAAACTTAATTGATAAAATTTCATCCCAAAGAAGTAAAATATACATTATTTTCAAACCCACATGGAACATTTTCAAAGACAGACTTCACGGCAGGACACAACACAAGCCTCAATCAAATCAAGGGAATTGAAATCCTATCAAGCATGTGCTCAGATCACAATGGATTGAAACTGGAAACCAACCTCAAAGAAAAAGCTCAAAAACATTCAAATACATGTAAACAGAATAACGTGTTGTTAATTAATGAATGGGTCAACAATGAGATCAAGGGAGAAGTCAAAAAGTATCTGGAAACAAATGACAATGAACACACAACAACCAAAAACCTATGGGGCACAGTGAAAAGTGAACTGAGAGGGAGGTTTGTAGCAACACAGGCATACCTAAAGAAGATAGAAAAGTCTGAAATTAACAACCTAATCCTACATCTACAAGAACTAAAGGAACTATAACAAACAACACAAAGAGAAGAAAGAAGGAAATAGTCAAGATCAGGGCAGAATTAAATGACACAGAGACTAAAAGAACAATTCAAGGATCAATAAATCCAGGAGCTGGTTCTTTGAAAAACTAAACAAAATTGACAAACTTTAACCAGACTCATCAAGAAAAGGAGATGACCCAAATAAATAAAATAGAGATGAAAGAGAAGTTACAATCAATACAAAGAAATACAAAGGAATGTAAGAAATTACTATGAAAAACTAAATATATTCCAAGAAACTGGACAACCCAGCAGAAATGGACAAATTTCTAGAAAAATACAATCTGCCAAAGTTGAATCAAGAAGAAACAGAAAGCCTGAACAGACTGATAACAATGGGTGAAATTGAAGCAGTCATCCAAAAACTCCCAACAGACAAAGGCCTGGACCTCATGGTTTCACAGGTGAATTTTACCAAACACTTAATGAAGAACTTACTCCCCTCCTTCTCAAATTATCCCACAAAAATTCAAGAAGAGGGAAGACTCCCAAACTCTTCAAGGCCAGTATCATCCTCATTCCAAAACCAGGTAAAGATATAACAAAGAGAGAAAACTACTGTACAATCAATATATAAGATGAACATAGGTGCTAAATTCCTCAACATCTGGCAACCCTGATTCACAAATACTTTAAAAAGATTGTACTTCCTTATTTGTTTTATAAACAATTAAAACATTTTGATACAAATCTGCCTTACCTTTCTGCTATTTTCACTTCTCTGGGCTTTCAAAATGTTTACTTATGACAATAAAACTGCATAGTCTAAGCCTAACACATAGATTTAGGTTGCTGCCACCAAGCTAGGAGAATTCTCCACTGGGGATATATATAACATGTATTGCAATTATAACAAAATCTAGAACTGCTTCTGAATGGGCAAGTACTTCTTTGAAACAAACAAAACTATCACAGGTGATTTTGTAATATTCCAAAATAATCCTAAAGGAAAGATTTTTTTACAGGTATGGTATTCAAATAGAATAGAATAGAATCCTAGGTTGCCATTCAAGGCAGATGTGATTCAGATATCAAGATCAGTCATCTTTGGAATGAAATGATATGTTCCCAGTCATTCGGAATCCTCATTGTAGGTTGTTGCACTGTGGTATCTATTTCTGTTGGGGAGTGAGTGCTATCAAAGTTAAACTTCTGGCCTCTCTTAGACACCTAACTTAATCCTAACCAAAAAGAGTAACAAATATTATGAGTGATTGTCAAAGAACAATAGACAACCATGTTCAAACCTATCTTCTTCCTTCTTTCTTGCTTAAGGAATTCCTACCCATAAGTCCACACTCTGGTCTACCTACTCAGATTTTGTAGAAATTAACCCATAGTAGGAAAGTCATACATTTTGAACAGTCTGATGAACAGTCTGTTTGCAATACCTGGTATATTTCACTTAGCATAATGCTTTCCAGTTCCATCCATGCTGTCACAAAGGGTAGGAGCTCCTTCTTTCTTTCTGTTGCATAGAATTCCATTGTTTAAATGTCCCCTAGTTTTTTGATCTATTCATTTACTGATGGGCACTTAGGTTGCTTCCTAAGTGTCCATCACTTTGTGCTGCTATGAACATTGGGGTGTATAGATTCTTTTGGATTGGTGTTTCAGGGTTCTTAGGATATAATCCTAACATTGGAAATGCTGGGTCAAAAGGCAGTTCCATTTTTGTTTTTTTGAGGAAATTCCATACTGTTTTCCATAGTGGTTGCACCAGTCAGCTTTGCCACCAATAGTGAAATAGTGGAGAATAAGGTTCCCTTTTCTCCACAACCTCTCCAGCACTTGTTGTTTGTTGATTTGTTTATGATGGACCTTCTGACTGATATGAAGTGGTATCTCACTGTGGTTTTAATTTGCATCTCTCTGATAGCTAGCGATACTGAGCATCTTTTCATATGTCTCTGGGCCCTATGTATGTCCTCCTTGGAGAAATGTCTGTTTAGGTCCTTTGTCCATTTTTAATTGGTTTCTTTGTCTTCCTGATGTGGAGTCATGTGAGATCTTTATATATTTTGGAGACTAAACCTTGACCTACAGCCGACATCATATTCAGTGGGCAAAAACTAAAATCTTTCCCACTAAGATCAGGAACAAGACAAGGTTGTCCACTTTCACCACTTCTATTGAATATAGTATTGGAAGTCCTAGCCACAGCAATCAGACAAGAAAAAGCAATAAAAGGCATCCAAATTGGAAAGGAGGAAACAAAACTGTCATTGTTTGCAGATGATATGATAGTGTACGTAGAAAATTCTATAGACTCCACCAAAAAACTGCTCAAATTTGTCAAATTCATAAATGAATTTGGCAAAACAACAGGATACAAAGTCAATATTGAGAAATCAAAGGCATTTTTGTATACCAACAATGAAACATCAGAAACAGAAATCAGGAAAAAATACCATTTGATATAGCAACAAGAAAAATAAAATACCTAGGAATAAACCTAACCAAGGAAGTAAAAGATCTGTACTCAGAAAACTACACAACACTGAAGAAAGAAATTAAGGAAGACACAAACAAATGGAAACATATACCATGTTCATGGATGAGAAGAATTAACATCATCAAAATGTCTATACTACCTACAGCAATTTATACATTCAATATCTATTAAAGTACCCATGACATTTCACATATATAGAATAAACACTTCAAAAATTTACATGGAACCATAAATGACCCGAAATAGCTGCTGCAAATTTGAGAAAGAACAAAGTAGGAGGGATCATAATACCTGATATCAAACTTTATTACAAGGCTAATGTAATCAAAACAGCTTATGCTGACATAAGAACAGACACATAAACCAATTGAACATAACAGAGAGCCCAGAAATAAACAAAAGTCTCTATGGTCAATTAATATTCAACAAAGGGGGCAGCAGCATAAAATGAAGTAAAAATAGCCTCTTCAGCAAACGGTGTTGGGAGATCTGGAGAGCTACATTCAAAAAGATGAAACTCGATCACCAACTTACACCATACACAAAAATAAATTCAAGGTGGGTAAAATATTTAAATATAAGTCATGACACCATTAAAGTCTTAGAGGAGAACGTAGGCAGGAAAATCTCAGATATGTCACACAGCAATATTTTCACTGATATGTCCCTTAGAGCAGGGTACATAAAAGAAAGAATAAACAAGTGGGATCTCATCAAAATAAAAAGCATCTGCAAGGCTAAAGAAAACAGTATTAAAATGAAAAGAGAACCAACCATATGGGAAAATATGTTTGCCAATGACACATCATTTCCGATATTATTTATTTGGGTCATCTCCTTTTCTTGATGAGTCTGGTTAAAGTTTGTCAATTTTGTTTAGTTTTTCAAAGAATCAGCTCCTGGATTTGTTGATCCTTGAATTGTTCTTTTAGTCTCTGTGTCATTTAATTCTGCCCTGATCTTGACTATTTCTTTCTTTCTTCTCACTCTTGGTGTCATTTGTTATAGTTCCTTTAGTTCTTGTACATGTAGGATTAGGTTGTTAATTTGAGATTTCTCTATCTTCTTTCGGTAGGCCTATGTTGCTACGAACCTCCCTCTCAGTACACTTTTCACTGTGCCCCATACTCCTTGCCCTTAAGATTCTCTTTGTCTTTAAATTTTGCCAATTAATCATGATGTGTCTTAGAGTGGGCCTCTTTAGCTTCATTTTTATTGGGATCCTCTGTGCTTCCTGGACTTGTATGATGTTTTACCTTAACCAAGTTAGGGACATTTTCTGTTATTATTTTTTTCAACAGTTTTTCTATCCATTGCTCTTTTTTTTCTACTTCTGATATTCTTATGATGTAATTATTATGTTTCATGTTGTCCTTAGTCTCCTTTAAGACATTTCATTCTTTTTGAGTCTTTTTTTTTTTATTTTGTCACTCTGACTGGTTATTTTTATCTACGTTTTCTTCCAGCTCAATAATTTGGTCCTCTGCTTTTTAGCCCGTGTTTTATTCCTTCTAGTGTATTTTTCATTTCAGATATTGTGTTCTTCACTTCTTGGTTCTTATTCATAGTTTCTTTGTCCTTTTTCATGCAGCTGTAGTTCTCACTAAGTTCTTTGAAGCTCCCACAAAGTTCCTTATAGTTCTCACTGAGTTCCTTGATCATTCTTATAAGCGTTATTTTGAATTATATGTTGGATTGATTCTTTGCCTGTATTTCATTTAACTATTTTTCTGGGGATTTCTCCTTTCCTTTCTATTGGGGATTATTTCTTTTTCTGGCTATTTTAAGTGACTATTTTTGCTTGTTTCTGCATGTCTGATTGCTGTCATTTGACTGCTTGGCTTCACGTGGTGGTAGGAGTTCTGTGGGATTCAGTGGTGAACTCTCTTTGATTTCTTGATCTGGATGCTCTAGGGATGTCCTTTATGCAGTTTTTGTTGGCTCTTTTGTTGTACGTGTCTTTAATTATTGTTGGCTCAGTCGTTGGTGGGTTCTCCCCTCCAGCTGGCTGACAGGGAGTCATAATCCTTGCCACATCTTGTATGTGCCTGTTATGAGGTATCTTATGTACCCCTTGGATGAAAACTTCATATCAGCTAAGATTTCATTGATTGTTTTGGATTTTTTTTCAGAAAGTCAGCTGACAATCTGATTTGGGGGCTAGAGCAAGTACACTAAATTTTTACCTACTTAGCCACCATTTTCCAATCACCTGAGCTACAAAAGGGTCAGTGCCTAAGGCAGGTTCTGCTGAAGGGACTATTGTATCCAAAAGACTTAGAACAGGCAGGTAAAAACCTGGAATAACTGGTCCTAGTGTAAAAAGTAGTCTTGCTTCCACACACATGTGGTTCTTTGGAAGAAAAGTCTGACTGGCTTATTTCACTTAGCAAAATGTTCTCTAGGTCCGTCTATGCTATCAAAAGGAAACAGTTTCCTTTCTTATAGCTGACTAGTTTTCCATTGTGTAAGTATTCCATATTTATTTTTACCACTCATCTACTGATGGACATTTGAGCTGCTTCCATATCTTAGTGATTGTAAATAATGCTGCAGTGAACATAAGGGTACTTATGTTCTTTTGAATTAGTGTTTCAGGTTTATTTGGATAAATTCTCAGAAGTGGAATCACTGGATCACTAGGCAGTTCCATTTTTCATTTTTTGAGGTATCTCCCTACTGCTTTCCACAGTGACTTCACTAATCTCTCTTCCCACCAACACTGCAACAGGGCTCTCCTTTCTCCACATCCTTGCCAGCACTCGTTTGTTGATGTGAGGTAATATCTCACTGTGATTTTAATTTGCATTTTTCTGATAGTGATGATGAGCATCTTTTCATATGTCTATTAGCCATCTGTATGTCCTCTTTGGAGAAATGTCCATTCAGGTCCTTTGCCCAATTTTTAATTTGTTTGTTTGTTTGTTTGATATAGGGTTTTATAAGTTCTTTAGAAATTTTGGATATTAACTCCTTATCAGATGTATCAGCGAATATATTCTCCCTTTCAGTGTGTTGTCTTTTCATTTTATCGATGGTTTCTTTTGCTGTGTAAAATCATTTTAGTTTGAGGTTGTCCCATTTGCTATTTTATTTTCTTTTGTTTCCCTTGCCTGGGTAGATATATCAGATAAAATATTGCATTAAGCAATGTCCTAGGTTTTACTGCTTATGTTTTCTTTTAGGATTTTTATGGTTTGAGGTCTAGCATTTAAGTCTTCCATATCTAAATTTTAAAATACAAGTATGTCACAAGGGAGGTAAAGAGTATAAGCCTGTGATCTTTGACATAAAGTTTTGTGCTAGGCCTAGAGAGAAGAGAAGATGGGGTATCCTATGTTTTCTTCTGTTTTTGGTAGTTTAAAACCTCTGTTTGGAATAATAGGAATCAGGTTATCTAGGAATCTCAGGAAGACATGGAATAGGTTGATAACCTATGCTAGAGGTGGTAAACACAAGACCCGCAGGACAAATCTGGCCCTTCACCTTGTTTCTGCCTGGCAGCAGCACCGAGCTCCTGGCCCCTAGTTAAGGAGTAGTTACCTTTCCACAGTCCTAAAATTACATTTGGCCCTTTGAAGGCAACTGCAAGGCTGATGTGGCCCCTGGTGAAAATGAGTTTGACACCCCTGAATGCAGTCATATATGCAGAACGAATATAAAATTTAAAAGGGGAAACTAATTAAACTGGAAGAAAAGATATTAATCTTTCCTTAGATAATGAATTTTATCTTGTAGGAGATGTTCCTCAAATATGAAGGGGAAAATGAGATCTGAAATGTCATGAAAGATATTCATAAAGGGAAGAAACACAATGTTCCCAAAAGTTACTACTGTTAAGAGGGCAAAAAAAGGAGGGAATCTGACTTAGATATTAGTACTAGAATGAAACTGATGGGATTTAAGAAAATCAGAGTGAGGGAGAAATTTATAGTGTCACAGAGCTTAGAGCAATGACTCACTCATAGGGAACCAGGAGGCAGGAAATTACAGAGAAGTGATCTGTTCAAGCAAGAACTGGAAAATCCAGAGGAAAAGCAATAGGATTACATCTAAAAGATTAAAATGACCAAACCAGATGAATTGAAGGGAAAAAATGGGAATACCATCATAATTTAACCCAAAGTTTGCTTGATAAGCTTTATAGTTACACTTGTTTTGGGTAAAGTCACAGGAATTATTGAAATATTTTTGTACCCTGAAAGAACATGGGCAAGAAATGTATGGAATTAGGACTCTAAGGGAAAGCTGAACAAAGATGGAGCATATATAGAGAGACCTGAAAAGGAAAATAATGGGTAATTAGATGGTGGATTAATATGTATTTCATCCTTTGTATAATTCTTAAACTTGTGAAAGTACAAAAGAAAATTTTCAGATTATTTTGGCAGATCACAAGTATGTTTTCTGTGGCAACTTGAGTACTTATTTAGTAAATGTAATTTACTAAATATTTATTTAGTACTAACAATGTTAAATACTTACAAATATTTTAGAAGTTATATAGACTCATATTATATTCAAAACACGAATAATCATCTTGTCTTAATGTTTTAGGTAATAATATGCTGTGAATTAAGAAATATAATTAACTCAACCTTCTGCCATCATTTTGCTTCCTATATATATTTCTTATTGCTTATAATTGCTTTAATTTAATCATTCAAATTTTAATTTAATTGGAAATAGAGAGAGCATTATCTTTTAAATGCTTTAATTTAAACCTGGGTAAAAATAGGTTTAATTAGAGGAGCAAGAAGCAGCACGCCCAAATAGATTGCCAATGAGTAAGTTAATTGTGAGAAAATATAAATCATCCCACAAAGGTTAGCTATGCAAGTCCATAACAATCACAGAGTCAAATGTATATATTAGATGAATATTGAAAACTTTATAGAGGTATGCTTCTTCCACTCAGCCTACCCTATCTTAGGGGTTATTTCTTCTGTAAAAAGCAGAACAGTGAGAGCCAACACTGTTCATCCTTCAGGTCTTGCATATTTACCTCCTCCCACCTCCCCCACCGCTCCCCAATAATCTTACTACTATGCTTCATGGCCTAATTCCTCCAAACATAGTTATGTAAAACAAAATAGAGTAAATGTTAAAGTAATATTTAAAAAATAAAATTGATTGGACACCAGTAAAAGGAAAATGATTACTCTTCATGTCTCTAAAATACAGTAGAAATTTCAGAATTATTATGGTTATAATTATTTCAGTGTTTTGTCTTGTTTTTAAACACAAATAAAAACACCTCTGTGTCTTTTTAATATTTTCCTTGCAGTATTTCAGTATATACCAATGAATGTGTATATCACATTGTAACACAGACTAATGTTTTAATTTCATGCATATTATAATAAAAGGCACACCGATGGTCAAATTCAATGTTAAGTTTATGTAGCAATAGGAACCTTGATGGTTTTATCTAGTTTATTATCCACTGCACACATGAGACAGTTCCTATCTCTAGAAATTTTACAAGATACTTGAATGGCATCTGATATTCATAAGATTAAATCTATTTGGACATATTCATTCAAGTAACATTCAATGTTTCATTTAATGGTGCTTTCACTTACATGTGACCACTAGCAAATAAAACCTTCAATCAAGGGTCTAATGATAGTGGGAAAATGACAAAGAGGTTATTGGATTAATGACCTGGGTCATTTGCTGAGATGAGGTAACTCTAGAGAAATCTAAAAAATAAATAATAATTTATTCTTGGACACTGGAAAATGCACAGAAATGTTTATTAGCAGTGCCAAACCAGCATTAAAGAGTTAGTTACTAGCAGTGTAGAATCAATGTCCCTTTTAGAGTGGATGAAGGCTGGAGTAAGGAGAATCAATACAAAGAAAGGAAAGTGCTTCCTTCCTTCATTGACTGTGAAATAAAATCCACCCCCTAGAAGTAAAGAGGAGTAAAGGGCAGTAGCAACCAAGGATTAGCCATCTAATAATCAGAGATAAAACCCTCACATTTACAATGCGTGCCTCTGACCCAAGCTGTCATAGACAGTGTGTGTGAGAAATCTACTCAGTCATGGATTCCATATATATGACTCTTCTGTTGGCAAATTTTTTTGCAACTAAGTTATTATAGGAGAAGTAAGCCTGGCACATGCTCTGAGGAAACATGCTAGAAAATGTATAAATTTATAATTTAAAGCAAAGTAAATAAAAATAGAGATTTTTAAGAAGGCAAATCCAAAATAGTTTGAACACTGAGAATTACATGCCATTATGAGGCAGAAGAGGGATAACATTTCTCAAATCATTAGTGGAAGGTCTTTAGAATGTACTTGGTAGTTTAGCAAATTGGTAATAGTCTAGGAAAAGAAGTGCTTGGGCCCCCTTCAAATAGATGAAATGTAAGAGAAAAAACCTGTCTAAAAAGAGAAAAATAATAAAAATATGACTGAGAAGAGAAACAATAGGGCCAAATTTACAATAGTTAAAGAATCAGTTACATTCTGAAAGAAGGAAAGAGACAGAGATACTGAGAGAGAGAGAGAGAGAGAGGATAATCACATCCCAATGCAACAGTAGGGTATATTAAAAAAGGGGATTGTCTCTGCAGTCAATACTGAAAGCATGAAAAATGTATAAGCATCAAAGGCATACTTTTGTGTAGTTCTACATGTTAAAGTTCATACTGGGTTCTTACTGTGCCCTTAAGGGTACAGAATTGAAAACAAAAACATATCAATAACAATTTTAGTTCAGGAGTCTGTTGGGCCATTTTCCAGGGGAAGCATACAAGGGAAAATGAAAAACATCATCCAGTAGGAGAATTTCATAAACCAAACAGGTGCCAGGTCAGGAAGCTGTGCTGTGACATAGGCTTAAAGCAATTTTGGAAGATTTTTGTGGATAGTGCAATACAGAGAGAAGAGCAGGAACCAAGAGGAGCAAATAGAGAAATTAAATAAATAAATAAATAAATAAATAAATAAATAAATAAATAAATAAATAAAATCTTTAAACATGCATTTGCTTGTATGAAATAAGGGCCCCTCTTGGAATATTTGGAGAAAAGTACTACTGCACAATAAATTTTAAAAACATAAGAAGACTATTTTACTCTCTAAGGGAGAGAATGATATAATTAAGTGAAATTTGCCCCTGGAAATGAGATAGTCCAGTTCTGCAAATTCTTGTTAAGTGAATCCTCCCAAATAATTAAAGTTGGTAAATATTTAAGGACTCTCATACTGATTATATTGGTGATGAATTAAAAATAATATTTCTATCCCAGTTTCCTTACTAGTTTATATCTTTCCATCAAATATCATTATATTAAGGTAAGAAACAAGGATAACTAATAACAGCTAGTGAAATTGCATTCAATCAATGGTTTGTGGAAATGAGATCTATATAGTGAAATATAGCCATTACTATATCTTAAATTCTCCAATTTTTCTCTGAATTTTTGGAGGATTGGAATACATTATTTTTAGAATTTGAAATGATTCTGGGGATGCTGAGTTATCTTTGTCCCTGCCTGATGAAAACATCTCAGGCTGTACAGTTCAAGAAGGATGCACAATTTTTCATCTTTGAGGGCCAAACAACATACACTCTCCGAATGGCAATAGATTAGTTAGCTGAATGTTATAGTTTAAAATAAAAAAGACTGAACATCTGGAAATAATTCAGATTTTTTTTTCAGTGGCTTAACAAGGGGAAATATTATCAAAGATTCCCAGCACACAGTGCTAATAAAAAAGTAAATTGACCAGTTTTCTACAGACAATCATCCCTATTGTCCCCACCTATGGAAGAACAGTACACTGTTCTGTTTTGATATGCCACTGCTTGCCTCTGTTACAGTAGGCAGCTGGTTAGATAGTAACCAAAAAGAAAGTGCAGCTTCAAACACACTCCATGGAATGGCTGCATCCTCTACCAAATGGACATTAATCTCTGAGTAGGCTGGAAAGACCAGTTTTCCAATCTCCCCAGGGAACAACTGGCCCTTTCCCCCAGATTAATGGGGCAGGGGGAGGGAAGTGATAAACAATGAGGAGGAAATTCCTTTGCTGGGCACATGCACAGTAGAAGCTAAAATAGCACAGGGGCAAGTCTTTCTAATAAGTTCATGTACAGAAGCAAACTTATGAGGCATGTACAGTGGAAGCCAAAATGTCAACCATAAAGGGGACGTGATGAGCCTGAGTAAATCTGGAGAAAAGACTGCATAGGATAAGGTTCAAAACCCAGAAGATCCAGGAAAGGGATTAGATAGTTTGAAAGAAAGCCTACTCCCACTCAAGCTGAAGGAAACATAATCAAATCTTAATAAAGGCCAGAGGAACTCTCTCTCTTCAGCAGCTGCGTGGACCAAAGCACAGGGCAGATCGCTAGCCAGGTAGGAACAGATACTCAGCTAGACTATTGGAGCATTGTATGATGGAAAAATGGCAGGTCTGCTCTGGGTCCTGGCACTTTTCCTGGGCTTGGTAGGCCCAAGTACAGGCCTGCAGCCCCAGAAGCTGGGATTCTTCCACAGCAAGACAAAGCTGAACCACCTGGTCATGGATGAGACATTGTTTGACCTCTTCCTTTGTTTTCACTCCAATGAATCTTACTGAAATACTTCAAATCCTCCTGTGTATGTATCCCTGACATGCATTTCCTATGATACCATGGAAGAATCCTATATCCTCCAGTAACATCTACAATAAAATTTTAATTCTGGATGCTTTGCCCAAAGTCTTTTTTCATCATTCTTATATTCTTCTATCCTGTGTCTAATGTGTTTGGACAGAATCTCATATTTACTTAGCCATATTTCATAAGTGCTAGTGGTCCCTGCATTAAAAGCTATGTATGTAGTTCATACACTATTTTTCTAGGACTATTTAGATAAAGCTTCTGTCAATCTCTCAATTGCTCAATTTGATTAATGCGATTTAGGTAAGTGGCCTTGTATATGCATATATTCAATAGCATCTTGTAAGCCTTCAGAGATAACCTGTAAAATCAGAAAGCATAATTGGCTCACCTTGAATTTCTAATTTCATTTGTTTTTTAATTTCTCCCTCCTACTAATCTCAAATTTATTTTGGGGCATCTCACTGATTTTTTATGGAGTTTTCACTCTTAGGTTCATGCATTTAGCTAAGTTAAGACAAATAGTGATTTTTTTTAGCAGGACAAACAACTATTGCAAAAGTGGGCATATGTTATGAACTGAATATTTGTATATTCCAGCTAAAATTCATATGTTCAAAGCTAAGCCCTAATGTGATAGTATTAGGAAGAGGGGCCTTTGGGAGGTAACAAGATCATTAAAGTAGAGCCCTAAATGAGAAGAGACCAAGGACCTAGCCATGTTGAGTTTACAAGAATTTGGCAGTCTGCAATGTGAAGGAGGATCCTCACAAGAACTCAACCACACTAGCAACCTAAACTCAGGCCTCCAGAACTAAGATAAATGAATTTCTGTTGTTCATAAGACACCCAGTCTAAAGAACTGTGTTACAGGAGCCCAATCTGATTAAGAGTATGCAATATCAAATTTAATGAGTCAAAATTTTTGTAGAGAATGCACACCAACAGACTTTTGTTCTTTTCCTAGATATGATCTTGAAAGTATACACACCTTAGATCTCTTGCCAATCACCTTGTGATGAAGAGTAGCTGAAAGTTATCTTGATTTCATTCTCTAATTATGAAGGTGGCTTTCATCTACAATTCACCAAAATGTTCCCTTTTACAGTGAATTACCCTATTATAAGGTAGTCTGACCTCAGAAATGCACTACAATTGTCACTGTTTCTACCTTTTTCTTCTGCTACTTTTCCTTAGTGCTACCTAATTTTGTAATTAAGGACAGCTTTGGCTCTCACACATGGTGAAATTAGCCTTCTACAGTTTCATGGATAGTGACAAAGTACATCAGACATTTGGGTAAAACCAAAGGACTTTACAATTAACTTATGGCAATAACAGCAGATAGTGTTAGTATTTTTACCTTTCTGGAGCTCCAGTTCCCACAAGACAACATGAAGAAGAAAAAGTTATGTCTTCACATGAGTCCTATAATGCAATTAGGCATTATACGAGAGGAACCCTGAGCATGAGCTGAATCTTTTATAATAGGCAATAAGTAGAAAGTATGCCTAACTTTTGACCTGGAGGCTGGCACTGCCTTGATTATTCTGAACTGTAAATGAATCTGTCCTTTTCTCTAAAAGGAGAATCTGTTTCTCTTTTCCAAAACTGTTAACTATACAAACATATTTGACAAGACAATTCACAACAAAGATATTCAGAGACTCTACTCATAAGACATACAGAAATGCCTGGCTGGTATGGCTCAGTGGATTCAGCACCAGCCTGTGAACCACAGGGTCTCTGGTTCAATTCCCAGTCAGGGCACATTCCTGGGTTGCAGGCCAGGTCCCCAACAAAGGGTACATGAGAGGCAACAGCACATTGATGTTTCTCTCACTCTCTTTTTCCCTCACTCCCCCTCTCTAAAATAAATACATAAAATCTTTTTTAAAAAAGACATACAGAAATGTAGAAGATGCACAGAAAATCATCTCACAACATGGGTGAGTAGTCCAGGTCTTTCTCTTGTCCAGACCTCAATTTCCATTTGCCATTACCCCACTTCCTTAGGAGGCATATTTGTGATTCAATCATGACACTTTACAGTTGGGTCTCATATCAATAGTCTGGCAAAATTTACTTAGCATTCTCTGTACATTACTTCATTCAATTCTGCAATAAAAAGTGGAAACTAAAATAATTTCTGGATATGTAAAACATCCTAAAATTATTTTTGAAGAATTTTCCACTTTAAAAACATTGAAAAAATTAAAATCTTACTTAAAATTGAATGAATCTTTGTAATACTCTATTTAAGAAGGACTCATTAACTTTTTTTTTCTTTTTTGTTGATTTTTGAGAGAGAGAGAGAGTGATTTATTGTTCCACTTATTTTGCATTCATTGGTTGATTCTTATGTGTGCCCTGAGCAGAGATTGAACAAGCAACCTTGACATATTGAGATAATGCTCAATCTCAACTCAACTACCCAGCCAGAGCATCCTCTCAATCGCTAATGGGTTTAGCAGTACTCAGGGGATTGGTACTGCTCTATTTTCCCCTAAAGAGATTTACTTTTTTAAACTTACATTAGTATTAAATATTCAAATTTTATGTAACCTCAATATTATTTTTGCCAAATACAACATAAATAGTGTATTTTCTATGCTAATGATTACTGTTGCAAATAAATAGCCCACCTGATTATGATGGTATGAATTATATTATAAAATAATTTTGTTTCACTAAGGTAAAATTTATTTTGTCCATGTTTATTTAACTATTTTTCTGTTAACAGAGTATTGCTACATATTTTGGAATGTGCACCAAATTCCAATGTGGGTACGGAGAGATTTCCCATCAATATCAAGTAATTCTTAGATACCAGCTGGGAATCCTATAATTCAACTCAGTTGTGATACCATCTTCCCAGAGATAACATCAAATCCCACAAATGAAGGACTCAGTTCCACAAGACTGTCCACCCCCACACTTCAGATGCCAGTAGCAAGCCTAGCTTGTCACCTGTGCTTTGACCAGCTGGCTATAGATTGGAGGTTCCAATGACCTCCTCCTTGGGTTTGATTATTTGTTATGTGACTCACAGAACTCAGAGAAACACTTCACTTACTACATCACCAGTTTATTATGAAATAATGTAACTCAGAAACAGTCAATTGAAGAGATGTATAGGGCAAGATATGGAAAAAGGAAGAGAAGTTTCCATGTTCTCTCCCCAAATCCCCATGTGTTCAACTCAGAATTTCTCCTAATCTCTTTCCTTAGGTTTCTTATGGAGGCTTCATTACATATGTATAATTAAATCAGTGGTCGTTGGGGATTGATTCAGTATCTAGCCTCTCCTCAGAAATATCAGGGGATCATTTTACAAAGTATGTGATTGTCTAACTATAATGCTAAATAACTGAAACTAATACAAAATAATATTGAATGTAAATTATAACTGAAAAAATAGAATTTAAGAAAAGAAGGTAAATCAAAGGCCCTAGAATCACCTGACTTTACATCTGCCTGTTGCCGTGTGTTCAGTGATAACCAATTTTTCCTTCCCATAGCCTCATCTTCTTTGTCTCCCTCACTTGCAACTTATACATTTATCTTGGGTTGCCTGTTTTCCATTCTACTGCAGACAGACTCACTCATGAAGTACAGGGGATAGTTGTTGACAAGTCCTATGACTGTTCTACACCCCACCCCCAACTAGCGATCCAAAAGAAAGAGAAACCATCATTATTAGCTCTAGATAATATTTTATGGAAGGTTTGTTTATTGTTCTGTTTCTGTTGTGTGTGTCTCCCTAATTGTAGGTCATGGGTTACAGTTAGGTCTTTCCAGTGGGAGAGATGGGTCCCCAAAAGAAAAAGGTCCGTTGAATAGACCAAAATACTCAATTCTCACCACGTTGCCTATATACATGCTTCAGGCAGGCTCTTCTAGGCATCAGGGATACATTAGTGAACAAAACAAATTAAAATCAGTGCTTGCCGAAGCTTGCATTATAATGTCTATCTATGTTTGTGTGTGTGTGTGTATTGGGAATGTGGACAATAATAAATACAATAGACAAGTAAATTTTCTCTGTAAAATAATGATACTATGAAAATTCTAGCTAGCCTCAAACAATGATAGGAAATTGCTTCATGGCTGTTAAATCTCTATGTAAAATTATACCCTCAACAACATCTGATGAATGAGAATGTTAAAATTGCAAAAAAAAAGAGTAGAATAGAAATCTTATAAAATATCTCAATATCACAAATAGGAAGAAGAAAGTAAAATCCAGAGAATTTTTGTAGAAAGTCAGGGAAGACAATTTCCCATAAATAACTAAGTAATACCACTGCCCCAGAAAGAAAATTTTAAAAAAAAGTAGAATTTATTCTGGGAATGCAATGTTGCTGCAATATTAAGAAATCCACTAATATCATATATTATATAATAAACCTAAGATAACAATTCATATGATTATCTTCATAAAGCTTGATAAGTCCTTTAATATAATCAATAGTCATTCCTGATAAAACCTCAAGAAAGTAGAAATAGAGACTACTATTGCAATGTGATTTGATATATATAAATATAAAAATGCTTTTACATATACCTTACATACATATACATCTTAGTTCTGAGGGCCATTATGTCAACTATTAGGGAAACACTAGAGACATGTAACAGAGCTTTTGGCCACTGCAGTTAAAATGAAGACTACTAGGCATGAGAATGTAGAGAAAAGGTGTTTTTTTTATTACTCCTTCATCCCAATGTGTCATCTTTTTTCCCCTTCCTGTTTTTCCCTCTAGTCCAAGAAGGGACAAATTAGAACTCTTGAAAGAGAAAGGCTTTGGCATTGACTTTGTTCTTGTCATTAGGATCTCACTTTTCACTACAACTGCAATACATTTTATGAAAGCTGTCTTCCTAAACAAGATATCCTTCTTTAAGAAGTTGGATCCAGCTACTGAAATTATAACTTTTTGTATGTGTAGTAGTATTTCTACAACAATGAAATCGAATTATGTGCAGGGTGCTAGTTAATGGAGTTCTTAAAGAAATAGTTAATAAAGTGATATGATCAAATGTAAGTCATAAAAATATCTTCTATCCTATTTCAGTCTTCCTGGTGCAAGAGAACACTAAATAAGGTGGTTGAGGAAAACACTAAAAAGAATATTACTGACATAAATATGTGATCCTTACATGAGGTTACTGAATCTTTTGATATGAAAAAAACTAAGTTGAACACTTACTTTCTTGAGACAGTAGGAAAATTACTATTGTGAATTTAAAAGGTATGTATTCAAATATGAATAAACAAAAAATGAATGATATTGAGAAATACATAATTATATTTTACTTTAAGTACCCCTCATCATATTTGTGACATTTTGAAGGAAGGATAGTTACATTTAAGGATTACTGAATTTCCTTTTCCCAACATTTATTACATTGTGCAAATAGTTTTGTAGCTGCATATCGATTTTTTCAACTACCATGAACTTCTTAAATAGGTTTTGCAGAGATTTTGCTTGTTTGTTTTTGCTTTGTTTTGTTTCATTTTACTTATTTTTAATTACTTATTTAGCTTTGAAGCTAGTGGTAAGCTTTGCTGTTACCCCTTTTTTAATTGCTCTTTTATTGTTATTGAGCCTGAAAGACATCATAACAGTTTTGATGATTTCAGAAAAAGACATTTGTTATAAAACTGACATTCATCTTAACGTGTATTGAGATATTGTGATCACAAATGAATGTGAAATAGTGTTTAAAATGGCAACACTATCTCTTTTATTTCTTCTTTTAAGATTCACAGGTGCATTTCTGTTCAGAACAGTTCTTGAGCATTGTGCATATTTTCTCCTTAAAATGTAGAGTTTGAATTGCTAGTTATTTCTCTTTTGTCTTCACTGTACCTTTATTTTCCCTGTAATAATGATTTAAAATCAGATTACAGATCACAGTGTGTTCAGAGAGAGCCACCAACACCAGGAAGGCGTGTCTCCAGCCATTCCAGTTTCATCTGTAGCTCACCCAGGCTTTCAGAGCATGACATGCAAAGCACACAGGCACCTACACATCTCCCTGCTGTGGAGATCAGGCTGCACATTACAACATTACATTTTCTTCATTTAAGAGACAAAGAGAGAGAAGAAAAGAGAGACAGAGAGCAAGGTAATTTATTTCTTCATAAATTTTCCCACACTAGGGAAGAAGGGTTAGCTACTTAATAACATTAATACACTGATTCTGGTCCTCTCCCAGTAAACCCACAATCATAGTGGTCCATTACTTTATATTGCACCCTAGGAAAATTACAAAAATTTTGGGTTTTTTAATACAAAGGGCATATATTGTGTGTTGTAATCTATATCCAATGTGAAAGCCTTGTGAAGAATGGTGTATTTGCCTTATTCCTAATTTAATGAAAACAATTTTTGTGTTTTACAGTTAAGCATGATGCTGCTTGCTAGCTTTTGGTGTGTGAGTATGAATGCTTGTGTGTGTATTTTTCCTCACCTCTCCATATTTACCCCACCGTGAAGCCCCTGATAACCACTTTTCTACTATGTTTCTGGGTTTCAGTTTTTTAGAGTGCACATGTAAGTGAAATCATGTGGAATTTGTTTTTTCTCTCTGACTTATTTCACTTATCATAGTGTCCCAACATCCATTCATGTTGTTGCAAATGGTAGTACTTCTTTCTTTCTCAAAGCTGAGTAATATTTTATATATATATCTCCCTTAAATCCTCTTTATCCATTCATTCAGTGATGAACAGTCAGGTTATTTCTTTATCTTGGATATTGTGAATAATGCCAATGAGCACAGAAGTACCACTATCTCTTCAATACCCTGCTTTCATTTTCTTTGGATATATCTCCAGACATGAGACTACTGGATCTTGTGGTAGTTGTATTTTTAATTTGTTGAGGAATGTCCATTCTTTGTTTTATACTGGCTACATCAACTAACATTCACATTAGCAGTGCACAAGGGTTCCCTTTCTCCACATCCTTGCCAACACTTCCTTGTCTTTTTGATAACTGCCATTGTAACAGGTATGAGGTGACATCTCACTGTGGATTTGATTTGCATTTCCCTCAGTTATTCTAAATACCTTTTCATGTACCTGTTAGCTGTGTGTGTA
This sequence comes from Desmodus rotundus, assembly GCF_022682495.2. Taxonomy (NCBI): domain Eukaryota; kingdom Metazoa; phylum Chordata; class Mammalia; order Chiroptera; family Phyllostomidae; genus Desmodus; species Desmodus rotundus. The sequence continues at coordinate 57,651,765 of NC_071399.1, read as the reverse complement.
TCTTCTTTGGAAAAAAAGACTATTAATTTGCACAAAAATACAAGTATTGCTTTTTTTTCTATTGTTATATGTCTTTTTTAATGTAGCTTGGATATTAACCCCTTATCAGGTACATAATTTGTAAATCTTTCCTCTCCTTCAGTAGTTTACTTTTTTAATGTGTTGATGGTTTCTATTTCTGAGCAGGAAGGTTTTTCGTTTGAGCAAGTCCCACATGTTTATTTTTTATTTTAAGACCTTTGCTTCCAGCATCAAATCCAAAATATCACTGAGGAAACAGATGTCAAGGGCCTTACTGCCCATGTTATCTCCTAGACATTTTACAGTTTCAGGTCTTACATTCAAGTCTTTGATTCACTTTGAGTGGAATTTTATCTATGGTATAAGATAGGAGAACAGTTTCATTCTTTTGCATGTTGCTATCCAGTTTTCTCAACACCATTTCTTGACGAGACTATCCTTCCCTGTTTTATATTCTTGGTTCCATTGTGGCAAATTAATTGACCATATAAATGCATGTTTATTTCTGGGCTCTGTATTTTGTTCCAATTATCCATGTGTCTGTTTTTATGAAAATGTGTCACTACTTTGATTACTACAGTTTTGTAATATAGCTTACAGTCAGCAGGTGTGATGCCTCTGGGTTTGTTCTTCTTTCTAAAGATTTGTTTTGACTATTCAGGGTGTTTTGTCAATCTTTAGAAATTTTAGAATTGCTTGTTCTATTTCTGTAAAAAAAGTTATCTACATTTTTATAAGAATCTGTAGATTGTTTTAGGTAGTATGAATGTTTTAACAATTATCAATTGTTCCAATTTATAAGCATGGGCTAGTCATCTTTACATACATAAAGTTTTACTTCAAATTTCCTATTTGGACTCTTTTATATATTTATTTTATTTTACTGTATTTACTTAATTTATTTAATTATTTACTTATTTATTTTTCTTAATTGTCTGACTAAGTATCCCAATACCATGCTGACTGAGGGTGGTGAGTGTGGGCATCCTTGTTTTGTTCTCAATCTTAGAGAAAAACTTTTAGTACTTTACACTCGAATATTATATTAGCTATAGGCTTGACATATATGGCTTTTAATATATTTTGTTTCATTCTCTCTATACCCTGTTTATTGAGATGTTTTTCTATACCTTTTTCCCATTACTTCTAAAGGTTTTTTGTTTGTTTCTATTATTTTTTTCTTTTGTACTTTATTTCTAGAACATATGCCAAATTTTAACAGATCATATTTTATATCAATGGCGATATGAAATGGCAATTTGTGCTGACATTTCATAATCATCTTTTTTAACTAAACCACTATGTGTGTGTATATGCATGTATAAAATTGTTGTTCAACTACAGTTACCCCATTTTCCTCCATTACTCTACCCTGCCCTACCGACACCCACCTCCCACATTCAATCATCTCTCTGACTGTTTTCTTTGTCCATGGGTACTTTATACCTGTTCCTGATGACCCTTCCACTTCTTTCCCCCCTTATCCTCCTCCACCCTCCCCTCTGGTCACTGTCAGTTTGTTCTTTATTTCCATGTGTCTGGTTCTATTTTGCTCACTTGTTTGTTTTGTTGATTAGGCTCCAATTATAGGTGAGATCATATGGTATTTGTCTTTCACTGCCTGGCTTACTTCACTTAGCATAATATTCTCTAGTTTGATCCATGCTGTCATGAAGGGTAGGATCTCCTTCTTTTTTTCTGCTGCATAGTATTCCCTTGTGTAATGTACTGCAGTTTTCTGATCCACTGATGAGCACTTAGGGTGCTTCGAGCCCTTGGCTATTGTAAATTGTTGGGAACTGCCCTGCCTGGTTTCAGAGGCTGTAACCCCTCATGGTTAAGGCTGAGTCAGAGTTGGGACCATAAGCCACTAAGGAGACAAAGCTTGTCTCCCCGGCAGAAGTGCCACTTCTGCCCACTTCACCCTGCTTGGCCCTGAGCTTGGCCAGTTAGCCAATGACAGGTAAGAATCCTCAAGGGAGGATCAACCTAAGACAGGTTCTGGTCACAGAAGAGGCCCGCAGGGAAGGACTCGGGGGGCTGTGGCAAAAGGGGGTGATGGACCCTCGCCCCTCAGCTTTGAAATAGCCTGAGTCCTCATTCTGTCTGCAAGAAGTCTCCTAATCTCTTGGCTGCCTTACTTCCCTTGCCTGACTTAAGCCTGAAGCAATAACAGAGGGCAGTGCAGTCCTGTGCTGGGAGGGGCAGATTCCCTGGGGAATCAGGCCTAAGAAAAATACATACATTCCTGTGAAAGCTACTTAATTTGTACCCTCAGTTTAAGAGATAAGGGTCCAGACCTGAGATGAGTCTGGCGCCTAAAGTTTTATGGCCCTCTAACTAATTGGCTGTAACTCAGAATAAGCCCTCAGAGTTCTCTGTAAATCTTGTATTGTTTAACCCTTACTGTCTGACAATGATTGATGAGCTTTATCTGTATTCCTATGCGAATGAACCTAATAAAAGCCCCTGGAGAGAGAGGCTCGGGGGGCCCTTCTCCCCTTGAGAGAAATGGCCACCTTTCCTCCCCAAGCAGATCATGTCTTGGTAGTCTTTTTCTTTGTCCGTGGCGGAACCTGGGGGGCTGCGTTAAAGCCCCTCGACAGTAAATTGTGCTGCTATGAACATTGGGGTGCATAGGTTCGTTTGAATTGGTGATTCAGGATTCTTAGGGTATAATCTCAGTAGTGGAATTGCTGGATCAAAAGGCAGTTCCATTTGTAGTTTTCTGAGGAAATTCCATACTGTTTCCCATAGTGGTTGCATCAGTCAGCTTTGCCACCAATAGTGCACTAGGGTTCCCCTTTCTCCACATCCTCTCCACCACTTGTTGTTTGTTGATTTGTTTATGATGGCCATTCTGACTGGTATGAAATTGTATCTCATTGTGGTTTTAATTTGCATCTCTCTGATGCTTAGTGACACTGAACACCCTTTCATATGTCTCTGGGCCCTCTGTATGTCCTTCCTGGAGAAGTGTCTGTTTAGGTTCTTTGCCTATTTTTTAATTGGATTGTTTATCTTCCTGATGTGGAGTTATGTGAGTTCTTTATATATTTTGGAGACCAGACCCTTGTCTGAGGTATCATTGACAAATACATTTTCCAATATGGTTGGTTCTTTTCATTTTGCTGATGTTTTCTTTAGCTGTGCAGGAGCTTTTAATTTGATGTAGTCCCATTTGTTTATTCTGTACTTTATGTCTCTTGCACTAGGGGACCTATTCATGAAAATATTGAAAGACAGATACCACATGATCTCACCTATAAGAGGAACCTAATAAATAAAACAAACAAATTAGAAAAATAAAACCAAAGGCATAGAAACAAGGGATTGACTGATAGTGACCAGAGGGGAGGAGAGAATGGGAGAGGGAGGAAAGAAAGGGAAAGATCTAGTGAGGGAACAGGTATGGATGACCCATGGATATGGACAGCTAGTGGGGATTGGCTGTAGGAACAAGGTGTACGTGGGGCAGGAGAGAGCAACAGGGAAAAATTGGGATAACTGTAGTAGAAGAACAATAACAAAATTTGATGTTTAATTAAAAAAGATGTATAAATAGGTAGTTACCAAATATCCATGGGGGTACAAAGTACAGTAAAGGAAATGGAGTCAGCAAAAAAACATGCATGACCAATGAGCATGAACGGTAGTGGAGGGACTGCCTGAGGGAGTTGGGGATACTGGCTGGAGAAGGGCAAAGGGGAAAATCAGGACAACTGTAGTAGTATAATCAATAAAATGTAATTTTTTAACAAATTGTGTTGAATAAATAATATACTCACATTATTTGAACACAATTGAAAGAGTTCAAAATAAATAAATAAAATAAAAATAACAATACAACAGAGGATTTGGAGGACATAAGTTTGGGGCAAGTACAAGCAAAGAGAACAGTGACAGCATTGAGCAAGCCTGGGAAACAGTTTTACTAGTGGGAAATTAACATTAAGTGAGGAAGAGAAAACTGACAATGGCCATTAATTGGAAATACATATGTATTGGGAATACATGTAAAGCATTACCTTTTTAAAGTGATATATGCATTCTTAACTGAGTCAAGGCATGTTATTCTTTTAGAAATACCCAGTGATCTTTTTTGTTTTTTGCTTCTTCATTGTAATAACAAATAATAATTCCTCTGTTATAATTTAATTAAAGAACATTGAGTAATATCATATATATGCATATTAGAGTAAATAATAACTAACATAAAACTTCATTTATAATTTACATATCAACTTTAACTTTTAATTTTAAATAGCAATACTATAGCCATGGAAACACACAGAGAGAAAAATAAATGAAAAACAAATTGGAAATAGTGAAACAGAGTAGGAAGTGAAAATAGGAGAATGTGAGTTATTGGTTTACTTGGAGCTTTCTGAAATATTAGATAAATGACCCTTGGCACTCTCTGCTTTATTCCTGGATTGAGAACTTCAGATTATTACTCTCACACAGCGTTTGAAATGCTAAGAAGATGCTTTCCATGGATGAAAAAATAAAAAGCATTATTTTTTTTCACACAGGTCCGAGCACAATGTTCTTTATACACATAATAATTTATTAAGATACTCTGGAAACACATAACTGTTCATAACTAGACTTGCTATGCTTCTCCATACACATCAAAAATATAAAAATTAACTTTATGATCAAACACTAATTTTTACCACTATAAAAACTGAAATAAAGCTAAATATGAAACATTAAAATTGAATACAACATAAAGTCTAGGATTATAGAAATGAGAGATTTTATCACAGATCATCTCATTTTTTTCCTCCATGAAATTAAATAATCAAATTATTATTTTAATCTACAAAGTAGAAATTTGTCCATATATTGACTATTCATTTTTTCCTGTGCTACATACTGCCAAAGGGAATAAAACAAAGTCTTGTTCTTATGCAGCTTATGTACATATCCAGTGGGAAAAGACAGATGGTGGACAGATAAACAAATAAAAAGTCACTATGTGGTTAGGTAATTATTAGGTGCTTCAAAGTCAATAAAAACACATGGGAGATAACATAAAGAGATAAAGAGTGGAGATTAGCATAGTTAAACAGGCATTAAATCTGAAATGGATGAATATTGGCATCCTCATATTGTTCAAGCTTGTGTATTACATTGAGGGTTCACATAAGGCCTTTCTTATATGGTAATTGAGTGAGGTCAAAGAGGTCAAGAAGACCTTTTAGAAATTTCTCTGTAAGTAATTTGGATTATTACTCAAACTGTAATAAAAAGCCTTTGAAAACTCTTAAGTGGAGATGTGAGGTAATTACTTATATACTTTAAAATAATGACTGTGGTCAAGTTGTTAGGTTATTTTAGTGGTGTAGGTGAAAGATGATGGTTGGTTTTGACCAGAATATTAACAAAAGAGGTATAAACTGAGAGAATAAAAGGTTCATGTTATGGGTGGAGCAGACAGAATTATTGTTGAAAGGAATGTGAAAAGTGAAAGCAAATGAAGAGTTAAAGATGACTCCAAGTTTAGGGATCTGAGTTAATGAAGGTAACACTAAATTTGGAAATTTTGACTATAGAGCAGGTTTGGGATTGGGATTTAGAATTATATTTTGTCATATTAAGATTATATGAGTCTTGAGATCATAGAGGAAGTTTGAAATTGAGAGATACATATAGGGAGATCATCTTCGTATAAATAGTATTTGAATTTATTGCCTTAGGTGAGTGGGTCTAGGAAGTGAGTCTTGATAGAGAAGTTGACTGGGCTTATGGCTCAACAAAACAGAAAAAAGAAATGTGAGGGCCACTTAGCAAAGACTGCCTGAGGAGAAACCAGAGAGGAAGGAGAAAGGTGAAGAGAGGCTAATTTTAAATGGAGATCACATGGAGGGTTATCAAAAGGGGAGCAGGAAGGGGAGAGTGGAGGGAAAGGTACAGAGAATAAGTAGCATAAATGATAGGTGGAAAATAGACAGGAGGAGGGTAAGAATAGTGTAGGAAATGTAGAAGCCAAAGAACTTATAAGTATGACCCATGGACATGAACTATAGCGGGGGGATGTGGGGGGGGGGTGGGCAGGATGGAGTGGAGTGAGGGGGGGGAAATGGGACAACTGTAACAGCATAATCAACAAATATATTTAAAAAAAGAAAAAAGAGAGAGGCTAATTTGTTCAAAGGCAAAGGCATGTATCATTCCATATTTTTCTCTGAACTTTGAAAAATATTAGATATTTATATACTTCAATATAGAGAAGTTTTCCTTGCAATTAAAAAATAGAGATCTTAAACTGTAAGAAAAAGTGATATGAATTACGCAGGGTTACATTTATTTAAATGCAGTCCAGTGCAGAAATTATATAAGTATATATTTGTAATATATAGTGTACAGTGGCACAAGGAAGGAAGACGTCCTATTACAGTATACTTTTAATCAATCTACTAGTTGAATTCTTTTAATCCACATGGTTTGTCCTCTTATTTCATTCTTAGATCTCCCTGATAGGAGAATTTACCTTTATTTGGGCTTCCTTCCACCCCTTCTCTCTTTACACAAACTAATGTAGTTTATAAAGTTAATGGTGCTGTGTCTGTAAGTCTTCATCAGTTAATAAACATGTTTCAAAACAGAGCAGAAAAACTGATCTTTCCATGCCTATGTTAATTCCAAACTTATTTCAACCTATGTGACTAAATATTAATGGATCACAATGTTGAAATTAAAAGAAAGAATTAAGAACAGAATCCTGAAAAATAATTCTGAACTACTCAGTTTGGATGCCCAGCACTGTTAGCAACACTCAAACTTATCTTCACGTGATTTGTATGACAGTGATGTTTCAGATTGGCTATATGTTTTGCTTTCAAAACTGTGTAATGAAGTGGGCAAGAGAGAAATAACACGATATGAGACCTGAGAAAGGAGCATTGTTTTTCCTCATTTGATCTTGTTTACTTAAGGAATTTGACTTAATGGCTTTAAGACTCAGTTCCTTAAAGATGAAAATGAAAAACTAAACAGGATTATATCTGCCTTTAAAATTTAATGTGAGTATGTAATAATGGCCTGTAGACACTAAAATACAGCAAAATATTTTATAGCACTTGCTAAATGAATTTGTATTCAGGCACATGTTTTGAACCATACATATGAGATTTCATATAATAATGAGCGAAATACCAGTAAGGTTCTCTTCACATTTGACCAGAAAAAGCCTGAGTTCTTTCTAGTTAGGTATGCATTTCTTGTCAGTAGGTCATTGCTTACAGCAGCATTTGCAGATCCCATAATGATGGCTTACAGCCTTTCTTGAAACAGCCACTTTTGCTTTTATGCTATTAATTTATAAAGCAAGTAAAGTACAGGTGAGTTCATTCTGGTGTTTTTTGTTATTGAGAACATAATAGGTTTCTCTTCTACATATGAGAGCTCTGAGGAAAGCAGTTAAAGGTCTGCACTAACTTTATGATAATAAAAATAATCCATAAAGACCAATAAAAGAAACAGAAACTGCATACATTTAAGTGACTCAAGTATATGCTCATGTTCCCTTGAAATACTGGATAAGTATAAAATTAGTTGTTTTGGTTTTATTTTATTATACTAGCACAATCTCCTCAAAATGTCACCCAATTATTTCACATGGTAAAACTAAACACTGGGTACAAAAGGATATACTGAAAATTACCAATGCTTAAATGTATAATTTGGAACTGACAAAAATATTGAGTGTTAAGGGATCGTTCAAACATTGAAGATTTTATTTTATTTTTAAAATATTTTAAAATTTATTTTTATTTTTTAAAGATTTTATTTGTTTATTTTTAGAGAGAGGGGAAAGGTAGGAGAAAGATGGAGAGAAACATCAATGTGTGTTTGCCTCTCGTGTGCCCCCTACTGGGGACCTGGCCCGCAACACAGACATGTGCCCTGACTGGGGATTGATCCAGCGCCCCTTTGGTTCGCACGCCGTGCTCAATTCACTGAGCTACACCAGCCAGGGCAAAGATTTTATTTTTTAGGTTATCTAGGTATTGAATGCATTGTAGGCTTATCATCAAGTCTAGCTCTCTACAGATAAAATATATCTACCAACACTATATTAACTAATGTGAAACAGATAACAGATATACAGAAAGATCAGACATATAAGATAAATATAACTCAATTTTTTCTCTTCATTATTTATTGTTTACATTATTACAGATATCCCCATTTCCCCCCTCTTTGACCACCTCCCTCCCTCTTTACTCTACCCTGCCTCTGGCTCTCATCACACTATGTTCTGTGTCTATGGCTTATAGCTCTTTTTGAATGGAAATTTAAAACACTCTTTGTAAAAGCAGTAGTACTTCTGAATTTTGGAGTTGATTAAAAAGTTGCAGTTATAATTGTGGCAACTGTGACAAACAGAAACACTTTGTTCTCAAAAAGATTTATTCCTTTTATGAAACAAAAATAAGCAACTCTCATAGAGCAGTGATCTACATTATTTTCATCTCATATACTTAAAGAGTGAGTTGGTACTTTGATATAATTTTATGCATGCATATATTTATAAATTATTGGTTTTCTGTGTTTATACTATATGTGTATTCTGAAGAACACTCATAAAAAGGTAAAGATGATAATGAATAAAATACATTATAATTATTATTTTACACTAATTATTTTACTTCTATTAATCATTGTAATTTAATTTTTTTATATTATACTTATTTATTTTTAGAGAGAGGGGAAGGGAGTGAAAGAAACATCAGTGTGTAGTTGCCTCTTGTACCCCCGACTGGGGACCCAGCACCCAGCCTGCAGCCCAGGCATGTGCCCTGATTGGGAATCAAACCAGCAACCTTTTGGTTCACAGACCAGTACTCAATCCATTGAGCTACACCATCCAGGGCTAATTATTGTAATTTTATTTGAGCAACATATTATAGATACATTATTTATGAAATTCTGAATTTAACTCTTTGTAGGTAGAGCAGGTCAAAGTCTAATTCTAACTTCTAGTATTTTGATAGTTGGTTTTAATGGTGATCAGAACAGAGGTACACAGATACATAGATGCAAAGGAAGAAGGTACATTTCTGAAGAGAGTATTTTAAAACACATTTTCAACCTGCTCTATGTATACAATGATGTTTTTGTTTTGAAAGCAGCTCAACTCTTTTTATTAAGTCTCATTAGCTTAAAGGTACATATTGTTCATCATTAAAAAAATCTGCTAGGCTGCATCTGATGAGAGTTATTATGACTTAAAATGTCAGCAAATTTAGAAATGTGTTTTCTATAAAAGAAAAACAACTTCAGTTTAAGTTCAATATCAGATTTCCAGTGAACTTCTCAGTGACAGAAAAGCTTTTAGGCACACTACCTACTATATTACTGATATTGTAAGTAATCTCTTTAATTTGTTATTTTTATAAAAGCAACCATATCAATTATATAGGTTATATTCTAAAATGCACTTGAACAAAAACTAAGAATAAGGTCATAAATTCTCCTTGTGTAATGGGGGACCCCAAGAAATGGGGGAGGGGGAGAGCTGCACCTGAGTCACCCTGGGAGACACATGCTGGACCATGCAAGGGATCTTGGAGGAGGTCATTTAAAAGGAGAGCATGGAAATGCTGCCTCTCTCTTTTTGGTTCTCCCCTCCTTCTGGGCTTTTGGGGGCTGGAGTTTTGCCTGGTAGGTGGTGAGCAGGAGGTACCCCAGTCCCCACTAGTTGGGTTCAATAACACTTGTAGATTTTTTTATTTCTTTAATGAAAGAAGTAAAACACGGCTGTAAGACATATGCCCCCCAGTGAGTGTGTTCCAGAATTGCATAGTAAATGTCAGGATTTGTTGAATTTTCTCATACTTCATCTGAAGTAATGAACATAATTAGAAGTTCCAAAAGTTTTACTCCAAACCCCAGTGACACATAGCGCATAAATGCTGGGAAATATTATTTTCTATATTGCATATTATTCTCTGGAGACATTTTTATTTTCTATTTTCAAAACAAAATTAAGTAGGACTTTCATTTTCATACAATGTACCATATTTACCGCCCTCCTGAAACAAACAAACAAAAAACTAGAGGAAAACTTACAGCAGGCCCTGCTTATCCATAGGGATGTGTTCCAAGACTCCCAGTAGATGCCTAAAACTGCTCATAGTACCAAACCCTACGTGTGCTACATTTGTGCCAGTATCTACATACCCATAATAAAGCTTAACATAAATTTGGCACAGTAAGGGACTAATAACACTACATAATATTAAAATAGAACAATTATAACAATACACTATAATAAAAGTTACATAAATGTGATCTCTCAAAATATCTTATTGTATTTTACTCACATTTTAAGGGAGCACTGTACAGCTTCTATTTGGCATATCTGAATTGTCAACATCACTACTCTTGAACTTTGGGGCTATAATTCAGTAAGATAAGGGTTACTTGAACATAAGCACTGCGAGACCAGACAACCAGTCTGGTAACTGAGACGGCTACTAAGCGTGGGCAGCATCTACAACATGGGAATGAAGAACAAAGGCATGGTTCACGTCCAGGCGGGACTGAGCTGGGCTGTGGGAGACTTCATCATGCTACTCAAAATGGTGTGTAACTTAAAACTTAAGAATTGTTTACTTTTGGAATATTCCATTTAATATTTTCTGACCACACCAGACCATGGGGAACTGAAAATGCAGAAAGAAAACTGAGGATAAGAGGGGTCAGTAAAATTCAATATATGAAACATGGCCATCAGACAAAAGACAATGATCCCTGAGACACAAAAAAGTGTTGAGCCCTACCTATATCTTAGCTTACTGAAGGAAGAGCATCTCCAGGCGGCATTTCAAGGAAAGGAAAGGCAGGTGGAACTCCATGGGTTCCTTCTATTAAATAGGTGGAACCAAGAGTCTGAGGAACCCCAAGGTGTTTGAATGTGTAAGGCAGAGTACAAGAGGAAGTTGCACTGAGAAAGAACTCTGCAGTACATGTCCATCAAGTATTTAACAGAGTACTGATGAGCAAGTATGTGTGGGAAAAAAAGAAAAAAAAAACTACCCAACATCAGGGAAATAACCAACTTTAAAAAGATTAGAAAAAACAGTACCTTATGCTCACACAAGCTGAGAAGCATGCCTATTCCTACCACACAAACTAGGAAACATCGTAATTGATAGGGTACTGGTTAGATGATTTTGAAGAGTGTTGCCACGGCAGCAGGACTAATGAACTGTAGAACAGTTTTTCTCAATCAGGGACTGCTTTATTCTATAGGACATTTTGCAATTTCTGGAGATTTCTTTGGTTGTCACAATCGAGAAGGGTTATTTTATAGGCATCTAGTAGGCACAGACTAGATGTCCTAAATCATCTGATAGCACAGAACAGCCTGCCCTCCCCCCCCTTCCACCAGAAAGTATTGTCTGGCTCAAAACGTCCTAGTGTTGAGATCAAGAAACCCTGTCCTAGGTGAAACAGTACTCAGATCTTGCCATTCAAATCTTAAAGTAAACTGAAGTAATAAATTATCCCCCAATAAACTAACCATGCCCATGAACATCATGAATGTTTGTAAAAATACAAAAATAGCCAGTATCCAACAAGGTGAAATCCATAATATTTTGTATACAATAAAAATTATCAGCATATACCATATGATCTCACCTATAAGTGAGATCAAAACAAACAAAAACAAACAAATGAGCAAAATATAACCAGAGACATGGAAATAAAAAAACAGATAGTGACTGGAGGGGAGGAGAGGGGATACTGGAGGAAAGTAGGGAAAGGGGCAAGTAAAGGAACACGTGAATAAGATCCATGGGGATGGACAACAGGGTGGGATAGACTGGGGCAGATGGGGCAGGGGAGAACAATGGGAAAAAATGTGGGACAACTCTAATTGAACAAAAATAAAAAAATAAAAATCATTCTAGAAATTATCAGCATATAAAGAAACTAAAAATATGACCCATAATGAAGTGGAAAAAGTATTCCATTTGAACCAAACCAGAACTGACACACATATTAGAATTAGCAGCAAAAATTCAAGCAATTACTAAAACAGTATCCCATACATTCCAAAAAATTAAGTAGAGATATGGAACTTATAACATTTACCATAATGATTCTAGAAATTAAAACTATAATATATGAGATTAAGAATTTATTTAATGAGAAAAATAGTAGGTTAGCTAGTACAGATTAGTCAATAAATATAAATTGCAATAGGAAGTATGCAAAATAAAACACAAAGAGAATAAGAAATGAAAAATTAGTAGAGCCTGAATGACTTGTAGCATATTTTCAAGTGGTTTTATTTACATTAAATTGGTATATCAAAGAGAAAGATGAGATATATATTCACATACATTAAATATATGAAGAAATAATAGCTGAAGATTTTTCAGATTATTAGAAAACAATAAACCCTGAGATCCAAGGAGGTCAATAAAATCTAATCACAGAAAATATGAATAAAAAATTGAGGTACAAAATAATTAAATTGTTTTAAAAAACAGTGATGAAGAAAAGTCTTAAAAGTACTCAGAGAAAACATATATATCACGTACAGAGAAACAAAGATAAAAATGACAGCCTCCTTTCCAGGGGAAATTATGCACGTGAGAAAAGAGTGAAGCAATAACTTAGTGCTGAAAAAAGTAGTGAAACTAAAATTCTATATCCAATGAAATATAGATACAGATTAGATATATAGGTATAAAATAAAGGCTTTTTCAGGCATATTCAGACATATACAAACTGATTTTATTACCAATGAAGACTCTGACTCCACAGCAAAATCCTACGTGGGATCTTCAAATCTAACCATAGATAATAATTATTTGGCAGTCTTATTACGGGAAAACTTCCTTGCAAAAACAAGATTTGAATTTAAAATGTTAACTCTAATGAATCATGGACATAAATGTAACACTTAAAACCATCTAACCCCTAGGGAACACATAGGATAAAATCTGTGTAAACTTAACTTATATTAAAAATCTTATATATGATAACAAAAAGATAGATCATGAATGCAAAATATTCATAAATTGGACATTGTCCAACTTAAAGGTTCTGTGCTTGGAAGACACTTAAGAGAATGAAAATATAGGGCACATACAGACAGAACATATTTGCATTACATAAATCTGATAAAGGACTTGTACCCACAATCTATAAAGGTCATTGTAAATGTAAAATTCAAAAGAAATATGTTTTTCCTTTAAAATGGGCAAAGAATTACAAAGTATTTAAATGGATATCAACTAAGCACAGGAAAATATGTTCAACTTCATCCGTGTTCTATCATAGTCAAGTTAAAAAAATTCTTCAGATCATTAGAATAATAGACGCATGGTAGAACAATAGATTAGATAGCTAGATAAAAGAGGTGAGTGTGTGTGCGCACGCGCGCGCGCGCGTGTGTGTGTGTGTGTGTGTGTGTGTGTGTGTGTGTGTGTGTGTGTTTTGTTGCTGCTGTTTTACTCTGGATCACTTTGAGCTTTCTGCTTTGTTTGAGATCTGCTCTTGCTGTCTCACACTCTGCTTACCAACACACATTGAGGAAGCCCATCCTCATAAATTGTCCTTCAGGATTACACATCTTTCTGTCAATTTTACAAAGCAGAAGTTGGAAGTTTTTACTATTTCTATTGTTTGGGTTATTTCAAAGAGACGAAGAGAAAAATATTTCATTCTCCAGCTATTTTGAAACAGGAGATCTCAAAAAAGACCTCAACATTAAGGACAATAGGCTTGAGAACAGAGGAATTATGTTCCAGTTAAAGGTGAGATCATATGGTATTTGTCCCTCACCGCCTGGCTTATTTCACTCAGCGTAATGCTCTCCAGTTCCATCCTTGTCGTTGCAAAGGGTATAAGCTCCTAAAAAGCAAACAAAATATAACCAGAGACATTGAAATTAAGAACAATGTAACAATAGCCAGAGGGGAGTGGGGAGGGGTTAGTGGGGAGAGGGGTTTTCAGGAGCTACTATAAAGGACACAAGGAAAAAATCAAGGGGGAGGGTAGAGGTAGGGGAGGGAGGTGGGACTGGCTGGGGTGGGGTGGAGGTTATGGGGAGAAAATGCAGACAATTGTAACTGAATAAAAAAAAATAACAGAGGAATTTAAGGCACTGCCAGTTAGGTTCAGGGATGCACAAGAGAAGGAGAGAGAGTACTGAAGGAATATTGGATTAAAAGTCATTAAATTCAGTCTGTAAAATATTTTTTCAACCAATAGCAAGAACAGCATTTATATTTCAAATAATCTTATAAATATTTTGTGATCTTCTAAATATTTATAAAAATGTATCCCTCCTTCTCCAAGCTTTCAACCATTTATCTCACTGAAGAGTTTAGTCAGAAAGACTATTGAACTTTTTTTTCTAACTTTAGGTTTTCTCTTTTTTAATACATACTCTGTACTTGTAACCAAAAACGTTAGTTCCTTTGCTAAAAATCCTTTATTGGTTTTCCCATTGTTTATAGAATCCTTAAATTTTAAAATACAATTCAAGATATTTACTACACTATCTTTTTTAAGGCCTCCCTCTTCTATTGACTCACACTTGCCCATTCCTATAACAAATATGTGCATGTCCTGACATATATGTCACACTATACTTCTTTGCCTTTAATTACACATTTTTCCTGCTTTAAATCCCCTCAACTATTCTTCTTCCCTTACTTCCTTCATGACTACTTTCAGGTTTCACTCTTTCTTATAAATCTTGACTAAATAGTGCTTCTTATATCACTGCATACCCATGTATGTCTCAATATAAATTATTTGTTATTATTTATCTTAATAGATACCCTATTTCTGAGCTTGGAAAATGTATATACAGTTTTTTTCCTCTGCATCTGGAGAATGGTGATCAGTCAATAGCATGCTTTTCATATTGGCAAGAAACTCTGTTAACATTGGACATAGAGAAATAAATATCAGACTGTATTAATCAAAGACAAATATACTCTACTTGAAAAGCACAGTTTTGTCATATTGTGTAGTGCAAAGACTGTGGATTAAGTGTGATTTAGGCAACACATTGGAAGAAATACCAGATTAGAGAATTTGGTGATGGTGACTGGATATTCATATGTTTGTGTCTGCAAAAGCGAGTCAAGCCAAGGTTAGAGTTGTCCCCCCACCTACTGAAACACTGAGAGACAACTACAATCCCATCATTACCGTTTGCACTAGTGGTGGCACCATAAAAAGGGCAGTTGTGATACCAGAGTGTCACTAATTTGGTTAATATCATAAGAGCAATTTCTTCTGTGTTTTCTAATTAATAAACTAAAACAAATGTTTCATTGTTTTCCAAATAATAAGATAAGGTGAGGCTTGGGTTTACTTATTATTAGTAAAAGGAGCTATAATCAAGCTAGAATTTTTAGAACAAATATAGGAAATATTAATATAGGATCAAAAATAATCCACAGTAAATAAATGGTGTGCTTGCAAAGGCACATTTTTTTTCTGTTACACTTGGTGCTCATGGCTGAAAGGAATGAAACCCATGACCTAGGAAATGTTGAAAATGTCATCCCCTTAGTTTTGTACTTTGGTTTAGGTCATGGTCTTGTTCAGTGATTGCTTTTCTTGATGAGTAGCTTTTAAAAAGAGGTGTCTGGGGAACCGAGCTTACTCTAGAGTTGACATCAACCATGAACCAATGAATCCTATACTCAAGTTAAATAAAACAAAGCCCTCAATGCAACAACATGTAAGTTGTTTAATAGTAAAAGATGGCATTTAATTTACTTATCTCCTTATAATCGATGGAAAATTACAGATGTTAATAATATTTTTTATATTGAGGGGATGTTTCAAACTTTAAATTAAAAATGATAAATGTAGTCTTGAACTTATCAACTAAGTGAGCACAAATCATCATCATCATCGTTATCATCATCATCATCACCATCAAACTAGGCAAGACTCTATTTCCAACAAAGTGTAACCAACAAGTTTATTATTATAATTACTGGTTTATGTTTCTATTAAGAGACAGGATGGTTTACTTAAAATTATAGTGAGATTTGAGAGACTGCTGGTTTAATGTTCCTAGTCTGGCACTTACTTTAGTAAACGAATATTTTAGGACAAGTTCATTAACTTCTCCAAAACCACATTTTTATTATGTAATATGAATAAAAATGTCTACCATAGTTTTTTAAAAGTTTATCATGTATAATGTTTTACACACATACACATATACACACACAGAGAACATAAAGTGTTTCATTGTTTCTGTACTACTTGCATAGTCTTTGTGCTTTCTAGCCTTTGTTCTATAAGGAAGGCAAATATCTTAAAATATGTAACAGCTAAATTATTATGTGAATATCAATATATAAACATTAAAAATCAAGAATGTAAGACTGCAGAAGTTCTTACAGCTATTAAAATCAGTGTGTGGGAACACACGGCCGTGCTTCCTCAGCACGAATCAAACTGTAGACTCAGACTTTCACTCCGACTGTTGACCTTTTGTCAGAAGACTATAATCCTCACAATTCACTCTAAAGAGAAATGTATAAATGTCAGTGAGCCAATTTTTATGATCGGTTCTATTTTTTAAATATAGATTGGGTCATGGTGATCACAAGTTGGTGCCATCTGGCAGCTGTGCACCAGCCTGTGTGAAATAGGGTTTTTATCAGTTTCAAGTTTTAAGTGGACAGATGGTCACATTAAAAAATGACCAGGATGTTTCTTACTAATTGATACCCCTTCTGGGAGATTCAGCTGAAAAACCAAAAACCAAATATATGTTGAGAGTGAACTCCCGAGCCACCCAGGAGGAACAAAGTGACTGTGTATAAGGAACTCTGCATGCGTGTATGACTCTGTATGTATGTCTCTAGATGTGTAACTGTGCTGAGAGTTGAGAAAGGCAGCTACAGTTAGTAAGATTTGTGTTATAAATGTATGTATACATGCACACAACATATTCTGATTTGTATTACTATTGTAATGGCAACAAATAATAATGTAAAACGTTACAATTTTATTCCATCTTTCTAAATAAATGTATAGAATGAAGCAAAAGTAGGTTTACAGTTGTGAGTATGCAAAACATAGAGTTTATTCTTGTATTATTACTTATTAATTATTGTACTATTTCCATACAAACAACTGTAAACCTACTTTTGCCCCACCTGTATTAATATTATCATTATAACGGTTTAATTGTAATCTACTTTGTCAAATTTGTTTTTCAACTTTACCATTACAAGTTTTTTAAATACTAAATTTTGTAATTGAATAAACTTTCATGTTTCCTAACAACTTAGTATCCTTGTAAATAAACAATTAGTTTTGCTGTCGTCACCAAGTTCTCAGTTATAAGAGTGCACTGTGTGATTCCCTATAGACACTAAACCAATTCAGTGCATGAGACTTCTGTCACAATGCTGTCCACAGCCATTTGTCCCAGGAAATACACTTTAGTGTATTTTCAATTTACCTTTAAGGTTTTTTAAAATAATGTATTAGAAGCTGATTACACATAACAAATGATCTTGGAGCCAAATTTCATATGATGATTCTAAATAGGAATACTTCTATATTTCTCAAAAGAGCTACTAAATATAGAAAACTAATTATGATGGTCTGTAACATATAGCATTTCTCTAACTTAATGAACATTTAAATAATCTTTTTAAATGGCACATATAGATTTCTTTAACTAAATGAGATTTAAATACAATTTAGGCATACTTATTGGTTTATTTTAACTCTTCTACATATCACCTAGTACAAAATTACCTTTGGTGAAATAATGAATAATGGTATATCTTCTATTAAGCTGTTTTGGCATCTCAAATAACTGGAAACTTTTGGCAACAATATATTCATATCAAATATCTTAATAATTCTGTGGAATAATTTAGTTTTGGTTTCATTACCACTAAGAAACTTGTGTCAGAAACTTATAAATAATAGGTTTTTCAATATGTACAAACTATAGGCATTCTAATATTTCAAGTGGTATTAGTAGACAGTGCTCTATAAATAAGTACAATTTTAACGGAGATCAGAATCTCCTACTACTATTAAGAAGTATTCAGTCTAGCATCATAAAAAGATTTAAATATATTCAAATTACCTTATAGTAGCTACCATGACTCCAATTTCCTCTGTGTCATGTGAAAGGCCAAAAAAAAAAAAAAAAAAGATTCTTCAGAAGTGTTTACTCTGTTTCAGACATTATGCTAGATGTTTTACATACCAAACTATATTTATTTTTTACTCTTAATAGAAAAATATTAAGGTATATTTTATCACTGGCATTAAAAATTTGGAGATATTGGGCAAATATACAAAATCAGATAGTGAATAGCAAAACCTACCCTGGAGAGAAACTCATTTTTACTACAAAGTTCTCTTTTCTTCATTCTATTTGACAACCTCTAAACTTTTCAAGTAGTCTGCCAAAGAATTATTGACAGTTTGTTTACAGTCAAAGTTGCCAAAACCAAAAATGTTATTAAAGAAGTTATAAGAAAATGATAAACTAACATATCTCTTGGATGTAAGTATAAAACCCACAAATAAATAATAGCAACTCAAATCCAAGAATATATAGAAATACTTATACACCCTAAACAGGTAGGGTTTGTTTCATTTTTCAAGTTAGGTTCAACTCTTAAAAATAAATAATTGTCATCCACCACATCAGGAAATCAAAGAAGAAAAAAATCATATGATATTATAAATTGATTCAGAAAAAGCATTTGATAAAATAGAACTTCACTTCTAATCAGCACTTCCAGCAAACAGTCATGTAGGGGATCATCTTCAACTTGCTAAAAAATGTCTACAAAAATACAGCTAACTTTCTGATTAATGGTGAGAAAATGGCCAATTTTTCATTAAGATCTAGAAAAAAGTAAGGATGTTGTCTCTCACCACTTCTACTTAATAGTACACCAGGGTAACCAAAACAATACTGAGAGATGCAACACTGAAGGACTGATGCTACCTGTTTCAAGACTACTCGAGGGCTATATCAATCAGGAGAGGCTGGTATTGGTGAAAGAACAGACATGTTGATCAAAGAAATAGAATGTAGAGGTTAAAAGTAAAAAAGATAAATATAAAAAAAACCCTGATTTTTGGCAAAGGAACAAAGGCAATTGATTGGAGAAAGGATAATCTTTTCAAAAAATCATGCTGTGAAAATGGACATCTTAGATAACAAAAAGCAAATCTAGATATAGCCCTTATATCTTACACAGCAATTAACTCAAAATATATTTAGATCCAATAAAATGCAAAACTAAAAATCTATAAGAAGAAAACATAGAACAAAATCTATCATTTCTTAAGTTTGGTAATAATTTATCCTTTTTACTCATTTTTAAAAATTTTATTGTTGTTCAAGTACAGTTGTCTGCCTTTTCTCCCCACCTCTCTGCCTACCCCAGCCATCCCTACCTCCCTCCCCTGATTCCACCCCCACTTGGTTTTGTCCATGTGTCCTTTATAGTTGTTCCTGAAAACTCTTCACATAACAACAATAACATTATTCATGAAAGAAAAAATATATATAACTTTACTGTATTAAAAGTAAAACCTTCTGGTAAATACACTAGTAAGAGAATAAAAAGAAAAATCTTCAAACTGGGAAAATATGCAAAAATGTACATCTGATAGGGCAGTAATCCAAAATATACAAAACACACTTAAAACTAAACCTTAAGTAAACAAAGAACTCATTTTAAAAATGGGCAAAAATCTGAACTAATACCTCACTGAAAAGGTATATTAATATAAAACAAACATATGAAAAAATGCTGACTATCATGAGTAGATTGCAAATAAAAACAATGAAGTACTATGGCCAAAACCAAAACCTGACAGGACCAAGTGGTTATGAGGATTGAGCAAGAATAATTATTATTCTTTGTAGATGGTAACACAAATGGTAGTCACTTTGTAAGATAATTTAGCTTTGTTTTTCAAAATTAAACTTTATTTTCCCATATGATTCACCAATTACAATCCTAGCTAGATTTTAAAATTTATATCCACTCAAAAACCTATGAGTGAATATTTTTAAATTTTATTCAGAATCAACCAAACTGAAAGCAATTAAGATATCTCTTAATAGGTTAATGAAGAAACAAAATTTGTGCACACATACAATGGAATATTATTCAGTGATAAAAAATTATGTCACAACTAACAAAAAATGCATGTATGAATCATAAATGTATATCTTTATGTCAAAGAAGTCAGTCTAAAAAAGCTACATACTGTAATGATGACACTTACATGACATTCTGGAAAATGATAAACTATACAGGTGTTACATCAGTGGCTGCCAAGGGTTTGGTGTAGGGTCAGGCAGAACAGATAGATGGAACATAGTTTTTGTTTTCTTTCAGCATAGTAAAATATTCTGTATAGTATTAAATGGTAAATACCAAGCATCAAACATTTGTCAAAATTCACAGATTTTAACAGTTCAAACACTAAATTCTAAGCAGGCAAACAAATAAAAATATCATTTAGGAGGCCAGAGGATTTTGGATGAAATGTAGATGTGACAAAATAATCTAAGTATTTTAAAAAATGTATGAAACTGCTTCACTGAAGGGAATAACCAAATAAAACAGTAACAAGTAAATTTCAAAATAAGTGGAGTCTGTGTGGTTAAAGGCAAAAGGATTGTCCACAGGCACTGTACTTTCATTGATAAAGCCTCCCACCCCAACATCACCACGGGGGCAGTGGTTTATAATCCTAAAACTACTATGCGTGTGTAATAATAAAGTAAATGAATTAAACATGCTGGGAACCAGGATTTTCACTGTTAGAGTATAATGTTGCACATAGGTAAGGGGAATAGACTAGATTACTTTTTGTGGTATAAGACTAGAGTAGAAGATTCAATGTGAATCCATATTTAGCTTAATATTGATATAGATGGTTACATTAAGATATATTAGTAGATATGTTTATATAAGAGATGAAACACAGAGTAGTAGATACACGTCCTTGCTTTGTCACTGAGGGGCATTGAAATAAAAATATTCTAATAATATCCTTGAGCATGTCTATAACTAGGACATGGACTTTTTTACCCCATTTCCTATAAAAAGGAACAAGTGCTTCTAGGACTGTAACTGGACATAAAAAGAATGAGTGTGGAATATCTTGTAGTGCCAGCATGTACACAAAACAAAGGAAAATAAAATCACTTATTCATCAGCAAATGAGTGGATCAAAAAACTATGGTACATTTACACAATGGAATTCTATGCAGCAGAAAGAAAGAAGGAGCTTATACCCTTTGCAACAGCATGGATGGAACTGGACAGCATTATGCTAAGTGAAATAAGCCAGGCGGTGAGGGACAAATACCATATGATCTCACCTTTAAATGGAACATAATCAACAAAAGAAAAAAGCAAACAAAAATAACCAGAGACATTGAAGTTAAGAACAACCTAACAATAGCCAGAGGGGAGTGGGGAGGGGATAGTGGGGAGAGGGGTTTTCAGGAGCTACTATAAAGGACACATGGACAAAATCAAGGGGTAGGGTGGAGGTTGGGGAGGGAGGTGGGATTGGCTGAGGTGGGGTGGAGGGATGGGGAGAAAATGTAATTGAATAACAATAATTTTTTTTTAAAAAACCCTTTTTATTAATTGAGGTACATAAAAAGATACAGAAGCCACCTGAAGGAGTGCCAATGCCAAATCTGATTGACTTGAGCAATAAAGTAGCATCAAAAACAAGGAATGTCAAGAAAATCCTAAGATGATATGAATAATACATGTATGTAGTATCCTCAACAGGATGTTGGAACAGATAAGACACTAAGGAAAAACTAAGGTTCTAAATAATGCATCAGCTTTAGTTAATGAGATTAATCAATTGTTTTTACTAGCTTTGACAAATGTATCATGTCAAAGTACATTAAAAATAAGTAAAACAATATTAATACACAGAAATTATGTATTATCATTGCAATAATTTTAAGTCTAAAGCTGTTATGTAAAAAAATATAAAAAATAAATGTTAAAATGCATATTGATACAATTGTTAAGGTGACCAATATATAAACATAAAAACAATTTAGATATTTAAAATGTAATTAATACAATACAATAAAATAAATTTCTATTGGATAAAGTAGTTTAGGTACACATCCATTTTAGAGCGAAAAAACAAGTGAGCAAAAAGTGATATATATTTAACCTAATATATGGGTTTCAAGATCTGAGAAGAGTATTTTTCAACTTTGTATTTCATCATCCTACATAATGCATGGTTGGTTACTCAGTGATATTTATTGAAATAATGGCTGAATGATTGAATAAGAATATGTTATATAAGCATAAGCTAATACATTAATATTAAAACATAAGATATGACTATAAAATAGTTTATTGCAAATATAAAAATAAAATTTATTTTCTTATTATCTTCTCTTAAAAATAATGTAAGATGGTTTCCTACATAATTTTAAAATAGTTACAAAATTGAAAGCAAGAAAACAGTATGTATTCAAAAAAGTAGTATTTAAGGAAGTGCAAATCAAACCTACAATGAGATATCAACCTAACTTGTTAGAATGTCCATTATCAACACAACAAGTATAATAGTAACAAGTGTATGGGTTGTGGAGAAAAAATAACCCTCATTCACTGCTGGTAGGAATGTAAACTTGTATAGCCAAAGTAAACTTATATAAATTAAGATGAGAGCTGTCATATGACCTAGAAAACTGTCTTCTCGGTATCTACCTGAAAAAATTGAAAACATTTATTATCAAGGAAATATGAGTCCTTGTGTTCATTGCAGCATTATTCACGGTGACCCAGACATGGAAACAACTTAAACCTCTTGATAGATGATTAGGTAAAGAATATGTGGTGTCTACATACAGGGTAATACTACTCAGCCATAAGTAAAGATGAAGTACTGTCATTTGCAACGACATGGATGAGTCTTGACAATATAATGCCAACTGAAGTAAGTCAAACAGAAAAAGTCAAGAATCATATAATTTCATTCATATGTGATATATAAAATTGAAAACAACAAATGAACAAAAACTCATAGAAAAAGACAACAGTATGATGTTATCGGGGGAAGGGAGATGGAAGGGGTAGTAAAAGGTAAAAAGGGTCACATATATGGGGACAGAAAAAGATTTGACTTTGGGCGGTAGGCAAACACTGCAGTGCACTATGCAGATGATGTATCATAGAATTGTAGACTTGGAACCTATATAATTTTACTAACCATTGTCACCCCAATAAATCTAATAAAAGAAAAAAAAGATGGGTGTATGCATCAAATTAGCATATGGCAGGTAAATGACTTTATATCTCCCAAAAGCTACCTGAAAATACATATATTCAAGATTTTTAGTAGATTATTCAATTCACAAACACAGAATTTTTATTTATTTATTTTTTTAAGTATTGAGCTCTGGCTGGTGTAGCTCAGTGGATTGAGTGCCAGCCTGCGAACCGAAGAGTCACTGGTTGATTCCCAGTCTAGGGCACATGCCTGGGTGGCATGCCAGGTCCCCAATAGGAGGTGTGCAAGAGGCAACTAACTACACACTGATGTTTCACTCCCTCTCTTTCTCCCTCCCTTCCCATCTCCCTAAAAATAAATAAATAATTTTAAAAATCTGTCTTTAAAAGATAAAAAAAAGCTAAATAAGTATTGAATTATTGGGGTGACATTGGTTAATAAAATTATATAGGTTTCAAGTGTAGAATTTCATAATACATCATTTATATATATTGTACTGTATGTTCAGCACTGCAAGTCAAGTCTCCTCCCATTAACATTTGTCACCCCTCCACGCCCTTCTACCTTTCCCATGCCCTTTTCTCTCTGGCAATCACCATACTACTGCCTGTGTCTATGGTACCACAAATTTTCAGTCAAGTATAAAAGATAGCACTTGATCAAGGGTGTATTATTTATAATGAAAATAAATTATTGAAAACATTCTTATGAGTATTGAAAAGGTAAGATCTGTCTATTATATTCAATATATCTCTATAAGCAATATTGTAAATAACAATGTCAACTTTAAAATTTTTTGTCATGCTTTAATATGTAGGTATATGACAGTTTCAGCTACAGCTTCAAAGTACAGTTTAGCCAAAGTAATTAAACCAGAAGTCAATAAAAATCAGGCTAAATAATTGTTTCAAATGACTTGGATGAATCTAGCAATAGATTTTAGAGTATCAGAAAAATAGATTTAATGTTTCAGGTAAGCCTGTATAAATACTAGTTCTCTCAGAAGTGCTTTTGAAAAGCATTGGGAGAGAGTAATTAGACCATATACCTGCCAAGCATGAGAATACAACTAGTTGATGTTTTTATTTCACAGAATAATCGGGTACTAAAAATACATTGTGAGTTTACTTTGAAGTTAAGACACATGGAATGCTAACACCCTTGATTTCTATGTCATAAAGCATGGGGAAATGAATTTATTCTATAAGTATAATAAAACTGCTGTACTAAAACAACAAATTCAGACATTAATAATTCTCATTCAAGTGTCCATAAAACATGAGCCTGTGATCAATGTAATGTTCTCTTGTATTTTTAAAATGAAAGAATACTTGAAAAATATTCACCTGGGTAAGCAAATAAAAAGTTAGTTTTCTACATGGCATTCTTAACTATAACCTTGTTATGTGCTGATAGAAACCTGCCCAAAACTTATGACAATGATTTGAGAATAGCATAGACCCACTAGTAGATGATGTTAAATAAGAGTGCTGGTTGTCCAGAAAGGTAATTTGTGATTTAAAAAAAAAAATGTCATGGATTTACAACTATTTTCCATACAGGAAGGTAACAGTATCAGTTCATCCTAAAGTGATAGCACATTTTCAGGAATTTGTGGCTAATAATAGGGGCCACAATATGTTTATATTTTAATGCCCCTGGGGGTTACTCTCAGATTTTTCAAGAAAAAATTGCTAAAAACTCTGATTCTTGCGGATTTCTGTCTCTGTTAATGGGACATCATCATTCCTTAGATTCAATCAGTATCTTGATTGGCACACTTGAATTATCCTTCCCAACATATATAATGAAATAAACCACAGATGAAGATTTATCAGTCTTCCTCTGATGTACAATGAAAACTGATCTTACAGCTTTTTTGTCACTGCTGTGTGTTTGCCTGTGCTTCTCACTGGGTTAGGGGATCTGTAAGACAAAAGAACGTATCTCTCTCATTTAATTTCTTCTGAGCACCTTCTGAACACCTGGCATCAAATCTACAAATTTCAAATCCTCCATAAATGTATGTTGAAAGTAAAAACAAATGCTTATATCCTTTATATTCCATTTCATTAGCATATTATAATCAATTTGTCTCTCTCCACACCTATTTTAACAGTCTCCATTGTGATTCTGTCATTTCTAGTCTTCTTTTCAATCTCTTCTCTGTATTGCAGCCAGCGTGGTTTTCTAAGCAGCATCTTCTTCTATCTATTTATCTATTTATTTATTTGTTGGTTTGTTTGTTTGTTATTGTTGTTCAAGTACAGTTGTCTCCGTCTTCACCCCACCACACCCCCCCCACCCATCCTCACTTCCCACCCTAGAACCTACCCCCTTGGCTTTGTCCATGTGTCATTTATACATGTTCTTTGATGGCCTGTCTCATCTTCTAATCCTATAGCTGAGGGTCCATGGTGGACTACCAGTACTCTTGGGATAAAGTTTTTTTTTTTTTTTTAATCACGGTCTATAATCGTTTATCTTGCCACCTCAATATCATTACTGGTTTAGTCTTCTCATACCCACCATTACACCTCTATACCCTAGACATTTCCAACCACTTTCACGTCCTTGAACATGTCATCTCACTCATTTGCCTCTAAAGTTTGTACTATCATTTCTGCCTACAATGAAGTATTACATTAATGACAAACATGTATGAAAGTGGCTGCCTCTGCTAGGTAAATATGATTAGAGAAGAGAATAATGGGCTTTGTATTAGTAATAGCTTATTTATTTATTAATAGTGTGGGGCATTTAAATTGATTTAAAATATTGAATATACTTAAAAGAATAACAGAAAAAAATGACTTATATCTACTTTTACTGATATAGAAAAAAAGTCTAACATATATTGGGTACTAAAACACATTGCAACAAATTTATATTCCCTGTTTGAATGTGCACACAGAAATAAATGCATACAAAACTATATATATTGTAATAGTCATAGTAATAATTTAATATAAATAAATTAATAAAATAAATTATTAAAGCAACAATTAAAAAACTGTCTCTCTCAGGACTCTTAGGGTATATTCCCAGCAATGGCATTGCTGGGTCAAAAGGCAGTTTTATTTTTAGTTTTCGGAGGAAATTCTATACTGTTTTCCACAGTGTCTGCACCAGTCTACATTCCCACCAACAGTACACTAGGGTTCCCTTTTCTCCACAACATCTCCAGCATTTGTTGTTTGTTGATTTGTTTATGATGGCTATTCTCACAGGTGTGAAGTGGTATCTCATTGTGGTTTTAATTTGCACCTATCTGATGGCTAGTCAAAGAATCTATGCACCCCAATATTCATAGCAGTACAAATCACAATAGCCAAGTGCTGGAAGCAACCTAAGTGCCTACCAGTAAATGAGTGGATAAGAAACTGGTACATTTACACAATGGAATACTATGCAGCAAAAAGAAAGAAGGAGCTCCTTTGCAACAGCATGGATGGAGCTGGAGAGCATTATACTAAGTGAAGTAAGCCAGGTGATGAAAGACTAATACCATATGATTTTGCCTATAAGGGGAACCTAATCAACAAAACAAATAAACAAACAAGATAAAACCAGAGACATTGAAACAAAGAACAAGCTGACAGTAACCAGAGGGGAGAGGTATAATGGGGAAAATAGGGGGGGTTCTATCAGGGGACCTATAGAAAGGACACATGGACAAAGCCAAAAAGGGGTAGGTTGAAGGGTGGGAGGTGGGGATGGGTGGAGTAGGGTGAAAATGGAGAAAACTGTACTTGAGCAACAATAAAAAAGAAAACTCTCACTTAGAAAAATATTATATATATATATATATATATATTTATTTTATGCCTTTGAATTAATACAAATATAGAAGATTTAGAACTTAGGGCAAATGAAAGATAAAGAATAATAAGAAAGTAGTGAAAAAGAATGACAGAAACAAAACCCAATCAACCTATCACAAATATATTTATGATATTGAAATGTCTGAGTAACTCAAGCCAGGAAAGGTGAAAATATTAAAGGTAATAAGAAATATTTGTTATCTGTAGTTGATTGTCTAGAAGATGTACATGAGGAATGACATACATTTTCTTGACAGATTCTGAACTTGTAGAACCTACCACTTCTGTGACTGGAAGTAGAGGACATCAGAATGTTATTTTATTTGTAAATTAGAGTGTGGAGAACAAGAAAAATCTGGGAATTCTTACTTAATGGTTTCTACGTTGTAAATGAAAGTCTAGTTCACCTACAGAAGCTGAAGTTAACTTGATAGAGGATTTAATGAAATAGATGGAGATCTAATATAATTAATAATGAGGAAAATAAAACTAAATTAGCAAGAAGCAAATGAGTCAATTATAGATCTGGCATCCCACTTTGCAACTACTTTTTTTTTTTCTGGTGTATTCACTGGGCACATAAAAGATATCATTATCCCATCTTCTTTATTTTGAGCCTTTTTATATCCCTCTGTGTTTTCTCTTTCCATTTCCTGTACTGGTTCCAATGCTCCTCTTCTTGGGCATACTATGCTAAAATTCAGCTATCTGAACCTCCTACTAAAAATAGTTCAATTTTTAAGGAAATAAAGAAAAAAATTGAAATACTGTACTGTTGTCAATAAGTCACTATTAGCAAAGTATATGTACATTTTATCAAGAACATAACTAACAGATGCTGTAATCAATAAATATATATTGCTTGCTTGCTTGCTTCCTTTTTTAAAATTGTTAAGATAGCAGGAAGTGTCCTGTCTTTCGAACCTGCCTCGAAATTGGATAAATGTATTATGACTGGCTGTTAACAAGGCTTAGTACTTAGCTCTCAAGGAACGTAATAAAGTTACTCCACACATTTATTTTATTAAATGTAATTGCTCCCAGTGTATCTAAAAGCATGCTAATGTCTCCCAGAGTAGGTTAGAGGAAGAACTATGAATATTTGAAAAAAATAAATAAACCCCATGAACTAAAATAATTAGTGTTAATATTTTATTAATACTTAATATTGTTATGGACAGAGAATAAAGTCTCAGGAGAAATATCCAGTATTCAGTCTCTATCTTCCAGCATCCTGACTATACAGAGACAACAAGTAGTCTTAGCCAAATATGTTAGTTTTCTGTGATTTGGGTAAGATTCCAAACTCTAACTATCTTCCCCCTTATTTTAGCTACACACCTTCATTTCAAATCTCAGACTAACGCTTTCAGTTAATAACATTTATCTGAACTAATTTTTCTGATTTTGACTTCACTACTTGTCACCGGGAGGCAACTCTGATTTTTTCATCTCTTTCTGAAAGTTGGCCAATATCTAATGGTGGGGAATGGGTTATAGTATTAGCACTTGAGTTAAGATTGGGCCTAAAACAAGTGAGGTCTCAGGGTACGCTCAATTGTTTTACGAAGGAGGAAGCACACAAAGAGTCTTCCTTTCATAATTACCTTCTCTAAATGGTTTGGCATCTGGCCTTGTGTACTCATATATTTATTTATTTTACTAACATTTAATGAGTACCTTTTCTGTGTCATGCAGCTTTCTAAGCACTGACTAAAACATGAAAATTCCCTGTTTTCTTGAGTAAAAAAAGACAGATGACAGACAGGTAATCAAATATATAATGTAACATCAGGTTGGAGAAACTATTTTAAAATATAATGACAGTTGTATACTGTTACATATCTGTTTCTTAAATATTAATTTACTATTATTTAAAAACCTACCTAACAGTATACTAAGTTAAAATATTTTAAAAAGCAAAACTTTTAGATAATTTGATCAGCCAGATCTTTGATCCCAGGAACACCATTACATCTACCCAAAGCCAAGGTCCATATGTTTGCATTCCAACCTCTGTCATAATTAAAAAAGATCAGCTAAAGATTTGGATACATCAGTTTTAGATAAGAGGCCTAGAACAAATTTTATCACTCTACATGATAATCTTCTGATCGCGATGATGATAGTGACACTTTACATAATTAATTTATTTTTAGCCATATTGGTTATATAACCAATGTTCAATTGATGACCAGTCTATTTAGAATAGTCACTTGCCTTAATTTAAACAGAGAAATTACTTTTTGTGGATAAAACTCATTCAGAAACCGGAGCATACTCTTCTCTGATATTTACTGTCAATATCTCTACTTATATATAGATAACTTTAAATTTCTAGATTTTTGTTTGTTTTTCACCTGAAATCCTGCTGTTAGTATTTAGTCCTACTCAAAATACAAAATAAAAATGTCACATAAACTATGCTTTCTTATTGTTATATTTGGTTCCAAATTTTAAAATACTGAGATGTCTTTTACACTTGAAACTGTTATACTGAATACTACTTACTATTTTAGCATTTTTGTCATATTTAAGTAATCAGTATTGAAATCGATTAATAAATTACTGATGAGAAATTTCACAAATAGAGTCCTGAACCTTTTCACCAGATGTCATCCTAAATTATGTTTTTTTTAATAAATCATTGATTTAGATTAGCTTTGAAGTAATCACTGGGTATCTTGAACCCACAGAGAGCTGCTAATTAGCACCCATAATGGTATCAGTCACTGTGTGTAGTAGGGATGCACATCAGGGTAAAGATAAACTTTTTTAACTTTTAAAAAATTTAAGTATAGTAGGTATACAATATTTTATTAGTTTCAGTTGTATAAATTAGTGATTCAGCACACATATATCTTATCATGTAATTGCTATACTACATCTAGTAATCATCAATTATTGTGAAAATTTGTTATTAACTATATTTTCCTTCACCCATTTTATCCACTCTCCCCCTCTCTCCCCTCTACCAACCCTGAGGTTGATCTATATAGCTGTGAGTCTGTTTTTGTTTTGTATTGTTTGTTTTTGTTTTGCTTTTATTTTAGATTCCACATATAAGTGAAATAATACTTATTTAGAGTTAACATCAATATAATAAATCCCAGAGAGGCTATCTAAAGAAACACGGATTAACCAAGTCCCAAAGAACTAGGATGAACCAGCTCCTGTATTATTGCATGTGTTCTGTGGATGTGATGTGCAGTGGCAGCTGAGTACCAGGATCCTGTTGTTAAAGTAGTTTGCTAAATAATATACCAACTGTTTTGTTGAGGAAATGATGAAAAACTTTGGTCAATATTTGGTCACAAAGTCTGTCACAAAGTCTGTCAAGCATGAAATAAAATCAACAATATTTATAAATTTTCAAGCCCAATGGTTAAACCCCCATTTAAATATTAGCTGACAATATGAACACAACAAATGCACTTAAAAATTAGATAAAATTTATAGATAATAACATTAACCACTTTAAAGTTTAAAATCTAGTAGCATTCACAATGTTACACAGCCACCAACTATATCAACTTCAAAAATATTTTTGACATTCCAAGAGGAAATGCCACAACCATTAAGTAAACAGTACCCATAACTACCTTCTCCTCACTACCTGGTAACCATCTTGTGGCTTCTGTCACTGAGGAATTACCTATTCTGGATATTTCATATAGATGGAATCATACAATGTGACTGTTCAAATCTGGCATTTTTTTCACTTTTCCTATGTTTTTAATGCCCTTCTACATTGTAGTATTAGCCCTCCATTCCTGTGTATGGCTGAATATTCCATTGTGTAGACATAACAACTTATTGTTTATTCATGATCTATTAATAGACATTTGAATTATTTCCAACTTTGTGAATAGTGCTGCTACATATTTTAGTAAATATGTTCTGGCTTAAACATCTATTTTTTTAAAGATTTTATTTATTTACTTTAGACACAGGTGTAAGGGAGACAGAAATGTCAATGTGTGTTTGCCTCTCACACTACCTCTACTGGGGACCTGGCCCACACCCCAGGCATGTGCCCTGACTAGGAATTGAACTGGTGACCCTTTGGTTTGTAGGCCAGCACTCAGTCCACTGAGCCACACCAGACAGGGCTGAACATCTATTTTCAATTATTTGGGGTATATACCCACAGTAGAATGCTGGTTCCTATGATAATTCTATGTTTAATTTTTACAGAAACTATAATACAGCTTTCCATGCTGACTAC
Source organism: Desmodus rotundus (assembly GCF_022682495.2). NCBI lineage: Eukaryota > Metazoa > Chordata > Mammalia > Chiroptera > Phyllostomidae > Desmodus > Desmodus rotundus. Next base: position 57,620,397 of record NC_071399.1, on the reverse strand, counting down.
ACTGTTTTTTCCCAACATCTACTTATGAGAGTTATATTTTCCATATCCATGTTTATACTTCTAAGTTTTTAAAAAATGTTTTGTTGTTATTAAGCAAGTGTACTGTATATTTTTGTGGGTTTGATGGTGTTCCATGGGTCTTTAAACTATTTCATTTAATTTTTTTTAGCTTCTCTAACTGAATAATTTAAGTTTGTTGATTGTTTCTTCTGCCTACTCAAATCTCCTATTACTATTATCTAGTAAATTTTTCTTTTAAATTGTATTAGCTCCAGAATTTCTAATTGGTAACTTTTTAAAAATTTCTGTATCTTTACCAGTATTTCTTTTATTTATTAAGGCATCGTTATCCTAATTTCCTTGAGTTCTTTGCTCATGGTTTTCATTAGATCTTTGAGTATATTTCATACAGTGAAAAAATATATATTCATCTCTGTTCTTCCCATAACCAATAACAAGGATCCCACACTGGAACCAGCAGTTGACATCTTCAAGACTGCTATTGAGCCAGGGGTGAGTGAAATAAGAACAAGTAAATATTTTGCAAAACTTCCTATTCTTTTAAAGTTACTTTTTCTGATTCAGTATTCTCTTGGTTGCTATAAACCACTGACTGTTTTTCAGACTTTATGAAAAGTTGATTGTGGCAATTTTTATTCAATTTTAGTGTGTCTATGGATGGTCAAGCCCTTGGAGCTACTAAATCTTTCATTTTCACTGACAAGCAAGTAAAACACATACAGTTTTAAGGACATATTCAAATAATGGTAGGCTCTCATCATTGTTGGTACATTTATTTCTGTGTATTTACTTGAAAATACGTGAAACAATTTAGCTTTGGCCTCATTTCCTAGGAACACAAATCAGAAGATTAGCTTGAATCACATAATCTTCTCAAGACATACATAGAAAGAATTTGACAAAGTCTAACATCCCTTTATAATAAAAACTCTAAACAAAGTGGTTACAGAGGGAACATACCCCAACATAATAAAGGCCATATAAAACAACAACAACCAACTTTATACTCTAGTGAAAAGCTGAAAGCTTTTCCTCTAAGACCAGGAACAAACAAGGATGACCATTCTCACCACTTATTAAGCATAATATTGGAATTCCCAGCCAAAGCAATCAGTCAAGAAAAATAATAACAATGTAAAAATTAGAAAGGAAGAAGTAAAACTGTCACTATTTGCAGATGATATGATGTTATATACATATTTTAAAAAAACATCTGGAAGACTCTGCCAAAAAATTAAGACCTAATAAATTAATTAAACCAAGTTGCAGGACACAAAATCAATATACACAATTTGCTGTACTTCTATATACTAATAATAAATTATCACACATCAAAAATAATAAAATACCTAGGAATAATTTTGCCAGAGGTAAAAGATCCATACACTGAAAAGCATAAGAAACTGATTAAAGGAATTGAAGATGCAAATAAATGGAAAGATACTCCATGCTCATGGAGTAGAATAATTAATATTGTTAAAAAGTGCATATTACCCTAAACAACAGACTTAATGAAATCCTTATAAAAATAACAATGGCAGTTTTCAAAGAATTAGGACAAAGAATTCTAAAATTTACATGGAACAACAAAAAGACTAAAACTATCCAAAGCATACTTGAAAAAAAATAAAGAAAACAAAGTTGGAGATATCATATTCCCTGATTTCAAACTATATTACAAAACTATAATAATCAAAACTTATGATACGGGCATAAATGCAGACACAGATATCAACAGAACAGAATAAAAGCCCATAAATAAACCCACATATGTATGGTCCATTATGACATAAAAGCCAAGAGGAGAAAATGGGGAAACAATAGTCTTTCAAGTATATGGTATTGGAAAAACTGGACAGCCACAATAAAAAAATGTGAAACTAGATCACTATGTTATTCTATAAACAAAATTAAACTCAAAAGGGATTAAAGACTTGAATGTAATACCTGAAAACATAAATTTGCTAGAGTAAACATAGGCAGTAAGCATCTTGACATCAGTCTTAGTGATCATTTTTTTTTTACTTGATACCACAATCAAAGGCAACAAGAGTAAAAATAAACAAGTAGAACTACATCAAATTAAAGCATCTGCATAACAAAAGAAGCCTCACCAAAATGAAAAGGCAACATAAAATGGAAGACAATATGTGCAAATCATTTATTTGATAAGTGGTGAATATACAAAATAGAAAAAAGAACAAATAAAAAATAGGCAGAGGATCTGAATAAACAGTTTTTTACAAAGTAGGCATATAGACAGCCCACAAATCCATGAAAAACTGATTGAGTTCATTAGTCATGAGGGAAATGCAAATCAAAACCACAATAAACTATCACCTCACACCTGATAGGATGGCTATTATAAAAGACAAGAAGTAACAAGTTCTTTTGAAGAGTGGAGAAATGGAACCCTTGTCACTGTTGGTGGGAACATAAACTGACACAGCCCCAGGAAAACAGTATAAATGCTCCTCAAAAACTTAAAAATACCAGTACCATATAATCCAGAAATTCTACTTCCATGTATTTATCCAAAGAAAACAAAAATCATTAACTTGGATTAGTCCTGGCTTGGTAGCTTGATTTGATATGCCAAGGTTGTGGGTCCCATTCCCAATCAAGGCACATGTAAGAAGCAAGTGATGAATTCATAACTAAGTAAAACAACAAATCAATGTCTCTCTCATTCTTCACCTCTTCTCTTTCTCTAAAATCAACAAAATAACTTTGAACAATTAATTTGGAATGATATTTGTACTGTGTTTATTGCAGCATCTTTATGATAGCCCAGGCATGAAAATGACATGTGTCTACTGACTGATGAGTAAATCAAGACATTGTGGCATATATGTTATTCAGCCATATAAAAGAAGAATAAAATCTTGTCATTTCTGATAGCATGGATGGACATTGAGGGCATAATGCTAAGTAATGTTAATTAGTTTTACTAATTGTGGAAACAAATAAATTAAAAAAAAACCATACTATATATAAACAGATTGGTGGTTGCCTGAAGTCGGGGATAGAGAGTGGACAAAATGGGTGAGGGTAGACAAAATGTACAAACCTCCAGTCACAGAATGAATCTAAAAATTCTCATCACAATCAAAAAGAAAAATTATATATGGAAACAGATGTTAATTAGACTTACTGTGATCACTTCATATATACAAATATTGAATCATTTTATTGTACACCAGGTACAAATATAATATATGTCAATTTACCTCAATAATAAATGAAGATTAGACTCAAAGATTAATTACTTGTAATTCAATTAAATGTCAAGAATAAATAAAATATCACCTAACATATTATTACCTATTATATTATTTTCAAACCATACATATAAAAATTAATTGCATACTTAAAACTACAAATATACAAAGATTTCACATATAAAAGCCACCACAGTACTTTCATTTGCTGTGGTTTTAAAGCATTTTAAAATGCATTCCTATAATTATTATGTAATATCAATTAAATTTATTTATTTAGTATGACTTCTCACCCTTCAATCTTTTTCACAATATGCTATTTAGAATTTTAAACATTTGTATTTAGAAATTCTAAACATTTCTGATTCACCTTAGACAGTTATCACTGAAATGAAAATTATATCCCATAGAAACTAAGAGCCACTGAACTTTATTTAGAAATATTTAATTGAACAGTTACTCTAACAGATACTGAATTAGGCACTGGGAATACAATGATGAATAAAGCATGTCCTTGATAAAGTTCACAATTTAGCAGAGGAAGGCGAAGCAAATTGATGTGAGCCTTTAGTAATCCTAGGGAGAAAAACCCTGGAACTTCTGAATAAATCATTTGTAGCCACATTAAAATGATTATATTCCTATTTTCTTAGTATAACATAATGCAGAAGAAAACCAAGTCCATTTAATATGACTTCCCACTCCCTCAACATTACTATCTCTTTGGATTCTTCAAAATTAACATATTAAAGTTGTGATTCTAACAGCAAAGCAGAATTAACTCCAACATAATGGATATTTTAAAGCTTTTTTATAATAAAATATATGGCAAACAACTAGATTTACTAAGCAGCATTAACTATGAATTCTCCAATCAAATAAATTTCATTGTAATTCAATTTTTAAATGAAAAGGACAATTATCATAACCTTAGAGTACGTATAATGTATTATCTTGTTCTAAGTATAAAATTAGGAAATGCCAAATTTAATTTTAGAGAAATTCATTTATAATAGAGGAAGATAAGGAACTAGAGTGAACCTAGACTATAGATAAAAATTCCAAATCCTTAGCTTCCATTTAGATCTATTGAACACATTTATTTTTTCCATTTTTAAAATTCATTAACCCCAATATACAGACATTGACAACAAATATATTCATGCAGGTTCTAACTGGCTACATTCTTGAATTACATTTACTTTCTAAGTAATAAAATTAATCAAATAAATAGGGAGAACAATTTAAACTTATTTAAAAAATTTACAACTTAAACTTCCTGTATTTGACAAAATTTTTATTGTACCTCTGACATCACCCCTAAAAAATACACTTTTTATATAGTTTATTTCTCCATGTAGTTATTCTTTGAAATAATTAGTTTTCTGTCTAATACAGGGCTGATAGCATGTCATAATGTAGCTTGTCAAATGCCAAATGACTATGCAAATCATCCAAGCATTAGAAGGAAATAAAATCATTTATCTAGATACAATTTTTTAAAGTCAAGCTTAAAAACTCACAGAATAAATGTAGTGTTAATGAATACCATGTACATAAAGGCAATAACTAATATTAACATTTTATTAATCCATCCACATCAATAGAGATCAGTTATTTTAAGTTACAATATCTATTCAACAAGAGAAACAAAATAGAATCTTCTTACACAAACACAAGATTTCAGCTTTTGTCATGAACTTATATCCTTTATTATTCTGTCATTATTGTGTTATTATTAACCTTTGATTTCTCCCTCCATTTAAAGGCTTTATTTTTTATAGTAATTTAGTTTCACAGAAAGAATTGAGCAGAAGTACAAAGAGAGTTCCCATATTCACCACCCTCCCCCCTCCCCTACACTCACACTCACAAACAGTAGCACAATCTACCCGGCTCTCAACTTGTATCACTCACGTTCAGGATGTTGATAATGGGGGGAGGCTGTGAGTGAGTGGGAATGGCAGTATATGTAGACTTGATTTTTATATAGTTATATTTGTGCACAACCAGGTAATTTCTTATCCACAACAACTCTTACATGGATTCAGAATGCATCAATTAATGGAAACTTTAAATGTAATTTTGGTCTCATGGGCAGTTTTATTTTCTTAATGTTGAAATATAAAATTAACAATGTCTAGATCTCATGTAAATTTTGTTCAAAAATGTATGGCATATGTAACTTCTACCCAAATTTTATTTATTATATTTTATTTTTTCTTCTCTTTTTAAAAATTGTATTTTATTGATTATGCTATTATAGTTATCTCAACTTTTCCACTTTGCCCCCCTCCACACAGAACCCCCAACTCCCTCAGGCAATCACCACACACTTGATCATGTCCATGGGTCATGCATGTAAGTTCTTTGGCTCCTCCATTTCCCATATTGTAGTTTACATCCCCATGGCTATTGTGTAACCGATTTATACTTCTTAATCCCTCACCTCTTCACCCATTGCCCTCTCCCATCTAGTGATCATCAAAATACTATCCATATCCATCATTCTGTCTCTGTTCTTGTTTGCTTAGTTTGTTTTTTTAGGTTCAATTGTCTTCTCAATAAAATATTTTTGAAAACCTGGAGAAGTAATAAAAGCAATCTTCAATTACTCCATTCAATATCAATATTTAAAACCATGACATTTTCTTCATAAATAAATGTCCATTCATCTTTGATTGTTCCCAGATATTTTAATCAAATAAGTCTCATACTTTACATTATAACAAAATATAATTATATTTTGCAATTTAATCAAAATTAATAGTTTTTTGTCATATGATTTTTGTCCACAAAAGCAACTAAATATCCATTACATTTTGACTCTAGGTGGTAACATCTTTCACAACAGCACTAAAAGTTAAAGCACATTTTATGTTCTTGAAATTTCATAGTTCAATATGTAGGGAACCCAAAGGCTTTTATCCACTCTCTATTCTTTAATTTAGCAGACAAGGTTATTATAATTTTCATATAATTTGTACAAAAAACCTCTATGCTTCAAATAGAAAGTTCCATTGATTTTAGCACTACCACTTGTTTCTGTCAGCCATTCCTTCTCAATTCTTTCATTCTACTTTGACATGAAGGGTTATTCACATTTGCCTTGGGATAATATTGTTAACAGAAACATATGTGAATATTTTCTTTAAAGAAATGCAATATTTTTATGTAAATGTTCATATGGAAGAAATTCTTATCTCTGTTAGTGTTCAGAAGTACTATATGATTGTCACAACCTGACTGACCTCATATTTGTGTTGAGATAGCCCATGTGGGCAGTTATTTTTTTCTAGAAATCACTGGGTTTCAAGTTTAATATGATAGTATAGAAGTCTTCATTATGTAATTTTATTGCCTTGTTTTTGTGTTCATAATTTGATAACAATTCTTTCGTCAAAGTCATACTTAAAGATTTTATCATGGAAATATCTAAAAGTTTATTAAAATAATTAATTATTATTATCATTATTATTATTTGTCACTTTATTTAAAGAATACCTAATGAGCAACTGTTGTGTTCCTTGTACTTTTCTAATTATTGGGAATATAACAAGGACACAAAAGATAAGAAAGAACAAGAATTCAGGGAGTTTATTTTCTACAGTGATGTCTGAAAAATTAGCACAAAAATACTAGCATGTTAGATGATGAAACATGTCAAGGACATAGAGTATTCATGGAAGTAACAGGTGGTCAAGAGCAAATTTGGTATTTGGTGGTTATTGCTTCTTGGCCTTTTGGCTGAGATCAAGTGTCATATTTGTAGGTCATTTTTGTTTGGGGATCCAGATCATATCACAAGAGAAGAAGGTTATATTTTAGTAAAGATCTGAAAAGAATTGTGAACAGTTTGTGAATAGGGATAAGTTTCTTGTGGGAAGAAACTTAGGTTTTATGTCAGAGGGCCTGAAACATGAGCAAGCCTGCAATGTTTGAGAAAAAAATGTTTTTTTTTAAATGCTACTTTTTTTTTTCTTTGCTGAGTCAGATATTATTAGGGAACTACATCTGAGAGAACTGGCTGGCTGGAAGATAAAAGAGGGTCATTGTAAATAGCATCCTCTACTGAGTGAGATGGGGCCCATGGAAGGATTTTGAGTAGAGTAACATGGTCTAAGTAACACAGATTGCTTTGCTGTTGTGCTGAAATTTAACATGTTGGAAGGCAAAGGTAAAAGTAAGAAGAAAAGTTAGGATGATATTTTAATAATCTTAAAAAGAGGTGATGAGGGCTGAACCCAGCATTATATGGTATGATCAATGGGTAAAAAATAATAATTTTTATTTTTGCAAATAAGTTAAGCAATATCCTGGAAGGAAATATGTATATGTGTGTGTGTGTGTGTGTGTGTGTGTATGTATACACATACATATATATATACATATATATATGCATATATATTATTATAATAATATATGCATATATGGTAGAAACTAAAATAGCATATAGAATTACAAGTAGTTGCAATTTTTACTGTTTGAGTGAATAAATCTCCTTCCATAAGAATAATGTCTCTTTTTATTTGGTCATGGTTATATATTTTAATGACAACTGGTTTTGTTCTATTTTTAGGCCATTCTTATCCCATACAAGTAGGCTGTAATAATTCATATAAAATCTCATTTTAATTACAATTTTAAGGTGAAGGAAAATATGTGTGTTTAGTTTTACCCAAGATCCATATAATTCAGTTATTTTACTCATAAGATAGGTGTGTCTGTACCAATACCCTAAGTAGATCAAATGTATTTTAATTATTTTTTAATGCAAGCTATTGCTTTACCAAAAAACAAAACAAAACAAAAAGCTCTTTTGGGTATTTTCTTTACACTTTTGAGAAAAGATGATCACTTAACATTACTTTAGGAGAACATAACTTTTTAAATTATATTCAGATCACCATTGTCAGGAAGATGATTCCTCCAGTTAATAATGTGTTGGACAGCAAGTTGTCAGCGTGGCACTACTATTTCCATCCGAGGCTGGTAAATCATTTCACCAGACATTCCCCAAATGCCCTCCCTATACTGTTCCAGATTAGACTTTGCCAAGAAATGAAACTGATAAGATTTGTAAGACAGGAAAAAAGCAGAAATCATTATTTTTGGCAGGTTGTGGTACACAGACATGATAAATAAGAGCAACTATTGATGTAACATATGCTTTCCTGCTTTCTAGAGCTATAAAAGTGGTAGGTCCTTAGAAGCCATGGTTTTCACAGAGGAAGCAGTTTTCTTAAAGCCTTCTTAAAGGCTCTAGATCTTCACAAGTTCCCCTTTCATGGTTCCCTTTCAGCTTCCAGACATTCAGGGGTTTTATGATTGTTCTACAGTTTCCCACTTACCCACAACTGCTGATGCTTCAGGCAGATATAATAACTTACTCTGAACTGCTGACTTCCCCTTTCCAGACTTTCCCTCCTCAGCTCCTCCTGCCTTTCTTTAAGCTCTCGTTTCCACACTAAATTCCTCATGCTGACAAGAATTCTATTGACTGATACACAAGATTATATAACCCTTTTGACTGAGTCAGCTGGTGTGAAAAAAAGCTTTTTTAATCATTTTACAGTCTGTATTATGTAAACTATAGAAGTACAGGCAGAAAGTGCATATGTGTTGATTCAAGATCATAAAAATGAAAAAACAGCCATTTATCATTGTTCTTCAAGACATCACTTATTCATATTTGATTCAAAGTCTTTATCTAAAATAAAAAAATTGAATAGAAATGAAGAAGAAACTTTTAAAAACAGAAAATTCCATTCATTGACTGGCATATATAATAATACTTACTGTTAACATTTTCTGTGTGGTAACTATGGCTGAGATTTAAAAGTCACTGGGAGGAGGGAAAAGGTACAGGGAAGAGGAAGCATAGTTGGTAGGCATAAAATAAGACAGGGAGAGGTCAAAAATGGTATAGGAAACAGAGAACTCAAAGAACTTATATGTACAACCCTTTGACATGAACTAAGGGGGAAGGGAATGTTGGAGGGTAGGGGGGTTGCAAAGTGTAGGGGGGATAAAGGGGGAAAATTGGGAAAGCTATAATAGCATAATCAATAAAATATACTTTAGAAAAACAATAAAACAAACCAAAAATTAAAAAAAATAACTCACTGTGAGACTCTATAGTGGATACAGTCATTGTATTTTTATACAAGTGAAGAAATTAAGGACTAGAGATCTTAAATTCCAGAATATGGTGTAAAATATGAATCCAAATAGAATTATTCTGTGAACTAAGATACATTATGGACATATATCGCAAACTACTTTACAAGGAAAATCCACAGGTAACCTAGAGGAAGAGACGTGACACTCTTTGAATCATCCCCCCATTTTGACCTGAGCAATTGAGCAGTGTCATACCCTGTCTTAATATAACATATTTAGGTTTGCAAAATTTTTCAATGTAGAAAACAACTATGCTACCCAGAGGATATTTATATCAGAAGTGAAGACCACTCCTATATATCTCAAACTCTGTGTTCAGAAAATAGGCTGAAATGAAAAATATGTAGAAAATCATCTATTTTGAGATGAGCACAAATTTTCTTTTCCCAATAGGAAATAAAGACATAGGAGAAAAAGAAAACCTAATAAATTCACCCTTTTCCTAGATTTATTAACCAAGTGTCATTGATAACTCTTGAAAGTGAACTCACCTCCCCCAACAGATTATCCCATTCTAGTGTCCAAATTAATGCTTAAATTGATAAACTGTAGGATTTAATGAGTCTAAAGGAGCTATAAAATTCTGAATTTGGCAAAATTGTAGGATGAAATTATTACTAGCAGTAGAGAATCTGTCTCATTTACTAAATCATATAAATATAAAATCTCTAATTATTGGTACTCAAATAAAATGCTCTCTTGTCATATTTATTGGTTAATTATAGATTAAATGATAAATTACTATCATAAAGCATTCTACACTTATCATTAAGGGTTCTCATTATGTTAATTCCATAAAATAATATATTTATATGTCTATAGATGAATATAGTTGAATTATATCTATATAACCTGTATTCATGTCTAACCTGTAAAAGAATAATTTTACTGTTCAAAATTAAAGATGTGATGAAGTCATAGTGATAGATTCATTTGATAATTAGCCAAGGCTGTATAGAAGCATATGAAAAATGACTTAGACAATTTCCTTTCTTCTTCAGGAAATAAAATATAGTATTAATATGTATGTGTCTATTTAAGTCATTTTCCAATAGAGAAATGTGCTGACAAAATAAATCTAAATTAAGTAGATAGATAATGAATATACTTTTTCAAAAATTATGAGTAATGTCACCTATGAAGCAAAAGTACTTAAAATAAATTTAAAATGAAGCTACTTGTGGTATTCCTATTATCACCACACATTTCATCCCATACATGTATCAGACTTTGCACTCACTTTTTCTGGTGTTACAATTAAGCCATTGAGTGATATTTGAGCATGCAGGTTACTTCCAGGACAAATTGTCACACTAAAACAGAATCCTTATTTGGCCCCTGAAAATGATCCTATTTTTCTTTCATCTGATTGTTCTCCCAATTCACTAATTAGTTACTAATAATTTTCACCATTCTCATTAAGTTATCCACCCACCCTTATCATCATTCCATTAGAAAACAATATATCTCAGTCATTAAGTGTAAACTATTGCCAAGAATTGACTTTCTACAAATGAATGTGCATATGGATAATTATTATGTCTGTCTGTCTTATGAGTCTTTAGTTTTTCTTTTCTTCAAAACTTTTATCTATTATGTGAAAAACATACAATAAAATGTTTTTCAATCTATGTATTTCCCCTATAGTGTCATCCTATAATTTATCCCACCCTCTCTTATTGTTGCTCCCATTATGTTTATCTATTTCAAAATGAAATGTAAAGGGAGAAAACACTATGAAACTACATCAAATGGAAAATCATTTGCACAGAAAAAGAAACCAGCACCAAAACAAAAAGGCAACCAATCAAATGAGAGCAGCTATTTGCAAATTATACCTCTTATTAGGAGCCAATATCCAAAATACGGTATTGAAAGAAGTCATACAACTGTGCTCCCAGCCAAGATGGAGGTGTAGGTAAATACACTTTGCCTCCTTGCACAACCAAAAGATGGACAACAATAAACTAAACTAAATAAATAAATAAATAAAAATAACCAAAACTGCCAGAAAATTGAACTGTATGGAAGTCGGACAACCAAGGTCTTAAAGAAGAAACATTCATCCAGATCAGTAGGAGAGGTGAAGATGGGCAGCTGGGGTGGAGATGACTCACAGCAAGGCAGAAGCTAGAGGCCTGGGGAGGGCAAGTCATTGGCTGGTGGACCAGGCAAGGTAGCAGCTGGCAGAGCAAGTGACTGAAAGCTGGCCAAGAGCCAAGAAAGCAGCACTGGTTCTTCTTGGACCCCTCCCCACATACAGCGCTGCCACTCAGTTATGTGGGTTGACCTGCCCTGGCAAATACCTAAGGCTCCTCCCCTTGCTATATAACAGGCACACCCAAGCAAAAAAATATGGCCCAAAAGAAAGAACAGGTCAAAGTTCCAGAAAAAATAAAACTAAGTGATGAAGAGATAGCTAACATATCAGATGCACAGTTCAAAACACTGGTAATAAGAATGCTCACAGATATGGTTGAGTATGGTCATAAAATGGAGGAAAAAGTGAAGGCTATGCAAAGTGAAATGAAGGAAATGTACAGGGAAGCAACCATGAAGGGAAGGAAACTGGAACTCAAATCAACAGTTTGGAGAAGGAAGAAATAAACATTCAACCAGAACAGAAAAAAGAAACAAGAATTTGAACAAATGAGGAATGGATTAAGAACCTCTGGGACAACTTTTAATGTTCCAACATCCGAATAACAGGGTTGGCAGAAGGAGAAGAGGAAGAGCAAGAAATTGAAAACTTATTTGATAACATAATGAAGGAGAACTTCCCCAATCTGGCAAAGGAAATAGACTTCCAGGAAGTCCAGGAAGCTCAGAGTGTCCCAAAGAAGTTGTACCCAAGGAAGTACACACGAAGGCACATCAGAATTACATTAGCCAAGATTAAAGTTAAAGAGAGAATCTTAAAAGCAGCAAGAGAAAAGTCACCTACAAAGAGTTCACATAAGACTATCAGCTGATTTCTCAAAAGAAATCTTACAGGCAAGAAGGGACTAGAAAGAAGTATTTGAAGGCAAGGACCTACATCCAAGATTACTCCATCCAGCAAAGCTATCATTTAGAATGGAAGGACAGATAAAGTGCTTCCCAGATAAGGTCAAGTTAAAGGAGTTCCTCATCACCAAGCCCTTATTATATAAAATGTGAAAGGGACTTTTCTAAGAAGAAAAAGATCAAAGATAAGAAGAGTAAAATGACAAAAACTCACAATTATCAACAACTGAAACTAAACAAAAACCAAATCAAATTAAGCAAACATCTAGAACAGGAACAGATTCACAGAAATGGAGACCACCTGGAGGGTTATCAGCAGGGTAGGGAAGGGGGGAGAATGAGGGAAAGGTTAAAGGGAATAAGAAGCATAAATGGTAGGTACAAAATAGGCAGGGGGAGTTTAAGAATAGTTTGGGAAATGGAGAAGCCAAAGAACTTACATGTGTTACCCACAGACACGAACTGAGGTAGTAGAATGATGGTGGGAGGAGGGGTACAAGGCAGAGAGAATAAAGGGGGGAATAAAATGGGACAGCTGTAATAGCATAATCAATAAAATATATTAAAAATAGCCATAAAAATAGCCACAACTAAGCACCAAATTAACCAACAAACAATCCAATTAAAAAACAGGCAGAGGACCTGAACACTTTCCCCAAGAAGACATACAAATGATCAACAAATAAATGAAAAGATGCTCAACTGCACTAGTTGTTAAGGAAAAGCAAATCAAAACTACAATGTGATACTACTTAACAACTGTTAGAATGGCTATTATTGGTATGATGATTAATAATGAGTTTTGGACAGGTTGTGGAGAAAAAGGAACCCTGATTCACTGCTGGTGGGAATGTAAACTAATATAGCCACTTTGGAAAACAATATCGAGGCCTCTTAAAAATTTAAGAATAGAATTATCATATGACCCAACAAACCCTCTTCTGGGTATCTCCCTGAAAAATTGAAAACATTTATTTACAAAACTATATGTACCACTATGTTTATTGCAACGTTATTCATAGTGGCCAAGAAATGGAAACAACCAAACTGTCCTTCAATAAATGATTGAGTAAAGAATATGTGATGCATATATACAATAAAATCCTACTCAGCCATAAGAAAAGATTAAACACTGCCATTTGTGAAAATGCAGATGGATCTGGAGAATATCATCCTAAGCGAAATAAGTCAGAAAAAGTTAAGAACCATATGATTTCACTCATATGTGGGATATAATATTGAAAGCAACAAATAAACACACAAGAAAAATAAGTAAAGAATCAGAGACACAAAAAATATTGTGGTGGTTATCAGAGGAAAGGTGAGTGGGGGTATTAAAGGGTAAAAGGTGTTAAATATATGGTACAAATGATTTGGAGTGGGGGGCACACAATGCAAAATACTGATGATGTATCATAGAATTGTACACTTGAAACCTATGTAATTTTATTAACCAACGTCACCCTAATAAATTTAATTCAAAAAGGAAAATTTTAAAATAACAAATAAGTAAAAAAAAACAAAAAGATTACTGAATACTGCATATTTGAAGAGTATCTCATGATTGTAGAAAAGAGATGCAGGTAGACAACGATGAGAATTATGATGGCAAAATTATTGAAGTTTACCAAAAAATAAGTTTTCTTTGGCATCCAGCCAAATATTAATTTAATATAAAAGAAGAAACTCAAATCTATGTCATAATTTTTTACAACAATCGTTTCTTTACAACAATTAGTTATGTCAGAAGATAGTGAGGGAATTTTTAAGATATTAAAAAAGAAGAAGAATAGCCAATGAATTTATATTTATCCACAATATAAAAGCTGCAGATAAACTCTTATGAAGACACTTAAATCATATGAAGATTCAAGATGTTAGGGAATAATGAGCTCTTTTAAAAAGCTTATAGTGGAATTTACTTTTAATAGTAAACTTAAAATACTAAAAATATATCAATATAAAGCTGGATGTGAAAAATAAATATATCTTTATTTACAGAAATATTTAAAATATTGTTTGGGTTTTCAAATAAAAATTGACTCTAGAGATATCATCAGTTTTATAAATGAATTATAGACACTAAAATAGTTCATCTTTCTGTTACCAGCTCCAAAAACAAAATATCAAATAACACAGTTAGAAAAGTACAAATATTTCATTCAAAGAGACATAACTTTTGTAGGTTAGCCGTTAATTAATTGATTGAATGATTAAACTATATGTTTATATATTTATTTATTGTTATTGGAGGGACATTGTTTAATACGATTATATAGGTTTCAAGTGTACACTTTTTAATAATCTAAAATCCATGGTATTTCATGCTCATTCTCCATTCAACTATCCACTTTAAATTTTTCATGTCCACTGCAAAATAATGAAATTACAAACAAGTAATTCTGAAGCCCGGAAAATGTTGTCTCACTCCCCTGGGTCATCGCGGAGGGGTAATTGACCTCAAAATGTGAAAGAGTGAGGCAAGGGCAGGAGGCAAGCAATTTGGGCAAATGAGACCATAAAAAGGGCTGATTTTCTCAGTCATTTATTTCAATATTTCAGTAAATTGTACCCAGCAGCTTGGAGCATAATAAAAAACTAATATGCTTTCTTCTGAAAAAAAAAATTAATGTCCAGCAAATTTTATTCTACCAAATTTATAAGCTTTAATATATTTCTTGTTAACAAAATGTTATCAAATGATATCTATGAATTTATATCCTCTTTCTGGTCACCACATTTGGAGAAGAGTGACAAAATATGCAGAGTTTTAACATATATTTCTTTTAGAAAACTCTCTTTTTATTGTTTATGATTTGTTTCAACTTTACTTATCAACCCTATTTTTTATGTCAACAAAAATTACTTCTTGATATAGTTATCATATTAAAGGTAATTGTTTGAAGGCTATTTAAACAATAAATAATACTCCTATATCATACCAAATAAACAAAAATATATTTTATCATAACTAGCATTCCTCATCACAATCTTTCTCTGAAGTTTTAAATTTCATTTCAAATTGTAGCTTACAATAATGATTTTAAAAGATTACTTCATTATTTAGCTATTTTTCTTTGAAATGCAATTACCTGCATACTTAAATTTCTTAGACCATACACACACACGCACATGCACACACAATGCACTCACTAAGAGTAAATGCAGGTAAAACAAGTGAAGTCTGAGGAATATCTATGCTCCAGTTAATTGTACTGTATAAATATGAATTTTCTGGTTTTGATACTGTATTCTATTTAGGTAAGATGCTACCTTTTGTGAAAGGTGAGTGAAGGGTATATGGCACCTCTCTCTACTATTTTTGCTACTTTGTGAAACAATAATTATTCCAAAATTAAAAGTTGAAAAGTAAAATTACTATAATAATTTTGGTATATGAATTACAATGAAAAATGTTTTAAAAAAGCAATGCTCCCCTTGATGGACATACTGATTCACTTGTTTTTAAAGTGTCCATCAATTTTGTTTAAAACTTTCTTAACAAGGAAATATCATTTATAAATTATTGGAATTGGGTAGTATTTTCATTCAAGAGCAGGTATATTGAATTTATTAATATTTTTAGTTAAAGTTGACTTTGAACAACCAGCCCAGCAATTTGAGGATTTTTAGCAGCAGAATACCTGACCCTGGTGTGGGAGCTTCCTTTGACCCCAGACTCTGCAGACTCACCTCCATGAGCAGCAGGAGAAGGCTGGAGGAGAAGCAAAGGAAGCCATCTCCAAGAAGTCATGATCTGTTTCCTCTCCTGCCCCTTGTGTTTTTCTTAATTTTAAGTAGCAAGGAACGAGAAGTCTTCTTCAGCTTGAGGGATCCTGAAATGTCAGCTAATGTTAGGGGGACAACTTTCTTCAGTGAAGTGACTGTTGTATTGACCGCAAATAAATGCTTCTGGGAACTGTTCCATCCGTGTAAAGTCCTGTGCAAAGGTGTTCTTCCATAGGTGCAGCACCTTCGGCAGGGAACTGTCATTCTTATGGGTTGTTAGGGTTAAGTAGGACTTGCGGTTGAGACAGTACATTGAACCCCTAGGGTTACACATTGGGGAGGTGGGAAGGTTTCCACTTTGGGGGCTTTCGAGGGCCCTTCAGCCAAGCTCTGCCTTCATGGCGGGCTGCCATTACAAAGGCCTGGTGCATAAGCACTTGCAGCAGCTTGAGGCCCTGATTTCCCACACAGGACTCATGGCACTAAACATTGCATGGCCTCCCATTTATTTTTTTTAAATAATTAATTTATTTTTATTCAGTTACAATTGTCTGCATTTTCTCCCCTTCCCTCCACCCCACCCCAGCCAGTCCCACCTCCCTCCCTCACCTCTACTCTCCCCCTTGATTTTGTCCTTGTGTCCTTTATAGTAGCTCCTATAGACCCCTCTCCCCACTATCCCCTCCATTTCTCCTGTGAATATATAAATATTTTATTTATCTCATATTTTAATAAATTTATGCAAAAACAAAAAGATCACATAAACATTAAAATTTCACAGAATGATTTGTCATAGAAATAATTTATAAAACCAGCTTTGCCTATATAAATTGAAAAAAGATATATAATATATATAATAAAATGAGTAAAATTATGTTTAAATTTTCCCAATACATGTAGAAATTAAATTATTTTGTAATAAATGACATTTTGTAACTTTTCTGCCTTTATGTATTGTATATTTGTTTTAAATCTTTCTAGTCTCTTGATATTATATTCCAATACAGCAAAGACCTTATTTTGTTTAATAAAGTTGTAAATAAAAGATATAAAATTCTGAAATATTTTATATTATTTCCTTAAACTTATTTACCATATTCTAAAAAGTGATATCTCTGTTGAGAGATAAATCAACTTTATTATATTCTAATCTCTGAAGATGTCATGATTTTTGATTCTCTGAATACCATTATTCATTAATTCTTTCAATAGATCAATTCTTTTAAAAGTAGATTTATAATTATGATTTGCAAAAATGTATAATGACATATATGAGTAAGAAAGTAAAATATTATTTTGATTCTTGTATTTCCAATGACAACGCAATTTTCATGAAGAGATTTAATATGTTGTTAGTATATAATTTATTTTACAAAGAGATCAGTGTGCTTTGCTTCTAATATTAATAATACATCTCCCAATTATAATAGAAATTTAATGTTTAATGTAATAGTATTCAATGTATCTTATAGTATGAATTTTATACTTAAGTTTAATATTAATTGAGTGATGGAATGCAAATATTTCTGAACAGTGTCCCAAGTGATATAACATGCCCCTTGATGTTAAGAGATGAGAGTATAAACTTGTAATAACTTCTAAATTCCTATGAATTATATGAGCTAAGATTTTATAACTCAATCATATAATCTCTTTATGTTTACTCACAAAAAAAATGAGCTAGTAACATTTGTGCATATTAAATCACAATTATATAAAGATTACTTCAGAGAAAAAGTTGAAAAATATTTTAATTATATTCATGTGATAGAGTATGAATACATAAGCAAAGTGGAAATAAAGGAAATGTACCTCATCATAATAAAGGCCATATATGACAAATCCATAGCCAACATCATACTCAGTGGGCAAATCTAAAAAAACTTCCCCTTCAGATCAGGAACAAGACAGGGATGCTTGCTTTCCCCACTCTTATTCAACATAGTAGTGGAAGTCCTAGTCACAGCGATCAGACAGGAAGTAAAAGTCATCCAAGTCAGACAGAAAGAAGTAAAAATGATATGATATTGAATATAGAGAACCCTAAAGATTTTACCAAAAAACTACTAAAACTAATAAATGAATTCAGTAAAATAGCAGGATACAAAATAAATATGTTAAATCAGTTGCATTTTTATAACCAATAATGAACTATGAGAAAGGAAATTTTTTAAAATCCAATTTACTATCATAAAAAAAACATTTTGCCATGTATAATGCACACCCACATTTGTCTGCACACTATACACAGGATTATACCCATTATTATACCCTTGGTATAATAATGTGCATGCATAATATGCATCCTTATTTTTCCATTAAAATTTTGGACTAAAAAGTATGCATTGTACATGGTAAAATACAGTACCTCAGAACAAATTTAACCAAGGATGTAAAAGACCTGTACTAAAAAATTATAAGACACTTCAGAAAGAAACAGAAGAAAATACAAATGAGTGGAAGCACAAACTAAATTCACTGATCGATAGGATAATTAACATCATTAAAATTTCTTTACTACCCAAAGCCATCTATAGATTCAATGGAATTCCTATCAAGATATCAATAACATTATTGCACAGAACTAGAACAAATATTCACCCACAAAAGTTTGAGAAAGAAAAACAAAATGGGAGGAATCATGTTACCTGGTACTACGCTATACTACAAGGCCATAGTAATGAAAACAGCAAGGTATGGATGTGAAAACAAACATAGATCACTGGGATAGAATAAAGAGCCCAGGAATAAATCTACATCCTTATGGTCAGGTAAAATTTGATGAAGGAGGAAAAAATGTACAATGGGCTAAAGATAGTCTATTCAATAAATGATGTTGGGAATCTTGGATAGATATGTGCAAAAAAAAAAAGAAAAAAGAAAAAGAAACTAGACTACCTTCTTCCACCATACACAAGAATGAACTCAAAATGAATTAAGCACTTAAACGTTAGACTCAAATGCATAAAAATCTTAGAAGGAAACATAGGTGGTAAAATCTTGGACATTTTTCATAGCAAATTTTCTTCTAATATATTTTATGCAGCAAGGGAAAAGAAGAAAAATAAAGAGGGGTTAGGGGAATAAGAAGAGGGTAAGTGAAGGTTAAATGATGATGGAAGGAGCCTTAACTTGAGGTGATGAGCACACAACACAGTATGCAGTTAAAGTATTATAGGATTGTACACCTGAAACCTATATAATTTTATTAACCAATGTTACCCCAATAAGTCAAAAAATGAAATTATATAAAGACAAATGGTTATTGGGTAATGGAGCATCTTCTAAATGTGAAACTGAGACACGCATGATGAAAGATTCATACTAGACCAGTATGTTTCCGAAAGTTTGCACTTTACAATGAGGAATAATGTGCATCTAAAAATAATTAATAAAACTTACTATATAATTAGACCTATTTCTTTAGATGTTTTAACACATAACTTTATCTTTAATTATTCTTTCACTAGTGACTTGCATGCTATTTACATACTTGTGATAAATGTATAATAATTTCACATGTACATTGTATATGTAAGTATATATAAATAAAACAATTCTGCCTGTGTTGTCAATTCTGTTAAATTACAGAGGTTTCAATTTTAACACAAAATTTACATAACCTCCCAGTTCTTTATACCTCTTAGCCCATAAAATCTATTGGAAACATCCTTACTAATTTTTCTAATTTTAAAATATTATATATTAGACCTAATATATCTGTGAAAAGTGTGAAGTCTTTATAAATAATAAAAATTAAAAATATCACATATGACTTATCAATAAAGAATACATTAGATCAACAGAATTGCCACTTAAGCAGTGTGATTCCTCCAAAGTATACCACAAGGTTATGGTAATCAAAAGAGCATAGTACTGTTATAAAAAGACATGTAGGTCAATTGAACAGCATAGAGAGCCTGGAAATAAACCCACACATTTATACTAATTAGTATTTGACAAAGGAGGCAAAAACATACAATGGGCTATAGATAGTCTACTCAATAAATGGTGTGAAAATTGGACAGAGAGGGGCAAAAAAATTAAAATACACTACCTTCTTCTTACACCACACACAGAAGAATGAATTCAAAATAGATTAAAGACTTAAATGTTGGACTCAAAACTATAAAAAGCATAGAATAAAACATAGGCAGTCAAATCTAAGACGTTTCTCATAAAAATATTTTACAGCAAATTTCTTTTTTGCTGTATCTCCTCAGGCAAGGGAAACAAAAGAAAAAAATAAACAAATGAGACTACGTCAAACTAAGGTTTTTGCACAGCAAAAGAAATTATTAACAAAGTGAAAAGACAACCCATTGAGTGGAAGAAAATATCCACTGGTACATCTGGTAAGGGGTTCATATCCAAAATTTATAAAGAACTTTAAAACCTCAACACCAAAAAAGAAAAAAAATACATTAATTCAATTAAAAATGGGCAAAATACCTGAATAGAAATTTCTCCAAGGAGGAAGTATAGATGGCCAATAGACATATGAAAAAATACTCACCATCACTAATAATCAGAGAGATGCAAATTAAAACCTCAATGAGATATCACCTCACACCTGGCAGAATGGCTGCCATCAATAAATCAATAAGAAACAACTGCTGATGAGGATGTGGAAAAAGGGGAACCCTAGTTCATTTTTGTTGGGAATGCAGATTGGTGTGGCCACTGTGGACAGCAGTATGAAGTTATCTCAAAAACTTAAAAGTAGAAATGCCTTATGCCCCAGTGATTCCACTTCAGAGAATTTATCTGAAGAAAGTGAAACACTAATTTGAAAGAATATATGCAGTATTATGCTTATTTCAGCTTTATTTAATAGCCAAGATTTGGAAGCAGCCCAAGTGTCCCTCAGTAAATAGTGGATAAAATAGCTACAGTACATTTACATAATGGAATATTACTTAGCTGTAAAAAAAAAAAGGACATTTTACCCTTTGTGTCAGCATGGATGGACCTGGGGAATATTATGCTGAATGAAATAAACCAGTCAGTGGAAGATAAATACCATATCATTTCACTTACATGTGGAATTTGATGAACAAACTGAACTAATAAGCAAAATAGAGACAGACTCATAGATAAAGAGCAGTGTGACAGCTGTGGGGACACAGCAGGTGGTGGTATTCAGGAAAACAACAACAAAAAGAAGATAAAGAACTCACGGACAAGGACAGAGTGTGGCGAACAAAGGGTGGGGGCCAAGGAGATGGACGACGGTACGAGGGTAATAAATGCTGATGGAAACAAATAAAGTAGAATGACAAAAACAATAAAAACAAAGAAATAGAATTGCCAATTAACAGGGATAATTTTGTGATTGATAGTTTGCTCTAAAATATTTAGAATATTAAAAAAATATTTTACCAACCATCAAAATCCTATTTCTAACTTTTCTGTGACTATAAATAACCATGCATTGTACCAAATACGTAAGTACAAATGCAAAAATAGGATGTGAAATTACTCTCCTTCTTATCATCTTGACTGAATTTTTATGTACACATACATATAGATAAAACACAACATATTTATAGTAAAATACTGTTTCTTAGCCTATTTTTAATCACACTATTTGTTAGTATCTTCCTTAAACAATATATATATATATTTCTAGTATATATATATATAGTATGTGTGTATATATGTGTGTGTGTATATATATATATATATATATATATATATATATATATACACTAGAATAATCACATATGACTCTATAATATAGATTGCCATATTTAGTTCAACACCAAATTAACTAAGTAAAATGTTTACTGTTAATAAACATTTGCAAAAATTGCTTAGGGTCAATAGTAATAAAAAAGTACAATTAGGACTGGAAATGCCACCTTTGAAAAAATAGGTAATTTTTTTAAGTGAGTCATGTATTTCCCTTGTTTAGGTTCTTCATTTTTTGGTTGGACTTTAGAGATACTGTATATTTATTTTATTTATCTAACTTGATGAAAATTTAGAAGGTGTGTCTCAAAACAATGTAACAGGCAATTATGTATAATAAAATGCACAATGATAATCTCTGTGGTGCTTCTTGGTCTTCAAAGTGTCTTAATATACATTATACAATTTTATTAATTATGCTTACTAACAGGAATTGTTATCCTACCATTGACATGATGTGTAGATTACATGGTTTTCATTCACTAATATAGGAAGTATGTTCTGGGGTCACAGTACAAAAACCACCAGCAACAAACTTACTAACCTCTAAATCTATTATTTACCCCTATACCACCCAATGTTTGTCCAAAGAAGAAACAAACACATGCATTAAAATAAATTACCTTTCAAGGGAAAATTAAAGTTAGTATTTCATAAAGGGTAAAGTAATGCATTTTAAATATATTTTGTTTTATATTAAAGGTAAAAAGAATGCATTTTCTTGTTTAAATCCACCTGTAGGAACAAAAATAATCATTTTGATCCATATATTAAAGAGATATAAGACTGAGAGAACTGCAGAAAGTGGGGGGTTTTAGATGGAGTTAACAAAAAGAGTTTGGCAGAGATGGAAGAATCAACATTGAAATGCGAAACCAAAGGGCTAAAATTGGAGAGGTAGGTAGGCAATGGGGGGGTCAGATAAAGGGGAATTTGTAAGATATAACCCTTTCATTCAGTGCAACATTACTGAAATGAATCATGCCTTTAAAATAATATTGCATATTATGTTAGCCAGGTATGATATAGATAACTGAGAAAATTTGTATTTCCAAGCCTTGACCCATAGTCATGTATGTACAATAGACTTAGTTACCTCTTCTGTTATTTTCACAAGGTGATTGCAAAGGGATTAGGTTCTCCTGCATTGAGGACTCTGAAATGATGTCTAAGTGAGAAGAAGCATCTCCCCTAGAACTGGGGACTATGATTAGTTTAAACAGTTTTAAAGGGTCTTTTTTCTTCTTCTCACCATTTATATAAATATCAAGAAAAAGGTGTTTTAACTTTTCTCCATCAAATAAGTACTCAACACATTGTCACTGCGACCGGTGACATTGTGAATACCTAAAGAACAATACTGAATACAAATAACATCTAATGATTTACATTTATTCAAATGATTCCACCAGACTTTTCTTCTTTGTTTTACTAGAAACTCTTTCTACTGTTTAGAGAAAACATATCTCTGACAGAGTAGGTAGATAATAGCATTCAGATGCCAGTGTTCCAGAAAACCACTTTTTTCAGCCTCTTTTTTTAAAATTAATTAATTTATTTTTATTCAGTTACAATTGTCTGCATTTTCTCCCCATCCCTCCACCCCACCCCAGCCAGTCCCACCTCCCTCCCCCACCTATACCCTCCCCCTTGATTTTGTCCTTGTGTCTTTTATAGTAGCTCCTGTAAACCCCTCTCCCCACTATCCCCTCCCCACTCCCCTCTGGCTATTGTTACAATGTTCTTAATTTCAATGTCTCTGGTTATATTTTGTTTTTTTTTCTTTTGTTGATTAGGTGAGATCATATGGTATTTGTCCCTCACTGCCTGGCTTATTTCACTTAGCATAATGCTCTCCAGTTCCATCCATTTCAGCCTCTTAAAAGAAAACCTGCCACTCTAGGTAACAAAACTTCTGTGTGTGTGTGTGTGTGTGTGTGTTGTACCATGGAAGATATGTAGCCTTGTGATTTACATATCAGGTGGACTTCAACGTTTATCTCAACAGGAGCAGTTTAGAGGGGCTGGGATCATGTGCAGCAGGTTTCATTCATGTTTCTTTATTGCACTGATTCCCACAACCAGCCCCAGGATTAGTTTCACTTGTAAAAGTCTTGCACTGAAGAAGTTCCTTCTGAAATAACAATGTATTTGTGTTTTTCCCCTTATTTTAAAGACTAGATTATTCCCAATTACCACTCATTTAAGATTAATGAGCAACAATTAATTATTAATCACCTGGAGGAATGATTACATGCATTTGCCTTGGGCTTGACTAGCTGTCAAGGAGTCCTGCCAAAGCTGCCAGGCTCAGTGAGTTCCAAAGTGGTGACACTGAACACTAAAAATTAAGTGACATTTCTAAGAATGAGAGAAGCATGTGGCCAGCAACAACAACAAACTTTCCCCTAAGTTTGTCTTTGTCTTTTGCATGTAAAAATGAACAGAAGAATGATGTGGAATTTTTTCTCTGCTCAAAGAATGCACATTCATTGCATATCATGTAAGAATTCCTTGCACAGTGCACACAAGGAAATGATTTCTAAGAGCAATAATCAGAAAATAATCATTAATTATTCTTATTTTAAAATATTTTCTAGTAAATGAAAAAATGTTTCTGCCAATAATACTAATACATTTAAAGCTATATCTAGATACAAAAAAAATCAAGTGTATTGATGGTAAATGTGTCTGAGAGACAGGCAGAACTGGGACTCTACTGCATTACTCACACTTTAAAATTTAATTTCTATATTCAAGATCTGCTCAGCTGAATAGAAAATGAGATATTATCTCTTTTAAAAAAATATTGTATTCTTTCCATTACTATTTAACCCTCTCTTATACCTCCTCCCATCTCCCCTCCAATCACCACACTGTTGCCCACATCCCTGAGTTCTTTTTCCTTTCTGCTCAGTCCCTCCAACATCTAACCTCTCCCATCCAGTAGCTGTCATCCTGCTCTCCATCTGAGTCTGTCACTATTTTCCTTATATTCTGAGTAGGAGGAGTTCAGTTTAACTAAAAGATTTTTTAATGACAACAAAACGTGTATCTTTGTCTATAAAAATATATTTATTTGAACTATATTGTATGAGTTATATCATGAGGAAATCTTTGCAGATCACAGCAAAACATTTTAGTTCACTCTTGTTCCTATCACTTTCGCATAGAGATGCTTTATAGTAAATTGTAAATTTTTACCAAAGTGTTTCATGAAACAATATTTCTAGAATAAATTTATATATTTCCATGTCCACTAAATTTACCATAGAGCTGGCGTACTAATTATAATTCTCAAAGACAGGGACAGATTAACTCTCGAGATTTTTCTACACAAGAAATATAACAAAGAATATTTTAACATAAATATTATTTATTTTATACTCACAGGTTGTGTGTGTTATAAATAATGGAATGCAAGGCTTATAAGTGACAATAAGACTGATCATAAATGATTATGAATTGTGTTTAACAATATATATAAATTATACCTAAATAATATATGGGTAGCATATAACTTTTATCAACATGAGCAATATTTCAGGAGAAAAAGTTCAGAATAGCTATAACAAATAATGTGCCAATTTTTTTTACCATCACCCATTTCCAAAACAAACTTACCTAAACTTAAGCTTATGATTATTTCCCATTAAACCTGTAAATTTAAACTATGATTCAGTAACACATTATAGTGTTTTTTGCCCTTGAATAATTATTAATTATATTTATATATTAATCTTCTTTTTCATACCCTCTGTTTTGCTCTATCACTACCCTATATAATAATGAATGTGGTTAGAACACATAATGTTTTACTATGAAAATATCTCATCTTCTGGGATCCTAATGTGTTATATCCTTTGTAGAAACTAAATGGGGGAGGTGGGAAGGGGGAAGGGTTTTCAGGAATATCTATAAAGGACACATGGACAAAACCAAAGTGGGGTAGGATCAAAGGTGGGAGGTAGGGGATGGCTGGGGTAGGGAGCATGGTGGGGAGAAAATGGAGACAACTGTACTTGAACAACAAAAAAATAAAATTAAAAAGAAATAAACTAAATGACAACACAGTCATTAGCCAGCAATCTTGATTTTAAGTAGTAATGTGATAGGTTTGTCCAGCTGCAAACTATTGAAACAGACAGCAAAACTTTGAGGTGCTTCGGTTATCCTGGCATTCTTATTCCAGACCTGCTACAATCTAATGGTAAGTTTTTGTTGAGACACAGAAAATGGATTCATTTTCATAATCTCCTGATCAAATCTCCTGATCATAATCTCCATAATCAAAATCTGATGACCATTTATCTGCTTATCTGATATGGTTAAGGCCTCTTTGTCTTTCAAAAATTGAGAACTGAAAAATCTGTTTCTTACAGGCATTCTAGTTTGAAACCGATAACATGAATGCTGTCTCTAAGAGTGAGAATCTGAGGCACTGCTCTCAGTCTTTCAGGCAGGTACTAGATACCCAAGGTGAGGTCCTTGGGTATGAAAAAACACTTTGTCTAAGTGCCTGTCAAAGTTTTGCATAAATAAAAAATAGCAGGATTTCTTAATCTCAGCACTATTAACATTTTGGACTGGATAATTCCTTATTCAGAGGACTGTGAAGGGTAATTTGGTAGAATCCCTAGCCCCTACCTGCTAAATGCCAGTAGTAACTCCCTTCTCCCTGTCCCCTACCTTGTTGTGCTCATTGTGACAATGTAATACATCTTCAGATATTTCCAGATACCCCTGGAAAGAGGATTTAGGACAAAATAGCCCAGAGCTGAGGTCATTTAGTTCATTAGGTCATTTAAATAGTTCTGGAGGCTGAACACTGCACAATCCCAGAGTGAATAAGAGAAAAAATATACAAACCTACGATTTATATTTAAAAATTTAAAAAATGGAGAAAATTCTTATAAAAACATTTGGCAACTATCCATTCTTTCTTACAGGTTTTTATTTTTTTTCTTAAGATGTTGTAAATTATTTATTTATTTCTGTGTGGGTTAAAGTTGCTGCCAGTTCTTTGCTTGTCTGTAAAGAAGAAAAGCTTTTACCCATTTCTCCAAGAAACAGGAATTTCAATCATGTATTTATAGTTGCAACCATATGTAACTATAGACAGATTTGAGGCACACTCCTAGAAATTACGTAACCATTCAAATCTGTCATTCCTGTATCTACAGAACCAAACATTTTAAATAGAGAGATTCTGGATCACATAAAATATATCAAACTAGTAAGTAGAAGTAATAAAATATAGCTGTGAAAGTTTCTGTAAAGTACTTTAACTTAATTATTAAATGGAGATTTATATCTGGGTACAATTTACGTAATAACATTAATGAGCAAGGTGGATTATTTGAAAAAATAAGATGGATGGAAAAATTGCTTAAAATGGAACTAAATATCTTTTTATTGAATATACAAGTGTATATATTATAATAATATATGAATTTAATTTTATATAAGGCTTTGAAACTATTTTCTTTCTTTTTTATTTTTTTTTCCATCAAGGAACATATATAAAGGACACGTGGACAAAGGCAAAGGGGGTAGGTTTGAGGGTGGGAGGCAGGGACCATGTTGGGGTGAAAATGTAGACAGGTGTACTTGAAAAACAATATAAATACATAAAAATAAGTAAATAAAATAAAAAAAGAAAAAATTCAATTTCTTTTTCTTTCTTTTTTTATTGTTGTTCAAATACAATTGTCTCTATTTCTCCCCCACTACTCTGCCACACACCAGCCATTGCCACCTTCCACACTCAATCTTACCCCCTTTTGCTTTGTCCATGTGTCTTTTATATATTTTCCTTGATGACTCTTCCCCTAATTTTCCCCATTATCCTTCTCCCCTCTCCCCAATCATTACTGTCAGTTTGTTCTTAATTTCAATGTCTCTGGTTATATTTTGATTCAGTTTTTCCTTTGTTGATTATGTTCCAGTTAAAGGTGAGATCATATGGTGTTCATCTTTCACTGCCTGCCTTATTTCACTTAGCATAGTGCTCTCCAGTTCCATCCATGTTGAAATAGTAGGAGTTCCTTCTTTTTTTCTTCTGGGTAGTATTCCATCATGTAAATGTGCCATAGTTTTTGATTCATCCATTTACTGATGGGCACTTAAGTTGATTCCAGCACTTGGCCATTGTAAATTGTGCTGCAATGAACATTGGGGTGCATACGTTCTTTTAAATTGGTGTTTTAGGATTCTTAGGTAATAGTCCCAGCAGTGGAATTGTCAAGTCAAAAGGCAATTCCATTTTTGTTTTCTGAGGAAATTTAATTTTTCACAATTTCTGTTTCTGATATTTTGTTGTTAGTGTCCAAAAATGTCTTCAAATTCTAAATATTGAATTTGTATCTAATTATTTTAGCAAATTCACTTATTAGGTAGAGTAGTTTTTTGGTGGAGTCTATAGGGTTTTCTATTTATACTATCATATCATCCGCAAACTATGACAATTTTACTTCCTACTTTCAGATTTGCATGATATTTATTTCTTTTTCTTGTCTGGTTTCTATGGCTAGGACTTCCAATACTACCTTAAATAGAAGTGGTAAAAGTGGACATCCTTGTCTTGTTCCTGATCTTAGTGGGAAAGCTTTTAGTTTTTACCCATTGAGTATGATGTTGGCTGTAGGTTTATCATATATGGCCTTTATTTTGTTGAGATATGCTCCCTGTAAACCTACTTTGCTGAGTGTTTTTATCATAAATGTGCACTGTACTTTATCAAATGCTTTTTCTGCTTCTATTGATAGAATTATATGATTTTTGTCTTTTGTTTATGTGATGTATTACATTTATTGATTTGCAAATATTTTACCACCCTTGTATCCCTGGGGTGAACCTCATTTGATAATGATGTATGCTATTTTTAATAAATTGCTGGATGAGGTTTGCCAAAATTTTGTTGAGTATTTTGGTGTCTATATTCATCAGTAATATTGGCCTGTAGTTTTCTTTCTTTGTTGTGTCTTTGTCTGGTTTTGGGATTAGGATGATAATCACCCATTTATGACAAAAACACTCAGCAAAGTGGGAAGAGGGGGAGCATTCCTCAACATAACAAAGGCCATATATGAAAAACCAACAAACAACATCATACTCAATGGACAAAAACTAAAAGCTTTCCCACTAAGATCAGGAACAAGACAAGGATGTCCACTTTTACCACTTCTATTTAACGTAGTATTGGAAGTCCTAGCCACAGTGATTAGACAAGAAGAAATAAAAGGCATCCAAATTGGGAAGGAGGGAGTAAAACTGTCATTGTTTGCAGATAACATGATAGTGTACATAGAAAACCCTATAGAGACACATGGACAAAATCAACAGGGGGTGGAATCAGGGGAAGGAGGTGGGGATAGCTGGAGTAGGGGGGAGTGGTGGGGAGAAAAGGCAGACAACTGTACTTCAACAACAATAAAATAACAAAAAGGGAAAAAAAAACACCCAAAACCCTATAGATTCCATCAAAAAACTATTCAACCTAATAAATGAATTTGGTGAAACAGTGGGACACAAAGTCAATATTCAGAAATCAAAGGCTTTTTTGTATACTAACAATGAAATATCAGAAACAGAAACCAGGAAAAAAATCCAAATGCTACAACAACAAGAAAAATAAAGTATCTAGGATTAAACCTAACAAAGTAGGTAAAAGACCTGTACTGAAGAAAGAAATTAAGGAAGACACAAATAAATGGAAGCATATACTATGTGCATGGAAGGGAAGAATTAACATCATCAAAATGTCCATTCTACCCAAAACCATTTATAGATTCAACCTAATACCTATTAAAATATCAATGACATATTCCATAGACATAGAACAAACATTTCAAAAATATACATTGAACCACAAATGACCCTAAATAGTGGCAGCAATTTTGAGAAAGAAGTACAAAGTAAGAAGAATCACCTTACCTGACATCAAACTATATTACAAGTCCACAACAATCAAAATAGTCCGATATTGGTATAACAAACGACACATACATCAGTGGAACAAAATAGAAAGCCCAGAAATAATCCCGAGTCTCTCTGGTCAATATTTGACAAAGAGGGGAGGAGCATAAAATGGAGTAATAATAACCTCTCTAACAAATGGTGTCTAGAAATATGAACACCTACATGGAAAAAATGAAACTCAACCACCAACTTACAGCATACACAAAAATAAACTCAAGATGGATAAATATGTCTTTTTTTCTCATTTATTTATTTATTTTTTAATTTTAATTTTTTATTGTTATTCAATTACAGCTGTGTGCCTTTTCTCCCCATCCCTCCACCTCACCCCAGCTGAACCCCCCTCCCTCCCCCACCTCCACCCTCCTCCTTGATTTTGTCCATGTGTCCTTTATAGTAGTTCCTGTAAATATAAGCCTTGATGCCATAAAAGTCCTAGAAGATAACATAAGCAGGAAAATCTCAGCTATTCCACTCAGCAATATTTTCACTAATATGTCCCCTAGAGCAAGGGACATAAAGGAAAGAATATACAAATGGGACTTCATCAAAATAAAAAGCTTCTGCATGGCTAAAGAAAACATCAGCAGAATGAAAAGGGAACCAAGTGTATGTGAAAATGTATTTGTCAATGATATCTTGGAGAAGGGTTGAACTCCAAAACATATAAACAACTCACATGACTACACTCCAGGAAAACAAAGAAAGTAATTAAAAAATGGGCAAATGACCTGAACAGACACTTCTCCAAGGAGGATGGACATACAGAGGGCCCAAAGACATATGAGGGATGCTCAGCTTCACTAGCCATCAGAGAGATACAAATAAAATCACAATGAGATACCACTTCTCACTGGTCAGAATGGTCATCGTAAACAAATCAACAGACAATAATTGCTGGTGAGGTTGTGGAGAAAAGGGAACCCGAGTGCATTGTTGGTGGGAATGCAGACTGGTGTAGCCACAGTGGAAAACAGTATGGAATTTCCTCACAGAACTAAAAATGGAACTGCCTTTTTACTCAGCAATTGCACTGCTGGGATTATACCCTAAGAGCCCTGAAACACCAATCCAAAAGAACCTATGCACCCCAATGTTCATAGCAGCACAATTTACAATTGCTAAGTGCTAGAAGTAGCCTAGGTGCCTGTCAGTAAATGAGTGAATCAAAAAACTGTGCTACATTTACATGATGGAATACTATGCACCAGAAAGAAAGAAGGAAGTCCTACCCTTCGTGACAGCATGGATGGAACTGGAGAGCATTATGCTAAGTGAAGTAAGCCAGGTGGTGAAAGACAAATACCATATCATCTCACATATAAGTGGAATCTAATTAACAAAACAAACAAGCAAGCAAAATATAACCAGAGACACGGAAATTAAGAACAAACTGACAGTAACCAGAGGGGAGGAGGGAGGGAAACAATGGGGGAAAGAAGGGAAAGGGTCATCAAAGAGTATGTATAAAAGACCCATGTGCAAAACCAAAGAGGGGTAGGATTGGGGCTAGGAGGTGGGGGTTGGTGGGGTTGGGGAAAGTGGTGGTAGGAAAATGGAGACAACTGTATTCAAATATTAATAAAATATTAAAAATAAAAAAGTAAATATAAAAAAACTTAAATGCAAGTTCCGAAGGATAGTGAAGTGAAATTTGTTACATCTTTTGTTAACCTTCTGACTTCTTTCTAAATCTATCTTTGGTCTTCTCATGGCTCTAGGTCTTACTGTGTTACACTTAAAAAGAAAAAAAAAAAGCCTTTGTGCTGACTTTAAACCTGCTTAGAGGGTTCTGCTGTTCTTCCCCCATGCTGCAGTCACAGGGGCGGGGGAGGGGGCAGGCTCTGTTCTTTGCCTTTCCTGTGGTTCTGCAAGAACAGGGGCTGTGTTTGGGCTACAATATTCACAGATGCCCAGTTTCCAGCCCACGGCCTCAGAGTGCTGTGCGGCCCACACTGTCCACTCTGTGCATATGTGCCAGGCCTGTGCCTCTAATCCACCTTGTTTTGCAACCCTTTGATTAATCCATGAGGTTCACTGAGTGGGAGAAAATCACACCCTTCCTCCTCCCTCTTTATTGGCCTGCACACAAAGTCCCTTCATGGCAGGTTAGTTTCCCTATTGAATCAAGTCTCTCTGGGCACTGCTACCTTTCTGAGCCCCTGCTACCCCCTTTGATCCCTTAGGCACCCTGAGTGGGAGCAAATCATGCCCTACCTCCTCCCTCTTTGCTGGCCCAGCCACTATTCATGAACAAACCTTATACAGTGGCTGAGAGCCTTTTTTGAGTGGATCCCCCTTGTTTGCAGCAGGCCGTTCCTAACAAGTGCCCAGCTTTTCACTCAGACCAACTCTCTGACCAGTCCAGAGACTATCTGGGTCATGGCCAGTCATGGCCCATCTCTTCCCCATCTCCAGGTGTCACCCACCTCCCTAATTTCTCTGGTACTGTCCCAAACACAGACCACAATTCCAGTTGGGGTACAACACTGGCTGTGAGTCTCTCATTGCAACTTTACCCCCCCCAGCAATTTTAAGCTTCCAGGTCTCTCCAAGTCTCTCCTGGTGGGGGCTCTGTGACTTCCCCACTCTGGGAGGGGAAGGAGCCACTAAATTACAGTCCCTGACCCTGATCTCCTTCAAAGCTCCTGTGATAGCCACAGTCTCCATTGCAGGGCCCAAGGACCTTCCTGCCAGCCTATAAAATCTCTTTACTGTCCATTTTTAAAAGTCCTCTGCAACCTTTGGCATCCAAACTTCATATCAGCTGGGATTCTGGTGGCTGTTTGCTTTGTTCTTCAGAGGATCAGCTAGGTGTCTCAGTTGGGTACACAAGCAAGTGGGTTCAGCTCCCAACTACCTTCCCTCCATCTTCCAGACTCTGAAATTGTTTTCTAATTAAAATACATAATTGGTTTGAACTTCCCACATTGACTTTGTGGATTGGTGAAGTTATCAACGCTGCCATAAAACTTAAATGTATGACAATGTAAACATATGCATTAAATTAAATTGACTTACAAAAATAAATATCTGTCAAGCTGATTATTTCTGGTTAACTTAGTTACTTCAAGAGCTGTCTTGGTAAAATTCTATGACAAAATATATACAAGATTGTGTTGCTCTGAATTGTAAGATTAAATAGAATTTCTTAGATCTTTTAATCAGTTTAAAGACCTTGAGTTATTACTTGAAATAAGTTAATTAAAAAGTGATTATTGGTTTGGTAAAAAGAAAAAAAAAATTAAAGTCACATAAATTATAGAAATAAAGAAAAGAATAATAGGTCACTCTTATTAAGCGTCCTCATTTGCTTTTATAGATTATACATATACTTTAAAAAATGCCTTTCCTTGAATTATAAATATGAGATTAGTTATATTTTGAGATTGTTTGGAAGAATTATATAATAGTGATATCCCCCCCAAAACCAGAATTATCTTCTTTAAGGCATGCCTCTTGTAGTACAGGCTTCTGCCGCTAGGCGAGTATTCTAGGAACCCATCTGTATCAGTGTACCAGCTGGCATTGTTGTGAGAGGCTGAATTCTGCTTCAATGAATTTTTTTGAAGACCTTTTTAATGTATTACCCACTTCATGCTGGATGATTTATGAGTTCACCTGCCCACACCATGCTCAGTGCTCAGTGTTCAGCAGTTTTTGATCCAAAACTGCATGACACCCATGTCCCACACTCCTTATTCATCCAATCTAACCCCAAGCAACTTTTGTTTGTTTGTTTGTTTCCATCCTCAAAGGGATATGTTTTGCTAATGAGGGAGAGATGTAACCAAAAATGACAGAAGCACTAAAAGGCATCACAATTGATGAGTTCAAAAACTGTTTTGGGTCCTGGAAAAAAACCTGTGATAGGTTCATTGCTTCAAATGGAGAGTATTTTGAAAGTGACTGAAGTTTAAACATGTCATAATAAACTTTTTAAATTAAATTCCTTTTTGTGTGTTTCCCCGTACATATACATACCTGTAAATATGTATTTATATATACATGCATGTATATGTATATATAAGTATTCATGTAGATATTTACTCATATAAGCATGTAATAATATGTTTAAGATATTAATTTAAAAGCTTATTAAAATTAATAATTTCAAAAATTTTATGTGTAATAGAAAAAGGAAGGTGGGTAGTTCAAACCTTGGAATACTTAATCTGCTGTTAATAAGTCATAGTAAAAGGTTATTATCACGTCACTGAGATACCACCTTATACCCATTAGGATAGTTACTATTAAAAGAAAAGTAGAACCCTGGATGTTGTAGCTCAGTAGACTGAGTGCCGGGCTGCGAACCAAAGGGTCTCCAGTTCAATTCCCAGTCCAGGCACATGCTTGTGTTGCAGGCCAGGTGCCCAGGTATGGGCATGAGAGGCAACCACACATTGACATTTCTCTCCCTCTCTTTCTCCCTCCCTTTCTCTCTCTCTGAAAATAAATAAATAAAACCTTTAAAATAAAACAAAACAATAAAAAATAAAAGTAGAAATAAGTGTCAGTGAGAATGTGGAGAAAATGGAATCCTTATGCACTTTTGTTGGGAATGTGGTGGTATGGCTGCTGTGGAAAGTAATGTTGGCTTTAAAAATAAAAAAAAATAAGTAAATAAAATAAAATAATTACTATAATCTCCAGTAATTTCACTTCTAGGTGTATAACAAAAAGAACTGAAAGCAGGGTCTTCAAGAAATACCTGTACATTCATGATCATACCAACATTATTTACAATAGCCAAAAGTTGAAAGCAACCCAGATGTCTAACAAGTGAATGAATAAACACAATACAAGTCACATAATGGAATACTGTTTAGCCTTAAAGGAAAGGAAACAATTACACATTCTACAACTTATGTGAACTTGCAGACATTGGGCAAAGTGAAATAAGTCACTCACTAAAAGACAAATACTATATGATTTCACTTATATGAGATACCTAGAGTAGTCCAATCCATAGGGACAGGAAGAATGTCGGTTGCCATGGACTATGGGCAGCGGGAAATGAGGAACTGTTTTTTGCCATAGAGTTTCAGATTTGCAAAATAAGAATAAGTTTTGGAGGTCTGTTTTTTGTTTGTTTTTTGTTTTTGATTTTCTTTCTTTTTTTAAAATTTATTTATTTATTTTTATTCAGTTACAATTGTCTGCATTTTCTCCCTTTCCCTCCACCCCACCTCAGCCAGTCCCACCTCCCTCCCCCACCTCTACCCTCCCCCTTGATTTTGTTTTTGTGTCCTTTACAGTAGCTCCTATAGACCCCTCTTCCCACTATCCCCTCCCCACTCCCCTGTGGCTATTAAATATAACCAGAGACATTGAAATTAAGAACATTGTTTTTTTAATTATATGAATATACTTACATTACTGAACTATAGACTAAAAATCAATTGTAGGTAAATTTTATGTTATAAATATTTTACTAAACTTTTAAAAAGTTATTTTTTACCTTTTGTATAATTTGCTCAGATAACAGAAGTTTCTTTCTCACTGTATTTTATTTCAAAGCTCTATTAACTTTAAGTTGATATTTATCATATTTTTAAATTACTTTTTAAAAAATATGAATAGATATTTCTCATATTTCTAGGAGCTGATGTTATTTTTAATGAGACTATTAAGCCAAATCACTCACCTGTGTTCCACTTCAAACTTTTTCTTTTGTTTCTTTGGCTTTACACTACTTTCCAAAAAAAATAAAACTTTAGAGGTGGTTTTAACACCAAATGTAATCTTTTGTTTTCCAAATTACTGCAATATGAAAGGCTTTTGTTTTACTTGTAAACTTTGGTTTGGCAGTCAGAAGCAAGAAGAAATTTAGAAAGATTTGTATGCTATTCTTCACACTGATTTAACCATATTGTGTATTTAATCCATAATGGGATAAAATTGATCAATAAAAAACAGAAACTCATTGTATAAGATAAACATGTTTTTACAGCCCTTTCTTATTTTTGTTTTGCCCCATGCTATGCCTTGTTCCTATTCCTCACTCTTACTATTTCTCCTTTCTCTACCCTTTCAAAAGCATGCTTCCTTCCTTTAGTCAGCTCACATTCTTTTCCCCCTTCTTATAATTTCTTATTTTCATTCCACCTTTATAACTCATGGCTTGTTTGGCATGGATATTACAGTTATTGCTGTTCTTCAGCTGTATTCCTATGTGTTCACTATTTTTTTAAATTCCAAATCTCATAGGTTACTCTCTCCTGTCTTACTCCATTTGCCTTCCTCCTTCTCTTGCTTATTTGAGTTTGGAATCTAAATTTTTCTTCCTTATTATTATTATCTCTGAAATGAAAAATATACAAGAAGGTATTAAAATCAGGTTAGATGAAGCAGAGGACTGAATCAGAAAGCAGAAGACAAGGTAGAAAGAAATCCCCAATCAGAGCCAAAAAATGAGGAAAGACTAAAAAAGAATGAAGATAGTTTAATGGAGCTTTAGAACAACATTCTAAAAATGTAACAACATTCACATCATAAGATTATCAGAGAAGAGAAGAAAAGGAGCAAGGGATAAAAAACTTGTTTGAAAAAATAATGACAGAAAAAATTCCCTAATTTGGTGAGGGTAAAAGTGATGCAAGTTGAGGAAGCATGGAGGGTCCCAATCAAGATAAATACAAAGAGGCCTACTCCAAGACACATCATAATTAAAGTGACAAATTTTAAACACATAGAAAGAACCTTAAGGCAGCAAGGGTGAAATAGGTAGTAACATAAAAGGGAACTATGAAAAGGCTATCAGCTGATTTCTCAACAGAAACACTACAAGCTAGAAGGAATTGGCATGAAATAGTCCAAGTAATGAAAAGCAAGGACCTACAATCAAGATTACTCTATTCAGCAAGGATCTCATTTAAAATAGAAGGCAAATGAAGAGCTTCCCAAACAAAATAAGGTAAAGGAGTTCTTCACCAAGCCATCACTGAAAGAAATGCCAAAGATACTGTTATACAAAGGAAAAGAAGTGTGTGTGTGTGAGAGAGAGAGAGAGAGAGATGACAAATAATAAGTACCTATCAATAAAGACCTTGAACGTAAATGGGTTAAATGCTCCAATCAAAAGACATAGGGTAGCTCAATGGTTAAAATATCAGGACCTGGATATATACTGTCTAAAAGAGACCCACCTCAGAAAAAAAAGATCTACACAGGTTGAAAGTGAAGGGATAGGAAAAAAAATATTCCAAGCAAATGGACAGAAAAAGAAAGTTAGTGTAGCAATACTTATATCAGACAAAATAGACTTCAGAACAAAAGCCATAAAAAGGGACAAATAAGGTCATTACATAATACTTATGATGATAGTACAACAGGATATAACCCTTGTAAACATACATGCACTCAACATAGGAGCACTTAAATATATGAAGAAACCCTTAAAGGATTTCAAGAAAGATATTGATAACAACAGAATCATCAATAGGGGATTTTAACACCTCCCCACTGTCAACAATGGGTACATTCTCCAAACAAAGAATCAACAAGGATATTGTGGAACTGAACAATAATAGATGAAATGTACTTAATTAATATATAGAACATTTTACCCCAAAGGAGCAAAACATACATTTTTTTCAAATGCACATGGAGCATTTTCAAGGAGAGACAACATGATAGGACACTAAACAAGCCTCCACAAATTTAAGAAAATTGAAATCATATCAAGCATGTGCTTGGATCACAATGGATTGAAATTAGAAACAAACCTCTAGGAAAAACACTCAAAAACATTAAAATACATGGATATTGAATAATATGATGTGAAATAATGAATAACTTAACAATG
Source organism: Desmodus rotundus (assembly GCF_022682495.2). Taxonomy (NCBI): domain Eukaryota; kingdom Metazoa; phylum Chordata; class Mammalia; order Chiroptera; family Phyllostomidae; genus Desmodus; species Desmodus rotundus. Next base: position 57,582,756 of record NC_071399.1, on the reverse strand, counting down.
AGATCAAGGAAGAAATTTTTAAAAATCTGGACAAATGAAAATGAACACACAACAACACAAAACCTGTAGTACATGGTGAAGGTGATCCTGAGAAGGAAATTCATAGCAATACAAGACTACATAAAGAAGATACAAAAATCTTCAATAAATAACATAACCTACATATAAAAGAACTAGAGGAACAACAACAAACAACACCCAGAGCAACTAGAAGGAAGTAAATAATCAATAACAAGACTGAATTAAATGACATAGAGACTAAAAGAATAAGTCAAAGGATCAATAAATCCGGGAACTTGTCCTTTGAAGTGATAAACACAATTGACAAACCTTTAACCAGACTCATCAAGAAAAAAAAGAGAGAAGACCCAAATAATTAAAATCTGAAATGAAAGAGAATTTACAACTGATACCACAAAAATACAAATGATTGTAAAAAATTGTTACAAACAACTATATGCCAAGAAACTGGACAACCTTGGTGAGATGGACAAATTTCTAGAAAAATACAATCTTCTAAAACTGAATGAAGAAGCACAAAGCCTGAATAGACTGATAACAACTAGTGACATTGAAGAAGTAATCAGAAAACTGGCACACAAAAGCCCTGAACCAGATGAGTTCGGAGGTGAATTTTACCAAACATTTGAGGAAGAACTAACTCCTATCCTTCTCAAACCATTCCAAAAATTTCAAGAAGAGGCAAGATTCCCAAAGTCTTTTTAGGAGACCAGTATTATCCTAATTGCAAAATCAGATAAAAACACAACAAAGAGAAAAACACAGGCCAATATCTCTAATGGATATAGGTGTAAATTCCTCAATAAAATAGTGGCAATCCAGATTCAGAAATACATTAAAATGATCACACATGATGAACAAGTTGGATTCATCGCACGGGTGCAATGTAATACAATACTTGTAAATCAGTAAACATAATACTTCACTTGAACAAACTGAAAAACATAAATCACATGATCATCAATAGATGATGAAAAAGCATTTGATAAAAATCCAGCACCCATTTATGATAAAAACACTCAGCAAAGTGGGAATACAGGGAGTATTCCTCAAAATAATAAAGGACATATATGAGAATCCTACAGCCAACATTATACTAAACAGGAAAAACTAAAATCTTTCCCCTTAAGATCAGGAGCAAGACGAGGGTGTTCACTTTCCCCAGTTGTATGCAACATTGTTCTGTAAGTTTACCCACAGCAATCAGGCAAGAGAAAGAAATAAATGACATCCAAATTGGAAAGGTGGAAGTAAAACTGTCATATTTTGCAGATGATAGGATAGTATACGTAGAAAACCCTATAGTCTCCACCAAAAAACTACTCTTTCTAATAAGTGAATTTGGCAAAATAATGGGATTCAGAAGTTAATAGCCTTTTTGTACACCAACAGTGAAATATCAGAAAGAGAAACTAGGAGCAAAATCCCATTTACTATACTAACAAGAAAAATAAAGTAACTAAGAATACATTTAACCAAGGAGGTAAAAACGCTGTTCTCAGATATCTATAGAACACTGAAGAAAGATATTAAGGAAGATGCAAATAAATAGAAGCATATACTGTGTTCTTGGATTGGAAGAACTAACATCATTAAAATGTTGACACTAACCAAACCAATCTATAGATTCAACACAATTCAAATGGCATATTTCACAGATCTAGAACAAATATTTCAAACATTTATATGGACCAAAAAGGGCCCTGATAGCCTCAGCAATCTAGAAAAAACAACAAAGTAGGAGGGATCACAATACCGAATATGAAACTATATTACAAGGCCACTATAATCAAAACAGTCTGGTTTTGGCATAAGAACAGACACACAGATTGATAAAACAGAATAGAGAGCCCATAAATAAATTCAAGTCTCTAAGGTCAATTAATATTTGACAAAGGGGGTATGATCATACAATGGGGTAAAGACACTTCTTCAAGTCTGTCAAGGCCTGGCAGGTCCACTCTAGATTCAGGCAGATGGAAGAAAATGCACGGAGTTGTGGGGATGCTTGACATGTCTTTCTTCAAGAGTGGGCAATTCTCCCATGCTGAAAGCTGCATGTGTCCAGTGGAAAGCCCCTACCCCCTTAAATACTAGAGACGAACAAAGCAGGCAGAAAGCCAGAATATTGTGCAATATAATGTGATTCTGTGCATGCGAACCCACTCAAAGTTATGGGAAACATTTATTGAACCCAGTCTCAAGGCTATGAGAACACTGCTTATCAGATCCATTCTCAAAGATATGGGAAACTACTTCCCTTAGTTGCCCAGACACCTGGGTGAGGAAGCCAGACACTACACCCAGCCTCCCTTTACCCTACAATCCATCCCTTCTGGGTTCCTCACCACACAATCTACATGAGGGTATCTTCCACAGAGTTCCCTTGGTGAGGAGGGCAGAGCCCTGCTCCCATAAACCACAACAGCAGTATAGATTAAACTAGCAAGAAGCAACCAAAATACATGCCCTGCCACCCAAGACAGCAAGAACCCACCGCCATTCAGTCATTAGGGTTGCCCACCATTCCTACAAGGGATCGCTTGTCAGGCATTCAATGTCATGGTTCTCAGGAGCTAATGCCTGTAAAGCTTGGCTAACATTGTGATGGATATCAGGAACATTTACACAGCATTCAGCCCTTTCTAGGGCACAGACCCCACCTTGAGATGCAGTAAACATATCTAAAGCCATACGATTTTGCAAGGCTACTTTCCTCAATTGATACACTTCCTCATTTAATAGACTTAAGGAATCATGTGTTGCATTCAACACATCAGCACTGTGCAAAGCCAAAGCAGTTATCTCCGCCTCAGTTAGTATAGAAGCAGCTTGAGGAGAAAAAACAGCTAATGGGTAACACCACCAGGGAGTATGCTTTACCTGGTATTGTGCTTTAAACACTTCACAATTTGTTGGCCGGCTTACAAGAATTTTCTGAGCTTGAGAAGTCAAACAGGACCACCCCCAAGTACAATGGTCAGTCCAATTTACAGGCAGGTAAGGCCACCCGTGTGAACCACACACCCAGAGGTCCCCAGTGAGAACTACAGCCCATACATCATTCCACACCTCCCAGAAATGCTCTACAGTCTGAGTCTGACACAGAGCTGTTGGAGTCCAGCCCACCTAGGCTTGGCCTTTGGGGCTCTCAAAGCAAAGGATAGCTGGTCCAGTCAGCTCCATGGCTTCAGCTGTGAGCCACCCTTAGCCATCTCATTTGGAGTAGCTGCTTAACGGCAGGGGCTGGGCATACCACTGCTTTGCCCCAGCATAGCCATCAGTCTAGGTCACATTCCACAAGGGATGTTCACTGTTCCACTGCTTCTGTAACCAAGTCCAATTTGAGACAGAAGCTGGAGAGGTGAATGGTGGGAAGCCGTGCTCAGGGGGATTTCAGTGTAGACCCAGCATGCTGATTGGTTAGCCACTGAGGCATAGGTATGTACCCAGTCCACTAAGATGTTATTCTTTCCCCTAAGGGCAGAAAGATAGAGCAGTAATAGGCACCAGTAAGGGCAAGTCATGACCCTCAGGCAATATACAAGCAAGCTTCTGGTCAGCCGATTAGACAGTGGCTGGTGTACTGGGTCTTCCTGGGCATGAATAACATTCCTTTTGTGCCTCAACTGGGGGCTCAGCATCTACTTGCAGCAACAGTGGAGAACTCATAATGAGGCATAGGGGTATCACAAAGGTGCCACGAAAATGCATTTTGTAGCCTGTTGGCCCTGTGTATGTCACCTTTAAGGTTGGGGGCCATGTCCCAACCACCCAGGGCAATATTTTCAAGTTTCTTTCCACCCTTGGCCCCAAGGGCAACAAGAGCCAACCAACACATGTGAAGGGCTTTTATTTTGCAAAGCCACATCCAAGTGGCTCTTTGCCCTTGCTCCAGGGCCTCAGGGGTGGACAAGAGAATATGTTCCTGTTTTTCCTATGTCTGGTTTCAGCAAAGCATACTTAGTCTGTACCTGCAGCTAAATTTGAGCCACAGTCTGGTAGAGCAGCGCTTCCACCAGAGCTGGGAACCCTCGTCCAACTCCTCTCATTCAGAGTCTGGAGGAGAGTCCATAAGCATTTCATCCAACCACTCAGTGTAGGGGTGGCAGCTGCAGTTTGCAGGCCCTGCTTTAAGAGACCGTGGTACCTTTCAATCATCCCGCAGCTTGGGGGTGATAGGCCACATGAAATTTCTAGTCAATCTGCAGGTCTCAAGACCATTGTTGTACCAAGGCCCCAGTAAAATGCATCTCCTGATCACTTTCAATGATTAAGAGTCACCCATAACCTCTCCAGCACAGCAATTACTGCTTTCTGATCTGGGTGCCATCTGATAAGCAGCTAAAAGTCCCATAGCCATGGCCACACTTCTAATAGCATACTTATATCCCTCTGAACTAGGTGGGGGACCAATTATATCCACCTGCCACCGGGTCAGTGTACCTGTCCCCTTACCACCTGTCCAGTTCTCACAGGCCTTCAGGAATTCTCTCACCAGCAGACAACACAAGTCTCACAAACTTCTTGTACCTCTGCTAAGGTGGCAGGTAACCCCCAAGTTTTGATGGTGGACCATGTAGTCTTTTGTCCAGCATGCAAAAGGTGATGGTGTAGCCACTGAGTTACTTCTCTTCCTGAGGGACTAGAAGGTACCATTTCTAGCCACCACACCTTGGTTAGAGTATCAGCCTAGTCATTCCCAGGGAAGGCTAGGGGTGCATGTAAAGTAACATCATGTACAGTGATTTGCTTCTGGTGGCCTAATTCCCAAAGGTCTTCCACAAGGCCTGACTCCATAATGGCCTATGCATAACCATCCATTGATATGTATGCTATGTAGAGATCCACAATATTAGCCCCTGGTATACCACCCAACTACCTGTGCAAATAGTCAGGGGCAGTGCCTTGTTAGCATCCATGTACAGTTCTGCCCACTGGCTGCCCTGTCCCATGCCAGTGTCAGAGCAGATTGTGTCTGTTTCTGGTTGAATTGCCAGAGCAGTCCACATGGCAGGCTGACCTCTACTGGACCCATCAGTGACCAGGCATCCAAGGGAATAGGTACATGCCCTTTGTGGAAGGGGTTAGCTTCCACCTCCTATAGGAAGAGGAGCAGATTTCTCATCTACCTAAGTAACAGGACCAAGCCCTTCCTGTAGCTCAGACAACAAGGGGTTAGTTGACATAGCACTCCTTTGTTGCAGATAAGCCCCCCACTTAGCCAACAAAGACATCTGAGCTGTCCCACTGCAGAGCTCGGCTATCCAGTCTCAGATCCACCCAGCAATGGGGTAAGTGGTCCTAACTGTCATGGTGGCAGTTCCTGTTATGGCCTCCATAGCCAACAGGGCAGCATATACTGCAGCCAGTTGTTTTTCAATCACGGAGTATGGCACCTCTGCTCCTTTCCATAGTTGAGACCAGAACCTAGGTGTTGACATAGCTGTTCCAATCGCTGCCACAGACCCCACCCAAAGCCTTCTTGTGTCACACGCACATCTAGCGCACTGGGTCCAGCAGGATCCAGAGCAAAGGAGGACTGAGCTCACTTAATGATGCACTTTGCTCCTTGGAATGCTTTTTCTGAGGTCAGGGTCCAGTCCCAGTTCGCTCCCTTTGTCACCAAACCATACAAGAGATGAATGACCTGTGCAAGATCAGGCACAAATGCTCTTCAGTACCCCAGCAGGCCCCAAGATGTCTGGAGCTATTTCAGAGTGGTAGCGGTCAGATATGCCTGAATTTTATCTATCACCACATCAGGTAACACTTTTGTGTTACCCAACCAGATGACCTCTGAGAATTTGACAGACAGTCCAGGCCCTTGCAGCTTGGCCTCGTTGACTGCCCAGCCACAGGACTTCAGGTGTGACAATACTTATGGCACTGCCTTCTCTTATTCTGCAAGAGAATTACTGGTTAGCAAAAGGTTGTCAATGTAACGGAACAGGTGTACCTCTGGAGGCCATGGCCACTTAGCAAGGTCCTCTGCCACAAGCCTGTGACAGATAGGTTGTGCAACTACCCTTGAGGGAACACTGTAAAGGTCCACTGTCGGCCCTCCCATGTGAAGGCAAACTGATCCTGACTCTCTGGAACAAAGTCAATAGAGAAAATGGCATTTGCTAGCTCAGCTACAAAGGGGAAAGTTCCCAGCTCATTAGTTAATGAGTCCATCAAATCCATCAGAGAAGGGACCGCTGCATGTAGTGGAGGAATGACCTTAATGAGCTCCTGGTAATCAACTGTCATTCTCCATGTACCATCTGGCTTTTCCACTGGCCACACAGGAGAGTTAAAAGTGGCCCTAATTATTCCCACCTTTTCCAACTTTCCTACAGTTGCTGTAATTTCCTCATGTCCTCCAGGCAGTTGGTATTGTTTTACCACTGTTACCCATCATGGGAGTCGCAATTACACAGGAGGATGGCTAGCGTGCCCCTGAAAAATGGCTTTTACAACTTGCATCCACAGGTGAAACTCTCCTGCAGTCGTGTGTAGCCACAGACCCTGGAGTATATCTAAACTCAGGATATACTCAGGGATGGGGGAGATATAAACAGTGTACTCATGGGGGAGCAAATATCTGATGCCCAGAGAGAGCTACACCACCTTCACCCTCACACTTTGTGCCCTATAACCATCAATAGTGTCCTCAGGCCTCTGAACCATCAATAGTGTCCTCAGGCCTCTGAAACTTCTCAGGGTTTCCACATAAGAAGGTACATTCGGCTGCTGTATCTACAACAGCTAAAACTTGCTGGATATTTGCAGAGGACCAATGAATAGTCAATTTGATACAAGGCCTCCAGTGCCCCACCATGTACCCTGAAGAGAGGTTCCTTGGCCTCTCCTGTAGCCAAAAGTCCAAAGGATATTTCCTCCCTCATTTCGGGAGGTTGACACAGCCAGATGATCCTCCAGCCAGACAGGATGGGCTTCTCCATGTGCACCCATGGATTTCTCTGTCAGTTTCTTCTTCTGGGGCTGCAGGAAGTGTTAGTGAGCTCACAGCTGCTTCCAGAGCTCTAACAGCTTCCTATCAATCTTAGTGTAATCTACTCCAGCCCCTAAAACAGGGGTGTCAAACTCATTTTCACCTGGGGCCACATCAGCTTCACAGTGGCCTTCAAAGGGCTGAAATACTTTTAGGACTGTATAAATGTAACTACTCCTTAACTGTTAAGGAGTTGAAATTGCATACCCACTTCATGTTATGGGAACTGTTTATCAGACCCAGTCTCAAGGCTATGAGAACACCGCTTATCAGGCGCATTCCCACGGTTATGGGAAACTACTTTCCTTAGTTGCTTAGACACCTGGGTGAGAAGCCAGACTGCCTCTGTTTACCCTACAGATAGCCCTTCAATAAATGATATTGGGAGAAATGGACAGGTATGTCCAAAAATAATGAAACTAAACCACCAACTTACACCATCTGCCAGAATAAACTCAAGATGGATAAAAGACTTAAATATAAGTTGTGACACAAAAAAGTCCTAGAGGTAAACATAGGCAGGAAAATTTCAGATATCCTACACTGCAATATTGTTCCTGATGTATTTCCCAGGGCAAGGGAAATAAAGGAACACAATAAAAAAATGGGACCATATCAATCTAAAAACCTTCTGCACAGCTAAAGAAACCATCATCAAAATGAAAAGGGAACTGACCATATGGAAGAACATATTTGCCAATGGTATATTGGAGAAGGTTTTGATATCCAAAACATATAAAGAACTCATACAACTCAACACCAGGAAGCCAAACAATCCAATTAAAAAATGTGCAAAGGACCTAAATAGACACTTCTTCAAGGAGGACATATTGACAGCCCATAGACATATGACAAGATGTTCAACATCACTAGCCGTCAGAGAAATGCAAATGAAAACCACAATGAGATGTCACCTCACACCAGTCAGAATGGCCATCATCAACAAATCAACAAATAACAAGTGCTGGCAAGGATGCAGAGATAAGGGAACCCTAGTGCACTGTTGGAGGAATGCAGACTGGTGCAGCCACTGTGGAAAACAGTATGAAATTTCCTTTAAAAAACTAAAGATGGAACTGCCTTTTGACCCACCACTTTAGTGCTGAGAATATGCCCTAAGAATCCAAATCACCAATTCAAGAGAATTTAGGCACCCCTATGTTCATAGCAGCACATTTTACAATAGCAAGTGCTGGAAACAGCCTAAGTGCCCATCAGTAGATGAGTGGATCAGAAAACTATGCTACATTTACACAATTGAATACTATGCAGCAGAAAAAAAGAACTCCTACATTTTGCAACAGCATGGATGGAGCTGGAGAATATTATGCTAAGTTAAATAAATCAGTCATTGAAATACAAATACCATAAGATCTCACTTATAATAGGAACCTAATGAACAAAATAAACCAATGAACAAAATAGAACCACAGACATGGAAACATGGACTACATTGAAAGTGACAAGAGGGGAGGGAGGAGGGTTATAATGGTGGAAAGAAGGGGAAAGGACTAGATAAAGAACATGTATGAAAGACCCAAGGACATGGGCAACAGTGTGGGAATTGACTGTGGGTGTGGTGGGTGGAATGGGATAGGGAGGGCAAAGGCAGAAAAATGAGGACGCTGTAATAGAATAAAATTTTTTAAATGAGTAAAAATTTTTAAAAAATACAATGTTTCTTCTCTCCTCTCACCTTGTGTCACCTTACCTTCAGTCTTAGCGTTTTGGGTGAGGGTTGCATATCAAAAGACCCTCTCAGAGAAAAGGACTGCAGCAAGTATTGTTGATTATTAATATTGTACAGAATAGACACCTGGTATGAGCTAATGTCAGTAAGAACAATTACCGTACTACTGAAGCAGGGAGTGAGTGAAAATCTCCAGAGCTCCTTTCCAAAAACAGATGACTTTGGGAAAGCATAATCACATGCAAAATCCAGTGGATTTAGATTAATCACATAGGAATGAATGAAACTGATTAGGGGAAATTAGTTGTGACCATGTAATGTGACATTTGATTTTTTTTACTCTAAACTATATTTTTCTTTATTTTTTTTCCTAGAAACTAGTTTTTCTTTAGTCTTTAAGGACTCATCTCCTTATAAGGGCTTTAGTAGAGGTTGTGGGGTAGCACCAAGGGGTCTAAATCAGGGTGGAAAGAGTTAGATCCTGACTAGCTCTCTATGAATGACAAGACTCATGTCTTAGTGTAGCTTCACATACAACTAGGGAAGCACATAAGTATCACTGGCACTCAATTTGGAGTGTTCCTGATAGCTGTGGCCCTTTTTAGCATGACTAGTGCTCCTGCCTTTCTTCTCATCTTGGAAGCAAAGACACAAGAAAAAGCGATACATTGTTTTTAATTCTATATTTTCTCATGGTGTTAAATTGTCTGAGTTATTTATAAATTTTAGATATTTAGCCCTTATCTGATGTTCCATTGGTGGATATCTTTTCCCATTCCATATAGGTTCCTTTGGATTATAGCATCCTCCTCTCCTGTTAAACTTGTCTAGTGCCAATTTTTCCTTCACGTAGGCAACTTTTATCAGTTGGTATTGGAGCTCATGCAACTGGTACCCAAAAACACCCTGCTCTGATCATTGATAGTTCTGTGCGTAATTAACTGTGTTTTTGACTAAGGACTGTCATGTGTTCTACAAGCATGTTGGCTTCCAAGTAGGTTTTAATTCTTAAACTCTTCATAGTTCTTGAAACTAGCAATCATATTTTAGCAATTTTCCACACTGACAATATGAGTCCTAGTTCTTCATATCCAATTTTAATAAGCCCTGTCATTCTGCTGGTTCTCTCATTAAGTTAAATGTGACTTTGACATATGCTCATTATCTCTTTGTATGACAGTGAGGATTTTAACAATTTGAGAACTGTGCTCTTCTTACAGTGTTAATATGTCAATGTCCACCTATCATTTTCAATGACCTAGTTCAAATAATGGGACATTTTTTTTAAAGAAATGTATAGCTGTTCAGTTGCCACAGCACATGGTGAAGATTCAGTTCCACAATTGTTTCAGCCTATTCATGTTTCACCATGCCACATCTGTCTGATCTCCTACTGCTTTCATACAGCACGGAAAAGTCATACAATTATTCCTTTTATAAAAAGTACTGTGACCTATTTGATTTTCTATTTCTTAAGACATTTTACCAAATGCCTATTTGTGTGTGTGTGTGTGTGTGTGTTGCATGATGAAGCAATGACTAGCTACTGAGGGTCTACTGTGTACTAAACTAATTACTGAGGATATATAGTAATGAACAAGAAATGCCTCTGTTAGTGGAATTTAAATATATGTCAATGTTTGCATTCAGTAAAGAGTCAATAAATGTATTTAAAAACATAAATGATGAACAAAATAATTCTAAACATTCCCTTAATATAATCTAGCTCATCTGGCAGTGATTCTAGGTGGTAAAACTTGCCATAAAAATAAATATATTCAGGATAGAAAGATAAATTCTTGTTTTGTTCAAAAGGCATGAAAATGATATCAGTTCTATACAATCTCTTCTAGAAAACAGAATAATCTCTAAAAATTCTATGAGTCCAGAATTACATACCCTAAGATCAAAACCAGATAAAATCATCACAGAAAAAAATCTACAAACCAACATCTTTCATTACCACAGATGCAGAACAAACAAAAACCTACCTCAGCAAAATATTAGGGATTAACTTTAACATTGTATAAACTGAGCTATATACCATGACAAAGTGGGATTTATTTCAGGTATGCAAATCTGGTTATACATTAAAAAAAATTATCAACAGGATAAGGAAATTAAATCATATGGTCACACTGGTTTAGAAAAAAGCACTTAACAAATTGCATCATTCATTTATTATAAAAATGCTCAGCAAACTAGGAATACAGGATAACTTCCTCGGCTTATAAATAATATCTTCAGAAATCCAAAGGTAATAAAGTTAAAGCTGAAAAATTAAACATTCCACCCCTCATGTCATAAACAAGGTATGGGTGTTCTCTCTTACCACTCCCTTTCAAATTTGTATTGGAAATCATACGTAGCATAATATGACAAGAAAAGTATATAATAGGTATGAAGATAGCCAAGGAAAAGAATAATAATCTCTTGGTTTATAAATTGCGTAATTGCCCATATAGCATATCCCAAAGAATCACCATAAAGAGACCTAATGCTAACAAAAGATAAGGATATAGGTTATGTTTTAAAAGTCAATTATTTTTCTCTGCATCAGTGATGGACAATTAGAATTAAAAAATATGTGTATCATTACCAACAATTAAATAATTATGTATAAATATAACAAATTATACACAAGGTCCAATAAAGGATGGATATCCAAAACACACCAAAAATATCTTTTAACTCAACAATTAGAAAATAACCCATTAAAAATTGGCTGACTATCTGAGCAGAGAGCTACCAAAAAATGTGCAGATGAAAAGCAAAAATACTTTTTTTAATGAAAACATGCTCAAGATTATTTATGACTGGGAAACTGCAAATTAAAATAGCAATAAAATACCACTACATACCTATTACAATGTCTCATTTTTTTTTAATTGACAGTACTGATTTTTGGTCTGGTTGTGGAGCATTCCTGGTGGAAATATTAATAAAATGATCCTATTTTGAAGAAAGTTTTGGAATTTCTTACAAAGTTAAACTTGCCTAACCATACAATTCAACATTATTTTTTTTTAGGCATTTACACACTGATTTGTAAACTTATGTTCACATAAAACTTGCACAGGGATGTTTATAACAATATTTTCATAATTTCAAAACTGAAATCAAGCAAATATTCAAAATAACTGAATAAATAAACTGGTATTTAATACATACATATGGTATAATATTATTTATAGTGAAAAAACAAATAAAGTTTCAATTCATGGAAGCATATGGAAAAAAATTAGAATCATATTGCCAAGTAAAAGAAGCAGCCTGAAAAGCATATATACTGTTTGATTCCTATTATATTATATTCCAGGAAAAAACAAAATTAGAGAAACAGTATAGAGAACAGAAGTTTCCAAAGATGTGGAAGTAGGGTAGAGGAATAAGTGAAGTACTGCAGATATTTAGGGTGGTAAAATATTCCTTAGGATGCTGTAATAGTGGATACATTATATTACATATTTTACAAATCAATATTAACCTTACAGTAAAAAGAAATGTATGCAAGTTTAAAAGAAAATCATTTAGGAGGGAAATTTCAGGAAGAAACACTAACTATGATAAGAGAATTTAACTGTATTTCAAAAGCTTGAAGCAACAACACCAAAGGCAGTACAGGAAAATGTTGTGCATCTAATTTAAAAAATGAGTGGACAATATATACTGAAATGCACATAAGCATTATAAACTAGTTAATAGAGTTGCTTCCTTTGTTGGGTAGGGGTTAACAATCCTGATACTGCTATACATGTATATGGAGATTGAACAATTAAATGAATGCCAGATGGTAGGAAAAGCTTTGCTCACTTATGGAGTGAAAACTTAACATAACCTCAAGGGGAAGAGGCTAGAATGATCCATTTTTAATGGATTATAAGTGAAAACATTAATTAAGTACAAATTTTTAATATAGTTATTGATGGTCATATATAGAAATCTTTATGCATGTATATTTTTATATAGGTTAGTACACATATGTATTTTTTGTCTGTTAGAAAAGATGGCCTAAAATGGCCATCTGTAGCAACATGCACACCTAGAGTCCAGATGTTGGTTTCTAATACCATTCTCCAATAAAAGAAACCAGGATTCCTATGAAAAATCACTAAGTCTAACACCGAGGCAGGGAATATACAAGATGAGTCTGGAGCAAATTGTAATACTAGGAAGTTCTTTTAAAGTATGTCGGGGGGCTTTAACGCAGGCCCCCGGGTCCGCCACGGATGAAGAAAAAGACTACCAAGACATGATCTGCTTGGGGAGGAAAGGTGGCTGTTTCTCTCAAGGGGAGAAGGGCCCACAGCCTCTCTCTCCAGGGGCTTTTATTAGGTTCATTCGCAATACAGATAAAGCTCATCAATCATTGTCAGCCAGTAAGGGTTAAACAATACATGATTTACAGAGAACTCTGAGGGCTTATTCTGAGTTACAGCCAATTAGTTAGAGGGCCATAAAAATTTAGGCACCAGACTCATCTCAGGTCTGGACTCTTATCTCTTAAACTGAGGGTACAAATTAAGTAGGTTTCACAGGAATGTATGTATTTTTCTTAGGCCTGATTCCCCAGGGAACCCGCCCCTTCCAGCACAGGACTGCACTGCCCTCTGTTATTGCTTCAGGCTTAAGTCAGGCAAGGGAAGTAAGGCAGCCAAGAGATTAGGAGACTTCTTGCAGACAGAATGAGGACTCAGGCTATTTCAAAGCTGAGGGGCGAGGGTCCATCACCCCCTTTTTCCACAGCCCCCCCGAGTCCTTCCCTGCGGACCTCTTCCATGACCAGAGCCTGTCTTAGGTTGATCCTCCCTTGAGGATTCTTACCCGGCATTGGCTAACTGGCCAAGCTCAGGGCCAAGCAGGGTGAAGTGGGCAGGGGTGGTACACCTGCCAGGGAGACAAGCTTTGTCTCCTTAGTGGCTTATGGTCCCAACTCTGACTCAGCCTTAATCATGGGGGGTTACAGCCTCTGAAACTAGGCAGGGCAGTTTCCAACAAAAGTACTAAATGTAAAACAAACAAACAAAAGCTGCATTGAGGGAAGTATGCCAAAAGGATACATTAGCCAAATGAAAGAGTTTCAATGGCCAAATATACAACCATTTGAGAAATAAATAAAACAGTAGTGCATTATTACCCAAACCATAATTGAAATATCCAGGTATGCATACACATACAAATATATGACAATAAATAAACAGTTGTGGAAGAAGGGGCAAATATCTTATGAAAATAATTCCAAATACTTCATGAAGATATTCTTCCTTAGAGAGGTGGAGCAAACCCCCTACTCCTAAAGATCGGCTGCACACAATCACTTCTCTCCAAGGAGAACAACATGAAAGAAAAAAATAGAACAGAAAATTCCAATACAAAGCAGTACCTCAGCCAAGTGACTGAGGCTTACTTCACCAGTGATAATTCATACTGAGTGTGTGTACTCTAGATAAGTTATGATGAGAATGAATTTTCTGCTGTGGTCACATAGTAGCATGGGTCAAAGGGATATAAGAGAATATTAAAGTTACATTATAGATATGGAAAGTTTTCTTTAAGACTAGAAAAAGTCCCTTGACTGGGTAGAGCTAGAGAAGTATAAATGTGTGCATAAGTTCCTGAGAGAGAGAGAGAGAGAGAGAGAAAGAAGAAGAAGAAGGAGGAGGAGGAGGAGGAGGAGGGGGAGGAGGAGGGGGGAGGAGAAAAGAGAAGAGACTGAGTAGATTGTTGTGGGGAAATCCCAAGGAGAAGTAAACTGTTACCTTGTTTTCCAAACAAGACTTGTTATATAAATGAATACCTTCTCAGAAAACATAATATATTACATTGTATTAATATATTCCCAGTTAAAACAATAGTTCACAAATCAAAGGAGGGAGTTATGCTCCTTAAAAATACAAAATATTTAAAGAAAATATGACAAACAACTATGTGCCGACAAATTGGATAACCTGGATGAAATGCATATGTTTCTAGAAACATACAATCTTCCAAAATCAAATCAGGAAGAATCAGAAAATCTGGATAGACTGATTACACCTAGTGAAATTGAAGCAGTAATTAAACAAGTCCCAACAAACAAAAGCCCTGGACCAGATGTCTTCATAAGTAAATTTTACCAAACATGTCAAGAAGAAATAACACATGTCAAATTATTGCAAAAAATTCAAGAGGAAGAAAGCTTCCCAATTCCACTTTATGAGGCCAACACTATCCTAATTCCAAAACCAGAGAAAAACACTGCAAAAAAATAAAAAACAAAATTATAGGCCAATATCCCTGATGGACATAGATGCTAAAATCCTCAAAAAATATTAACAAACTGAATACAGCAATTCCTCAAAAAGGACATACACCATGATCAAGTGGGATTTATTCTGGAGATGCAAGGTTGGTACAACATTCACAAATCAATAAATGTGATATATCACATAAACAAAATGAAGGATAAAAACCACGTGATCTTATCCATAGATACAGAAAAAGCATTTGGTAAAATCCAGATCTTATTTATGATAAAGTCTCTCAGCAAAGTGTAAATAGATGGAGCATGCCTAAAAATAATAAGACCAGATATCACACACCCCCTGCCAGCCTTATACTCAACAGGTAAAAACGACAAGTGTTCTCCTCAGGATCAGGACCGACACACGGGTGTCCACTTTCACTTCTCTTACTCAACTTAGTACGGAAGCCCTCACCATAGTATCAGATGAAAAAGAAATAAAAGTCATCCAAATTGGAGAGGAAGAAGTAAAATTGTCACTATTTACAGATGATATCATATTATACATACAGAACTCTAAAGATTCCACCAAGAAAATTCTATAACTGATGAAAGCATTCAGTAACATAGCAGGATAAAAATTAATATTGAGAAATAAGTTGTGATTTTATATGCCAATGATGAACTATCAGAGAGGGAAATTAAGAAAATAGTCCCATTCACAATTGCTTCAAAACAATAAAATACCTAGGAATAAATCTAATCAAAGATGTAAAAGACCTGTACTCGGAAAATTATAGGACACTGAAGAAGTAAATTAAAGAAGATACAAATAAGGTGAAGCACACACCACATTCATGGATAGGAAAAATTATCACGATTAAAATGTCCATATTATCCAAAGCAACCACAATAAGTACCACTACATATCCACCAGCTTGGCTAAAATGAAAGATTTAAATGTTTCAAGTATATACAATAACCCAAAGTCTCTTTCATTGCTGGTGGGAAAGCCAATTGTTATAGTCATTTGGGAAAATGTTTCTGGATTCACCTACTAAAATGGTACATAGTCATACCCCATGACTGAATTGTCATGCTTTTAAATTTATATTTAGCCCTGGCTGCTGTGGCTCAGTGGATTGAGCACTGGCCTATGAACAAAAGGGTCGCTGGTTTGATTCCCAGTTTTATTTGTATTTATTTATTTTTAGAGAGAGAGGAAAATATGGGGAAAGAGAGAGAGAGAAACATCAATGTGTGGTTGCCTCTCATGCTGCCCCTAATGGGGACCTGGCCTGCAACCCAGGCATGTGTCTTGACTGGGAATTGGACTGCACCCTTTTTGCTCTCAGGCCAGCACTGAATCCACTGAGCCACACCAGCCAGGGATAATTGTGGTAATCATTTTAACTAGACATTTAACTTTAGTTTCATATTTCCCCACAGAAAAGATGCCTAAGCATTAATGAAAACTTAAACTTCCATAAATAGCCTATGTTGATATATTTTAATTTATTAACTGTTCCTTCTTTTAATTTTATTGGTATTGAAACTTATAGAAAGATTAGCTTTTCTTTAGATATATGGAAAATAGTGACAAAAACCTTAACCACAGTGTTGCAGAAATTAACATACATGTTAGTACTTAGGGGAAAGTTTTTGTGAATGTAAAGTCATAAAGACAAAAACTATACAAACATGACAGATATGTTATACTTACAATTTTTGACAATATATTGAAACAATTTCATATGTATTATTTAAATTTTATAAAATATTTTGTTTACATTGAATATTTTCAAGTTTTCAGATTTTAGTGCTAGTATTTTAAATAATGCAATAATTAAGTTAAAATGAAAAAGAATATGAAAACTCTATAAATAATTATTACAAATGAAATTCTGTTATTAAATTTAGGTATAGCTTTCATATATTTTATTTATTATGCATATTAAAAGGTCTTGATTTTACAACCAAATTGAAGCTTCAAATGACTCCAAGTTCATTAGCCTAAGATAAATGGTTCCAGTAGGCAATGATCAAGACTTGTAGTCATCTTTAACATCTCTTGAAGAGCTGTAGGCAATCAATAGTATTTGCTAATTACAGACTTTTAGAAATGAACCAATGGCAGGGGAAAATACATAAAAAGTATTCTTAAAATATGCAGCAAATGATAAAATTTAAAATAATAAGTGACAGAAATAAGAAAAAGCAAAATAAATAAAAAATAAAACTCCCTATTTTTTATTGAAGACAAAAATATAATCATAATTAAATGAAATGCTTCATTTAAATTTTCATTAAAGAAAGAGGAACCTAGGATCATCAGGAGAGATATTATTCCTGGTCTCTTCCCTCAGTCTCACATCAGGAAAGCCTGTCAAATTTTTCACATGTGCACAAATTTCTTTTTCATCATTGCCACAGTCCTATATCAACCACCATCTTTTCTTAATTAGAATGTTGTAAGAGACTTCTAAATTCCATCCATGGTTCACCTCATTTCATACACGGCAGAACACTTATCAGATATAAAAATTTATGGAATAGAAGTCAGACATTCTTTTTTTCCTGTTTAAAACTCTCCAATGACTTTACAAGCCATTTCAAATAAAGTCAAATATCTTACTATAGTCTGCAAAGTCCAATGTTATCTGGCCCTTGATAATCTGTCCATTTTTATATTGGCCATGCTTTGCTTTTCACATTACTCCCTATAAATATTAGTTTCTTTCATTCTTTTAAATTTAACAAGCTTGTTTCCATTATTCCTCCAACTTAACTGTTATATTTTAAAGAGATTATGTAATACATAAGATTATTTTCTTTTATTCTCTATCAGGAAGCAAGACTGTAATAAACACTATGCTTGCTTCCACAAGCTTTGTCAGAGTTGCAAATTTTTCCATAATTTCCAGAGCTATATTCTTTTAAAAAATGTTCTATTGAAATCTATACATAAAAAAGTAATTGCAGTGTAACCATATCATTTTTATTGCTGAAGTTGCCCTACCACTGTGCACATTACCATACACTTAGTAACTAAGAAAAAAAAGTTGTTCTTTTATAGTTCTGGAAGTCAGACATCTGAAATCAAGGCAGTGTTAAAATTGCATTTTTGAAGGCTTCAGGGGAGAATCCATTTGCTACCTTTTTCAGCTTTTAGGGGTCATCTGCATTTGTACCCTATATCCCTCCTACCTCTTGCTCCCATGGCCACATTTATTACTATGCACTTTAATCTTTCTCCCTTTTATGAAGACCCCCAGGATTTTATCAGACTCACACGAAAAATCCAGAAAAATCTCAAAACAAGGTTCCTATTGCTATATAAGATGATATTTACAAGTTTCAGCATTTAGAACATGTTCATCTTTGGAGAGGTATTATTCATCCTACCACATTTTGTAAGCATTTTAACAATCTCTTTACCTATAACAGTCAAAATACGGAAATATCCTAAGTGCACATCCGTAGGTAAATGGATGGAGATGACCTGGTGTGTATGTGTATGTATGCAATGCACGCACACACACACACACACACACAGGTCTGGCAGAAGTAATGCCTGCTGGAGCGTGGTTGGTTGGATAATCATATGGGTGTAATGATTTATAGTTTTAATTTGAACATTTCATTTAAAGTGTCATATGGTGTACTTGAGTATATGATATTGTTATGTTACAGAATTACATGCTTATATTTTAATAAAATATTGTGTAATAAAAAGAGGCATTATGTTGTGTCACACCCTGTATGTAAATAGATATATGATTATTATTCAGCTATGGGAAGATGAAAATCCTGTTGTTTGTAACAACATGGATATAACTTGAGAAAATTATGCTGAGTGAAATAAGGCAGACAGGAGAGCCAAATGTTTCATGGTAGCACTTATACATAGAATTTTTTTTAAGTCAAACTTACAGAAACAAAGAGCAGAAAATAAGTTGCCAGTGGATGGGGTGGTGAGGAGAACAGGGGGAAGTTGGTTAAAGGGTACAAACATACATGTAAGTTATGAAGATCAAAAGTAAAGCAGGATATAAGGTAAAATGTGTTATCCATACATAACACTGTGTTATATAATTGATTTTATTTATTTTTATATTCTCCCCAAACTTTTTTATTGTTATTATTGTTCTGTTACAGTTGTCCCAATTTTCCACTGTTGCTTTCCCCTGCCCTGCCCCCACCCCCCACTCCCACAGTCAGTCTTCATCTTATTGGTCATGTCCGTGGGCCATTTATACTTGTCTTTAACTAGGCCCTTCCCTTTCTTTCCTCCCCTGTTCCCTGATACCCTCTCCTCTGGTCCCTGTCAGTTTGCTCCTTGTTTCCATGCCTCTGGTTCTATTTTGTTAGTTTGTGTGTTTTGTTCATTAGGTTCCTGTTATACTTGAGATCATATGGTATTTGTCTTTCTCTGACTGGCTTATTTCATTTAGCAAAATACTTTCCCGTTTCATCTAAGCTGCTGTGAAAAGGAGATGTTTCTTTTTTCTTTCTGTTGTGTAGTATTCCATTGTGTAAAGGTACCACATTTTTTTGATCCATTCATTTACTGATGGGCACTTAGGCTGTTTCCACCACTTGGCTATTGAAAATAAATGCTGCTATGAACATAAGGGTACATAGGTTCTTTCGAATTGGTGTTTCAGGATTCTTTGGGTAGAATCCCAGCAGTGGAATCACTGGGTCAAAAGTCAGTTCAATTTTTAGTTTTTTTTTGAGGAAATTCCATAATGCTTTGCATAGTGGTTGCACCAGTCTGCATTCCCACCAACAGTGCACTAGGGTTCCCTTTTCTCCATATTATAGCCAGCACCTGTTGTTTGTTGATTTGTTAATGATGGTCATTTTGACCTCTGGGAGGTGGTATCTCATTGTGGTTTTAATTTGCATCTCTCTGATGGCTAGTGATGCTGAGCATCCTTTCATATGCCTATGGGCCCTCTATATGTTCTCCTTGAAGAATTGTCTATTCAGTACCCTTGCCCATTTTTTGATGGGATTATTTGTCTTCCTGGCATTGAGTCCTATGAGTTCTCTATATATTTTGGAGATCAAACCCTTGTCCAAGATATCACTGGCAAATATATTTTTCCATACGTTTGGTTCCCTTTTCATTTTGATGATGTTTTCTTTAGCCATGAAGAAGCTTTTTTAATTTGATGGAGTCCCATTTGTTTATTCTTTCCTTTATATCCCTTGCTCTAGAGGACATATCCATGAAAATATTGCTGCATGGAATATCTGAAATTTTCCTGCCTATATTCTCCTCTAGGACTTCTATGGTGCCATAACTTATATTTAAGTCTTTTATCCACCTTGAGGTTGGTTTTGTGCACAGTGTCAGTTGGTGTGGTCAAGTTTCAATTTTTGCATGTACCTGTCCAGATACCCTAGCAGTCACCAATTCCTAATCACATTAACTGTAGACTATTGCAGCAGTTGAGAATGTTTTTAACCACTTGTAATAGTTTAATATTACCTTTTTAATATCCAGATATCTCCCAGCATTATCCTTGTTTCTGAATTTTCTTGTGTCCTACTCTTACATATTTACTTTTTCAGGAAGATGAACTCTGGTACTTTTCTGTCAAGTTCTAAAATAAATGATATTGCACAAAGGGCATAGTCTTTGTAAGCTGTGTGTGTGTATGTGTATAACAAACAAGAGCCTGTATATACTTTTATTTACCCTAATAATTCACCTTGGTTAGAAAAAAACAAGTTATTATAATCTAATTCTTGAATATTTCTTTTGAATTTAAATCAGAATATATTATTTTCTTCCCAGGTACTTTAAATTAGATCATTAATTAATCTGTTTTCTATGGGTTTAATATAATAGATATTTGATATAAGTACATTTCATTCTAGTATTTTTTTTCTTTTTAAAACAATTTTGCTATATGACACAGCAAAATGAGTTTATCTTATATGTAGAAGAGTATCAGTGACTTTTGTGTAGTGCCTCCACCTGTGGTCCATTATTTGATTGATACAACAGAATATTCCCACCAACCCAGGGGGTATGCTTTACTCTCATCCAGTCAATATATCCCTCAGAGCCATTTTATAATCCTTTCCTCCTAGGATATAGAAATAAAATATTTCCTATATTGAGCTTGTAGCTCTAGGCCTTGCTAAATTTACTTTGGATTTTGCAGTACTCTTCTAGACTCTACTGGATGTTTTTTTTTAATTTTTAATTTTTAATTTTTAATTTTTTTATTGTTAAAGTACGATTGTCTCCATTTTCCTGCCACCACTTTCCCCCACCCCCACTCCCACTTTCAATTCTACCCCCTTTGGATGTTCTATGAATATAATTTTATTATTTGTGAATAAAACAGTTAAGCTTATTTGTTTCCAATTTTAATGCTATGAATTCTTTACATAATACACTGGCTAAGACCATCAACAAAATAGAAATGGCAAGAATAGACATTCCTTATCTTAAAAAATAACTGCCATAATATTTGATGTTAACTTTGGGTTTTCAAACATACCCTTTATAAGATTCATTAATTTTTTTATTCTTAGTTTCCTGAACATTTTATTCTATATAGTCATCAAAAATTAACCCTTATCTGCAATACCATTCTGGGATTATACCCTAAGAATCCTGAAACACTAATTCAAAAAAACCTATGCAACCCAATGTTCATAGCAGCACAAATTACAATAGCCAAGTGCTGGAAGCAACCTAAGTGCCCACCAGTAAATGAGCAGATAAACCAACTATGGTACATTTATACAATGGAATAGTATGCAGCAGAAAGAAAGAACAAGGTACTACTCTTTGCGACAGCATGCATGGAACTGGAGAGCATTATGCTAAGTGAAGTAAGCCAAGCAGTGAAAGACAAATAACATATGATCTTACCTATAAGTGGAACCTAATCAACAAAACAAACAAGCAAGCAAAATATAACCACAGACATTGAAATAAAGAGCAAACTGACAGTAACCAGAAGGGAGGTGGGAGAGGTATAATGGGAGAATATAGGGGAAGGTCCATCAAGGAACATGTATAAAGGAGATATGGACAAAGCCAAAGGTGGTAGGTTCAAGGGTGGGAGGCAGGGATGGGTGGGGTGGGGGGCCATGGTGGGGAGAAAATGGAGACAACTGTACTTGAACAACAATAAAAAATTAAAAATAAACAAATAACCCTTATCTAAAATATGAATTCTCTCATTAAAAAGGAAAGATACAGTAGTGAAAATGACCTATATCTTTGGAAGCTCTAACCACTATTATTCACATCCCTTTAGCCAAAGCTAGTCACATAGCTAAACCTAATATCTATGGGTTAGGAAGCATTCTCCTCCCACTGAAAAATTAAAAGTCACCTGGAGAATGGCAGTTATACACATTCTTCTTGCTGGTAGAATATCAAAACATTTTAAATAATAGTAAGTACCAAATTTATTACAATATATTAAAGCCATCCTGAATATTCATCAGATGAAAACTGGGTCATTTTCCTTTACTGACCAATAATTTCATCCCTACTTGTTATCATTCCTCATAGAACTATTTCATAATTCTTAGCAATTTTTAATGCAAATGACATTTCAAAATCCCTGGCTTTTCTTCTTCTTCGTCTTTTTCTTCTCCTTGTCATCCTTTTCACATTTGTTTAAACCCATGGTATGCCTGAGGACTTGCTAACAGAGGTAGAATTTTAGGCATACCACTCTCCAATCACAATTTCTCTTTCTTGACGTGCCTCAACCCTATTAATTATTCAACTTTATAAAAACATGCACTCCTTTGATACCACCACTTATTATTTTCTAACCTTTTTTATATGCTTATTTAATCCTTACCCAGGATTTAGTCTATGGTGCTAAAGGAAACTTCTAAATAATTGCAGTGAATAAGACAAAAAAATCTATATGGGGGAGTCCTTATCATAATTATTAGGCCTCTTTGTGATGCTCATGATCTCCTTTCCCCTAATTATATGATCATTTCTTGGTATATAAAATTTCCTATGGTTTTTGCTTTCCACTAAGTTCCTTCCATTGTACTGCCCTAGACACCTCCTGAAACCCCCATTACTTGCAGCTCCAGTATTATTCAGAATGCAGCATTTGAGTAATGGGGACTTCTGCTTCACATTGTCTCCTGTTGAGAAGCCAGCATGAATCTTCTCACTCTCAGATTTACAAATACTAGCTGAAATACTAGTGAGAACACATTGTAACTGATATTCTCTCCTGTTTCTTAGTATAGTGCCTCAGGCTGCAAAAGCTAAAGATTACTCTTCATGTATGATTATAGTTTGAGTTTCAATAGTCAATTCAGTAAAGTTTTTCCTGTGTTGTATTTTTGCCATATGAAAATTTACCTGTCTGCAACACTGAATATCAAGCTAAATAGGGGGATGGAAGAGTTAGGGAAATGTTAGGGGTAATTTGATAATTATCAGATATATTCCCTATCTATGTTTAATTCTTTATTACATTGTGGAATATGTATAATTATAATTAACTTCCATTTTGATATTTAGAAAATTGATATTTGGGTTTTGTGTAACTTGGTCAAAGTTAGCAAATAGCAGAAGAATGATTGTGATTTTAGGATTTCTGTCTCATAAATTCCTTATTTTGTTATGTTAAGAAATCCTGTGGAAAATCTTACTGATTTCAAGATAATTTCATTAAAATTGATGTAGCACCCAAAAATAAAGAAAATAAATGCACTGTTTATTCATTTTGCATAGACACACAAAAAAATTCTACTAGTCAATATTGAAAATATTAGAGGTGACTACTAAATATACTAAGAATTATGTGTATTACATAATTATATAAAATGAATATAATTATGAATTATAAATAATCTATTGATAGAATAAAAGTAGTATAGATATACATATATAGACAAGGGAAAGTATATACTCACCTATAATAATTCTGGGTTCTAATCTATTTCAATATTCTTTATTATATTAATCTGTATAATACATTGCATATATATTGACTTAATGGGAAATATATCAATACCTGCTGTTATTACAATAGACTAAGTGGCTTAAATACCAGAAATTAATTTTATCACAGTTCTGGAGAATAGAAGTCCAAGCTGGGGGTGACAGTGTGGTTGGGTTCTGGGAAGCTCTCTTTTCCTGGCTTGCAGATGGCCATCTTCTCACACTGTCTTCACACTGTGAGGAAAGAGTGATCTCCCTCTCTTCCACTTTGGATAAAAGAACTAACCAAATCATGAGACCTCCATCCTCAGGACTTAATTGAATTCCAATTACTTCCCAAAGGCCTTCTCTCCAAATGGCATCATTTAGGGTTAGGGTTTCAACGTATAAATTCAAGGGGTGGTTCACAAACATTCCAAAACAGGAAGAATGTTTTAATAGAGTTGATATATATATAGAAATATTCTATCCAACAATAACACAATATAAACATTCTTTTCCAGTGCACATCCTTAATTTACCATGGTAGACCAGCTGGTGGGCAAAAAAAGTCTCAATAAATTTAAAAGGATTTAAATAATTCAAAGTATATATATTTTTTACCACAACAGAACTATTGGGCTAGAACACAGTTCAATTATTTTCAGAATGCAGATATCAATGCTTTTCAAAGAAAGTCACATAAAAACTGAACACTCCTGGGTTTTCAAGGTTCTAACTTATGATTAAAGACATTAATTAAAGTTAGAATACCCATAATTTTCCTGCCTTTATGTAAGTTCCATTTTATCAGTGTCTTTCAAATATATATTTCATTAGCTCCCAGCTAAGGTACAAAATTCATGTGGCATACTCTCGAATAATCAGAAATAATCTCAGAGGATAAATTTGTTTTTGAACATATGTTCCATTTCATTGACTTTCAATTGTGTTTGCTATATTTCCTGCCATTTTGACGTTAGGCTTGCCATTTTCTGTATTTAAGATTGTGTTTTTGAAACGCTGTTGGTCTGGTCTAGCAGAAACAAGTCTGTGTCTGCACACCAGGAGAGATCCAGGCCCTAAATGCTTCACTATCCAGGGTGCTGCTTTTGATGCCAAATAATTTGCTAGGAAAAACATGCCCATGAAATTAATTCAGAAGCATTTAAGGATCTTCTTTAATCCTAGGGCATTTTAAGACAAAATTAAAGGAAAATATTCACAGAATCAATAAATTCCATGAAAGTATTCATAAGGGTATGTAGAATATACCTAGCTAGATCCACTTTATTTTATATACTCATTATAGATAAACGAATTAACTAATTTTATATGGAACATGATATGCATTCCAGGATAGGAAGGAAGGCATTGGAAAACAGTTTTATGAATGAAGTAGGGTGTGTTTAAAGAACACTTGTATTTTCCTGAGGAGTTTCAGAGAAATAAATTGTCATATGCTGTATTGACCACTGTTTTAATAGATACAAGTTATTGTGCACATTAGTGTAGTTATAAGTAAAGACTCTGGTATAATCCACATATTTAAACTTAGAGTTCCACCAGTTACTGGCTGTATGACCTTCAGTGAGTTGTGTGCCTCAGTTTCTTCATCTGTAAAATATAAGTGAGAATAACTGATTTGTAGAGTTCTTGTGAAAATTTAGTGAGCTAATTATACATAGCATTTGACACAGGTAAGAAATGCTTGATATGTGCTATGTGTCATTGTTGAAATAGAGCTGATTAAGCAGAAATAAGGAAATTAATAGTTTATCACAGTTGATTAAGACTAAGGCAGTTGACATAAACTTAAAACTGAAATATGAATCATGAGTGGATTGTGAAAACAATGTGACAGAAGATGATTTGACTTTGGGTGGTGGTACCTTATGTAATAAACAGATTATATATCATAGAAATGTGCACTTGAAACATATATAATGTTATTAACCACTGTCACCTCCAATAAATTTAATAATGAAAAAACAGTGTAGAAGTGTTTTCTGTAGACATGGACACTTCGGTATATAAGAGGAAAAGACTGTGCTAGCTGAGAAAGAAGAAAAGCAAAATAATATGATTTCTCATCTGTATGAATTTTGGGGCCAATAGGGAATACATGTACACACATATACACATACATACAGTCCTGTGCCACATACTGTTTTGGTCAGTGGTAGACACGATGGTTGGTCCCATTAAATTATAATGGATCTGAAAAATGCCTTTTGCCTAGTGATATTGTAGCCATCACAATGTTGTAATGCTACACTAGCATTACTCACATGGTTTGTGGTAATGCTAGTGTAAATAAACCTGCTGTGCTTCCAGGAATAATGCATAATATTTGATAATAATTAGTGTGCTATTGGTTTGTGTATTTACTATACTATATTTTGTCATTATTTTATAGTACACTGTATAAAAAGTTTGTTGTAATAGGGTATGCTGTGTTACACTGCCAGCAATCTCACACATCTCATGTTTACCATTTCCCTTTATTGTGTAATTTTCTCTTGTCCTTGATTTAATCTTGTGTTTTTCTGTACAGTAACATACTATATAGGCGTGTAGCCTAGGAGTAATAGGCTGTACCGTGTGGCCTAGATGTGTGGCAGGCAAAGCCATCTAGGTTTGAGTGTACTTTATAATGCGTGCACAATGACAAAACAGCCTAAGGATGCATTTCTCAGACTTTTCCTATATTGAGCATCATGTGAATCTCTGTGTGTGTAGAGTTTTAATTTTAAATTTGAGTTTGTATAGAGAAAGTAAATAAATTACTCTTTGTAATTAAAGGACTAGAGAAATTAGGAGACTGTTGCTATAACACTCAGAAATACATAGCATTCTTTAACTTAATAAATAATGAGCTGTATTTGTTAAAACCATATATCAATCTGGACAAAATATCTAACTTGACCAAACTTTAGTTGAGCTTCTCTGCCCCAACAGGCTCCAGAATTTTGCACCATCCTTGAGCAATGGAAAGCATACGGCTGCTACTTAAAGGTTCTTCTGATACTTAGCTGACCTCAAGGAAAGCCGTTTCCTGCTTAACTGTCCAATAACTTCAGCTACTTCTTCATGCCTGGTTCTCCTAGCCTTGTTTGTTCTTCACTAAAAAGAAAGGAAAGAGGAGAGGAGAGGAGAGGAGAGGAGAGGAGAGGGAGGGAGGGAGGAAGGAAGGAAGGAAGGAAGGAAGGAAGGAAGGAAGGGAGGGAGGGAGGGAGGAAGGAAGGGAGGAAGGAAGGAAAGTCTTTTCTGCTTGAAATTTAAGATTCATGGCTAGAATATTTGCCCCATTGTAATAGTCTTCCCTTCTCCCTTTGGCAATGATATTTTTGGCTGAAATCCTTCCTTATCACAGTCTAAATTTGTTTTATTTGATGCCCCATAAATGGGATGATTTGTCACCACCTCTCACATTTGTCACTTTATAAATATACTGCATATTTAAAGTACCAATTACCTGGTCAAATATGATATTAGTTACCATCATGCTTATAATTTTCTGATTTGTTAGATACAAGTTAAATATCAGCAGTGATCTTGTCATTGACAGATGGTAAAATAATATACCCACTTTTAAACACATTGACATGTGTTACTATGTATTAAAACAGTTGTACTGCATTAATTTATAACATTACATTTTTATTAACATAATTAAGGACATATTTATATACATAGACGAATTTGTACCTTAAGCACTAGATTAAGTTTTTATGTGTTGAGATAATAATCCCCAAGCTAATGGTATTGGGAGGTGGGGCCTCTGAGAGATGACTAGGTAATGAAGATGGAGCCCCCATGAATGGGATCAGTGCCTTCATAAGAGACTCCAGAGAGCTCCCTCACCCCTTCCACCTAAACATGTGA
Source organism: Desmodus rotundus (assembly GCF_022682495.2). NCBI lineage: Eukaryota > Metazoa > Chordata > Mammalia > Chiroptera > Phyllostomidae > Desmodus > Desmodus rotundus. The sequence continues at coordinate 57,554,996 of NC_071399.1, read as the reverse complement.
GGCTAGAGTAAGAAGATGGCCATCTCTGAACTAGGACGCGGACTCTCATCAGACACCAGATCTGTCAGTCTGGTCTTGCATTTCCCAGAAAAGTGAGAAATAAATGTTTTTAAGTCATGATGTCTATCCATTTTTGTAAGATCAGCCCAAAGGGACTAAGAGACGCTGTTAACGTTTTGTTAAGAGGGTAGGCCTCATAGGCGCACAACACAGTGTTATTCCCTAAAACCACAGTGCTGCGCAGCAGATCTGCAGGACTTACTCACCTTGATTACTGAAATTGTGCGCCCATTGTCTATCTCATTTCGTTCTCCTTTACTCCTTACATTTAAGGGTTTGGTACTATTATATCTTTGAATTATATGGTATTCCCAGTTAACAATAAATTTAAATGAAAAATTAGTTTACATTATCCCATAATTTCATATCATAACACTGCATTAACTTTCACCTCACACCTTACAATGAATAAATAATGCAATGTCCTAAGAAGTTACATATCTAATCATTTTCATAGTCTGTACTGCCCAGTATTCATCCTCACAGCAAGGGAAATCTGGTCGATTGGTTTATGTGCACCTTTAAAACACAGCAGAAGAGAATATGCATGTATATGTGTGTGTTTGTGTGATATAATATCCTTTCATAATCATCTATTAATTTATTAAATTTTATTATTTAATCCCTATAAATCTTATCAAGAAACACATATTTCTGTTTTTACTATCTACTAAATCATGTCATACTTTATAAGTTCCAGAAATTTATTTGCTGGCTATTTGTTCTTACAGTGCATGTGGATTATCTGAGTTTTTAAGATTTTATAAAGTTTTAAACTTCTTTCCATTGATATCCATCTAAAGTAATAACTTGTACTACATTTTATCATCCCTGTTACTACTACCATTTCATAACCTAATGAATTGAATTTCCCCATCAAGATCTTCATCAAATGATCCTAACTTTCTTGAAATATATGATCAGAAAGGTGAACCGTAAATATACAGTATTGCTTGATTTTTTTTAAATTTCAAGTATGTTTGCATATTTTCTATAAATATCAAATTCATACCATTCAAAAAACACTGAGATCCCTTAGATTTGAGTTATAAGTTAGGCATTACCTAGTCCAATGCCAACATTTTACAGAAGATAATTTTATTTGCATAGGTAGAGCAGAAATATGGACATCAATACCTGGTGTTGTTTACCCTATTTGCCTTAAGTGAAACTGAAATTCATTAAACTAGTACAGTGTTTTGAAGTATTTTGCTATATAAAATTTGTATGCATAAACCCATGAACCAGTAAAAGTTGAGAAAAACATTATGACCTAATTATGGCAAGGAATCAGTTGAATACTTGGCCTTCTTTTATCCTCATCCTAATACATGATAGTTTTTATTATAGGTCATCAGTATCAACTTGAATTATGTGTCCACTATCCTAACAAATGTTCAAGTATTTCTCTTTACTTTGGCCACAGTTAACTGAGTAAATGGCCATATGTCTCTTGGAAAATGACTGGGAAGTCATTACCACATATAATTTCCAATGTGCCCTGGTTATTCATTCTCATGCGGACCCATCCTCTTCTTTAGTAACAGATTCCAGGTCTGAAAAATCCAGATATAAACTGGAAACTGGAAGGGTAATTAACTTCTTCCATCTTGGAATCATTTTGGCTATAAAATTAAACTATTTATTAATGAAAGTCCATGTATATTGTCCCTAGGAAAGCACATTCTATCTTCTATAGCACTCCACAGGTCAGGACTCCTGTATACCAATCTTTACAGTAATTATATCCACTGTGGTCATGGCAGTTAAAGATGTATCTGATTTCTAATATTTCAGGACCACACCATGCTCTTAACCAGTGATGCTAATTTCGTATAGCATCTCCTATCTATAGCCCTGACCAGCAGAAAACAGTGGCAACAGAGTTTAGTGATGCTAGTGAACTTCTTCACCAAAGAATTCTTTACGCCTTTGGTATACACAGGATGTTCTTTGAGACATCCGAGAGACTATAGTCAACTAATAAACGTTCTGGTCTTGTGTAGCATATCCACATTAGCGCATTCAGCTCTCTGATCCTTTTTATCACTCTCTGCACTTAGTATGGGTTGTCACTTTTTCCCAAGACCCCAATTGCCAACATACTAATGTACTTCCATTATTTATCAGTTTACCACAGTATTAAATTCCTATTACAGAACATAAAATATATTTCCTATAAAGTAATATATAGAATTTTTTTCATATATATTTTTTTCTCATTTTGGAATAGTCAGTTGTTTTACTTCAGGACAAAATTACTGTTTTTCCTTTAACAAAAAGATATATTTATACCTCATACCTTTTCATACCAAAAACATATTCTATTTCCTTAAAGAGATGTTTCTCTTATTTCTAGTAGCTTTTATTACATTTATTAATTCAATTGTTTAACCCTTAGAATCCTTAATTGCCCAGGGACAACTTTCAAATCAACCAGCGGTTACATCCTCTCCATGACCTAATCCAACAGAAGAAGAAGAAGGCAGGTTATTTTTTGTTTGTTTGTTGAATGGGATAAAGAATAAAGAACAAGGAAGAGAAAAATAGAAAATGTCAGATCGGCTAGGGCTTTGTAGTCAACGTTGTCTGGGGTAAGAAATCCCAGAGCTGTCACGGTGATTAGGGATTGGCTTATTAGTTATACTACACCGACTCCTGCAAGCCTAAGTTGCACATTTATAGTGCTCTTCAGTTTTTATTAGGCATGTCATCATAAAAGAAAGCCCAGATAAACAGTGTGTTCTTCTATGAAGTAAGAACTTTGTGGTACAGATCAAAAGCGAGGCACTATAAAATTGAACAATTGTAAAACTTTAGAAAAACCTTTATGGAACTGATCTCTATAGTAGTAGCTGGGGTAAGTCATAAGGTTAAGATCATTCAAGGTCGCCTGAAAGTTCTACCTGATGCGAGAGTTGAATTAAACAAGGTGCGGCTAACAGTTTATTTCGTTTGTTCCATACAATGTTGAGAATATCAGTACGTTCATGATGACTTTTCAACTGCTGCCAATGGTGGCAGTACTAACATAATTCCACCCTTGAAGTAACCAGCCTGCTAGACATCAATGATCTTAACCTCTTGTTGCTCATGCCCTTGTTCAGTATCATCTCACACTCAGTGCTGATGGGTAGAACCTATTGAAATTGAGAAAAATATGGTGTGTGACTTCTAAGGCTATATCATAAAGGGCATTGCACCTTGAATCATTTCCGTTGAGAGAATCCAGCCACCATGCCATGGCAACACTCATGCAGCCATATGAAGTCCACATGGCAAGAAGAGGCCTCCTGCCCACAGACATGTGACTATGTCAATCAAAAAGTGTATTCTTTCCTTAGTCAAGTCTCCATATGGTTTCAGCCAATCTCATTAGATACACTGAGCCACAACCATTCAGCTAGGCAGCTCCAAAGATTTGAAACCACAGAAACTGTATGAAGTAATAAATGTTGTTATTTTAAGTAATCTTTTAAAAAAGATTTTATTTACTTATATTAGAGGGAGAAAGAGAGGGAAGAAAAATCAATGTGTGGTTGCCTCTCATGTACCTCCTACTGGGGGCCTGGCTTGCAATCCAGGCATGTGCCATGACTGGGAATGAACCAGTGACCCTTTGTTTTACAGACCAGCACTCAATACACTGAGCCACACCAGCTAGGGCTAAGTAATGTTATTTTTGGAGGATTTGTTACATAGCAATAAATAATTAATGCAACCATTAAATTACAAATATACTGCCTTTTTTCAAACTGCACTCATATTTATCATTCATATATATACTTATCATACATATATATGAATGATAAATAAAATGGTGGGACTTGTCAGATGCCAAGTTCACAAGTCCAACTCTTTTGGGATGTTTGAGACACTGAAAACTGGTGTCCTGACTTTTTTAACTTACCTAGGGTTGGGGCATCATGTAGACTGAGGCTTGTATTCTGCCCTGACCTATTCTGACATTCCTGACAAACTCAGTGGAAAGAGCATGGGTACTCAAAGAGTGAAAGAAAAGATAGCATGAATGATTAAGTAGTCTAACCCCATAGGCTATTATTAAAACCCAACTCTAAGTTTCATGAAGGAATAATGGTACTAGCTACCAGGAGGAATTACTTTCTCCACTAAGCTAAAGTCTATCCAAAATCTAAATTTATGAAGGACCAATGAGTTCTAGGAAGAAAGCAGAAGAGTAATTAATAGAAGACATAAATATATTCCTCTTTTCCCATTATGATGGGATCTCCTTACGAAAGTGCAAAATATGATTTAAGAAAAGAACTTCTTCTTTGGATAGCATCTCCTATCTATAGCCTTGATCAACAGAAAACAGTGGTAATGGAACCTAATGATGCTGTAAACTTTTTGGAATCTCCTTAAGGCTTCAAGAGATGCTTCATAGTAATGAGGACGTGGTATTACACCTTGTGAATAGTCCAGTAAATTTAATGGCAATAGACTTACAGAATAGAATTACTTTGGGGGAAAAGACAGCATAAAACTATAAAATATGTCATTAAATAGAGATGTCCCAGAATATAAACATCCAAGTGACCTGTTTCATTTGCAAATTTCTCTTAAATACCTCAATTGCTATCTGACATACAGCAGTTGTTCAATAAGTATTTCTTGAACACAGGAATGAATGAATGAGGTTTTTTTAGGGTAAAGGGAGGCTAAGGATGGGCAGTCTCACCAGTGAAATAGGTTGTAATAGAATCTGTAAAGATATAAGACGCATCTGACAGATTTTGAGTCAAGTGAGGAAGAGTGGGTTTAAAAAAGTCAGAGAATAGCTTGAATAAAATGTCAGACAGTCTAACTCCTATTTGAAACCCTCATAGAGACAAGAATGTGGATAAAATATTCCCCGACTAATTTATCACAAGGAGGGTATTAATTCAACTGATCTATACACAAATTCTTCAAGATTTTTCTCCCTCAAAAGTCACACAAGTGGGGTGGAGGGAATATTCTAGTTGAATATTATAATTCATGTCACATGAAATTTTTATCCTTAAGCAAGGTATTTTATTTTGTAAACAAACATATTGTTAATGGCTATCTAAAGGGTATTTATTTTGAGAACCTGATGAGTTTGTCATGGAGATTATATATGTATATATACACACATTGTAACTGATACAAAGTATTACTAGAAAGAATTTTAGTAGAGGTAGATAAGTTAGAATTAGCAGTAACACGAGTGAGTGTAATTTGAAATTTACATAATACAGGAGTGGGCAAAAGTAGGTTAAATTACCCACTGTCATTTCCTAAAAAATAACAAGGATATAAAATAATAACAATAATAAGAATATTGATAATATGAATAAATAATACAATAAGTAAATAAATAATAATTCAAGAATACACTATGTTTCACATACAACTGTATAGCTACTTTTGCCAAACTCTGTATTTTATCCTTTTTTTTTTTTTTTTTTGTAGTTTGGGTTATCTTGACAATTCTGTGGCATTTATTTATTTATTTATTTATTTTATTATTGTTCAATTACAGTTGTCTGAATATGTCCCCCATGCCCCCCTACCTCAGCCAAACCCAAATCCTTCTCTTGCTTCCACCCCACACCGCCCTTGGTTTTGTCCATGTGTCCTTTAGAGTAGTTCCTGAAAACCCTTCCATCCATTATCCCCTCCCACCTCCCCTCTGGTTACTGTCAGATTGTTCTTAATTTCAATGTCTCTGGTTATATTTTGCTTGCTTTTTTCTTTTGTTGATTAGGTTCCTGTTAAAAGTGAGATCATATGGTATTTGTCCCTTACCTGCTGGCTTATTTCACTTAGCATAATGCTCTCCAGTTCCATCCATGCTGTTGCAAAGGGTATAAGCTCCTTCTTTCTCTCTGCTGTGTAGTATTCCATTGTGTAAATGTACCATAGTTTTTGGATCCACTCATTTGCTGATAGGCACTTAGGTTGCTTTCAGCACTTGGCTATTGTAAATTGTGCTGCTATGAACATTGGGGTGCACAGATTCTTTTGGATTGGTGTTTCAGGGTTCTTAGGGTGTAATCCCAGCAGTGGAATTGCTGAGTCAAAACACAGTTCCGTTTTTAGTTTTCTGAGGAAATCCCATACTATTTTCCACAGTGGCTGCACCAGTCTACATTCTCACCAACAGTACACTAAGGTTCCCTTTTCTCCACATCCTCTCCAACACTTGTTTGTTGATTTGTTTATGATGGCCATTCTCACAGGTGTGAAGTGGTATCTCATTGTGGTTTTAATTTTCATCTCTCTGAGGGCTAGTGATGCTGAGCATCTTTTCATATGCCTCTGGGCCCTCCTTATGTCTTCCTTGGAGAAGTGTCTGTTCAATTCTTTTGCCCATTTTTTAATTGGGTTGTTTGTCTTCCTGGAGTGGAGTTGTGTGAGTTCTTTATATATTTTGGAGATCAAACACTTGTCTGAGGTGTCATTGGCAAATATGTTTTCCCATATAGTTGGCACTCTTTTCATTTTAATGCTGTTTTCTTTAGCTATGCAGAAGCTTTTTAGTTTGATGAGGTCCCATTTGTTTATTCTTTCCTTTATGTCCCTTTATTCATTAGTATACTATATAAACATACATTCTTCTAAAATTTGTGAATGTTTACATGATAACATATGATTAATATGTAAAGTTTGATTAACAGATATTTGTACATATGATTATGAGCTCTGGTGTGCAAGTTAAATGCCATTATTATCATTATTCTAATTTGGCAGAATACAAAATTGATAAAAAGATTTTCTCAAAGACATAAAATCATAAGAATGATAGAATGCAAACTCCATATTTTATTATTGCAATATACATTACCTTTACAGCCAATTATAGAATCTTTTAAGTTTAACAGGACTTGATAAAAGTAAAAGTTGTTTTGGTTATGTTAGAGTTTCTTCATATGTGTGATTACTTGTGGCTTCTTAATTTATTTCATCCAGATGATATTTTACCTCTAACATAATAAGCACTTTTATCAAGCAATGATTCAAAATACTGTTTGATTGACAGTATATGCTATACAAACTTCTTCTTAGAGAAAACATTAAGACAGCTTAGAAAAAATGGTTTTATAAAGTTCTTATAATCTAAAATGACTTAAGCAGATAAATAAATGAGTTCATATAAATATTAGTGTTGTGATAAAGGTATACTCAGAGACCAATGTCAGCATAGCAAAGGACACTAGCTCAACCTAGTTGTCTAAGCAAAGCTTCCCCTGGGAAAGCACATCAAGATGAGTTTGGGGAGTTAATATGATAAATGGCTTAGAAGAATTATGGATCAGAATTATTAAATGGCAAAAGAGAATAAGGAAATTTTGATATTACAATTGAACCAAATTCAAGGAAGGGAATGTTAGGAAATGACTCAAAATAGACACACTAACACAGTCTCTTGAAAGCATAAGTTTTTAATACCTAATGTTAGTTTTACCTAGGTGATGGGTAGTAAATTAATAAATATTGAAAGTCTTCCAAAACCCTATCTATCTCTCCTGAATATAAAACCTTCAATACAAGGATGGGTGAGGCATCTAGAATGCTTTTGTTTCATGAATAGTGATGTAGTGGATAGAAAAAGTCTTGTTTTATTAGACAAGTTAGGGGGAATGGATGACATGCTTTCTAAACATGTGAGATTGCACTGTGCACCTTCCTTCTCTGGGCACTTGCATTATCATTGGCACAGCTCTGGCATGCAGAGAAAAATTTGCCATACAAGCACATGAAGGTGAGACTTTGTCAATGTTTTTCATGGTTTTATCTCAGCTCACAGACATTCTGATACACAAAGAGGTTCTCAATAAAACATTGGTGAATAGTGAATGAGAAGATTAAAGTCATCTAGTGAATAATCACTAAGAATTTGCTTAAATTAATCAAATATATTTTCAATTAAATATATTAAAATTAGAGTTAAAAATAAGCCTGTACATGCAAGTTAAAATGCAAAGGATGGTTAATGAAGCACTATTATTTTCCATGACATTTCAAGGACATTAATATTACAAGCAATATCATTCAGAAAATTACATGCTTAAATATTGGTAGCATATAGAGCTTTAAATAATAATGAAAATAGAAGCCATATTTCTTTCAGTTTAAAATGGATCGAGATAAAATTTCCTAATGTAATTCTCAATAGTTGTGAAAACAACATCATATTATTTTCCTCAAATAGAACCAAAACCTTCATTTAAATAGAGTTAATAGTTTATCAGTCAGAATAGGATAGGGTGTGCCGTAGTAACACTCACACAAAATTATAACAGCTTAGTCATATTTTTTAAAAAAGATTTTTTTCTTGGAACTTAACGTCTGGTGTTAACTTGAAAAATGTCCAGGGTAACAGCTTTCTCAGCAGTGAGTCAGTGATCCAGGCTGATGGAGGCTCCACCATACTGTAACTAAACTGACTATAATATATGACCTTCCCAGTTGAAGTAGCAGGGAAAGGGAGGTGGAAAAATCAAGCACCAGCAATTAAATTTTTCTCTCAGAAGTGACACAACATATTTCTATTCACTTTTCCTTTTCCTAGTCAGTCATATGATGACACATAACTTTAAGGGACCAGGGAAGTGACTAGAAAAGAATAGGAAATAGTGGTGGTCAGGTTTAATGTCTACAGCTGAAAGGTAGATAAATGGATATTGGAGAATCAATCTGAATCAATTTTCATTTCAAGTGAGAAATTTCAATACTTAACTATGAATTCTTTATGCTCCTTTTATGACAAAGTAAGAAAAACTGGGAAGACTGGGTTGTTGGGAACCACCCTGCCTGGTTTCAGAAGCTGTAAACCCCCATGGCTAAGGCTGAGTGAGAGACCTTGAGACCCTAAGCCTAAGGAGACAAAGCTTATCTCCCTGGCAGGGGCGCCACCTCTTCCCACTTTTCTTTACCCTGCTTGGCCCTGAGTCTTGACCAGTTAGCCAGTGACTGGTAAGATTCCTCAAGGGAGGGATGACCTAAGACAGGCATGGTCATGAAGAGGCCCTCAGGGAAGGACTCGGGGGCTATGGAAAAAGGGGGTGATGGACCTTCGCCCCTTGGTTTTGACATAGCCTGAGTCCTCATTCTATCTGCAAGAAGTCTCCTGATCTCTTGTCTGCCTTACTTCCCCTGCCTGACTTAAGCCTGAAACAATGACAGAGGGCAGTGTAATCCTGCGCTGGAAAGGGTGGATTCCCTGGGGCAATCAGGCCTAAGAAAGAATACATAAAACCCTGTGAAACCTACTTTGCTAAGAATGTCCTCAGTTTTCTGATAAGGTCCAAGCCTGAAATGAGTTTGTTTCCCTAAGTCTTATAGCCCTTTATCTAACTGACCCTGACTCAGAATAAGCCCTCAGAGTTCTTTGTTATCTATTGTTTGATCCTTACTGCCTGACAATGATTGATGAGCTTTACCTGTATTCCTGTGCAAATTGAACCCAATAAAGGCCCATTGAGGAACAGGCTCTTGGCCCTTCTCCTTTGAGAGATCAGCCACCTTTCCTCCCCAAGCAGATCATGTCTTGGTAGACTTATTCTCATCCATGGTGGCCGGGGGTCCCTGTGGGCAGAGCCCCCCCACACTGTGTATCATATTCAAGACATAAAATCTTTCCAATTATAGACAACATTCTTTCTTTGTGAGAAACTAAAAGAAAGGTTAGTGAAGTATAACACTTATCATCGCAAGCTTTCTTTCCAATTAGTTATCTATCCTTGACAACATTATCACACAGACAAATTTTTTTCACAGCCAGGATTGATAAAATGTACACACACTAGTGAAAATTAAGGACTCATGATTGTTCTCAGCCTCTCAAGTATGACACTCTTGCCTACTCCTTAAAACTTGACATATATTAGGTTATTTCATGTTCAACAATTATTAAATAAGGGATTCCTATGATCAGATATAAATTGATCTTTCTTAATTAATCACAGTGTTGGACTGTGTTAGTATTTATATGTTATACCTATTCTGAAGTTGGTCAGTTTTGTATTTCTTATTCTTGTGTGACAAGCAGCCTTTCATCATTATTCAGAGACGGCTTTGACTGACCATACAACTCTCGATGAAATGCTATAGGAAACATAAAAGCTGCCACATATTTCCAAAATTGGTATATCATTAAAATATGAGTTAAACAAAGGTTTTGGAAATTTAGTAGTCTTCCAGTACTTAAAATTTATTATGCTATTTAGCATGAGGTGATAGCTAGGAATTAAATATCAATGAAAAGGTCCTATTTAACATTCCTCTAGGGGTCATCAAGAATCATCTGTTATTTCCTTACAAGGACAATGAAGAAAGTGAAATAAATTCTTGTAGAAATATGGTAGAAAATCCACCTAAACGAAAAGAAAAGATGCATTCATTTAAGAAACAGTAGTAGAAGAAATCCTCAAGGCTAATTTGTCCTGAGTAGTGTGTGAGTCATTTAAGCAGCCAGGAAATTTAGTGGCTGAATGCTTCACTGGCTCTGCCACCCAGTGGGCAGGGCAGAGCACATAACTCAGATTATCACCTACTGGCTGACAGTGCTATACCTGCACTCGAATCTTATCTTTTCCCACTGATGAGTGATTAACCCCCTGTACCAGGCTTATTCAGCAGGACTCAAGTGGTTAAACTAATCAAATTAGTGGTGTCCTACATTAACAGCTACATGAATTCCAGCTGTATTTCTCTTTAAGAGGGCAGACATTCCCAACTGACTTCAGGGCCAAAAGGATGTCTCCTGAACTTCCTAAACAGAGAACAAATGTTGCCTGTAGTTCAAAGCTACTGTTAAAGCTATTTGCACCTACCATTTCAAAGTTATTGTTTATTAAAATGATAGTATAAGGGTAACATGGAATCAGATATTGGCTAAAATACTTATAATCACTAATATAGAGCTTATCTATCCAAGGGGGTAACTACTGACTTAGCAATATTATGATGAGCATCATAGGCCTAGATGTATTCATTCAATAATTTGATTAATTGTTCATTCATGTATTCACTCAGTCAGGCATTTAGCTTATTACATCAAGTATTATTCATATTTCAAAAACAGGCAAGTAGAATATAACTGTTAGGATAACTAGAAAAATACCATAGCATTAAGGAAAACTCAAGGTGTGCTAAAACCTAAGGTAAAATTTTAAAACAAGAAACTATACTAGAATATGATGTATATTTAAAAAAAAAACAACAACATGAGGTAGTCTAAAGCATTATCAAGTAACTATTTTAAAAAATCAAAGGCAATTTCAACAATAGTGATTTTGGTTCAGTATACATTAATGGGGTAACCAAATGTATAAAACATTTTATAGATCTAGGTATTTGCTTCCCAGTATCTATTGTTTTCTGCATCTGAGCAAGCAATATTTGGGGGGAGCAGCAATATGTACAGTGAAAGCAATAACAATGGAGCAATTCTGCAATTTCAAATAAATATATACATATAAATACAGTACTTCCTCTCAAGAATGCGTATGAGTGAGCTTAGTCATTGACTGCTGAAGGACGGAACTGTATTTCAAAATAAGCATACAAATTCATAGAGCCTATCAAGAAATTCAGAAACCTATCAACAAGAGTAATGCACCTACCATTGCCACACTGTATGAAGTGAGAGGACACGAGACAAGGGCATTCTTAAGCAACAAATTTTGAAGACAGACCAAAGTGTTCTGCATATCAAGCAGGTTGTGAGGTCAACGTGCAGAAAATATCACAACATAAGTTAGTGCCGGGAAATGACACCCTGAAAACACTTCCTGAAAGCAGCCCTGACAGCTAGAGCATCTGCAGACATACCTCCACATGAAACGTCACTTGGTCCTGCAGATGGGGCCTGTGGTTAAGAAACACACCGACAGGGATATAAAATAAATGTGAATTAAAAAAAGAAGAATCTATGTTGTCTGTCTGTGTTATTTGTGACAGGATTTCCAGAAGATTTTTTTTTAATTCCAAAAGCACTGAGAAAATTTGCTTTTTAGATAATGTGAAAATATATTTTTAATTCTATAGTTTTCTATCAAAATATTTTATTGAGAAATTTAGAGGCCATGACACTAAGAAAAAGCTGTGCCTTATTTTATTTAAAGTCTCATTAAGAGTTAAAAATGTTTAAGTTGGTGTTCGGAATTCTCCCATTTTCTTTGACTTTCCCCTGTTTTCTTACTGCCCTCCCTTTTTCCAACCATTACATGTGCCTCGTAATGTCTCCTCATATTCCTAAGTACTATTACTGCATCATTTAATTAGATTTATTCTCAATCCTCAATGACTTTCTCTGCACTATCAGTGCTTTTATCTTTCATCTCTCTAACTTTTAATATTGTGGCGTGTTAAATCATATTCAATATGAGTTACTCAGCTATCATCATATAAAGAAATAAAAAATAAAATGTATCCCTTATCTCTTATGAATTGAGTGACAAGATAAATGTATTATCTAGTTTAACATATATTACTTTATGACAATTTTTCATAACAATAACTAGGTGTTATTGTTCTCATTTTATACATGAGCGAACCTAAGCTGGGAAAGGTAGCTGGCGTGTTGGAATCAGTAACAACAAAGCTTGAGAGTTTCAACTGATAAAAGGTAGAGTCTCCGTTTATTTTATGAGGTCTTCAGTCTAGACCTTCTTCCAGTGGATCAGATATTTTCCCCACAGTGTAGATTAGCTCTTTTTTCTAACCTCACAAGTGTTTCTTCTAACATTTTAAAGAATATTACAGCACTATTCTTATGTGGGGACAATGTAGATATTAAAAGAGAACTTTTATAAGCTTTGATCATGATTTTGAACTATAAATCCTAATTCCTATTAATAAAAATGTTCCTCAAGCAAAAGCAACAGTGAAAACACCCAAAGTGTTTTGCCAATACTGTTATTTCAATTATAGATCAAAGCAAACAGTATCATCTCAGAAAAATGAGTAGGTAAGAAAAACAAATTAAAAACAAGTGAAAAGCCTTTCTACTTCATTTTGCTGTCTGCAGTCAGGACCCATGGACTTGCAATTCACCTGGGAAAATTTTCTTATCAGAAGGTTCAGTGTCACACCATCATTCCCATAACCAGAGGGAAATAATTGTCACTGCTAGTAGTAAGTATCTGTGTAGCAAATGAATGATTAATGTCCAAAATGACATGGCAAACTGTGGTAATTAGAAGGATTTGCATCTCAAGTAAATAAAGTAAAAGAAGGCAAAACCTTAAAAATCATGCTGGTTCAAAGGGCTTGACACAAACAGAAAAATTCACTTTGTGTACACCAACCAGAAACAGAACCAACCTCAGGTAAATCCAGTTAAAGCAAAGTGGGCTTGAGAGGCTGAGTCCAGAGAAAGGAGCATTTGGAACATAGCCATAGGACCCTTTTTTTATGAGCTTGTAATCTCAACTGTAGGTGGAGATAAAACTCTAATGTACAACAAGCCAACTTGGACAGATGTTTAGAAATACCACTAATTAAAGTGTACTTGTTTAGCTGAAAAGTTAATTCACTTTGATAAATGAGTACTTCACTGCAAATAAAAAATTTATTTTGCTTTATATTAACATCTTCCACAGATAATTTGAAACTAAATTTGATAGTATTTTTTTTCCTGGACTATTTTCAGCAATTCAGGAAGCAAGTACAATTTTAAATACTATTTTCTTGAAGTGGGAATTAATAAGTGTACTTCTCTTTTTACTTTAGAACTATTAAACAATTCTGACCCATCTTCCTAGATTTTATATTTTAGTTCTTTAGGAAACATGTATAATACAAACACAATCATATACAAACACAGAGCAATGTAATAATGTCTGCTGCAAGCCCAGAACAATACAAAGCCCAGGATATCCAGCATTCTATGCCTTTTGTTAAACATGTGAATTATGATGTGCAAATATAAAGTGGGATTCAGACCATAATCTTACCATAAATTAGCACCTGAAATTCACTAATGTAATTATCAACATTAAAGAGAAATTTTAAATTACATTTTTTAGCATGGCAAAAAATAGTTATTGGTA